>NW_026947514.1:558200-1158200 GCF_034190915.1 Cavia porcellus | reverse complement strand
ACTTAGCGCTGTGGGTCTGGGGTCAGTAGAGGGCAGAATGGGAGACCCTCGGGCAGAGCCAGGAGGTGTGAGATGCCGAGGGCTGGGCCCATGGGTGCAGGAGATGACAGGAAGTGTGCACGGCCACAGAGAAGCCCCTGTGTGGCATCGCAGGGCCCAGGTGCCAAGGACCTGTGGGTGGCCATGGGCTGTGCCTGTTCCAGGCACCTAAAGCTTGTAATTGTAGGGGCTCTAAAATGAGCTCAGGACCCTGGGCCTCAGTTGCCCTGCTGGTGGCATTTCAGGGGCTGGCGGAAGGGGGCCAGTGGTGCTCAGCAGGCTGGGACTGTGCCAAGATTGCCTGCTGGGGCTGACTTTGAGGCTACTCAGTCCTCAGGCCATGGGTGTAAGGCACTCGGGGAACTCCTGGGCATAGCTGACTCCCATTCACCCCAGGAGTGGCCTCACTGCTGTCCTGGCTGTGAATAGAGCTCTCTGTTCATCACCGAGAGGCCTGACGCTGGTCCCCCGGGGGAGTGTGCTGGGGCAGCAGGCAGCGGCTTCCTAGAGGAGGTGGCATTGAGCTAGACCTCCAATGTCCCTTCCTTTGGTCTCCCAGGCTTGTTGTAGCCCATGGATATGGCTGAGCATGGAGCCATGCCAGGGTTGAGGTTGGCAGTCTTACCTTGATGTGGGATGGGGCCTGGGGGTAGTGGGAAGGGTGTCCCCACCAGCAGCCAGCATGCCATAAAATGTGGGTGGTTAGGGCACCTACTCTCCACTTTATGTGTGCATCGATTATGTTCTGGGTAGGCAGGAATGGATTTATAATTAGGGAATGGGCTAGTAATCAATAGGGAGATTATTAGAACCATAAATAGAACTTCAGAACTCAGATGAGGTGATATCCCTGATCCGGACATTAATTGTTAGTGGTAGCAGTGTTAAAATACTGCCTGTCTGCTCTAGAATGAACATTTCTCAAGTCATGCACTCGGAATACCAGGACTGATCCTTGGTGGGCCCTGACCTCGGTGGGTGGTGGCTCAGCCCTTGCTGTCCTGGGACACAGGGTTTCCCTCTCCGTGAGATGGGGGGGGTGCTGAGTGACTGGATCTGGCTGGGAGGCTGCCCCTGAAGGGCAGAGGGCGATGGCCTGGGGAGCCCGGGCTGGAGCCTACTGAGTGGCCCTGCGAGGCCTGGTGCAGCAGCCCTTGGCGATGCCAACCTGAGTCTGCAGCTGCACGCGGAAACAGCGTGGTGCCTTCTAGGTTGTGCCACCATTGTGTCCAAACGGTCTTGGTGTCACACAGTGGGTCTGGGCTGTGACTGTGCCCTGGCATTGGGACATCCTGTCTCCCAGTGCCATCATGCTGGCATGTCTGGGCAGGCAACATGGCGGCCACATCACTGTCAGCTCTAGCAGGTGGGCAGGGGCACTGTGCACACTTCCAGGGCAGTGAGGTCTGAGGAACAGGGTTCTCCCCTGGCACTGGCCCAGGGCTCCTGAAGGGCTGCCAGGTGTCCAGGACTCGTTGGGGGGCAGGGACAGGGGTTTCGCTGTGCCCAGGCTTGGCTCTCAGATGCAGCTCCCTCACCCTAGCTGGGCCCCTGGTGCGAGCCTCAGTTTCCCTGCCTGTGGAGTGGGGGTGGGTAGGACTGCCCATTCTGGGGGCCTCTGGGTAGGGAGCCTGGGCCTTCGTGGGTGGGTGATTCTGCCTTAAGCCCTGGCTCTGCGCCCCTCAGCACCTCAGGAGCTGTGCGGCATTTGTGGGCATGGCTGGTGGACGCCGTCTTCCCTGGGCGAATCCTGGAGCGAGGGTCAGCCTAGAGGGCTCCCAGGAAAGGCGAGTGTGCCGTTTCCCACACAGTGTTCCTGGAGCCCTGGTGTTTCGGGGAGCCAGTGGTACCAGCGACGTTGGCTCCCCTGAGGCAGGGCGGTGGCACTGGCGGGCAGTAAGCAGTGAGAGCTTTCCTGGCTGCGCCCAGCCATGACCGGCCTCACGCTCTCCTCTCTCCTGTTTTCCTTTCGTTGCTGCTGTGGCGCCTTCCATCTCGCTTTCTGTTGGCCGCCCCCATCCCACGTGTGGTCCCTCCCTCCCGCCCCACCTCTCGCTTGGGACGGCTTCTTTTGGCATGCTTGGGCTCTGCTTCTGGCAGGAATTGGCAGTGGCCGTCCCGGTGGTCCGAACCGTGGGACGGTGGACGCGGCTGGTGCGGGATTCCTGAGACAGGTCAGTGCGAGTGGCCAGCGGCCGCAGGTGGCTCCATGCGGCGGCTGGAGGTGGAGATGCAGGAGGCCATGGCGGGTGGTCGGGCCCTTGGGCGTGGATGGGGTCGTGGGGCGGCTCTGGCCCTGCCAAGACCCCAGTGGCCTTATTTCATACCTGTAGGTAGCAGGGAGCGGGGTTGGGCTGGCTGGCCCTGAGTGGTGCCATCCTGGCTGTGCCCAAGCACCTCCTATTTTCTAAGAGCAGCTGGGCCTGACTCTGCGTCTCAGACTGCATGGGCCACCTTGTGACTTTCAGATCTGTCCTTTCCCAGGCTGCTCTGTCCCTCACAGGTGTTTAGGTCTTTCCCAAGGAACATGCATTGACAGGAGAGGAATTCTCGTTCAAGGTGGAGCAGGCCAGGCTGGGTTCTGAGAGGTGCACAGGAGTTCCTGCCCCATAGGCAGGGGGTGGGCGTGGTGTGCTGTACCCTGCCAGGTTTTGCTAAGGCTGTAGGTCCACCCTCTGCTGCAGCTAACTCTTAGTGCTCATAGCCCAGGGCTAGGAGCACCGGCCTTCCACAGGCCTGAGCTCGAGGCCGGCCGTGGGTTTCTTTCTGCTCACTGTCCTGAAAGGGCTTTGGACTCTGGCGCTGGCCACAGGCTGGGGAAGTCACACATACCGTGGTGGGGGAGTTGCTGATGATGGTGATGAAGGGTCCCTGGGGCCCGGGGACTTTTTCTGTAGCAGTGTGCCCATAGTTTAGACTCAGTAGCATCCTACGCTACCAAAGGCAGGGCAATTAGCACCTGGACCAGATATCTACTGTGGCTTCTTGTCCAGTGACAACTCTGGGGGCTCTCAGGCTGCCTGGGACATCGGGGCATAGAGCATTGGACCTCTGCAGTCACTGTGTCTTGAGCACTTGGTGAGAGGGCCAGGAGCTCAGGCCCTGGTGTGTGTGTGTATGTCCCCCTTCCCCTAAGCTGGAGACTTGGGTCTTTGTGTCTTGCTGGCGTCGCCTGGCCTTGATTAGGGGCCCTTCCCAGTTGTACCTGCAGCATCCCCGGGGCTGAGGAGTGTGTGAGTTCTGGGGTGCACGGCTTGTTTCCTGAGCTCCTCGTGCCCAGTGCAGCGGGCACCTCTGCCCAGCCATCTGTGCTTCACGTGGCTTCTCTTTCCTCCCAGGCTGAGGCGGCGGTCGCAGCTGTGGCAGTGGCAGACTCTGTCCGAGACAGCGCCTCTGCAGTGGGCCCTGATGGTGTGTCCAAGGCATGGGGCCGGGCAGGGGCCTGCACATCGGCCCTGGTCACCCCAGCCCCTGGCAGCTCAGCAGGGGGCTCCACAGGTCCCTCTGCCGCAGCCTCCTTCTTCATAAGGTACGTCTCAGGGCTGCGGGGAGCATGTGTAGGGGACAGGGTGCCCCGGGCCCATGGGCTGGCGTCTGGTGGCCTGAGGCCGTGCTTGCCAGAATGGTGACTTTGCCTGTTGCCTGGTGGAGTGGGTGAGCAGTGCAGGGATGCAGCTGCCCCATATGGCTCTACCTCCAGTCCACTGGCCTCCTGGGCACCACTCAGGGAAGTCTGGTCCCTTGGACCTCTGTCCCAGGCCTGAGCTCAGGGTGCTAGGGAAGGACAGGGCACGGCTGGCATGCTCCCAGCACCTGATGCTTGGTATCAGCTGGTGTGGGTGAGGGTCCCATGGATGCACAGAGGCCTGGGTGTCATGCGTGGAGGGGAGCTGTCCCCTGCCTTACCGAAGGAGGCAGCCCAGCAGACAGAGTCCTTGGCTCTACGGCCCCAGCCCGGCCCCCTGCTCCCACCCCAGGGGGGCCTGGGGCTGTGGATTACAGGATGTAATCATTGTAATGAGTGGTAATGGTGAGCAGCTGTGGGTCACTGTCCCATTAGCAGCCAGTGTGGGTGCTGATAAGCTCATCCCTGGATCACCAGGCATCGAGGTGGGAGGAGGGTGTCTTATCAGCAGGCCTGGGGGCTGCGGGGGGCTGCTGGAGAGACTGGGCATGTGATGAGGGCATTGTCCCCGCTCAGGGACAGCTCCATACTGCACGGGCTTCCCACCACCAGGCTGGCTCCCGCTGCCACCCCAGTTAGGAGCAAGGAGCCAGCTGGCGCCCAGGGGATAGTGGAGGTCAGCAGTGTGTCCCTAGGTGGGGGCCAGGAGAGGCAGACCTCCAAGCTGCTGGCTGTGACCCCCACACCCTGAATCCCCACTTCTGTGACTGTCCCAGGACTCCCAGGCCCAGCATGGCAGGAGGATTTGAAATGGGACCTCTGGAGAGAAGGAGCATCTTGGGGGCCAGTTGAGCCGGAGGCCCACTGGCTGAGAGGTTCTTGTTGCAGGGGAGAGGAGTGCTGGCTGGCAGGGCCCCCCATACACCGACTCATTAGCGGCTCGGCTGCCTTTTGTCTGAGCCAGGCTGGTGCTGCTCCTGCCTGTACCATGCCTCTGACCTTGGGACGTTGCCATAGAAACGAAGAAACAAGAGCTGGGCGGTGAGGCAGGTTTTCACCGGCTGCCCCCTCACTGCCCCGCCCCAGTTACCCAGCTGGGCACCCTGAGTCACTGCTGGGGGAGGGGAGGCATGTGTGGCCCAGTTGGGTAGGTGTCCCGGCAGGCTACCATGCCCCCAGTGAGCCTTGGGCTGGGATCCTTAGCCAGCAGGGGTGAATGTGAGGGGGGCTTAGGAGCTACCCGGCTGTCAGGGGGCAGTGGGCTGTCTAGAAGCACTGAGGGACAGTGGGGCCAGCCCCTGGCCCGGCACACGTGCCTGTGCCTGGCTGTATTCTGTGTCCGCCTCCTCCTGCACCCCAGGACCCAGATGGCCCTTGCCTTGGGAGCACTGCTAGCGGCTCCTGTGAGCTGGGCTTTGACGGCAGTGGGGCTCTGACAGGGGTCCATCTCTGTGCTGTGGTTGTGAGGTGGGCACTGAGGCTGGAGTAGGAGCCTAGCAGGTGCCCATCAAGCGGGCAGAGTGGCTGCTGGTGGACTGGGAGAAGGTGCTCGGCTCACACTGGTATGCAGATGCCTGGCATAACCAGCCATTTGGGCTTCTTGTCAGCAGGGTCTCAGAGGTGCCATTGCAGGGTCCCCAGGTGGCCTGGTGTGGTTGAGGTCTGTGCTGCAGACCCCTGGCCCTGGAGGGCACAAAGGGGCAGAGCTGGCCTTGCTCTGGACCTTGCACCGTCTGCTGTGCCTTTGGCCACTCACAGTCCTCCCAGTCTCTGTGCCTGCACATTAGGGGTGTGGTGTGTGGGTGCAGGGGTGCTGCCACCATGGCAGGCCTAGCCCTGACCCTACGACATAGGGTCCCCTTTGAGGGCCAGTGCCCAGTAGGTACTGCGAGTGCCCTTTCCTGAAACCTGGGTCAGGCGTGGCCCCCATTTATAGCTCGAGCCTGTGTAAGGGGCCTCCTTGTTGGTCTGGGTGGGGCAGGGCTCCTGCCCCTCATGAAACCTTCTGTGGGTTCTGAACTCGGCAGTACCAGATGGGCACGGTGGGCCTGACTTGTCTGTCCTCCAGTTCTCGGAGGCAGCCTGCAGCTTCTTTCTAGCTAGGCTGTGGGAAGCCACGGGCCGTGGGGCATAGGCAGGGAGAGCCTCCGGCCTGTAGCCCCTCCCCCTCCCTGTTCCCTGGAGTCCCTACCACTTCCGGGGCCATGTCCTCTGGACTTCTCAGGCTGCGGTTGGTGAAGCACTGCCTCTTTCTGCCCGTGGCTTCCTTGCCATGTGTGGGATGTGCCAGCCCCTGGCTCCGGCGGGAGGTGCAGTGTCATGGGCTCACAATGCCCAGTGAGGTCTGAGGCCCAAGGCCAAGGGTCTGTGGGTGCAGACACCAGAGACCTTTCAGGCCTGTGACTTCAGCCCTACCCGGCCCATCCCTGAAGGGGGCATCCGCTGTGACTCTGTTCTGGGCTCTGCCACACGTCGTAGATTACTTTTATTCTCTGTGATGACACCTCGAGAGAAAGAAGCCATCCCAGGGGCCTCTTAAAGGACAACTCCTATTAACGTTGAGCGGAGTTAGCAGAGTGTGCAGTAGACCTCGCCTCTGTGGTGGGGAGGTAGGGGGAGGGCTGCCGAGAAGTACCCCCAGTCCTTCTTACGAGGCCTGGGGGCTGGGTGGAGGCAGGCACTTTAGACTGGCTGGAGGGGCAGCTTCGGGCTTTTCTGTGGGGAGGAGGAGGCTGTCCAGGAGCAGGGTCTGCAGGGCCACAGGTGTGCTCCGGAAGGCAGTGCTCTGGAGCGTGGCCCAGCTCAGCTCCCTGCAGTGGGAAGGAGATTTTGAGGGAACCCTTGGGAAAGGTTGGGGCCAGCAGAGCATCAGCTTACAGGAGGGCCCCAGCCTTGGGGCCCAGATTGTGTGTGAGCCTGGATGTATGTACACATGTGTGCCTGCGTGTTACCCGGGTAAGCAGGTGTATGTGCCTCACGTGTGTGTGCGCATGCGCTGGGATGAGGCCGTCCCTTCCCTCAAGCAGAGCAGTAATTGTGATGGTAGCATCAATTAAGCTCCTCTGAATGTGTTCACTCATGAGGGCCCCTGGGAGTCACTCCCCTGTGTTAGAGATGGGGAAACCGAGGCACAGGGAGGCTAAATTAATATGCTTGGGTTCTGCTGCCTGCAAGAGGCTGCTGTAGCCTATGCACTTGCTTTGTCTGCCTGGCCTCTCTGTGCCCTGCCTGCCCATGTGCCAGGCAGGGCTGCTGGGAGGGGGGAGGTGGTGACCAGGGACCCCACTTGGAGAAGTATGCGTGGCTGGGCAGTCATAGTTCTGGCTATGTGGTGTGGCTAGCAGACCTGGGGTGGGAGGACCTGGACAGTGCTGGGCCTAGTGAGCTGCTCTCTCCACCCCAGGGCTGCCCAGAAGCTCAGCCTGGCCAAGCGCAAGAAGCACCACCCGGCACCCGCCCCCACACCCCGAAGTGCCTCTGCCTTCCCCACCGACTTCAGCGGCATCCTCCAGCTCTGCCCGCCTCCGGTGCCGCCCTGCCTGCTCAGGGTCGCCTCCAAGGCCAAGGACAACCCAGGCAGCTTCGGAAAGGTAGAGCTGGTGCAAGACTGGGTGACTCTGGGAGGGGACCCAGGGCTCAGAGAAGGTGGCGGAGGAAGAGGGGCCTGGTTCATTCTCCAGGCCGGACGAGGCTGGTTGGAGTAGGGACAGAAAGGGAACCAAGCCCAAGGAGGGACGGGGAGCCTGGGGTACAGTGTGGGGCTGGGCTGAGGGAGACAGGTCCTCGGAGCACCTTGGGGACCTGGGAAGTGCCTGTACCCAGTCTGAGGTCTGCAGAGGGGGGAATTATGGGATTGCCCCAAGGGGGTGGGCTCTAGTGCCCGGGGAGGGTGGGCAGCCAGGGCTTGCCCTGAATCTTTCCCTGGGAGGCGTAGGGTTGGGCTGCTCTCTGCTGCCCAGTGCTGTGCAGGGAGTACTAGCCCTATGGGCTTCCAGCTGCACAGATGGTCAGCATGGGCCATGGCTAGCTCCCCGGGGCTGTGGCACCCAGGATTGGGGCTGGAGAGGAAGCTGGGATGCTGGGAGAAGCCCACGCCTGACCGGAGCTTCACAGCTGTGGCTTGGGTAGTCTCTCCTCCCCCATCACCTCTTGTGGCCCTGGACCAGACTCACAGTCATCTCTGGACATTTATAGAGCCAGGATTGCTGCTCTTCCTGCCCAGGCTATGGGGATCGTGTTGGGGTCCAGAGCAGGACCAAATGGGCCAGGCAGGGCCTTAAAGCTCTTCAGGCCTGGGTCCCCCCCTGCATCCCAGAACATTGACTGGGGGTTGAGGCTGATTCACCTGGCTCCTTTCTGCATGGGGAACTCACTCATCCCTGTGGCTTTCTTGGGAGCCTGGGCTGGCAGTGGCCTGTGGTGGTGGTGGTGGGGACCACAGCTGTGCCAGGCTGGGTGCAGGCAGCTGGCAGTAAACCCCATAGCTTTCCAGATTCAGGGCATAGAGCTGGCCCAGTGAGCTGGCCCAGTGAGCCTCTTCCAGCTGCGTAGATCTGCAGTCATCTTCCCCTCAGGCCCAGGTCACCACATCTGTCTCTGGGTCCTCACATGGACATTGGGAGCCCTGCCTCCTTCCTGGGCTGCTCAGCCTAGGGGTTGGGGCCAAGGGTGGTGCCCTGCTCCCTGGTGAGGTTCCTGCCTGCCTTAGGAAGGTGCTGGGGTAGCAGGTGGCTCTGTGCTACTGCCACTTAAGATAATTCATCATAATGCGGACAGGGGGGAGAGAGGGCTGTGCCCCCAAGTGCTTGCCTGCCACCATGGGTGTGGGCTGTGTACCTGCAGGATCCCCCCCTTGGGGGGGGGCTGTGAGCAAGAGGGAGGTGGGCCGAGGTCTGACCCTTAAATAGAGGCAGCCTCCCAGAGCAGGGTACACAGATCAGCTGGCCAGATGGCTGCTGCCCAGGGTTTTGTGGGGCGTGGGGCTAGGATGGGGCCAGGGACAGCAGGCATCATGACCTGGCACTAGCATCCTGCTCTGGCCTCTGCTGGCCTGGATACTTAACCTGCTGGTGTCCAGGCTTTTCCACTAGAGCATGATGGGTGCAGGACAGGGCTGCCTTTGGTTGGCAGAAGCACTGTGCTCAGCGGGACCCCACCGAGGTCCAGCTGCGCTGTCACAGGGGCCTGGGGCTAAGCCCACCCAGGTGTTCCTACAGGGCTGTCAGTCTCTGCTTCACCAGGCACAAGGCCCTTTCCTCCAGCCTCTCAGTCTCCGCCTCCCGGTGCAGCCCCTCCTCAGCTGAGAGTGTGATTAGCACTAATGTCCCATAGTCAGAAATGCCTCTTGAAAGGCGTTTAATATTGTCACAGGGAAGAAGTTAGATTGCGCTCAATTTCTGACATTAATGTGCTACTTAAGATAATTCATCATAGTGCAGCATTAAGAAAGATGTTCCTTGCAGGGAGGGTGCTGAGCTGCACCCTCCCTCACACCTCCCTTGGCCACCTCGGGGAGCTGGAAGCCCTTTTTTCTATGCAAAATGTGTTTTTCCCTTTCCAGCTTTGTGATATCTGCACATTTGCGGGGACTCAATGAGCTTGTCTCCTGTGAAGACCCTGTCATTTCCCATGGTAATGACAGGTTCTGTGGCAGCAGACAGCGGCCCGGTGCTGGGATGGGGGCGGCAGAGGGCGGCCTGGATGGCCACTGCTGGCCAGGTCCCCTCCCTATGTGGCTGCGGGTCAGTCTGGGATTAGAGGTGGTCATCAGACCTGCGAGCTGCGTCCTGGTTCTCGTGGTCTTTCCTCCCTGCCAGGAATTCTCTCAAATCTCCAGAACCATTTGGCTCCTGAAGTGGTGGGGAGTTCACACTGGAGAAAAATTGCTAGAAATTACCTGGAAGTGCACATTTTAGTCTGCTTTGCAGCGGTGTTTGGAATGGAATAGTTTTGTTCATGCCGTCGGGGGAATAAAAGAATCGATTCTCGCCTGGCGGAGCTCAGGTCCTCCACAGCACAATAGCGGAGCTCTTCCACCCTCTCCCTGATGTTGGGGGCGGGGTGGGGTCTGCGCGTCTAGGCGCTCACGCCTGGGGGTGGGGGTGGCACTTGTGCACCCTACCTTGGTAAACCAATTTCACCAGCGTTACATATCTGTCACTTACAATTAAACGCGTGAAAAATATTGGCTCTGAAATGAGTCTTGGGTAATATAATTTACACTGACATGGGGACATCAGAAGTCCTCAGAGAGTGGACAGCAGTGTCCTCCAGCAGAAGGTGGAGCTGGTGCCCAGCTGGGAGGAGCCCTGACTCGAGGTGCTGTGAGAGTAGCACCTGGTCACCAGGTTCCCCCACCAGGTGGACCCATTCTCAGCACAGGCTTGGGGTGTCTGCCCTGGCCTGGCTCCTGGGTCCCACAAGCCCTGTGGTGCCTCCATAGAGCACATTTGGGGCTGCACCTTTGGTCCTGCTGTGAGCCCGGCTGACTGCCTGCCACCTGCAGGGCTCAGACCCACCTTCATCCTGCCTGCCCTGGCCCCCCCACCCTTCTGGGACCTCCCTAGCTCTTTAGACTCCTCCCCCGGTGTGGCTTCTTCACTTGCCATGTGCAGCTGCGCCTGCGGTCTCCTGGCCCCTGAGGGCCCTGATGGGCCTTGGCCAGGGGCTGGCACTGCTGGAGAGGAAGGCCCGGGGTGACCCTCCCCTCTCAGCCTGCTTCATGGATCCCAGCACTCCTCTGCTCCCAGGAGTGTCTGGAGCCTGCTGTCCCGTCTGTCCACCTGGGACTTCGTGTTCTCTCTGCCCGCTGACCTCATGGAGATCTGCTCCAGCCGCATTCCTGCCATGTCGGTGCCCACGCCGAGGCCTGCTCCGCTGCCCCAACTCGCGCTGCTCCTCCTGCCCTGTAATTAGTGGCCAGCTGGGCGGGCGTGGTGCTCAGAGCCCGCTCTCCCGCCCCAGGTGAAAGTCATGCTGCGCATCTGGCCAGCACAGGGCGCCCAGCGTTCAGCCGAGTCTGCGTCCTTCCTGAAGGTGGATTCCCGGAAGAAGCAGGTGACCCTCTACGATCCAGTCGCTGGGCCCCCGAGTGGTGTGGGCCTCCGACGTGCGGCCACAACAGCCGTTCCCAGGATGTTCGCCTTTGATGCTGTCTTCCCCGCAGATTCGGAGCAGGTAACAGACAGCGTCTGGGCGTGAGGGGGAGAAGGACCGAGGCAGCCAGGCACCTGCCGAGAGGCCCCGGGGTCTCTGCCCCACCCTGGGAAGCCTCTGAGCTGCACTTTCCCATCCTGGACTGGGGCTACTGCTCCTGACCTCAAATGCTGCACATGGCATGACCGAGTCTGGGTGCTCTGTGCTGTGTGCTAGTGTGTCCATGGCAGCAGCAGCAGCAGCAGCTCTGTGGTGGGGTGTGCACACGTGTATTATGGTTGTGTGTCTGCACACTTACCTTGTGGTGTTTGCACAAGTGTGCTTGGTGTACATGAGCGTGCACAGGTTGCTGTGGGCTGTGTGTACCCACATGTGTTATAGGGGGTGTGCACCCAGGCGTTAAGGATGTGTGTCCTTGTGTGTTATGGGGGTGTGCCCATGTTTTCTGCCACCAAGCAGTGTGTGTCATGTGTTTCACGTGTGTCTGCACGTGTTCCTGTGCCTGTCCCAGGGGCTGGTGGGCTTTGGGTGAGGGGACAGACAGGCCTGGGCTTACAGGAGGGGAAGGTGAGGTAGCTGCAGCCCCCCACCCTGGCCTGCCTAATGCCAGCTCCCCCCAGGCTGAGGTCTGCTCGGGGACTGTGGCTGATGTGCTCCAGTCTGTGGTCGGCGGGGCCGATGGCTGCATTTTTTCCTTTGGCCACACGAGCCTTGGTGAGTACCCCATCACCCGTCCTGACACCCCCACTGCCACCCTCACTGCTGAAGTCGCTGGGCCCTAGGGCTGGTTGGTGAAGGAGGACGGTTGTCATGTGGGTGCAGGGGCTTCATGGAGGGGATGTGAAGCCTGTAGAGAAGGCAGAGGCCTGGACAAGAGCCCTGGGCAGGGCTGGGCATGGCCCTCGCAGGTCTGGCTGGGCTCTGAGGGCTTGCGTGGCCCCAGAGTGGCCCCTCATGTGTGGTGTGGCCCCCAGGCAAGTCATATACCATGATCGGGAAGGACAGCTCTCCCCAGAGCCTGGGCGTGGTGCCCTGCGCCATCTCCTGGCTCTTCCGCCTGGTGGAGGAGCGCAGGGAGAGGACAGGCACGCGCTTCTCCATCCGCGTGTCAGCTGTGGAGGTGTGTGGCCGAGACCAGAGCTTGCGGGACCTGCTGGCCGATGTGGCCTCCAGCAGCCTCCAGGACACCCAGTCTCCGGGCATGTACCTGCAAGAGGACCCGGCGAGTGGGACACAGGTGCACCAGGGTCACCGTCCTTGTTGGCTCCAAAGGGTGGGGGGTGGGGGGTCATGTTGGCCCTGAACCCTCAAAGCCACAGTCTCCTCTGCCTCCTGCAGCTGCAGAACCAAAGTGAGCTGCGGGCACCCACAGCGGAGAAGGCGGCCTTCTACCTGGACGCAGCATTGGCCGCCCGAAGCTCCCAGGCTGGTGGGGAGGATGGGGGCCAAGGTTCCCACCTGCTCTTCACGCTGCATGTCTACCAGTATCGAGTGGAGAAGTGTGGCCAGGGGGGAAGTGAGTTTTGCCTGCTGCTCCTAGGGGTCCTGGGGGGCCGCTTCCCAGGGCCACACCATCACCACTGCGTTGCTTTCCAGTGTCTGGAGGCCGCAGCCGCCTGCACCTCATCGACCTGGGCAGCTGTGAAATGGTGCCTGGCCGGGCCGAGGAAGTCGCTGGGGGCTCCCTGAATCTGTCCCTGTCGGCTCTGGGCAGTGTCATCCTGGCTCTGGTCAATGGGGCCAAACATGTGCCCTACAGGTGAGTGTGGGCACCGAGCAGGTGGCACCAGGACAGACCCAGGACTCGGGGTGCAGCTGGCCTCCCTGTTGTCCAGTCTCCCTCTCTGATGGTGCCCCTTCTTGGTCCCAGGGATCACAGGCTCACTGTGCTGCTGCGGGAGTCCATAGCCACCACCAGCTGTCGTACCACTATGATTGCCCATGTGTCAGATGCGCCGGCCCACCATGCCGAGACGCTGAGCACTGTGCAGCTGGCTGCCCGCGTCCACCGCCTGCGGAGGAAGAAGGCTAAGGTGGGGCCCTGTGCTGCTGCCCATGTTGCCTGCCCAGGCTGCTGTGTCATCCGCAGCATGGTAGGAGATGCTATGTGGGGTTTTTGGGTCCCTAGACCCCCACAGACCCTGGAGCAGTGGGACATTGGCACCACCCTGGCAAGGGGCTTCCTAGGCACATTTCACAGGGCCTGAGGGTGGACTTAGGGGCAGTTGCAGGCCAGACCGCCTTAGGTCCAAGTTGTCCGTCTTCTCTAGGGGCCGAGTGCAGGGCTCTGTACAGTTCTCTGTACTGGCCCAGGTGTGCTGTGGCCCCTGCCGTGGTGACACTGCAGGGACCCTGGCATGTGCTGCTGGGAGCAGGTGGGAGTCGGGCCGAGCTGGCTAGAGGCAGGGGTGCTCACAGGTCCCATGCTGCTGCTTCCCCAGCACACGTCCAGCTCCTCGGGTGGGGAGAGCTCCTGTGAGGAGGGCCGGGCCCGCCGCATCCCCCACCTGCGGCCCTTCCACTCACGTGCAGTGGCCCTGGACCCTGACCGCCCAGTACCCAGACTGCCTGGCGACCCTGACTACTCATCCAGCAGCGAGCAGTCCTGTGATACCGTCATCTATGTGGGGCCAGGTGGGATGGCGCTGTCAGACCGTGAACTCACTGACAACGAGGGCCCTCCAGACTTTGTGCCCATCATCCCCTCCCTGAGCCGTCGGCGGCCCTCTGAGGGCCCCCGAGATGCTGACCACTTCCGCTGCAGCACATTTGCAGAGCTGCAGGAGCGGCTGGAGTGCATTGATGGCAGCGAGGAGCCCCCCAGGTCCCTGGGCAGCAGCGACAGAACCCAGGCCACCCCAGCCCGGGGAGGTGGGAAGCTTTTGCTGCCTGAGGCTGCATCCCCCAGGAAGGCCATGGGCCCCCCAATGGCAACCAGCACCCCTCGAGGCAGCCCTGGCCCGGACACCCACCAGCCCATCCCTGAGCCTTCCAGGGCTGGTGCCCAGGGTGACCAGCAAGAGAATGACAGCTACCAGGGTGAGCCACTGGCCCTGGACAAGGCTGTGAGGGTCAGAACCCGGAATTTGCTGCCCAGCTCAACCCCTCTGGCTCCCAGGGAGCTGGAAGCCCTGGGAGCCCCTGTGGAACTCGAGGGAGAGAGCACTGATACAGTGGTGCGGACACCTCCTGTGGGCACGAGTGGGCAGGGGCAATTTCCGCTGGCTCCAGACTCAGTCTGTCCCTGCCCGTCTGCACGAGGCTGTCGCCTGGAGCGGGGCCTGCTGACCACCACAGTGACCCTGCAGCAGCCGGTGGAGCTGAATGGTGAGGATGAGCTGGTGTTCACAGTGGTGGAGGAGCTGCCCCTGGGGGGTCTGGCGGGCGCCACACGGCCCTCCAGCCTGGCCAGCTTCGGCAGCAACTGCTCCCTGCAGGCCCTGGCCTCAGGCTCGAGGCCAGTCAGTATCATCAGCAGCATTAACGATGAGTTTGATGCCTATACCTCCCTGGCCTCTGACGGTCCTGGAGCACCACTGGAGGGGGCACCTTGGCCAGGAGGCAGCCCTGCCTCCTCTGTTGGCTCCTGGCTCAATGAGGTTGGCGTCTGTACGGCCACCAGCCTCAGCCCCATACCACAGCCTCCCTTCAGCCCCAGTGTGCTAGTGGGGACTGGGCCTCCAGAGCCCTGTGTCTGGGGTAACCCCCTGGACAGTGGTGTCCGGTCTGTGGCACAGGGTGGGCCTGATGGCTCTTGCTCAGTCCGGAGTCCTCGTGCTAGAGAAGCAGCAGGCCTAGCCCGAGCTGGCCAGGAGCCCTGGGCGGGGTTGTCACAGGGTACTGCTGTGGGCCAGACCCTCCACTCCAGCCTTCCCCGCAAGCCCAGAATCCCCTCTGTGGCCAGCCGTGTGGCTTGTGCGCGTCCTGGCCGGAGCCCACCCAGCCCCGGAAGCCTGTTTGAGGACCCTTGGCTGCTCCGTACAGATGACTGTGCTGCCCCTAGCCCTACCCCAGGACCCTCCCGGCTTTCTGAGGCCCAGACAAGGCCAGCTTGTGCCCAGAGGGTAGTGGATGGCTGTGCGATGGTGGGCAGGGTGGGCCGTAAGCCTGAGGCTGTGGCTTGGATCCCACCTCTGCGGCGCGGTGCCACCACCCTGGGGGTGACCACACAGGCTACGTCTAGTGGGGACCCTGTGGCCGAGGCGACCCCCTGCTCCACCAACCTGAAGGGCTCCCCTGGCAGCAAGAAAAGCTTGGCATCCAAGGGGGGCTTCTTCCCGAGGCCTAGTGGGGCGACCCCCCCCACCCCTCCTGTGCGCAAGTCCAGCCTAGAGCAAAGCAGCCCAGCCCAGGCCCCCGTCCTGGCTGTAGGCCCCACTCGAGCAGGCGCTGCCTCAACATTTCGTAGGGAGGAGGAGGCCCGGCCCAATGGCCGTGCTGACCATGCCGTTCCTAAGGCCACATCCAGCCTCAAAGCTCGGGCAGGCAAGATGGAGGTGGCCCATCGTCCTGCCGGCCACATGTCCCTGGAACGGTATGAGGGCCTGGCACATGGCAGCAAGGTCCGGGAAGCCCCTGGACGGCCGCCTCGGTCTGTACCCAGGCTGGGTGTGCCACCTGCCAGTCCCACACCCGGGCTGTCCCCTGCCTGCCGGGGCAGCCCTGTTAAGGCCACAGGAGCCCCCAAACCCCCAACTGGAGGAGCCAAGGGCCGCAGTCCTGTGGCCAGTGGCTCTCGGGCTCTGGGTGGGTCCGTGAAGTCCCTGGCCCCGGTGGCTGGCAGGTCCCCTGGAGGCCCTGGAACTGGTCCCCGAGTGGCCCCGAGGGCTGCCCCTGGCCTTGGGGCTAAGGCTGGCCGGGGCACCATCATGGGAACCAAACAGGCGCTCCGGGCTACACATAGCCGTGTACGAGAGCTGGCGGCCAGCGGGGTCCCTGGCAGAGGCAGCCCCTCATGGGGCTCTGCGGACTCGGACAGTGGCAATGACAGTGGCGTGAACGTGGCAGAGGAGCGGCCACCTGTGGGCCCCGCCCTGCCGTCCCCCTACAGCAAGGTGACGGCGCCCCGGCGGCCCCAGCGGTACAGCAGCGGGCACGGCAGTGACAACAGCAGCGTGCTGAGTGGGGAACTCCCGCCTGCCATGGGCCGCACGGCGCTTTTCTACCACAGCGGCGGCAGCAGCGGCTACGAGAGCATGATGCGGGACAGCGAGGCCACCGGCAGTGCGTCCTCGGCCCCCGACTCCACGAGTGAGAGTGGGGCCGCCTCCCTGGGTGCCCGCTCCCGCAGCCTCAAGTCCCCCAAGAAGAGGGCCACAGGTGGGTGGTGGGGGCTCCTCGGGCAGAGCCCTCGGCAGCTTTCCCTCAGTCCAGTGCTGCCTTGCTTGGAGCCCGTTGCTCCCTGGTGCTCCTTGAGTGTCCCAGCTGCCTGGAAGTCTGTGCCAGGACTGCTGGGGGTGGGGGTGGGAGTGGGGGCAGCAGTCTGGCCTCTTCCTGTCCCGGGGTGGTAGTGGCCAGGAGGATCTGAATGAGCTGTGTGACCATCAATGCTGCAGAGCTGTCTGCAGGGGCAGTGGGGGTGGCCGTCCAAATGCAGGTGACCAGGTCTGGGAGTTGGGACCCAGAGTACCCGATCTCTGCTCACCTACACCTGGTCCCGAATTTCAGGGATGCAGCGCCGGCGGCTGATCCCAGCCCCACTGCCTGATGCCACTGCCCTGGGCCGCAAGCCCACCCTGCCCGGGCAGTGGGTAGACCTGCCTCCACCTCTGGCTGGTTCCCTGAAGGAGCCCTTCGAGATCAAGGTGTATGAGATTGACGACGTGGCACGTCTGCAGCGTCACCGGCTGCCCCCTCGGGAGGACCCAGCCCAGGTTGAGGCCAGGGGTTGGAGGCTGAGAGCCCAGGGTGGCAGAGTAGGCCCGTGGGGCCTGGCCAGGCACCCCTGACCACAACCCTTCTCTTGTCCACAGCCTTCCCAGGAACTGGAGAAGGTAGGGACCAGCCCAGTCCAGCCCCGAGCCTGCAAGGAGTGTCCCCTTTGGGCAATGTGGCAGGAGGGGTCCAGAGGCTGCCCGTGAGGTGGGGGGGTCCCCCAGGTCTGTGCCTGCCCACACTGGAGGCCAGCACAGGCATGAGGGAGAGGCAGGCCTGGGGTGCTGGATATTCCCAGGAGAGAGCCCCGGGCTTCACACCTGAGCCCCACCTGTTGCTGCCACAGGGCCTTGTGTGCGTCAGCTCCAAGCTTCGGCTGGCCGAGCGCAGGCAGCAGCGACTGCAGGAGGTCCAGGCCAAGCGTGACCACCTCTGCGAGGAGTTGGCCGAGACCCAGGGCCGGCTGATGGTGGAGCCCGGACGCTGGCTGGAGCAATGTGAGTGTCCCAGGCCCTCTGTCACCAAGCCCAGAGGACTTGCTCCCTGCCCTGGTTCCCTAATCTGCCATGTCCCATCCCTGCCACCTGTCTCTACCTTCCAGCTGCTCTCCTTTGAGAGGTGGTGGATAGGGAGGTCCCCTGGGGTGCTGGCTTTCCTGGGACTTCGGGGAGCCTGGTTGCCACCTGGCCCCTGTCCTGATCCAGTCCTGTCCCTCCCCAGTTGAGGTGGACCCAGAGCTGGAGCCTGAGTCAGCGGAATACCTGGCAGCTCTGGAGCGTGCCACAGCCGCACTGGAGCAGTGTGTCAACTTGTGCAAGGCTCACGTCATGATGGTGACCTGCTTTGACATCAGTGTCGGCACCACTGCCGCTGTGCCAGGGCCCCAGGAGGTGGACGTCTGAGGCCAGGCACTGGGCAGGGGAGGGGTAGGGATGTACAGGGCGCGTGAGATGGACGTGAGACGGAGTGAGAATGTGGTCAAGGAGTCAAGGGGCGAGGATGGGGTGCGGGGTCTGCAGGCCCAGGAGTCTCCGAGGAGGTGCAGTGGGGGTGGGAGCAGTGGCCAAGCGGGGAGCGAGCGAGGCAGGGAGAGTGGGGCGGTTGCCACGCAGATAGCCATGCAAGTGCCTTTAACCTTGAGTTGGACTCTTCTCCTTTTGCATTTGGTGCTATGGACTCTCGACACCAGCAGACGTGGGCTGGGGCCCGGCTGCCCGTGCCTGATCTCGCCTTGCTAGTGGGCGGTCCGAGTCAGGATTGGGTTTCTGTTGCTTTGCTGCGGCTTCCTCTTGGTAGAGCAGTGGCGGAGTCCTGGGAGTGGGACAGTGTCCTTCTCTGAGTACCCTGCTCTGCTCCAAGGATGCCGAGGGCCTCGGGGGAGGGCCAGGCCACGCACACACGATGCCTTCTTCCACGGCAGGAATTCTTACCAAAACCACAAGCAAAAAAATCCACCATGAAACCAACCTCCCCTGCCAGAGACAGGGGTTAGGGTTTTCTAAACGTTCTGTTAGGTTCCTATTTTTGTATCATTTTGCCTATGAACCTGGAGTTTGCAGCAGGAATTTGAAGACAAATGATCTATGTTTTTATGGTTTTCTACGGAGGTGTTCGGTACCGGGCTCTTCCTGAGGGTTCCCTGCTCGGGGAGGGTGTCCTTGGGAAGTGCGTGTCCCCACATGCAGACAAGGAGACCTGTGGCCTGTGTGATGTCCCCGAGCCACAGGCCTGCGTTTTCTGACTGTCGCGTTTTATAGGGTGTCTGGACCTTTGTACAAACGTGTAGATAACATCTTACTGCGGTTTTTATTTGTGAATAAAAAAGCGTTGATTGTTCTCACGCCTCCCGGGCTCACAGGGCTCAGGATGTGCCCACCCTCCCTCCAAGGGTCTTGGGGTAGGGGTGGGGGTACAGCAGGCTGGGCTGTATCTGAGGGACACACAGGTGGAGGGAGGGTTGTATGGGACTCAGCCTCTGCCGCTGCCTTGCAGGAGCCACTGTGTGGGGTAGGGGTCACTCTCAGAGTGTAAGAGGCAGCCAGGGTTCAAACCTAGTTTTCTCTCCCAGCCCTGTGCCCTCTCTTCTGAGTGCTGCTAGGATTTTGGGGCCCCAGACTAGGGCCTTCCTGCAGAGTGTGACATCTGGGGAGATGGAGGTGGGTGACGGTGACCCTCAGGAGGGCTGTGGTCTTCCCTTTGTTCCCTGCCCACCTCGCTGAGAGGCACTGCACCCTGGGTGCAGCAAGGCCCAGGCCTCAGAGTTAGCTGGAGCCTAGTGACAGGCACTTCTGGGGGCCCGGCCTGGACCCTCTTTTGACCTTGCTTCTTGTCCAGGCCCCTGTGTTGTGGGGGACCTGCCATGTTGCCCTCCTCACCCATCTCAGGTACTCAGTGTGTCTCACTAAGCCGGCCCCCCTCCAGGAGCCTGCCCTGGCCCTGGCCCCGGCAGCCTCTACAATGCAGCATTGTGCTGGCCCCAGTGCAGGGACCCTGCACCCCACCCTCTGAGAGATGAGTCAGCAGCCACCGTGCTCGGGACCCTGCGGGCCAGCTCAGCTGGGTGCTCTTCCCTGGCTGCAGGCATACGGTGGACCCCTCCAACACCTCTTGTGTGTGCTCTGTCTCCCTGCCTTAGCAGGGGTGCAGGGGTGGGTAGCTCTGAGTCACGATTGTCACACCCCAAGTGGCTCCTGGTGGCCCCCCAGGGACTATGTGGATGGAGAGGTGACTATTTCCTTCTAGGACCTGTCCTTGCTGACCCAGATGTGGGTCAGGACACAGGAATGCCCAGGCCATCGGCCTGGCCTCCAGCCTTGGGTGGTGTCACAGTCCAGCTGTGGTTGTGGGGTCCAATCCCCCACCCTGGGTCTCCTGAGATTTTGCTCCAGGAGATCACAGACTTCTGAGAGGGGCGAGGTTGTTCTCAGCCAGCAAAGAGCCACCCAGGCTGCTGTCTGACTGAGGGCTCTGCTGGGGGTAGCAGGGGGTGGCAGACCTTAGGGCCGACAGAGACTAAGAGGGTCTTGCAGATGGCATGGGGCAGACCCTTGCTGGCCAGGGGTGCTGCTCTTGGGACCCGAAGTGCTGGCCCAGGTGGGGCGTTGAAGGAACTGAGCAAGCCCCTGCTGTGGGCTTGGCCCTGCATCCGTGTCACCTGTGTGGTGTGGGGATGTCCCTTCGGTCCTCCCCCTGCCCAGGCCACCATCCCTCTGCTGTTGACCTCAGTGCCAACCTGGTGGGGCCATCATCCAGGCTGGCGGTGCTCAGCCATGGGGTCTGGCTGGGTGGATCCTGATTCCCACAGCCTAGGTTTCCTGAGAAGGGCGGTGCCTGCTCTTGTGGACCAGGAATCCTCTGTCCCAGGCCTGGCCTGGGAGCCTGGGGTGGCCTTTCATCTCAGACATCAAAGCCCTCAGCCCTGTCATTACAGCCTGGGAAACAATGTGAGCCCCAGAATGCCCATTTTATGGATGGGAAAGCTGGGGCCACCCAGGACCCAGCTCACTGACTGAAGCCAGAACCTGGGTAGTCCCTGTACTGCAGCCTCAGGAGTCTGTGTGCAACCTGCATGCCAAATGTTTGGGGAAACTGAGGCCTAGTCAGGGCAGGGGTGCTCAAGTCCCCATTCCTATCTGCTCAGCAGAGGTGTGGAGGCCGTGGGTGGGTGGGTGGGCTCCTGGGGATGGCAGAATTGGGCAGGCCTGGGGTAGGGTGAGGGTCTTGAGAGGAGGAGGATGGGAAGGCTGTGGGACACAAGTGGCTGGCGGTCGGCAGTCTCGGAGGCCACCTGGCACTGGGCCATCTGCTCCCCTGGGGCGAGGTGCCTGCCTGACTTACCACGTCAGCACATCCAGGCCTGCTCTGCTGCCCTGCCCGCTGTACCTGGGCCTTGGGGCCTCGCAGGGAGAAGGAGCAGGGGCTCCTGGAGCCCAGTGGGAGTGGGCGAGGTAGGGGTTGGTGGCCTGCTGCAGAGTAGCAGGTGCTGCCCACCACCCCGGCTGAGGAAGGGCATTTGGCCCTGAGCTCACCATCCCGGGAGGCACGTGGCTTCCTTTGCCAAGGACCAGCCTCCGAAGCAGGGAGCCAGAGCCTGTGGGGGCCCGTGGGGATTTCAGGTGCCAGGGGAGCAGCCAGTGCTCCAGGAGCAAGTGCTTGGGACTCAAGGTCCCGGCTGCAGCGGAGGCGGTAACTTAGAGGTGGCCGTGATAGTGGCCGTGGTGGCCTTGTGGCACTGGAAGTCTTGGGGCTGGTGGCAATGTACTGCTTTCCCAGGACAAGTCTCTTCCCTGCCTTCCTCTCTGGCACCTTCTCTGCCCGTGGCACCAAGAGCCAAAGGTCGCTGCCCTGATGCCTTGCTGGAGGTGGGGGTGTGAGTCTCAGGTCCTCTCTGCCAGGGTCGTGGTGTCAGTGTGGCTGCTGGGGCTGTCTCCCTGGCACCTCTCTGTCCTCAGCCTGGCTGCCTTGGGTGCATAGAGCTCTGGACTCCTGGAGTCACCTCACACTCCTGCCTGTGTCTCTGGAGGTCACCCTCCCTCCCTCCCTGCAGCGTACAAGGCGGGGTATGGACCCCACCGGCTGCTCCTCTCCTGTGACCCAGGCTGGATCGCTTCCAGTGAACAGGAAGCTTGAGAGAGAGGTCGCCCTCCTGACCTCGCACGGGATCCAGCCATTTCCACACAGGAAGCCAGGAGGCTGGGAGGCTGGCCGGTGTCCCCAGTAAATGAGGAGGGGCTTCCTGTGAGCAAGGCCGCCATGGGGTGCCTAAGAAGGCAGTGGGGGCCAGGAGAGACCCACTCAGAACCCCACCTTGGTCAGGGACACTGAGAGGTCTCCCTCAGGAGCACAGGCCCTGGGGTCTCTGTGGAGCGCAGGGAGGTTGGGCACAGGGCGAGCTAGGGATCTGTGGCTTGTGGCAGGAGCAGGGCAGGGACCCTGGTCCTTCCCAGTGTTATACAGCCCTTCCCAAGGGCCCCCTGTCCAGGCCTGGCTGTAGCCAGGAAGCTAGTGTAGAGGGTCCCCAAGGCCCTGTGCCCCCACCGTGTCACACCTTGGCACGTGCTGCACTGTGTATTTCAGAGTCATCTTTTTACAGTGGACTTTACGACAGGGGAGTGGCATGGTGAGCTGTTGCCTAGCATGTGTGAGGCATTGGGTTGCAAAACCAAATCCAAAGCAGAACAATGAAAGGGGAGCCTCAGTTTCCCCTGCAATCTGTTTGGCCCAGGACCCCACCCAGGAGGAAGAGGGAGCAGATCACATCCAGCAGTGCAGAGGGGGAGGATCGGCCAGCAAGGCTTGGAGGGCCTCTCCTGGGGAGGTTTGTCTCCTCTTGCTGACTTCTTCAATCTGTGCCCACCCCAGTAGATGGATGGAGGCAGGTTGGTATTGTACTGGGCTCTGTCCAGCTCCACCTGGTTTATAGCAGGTTCTCCCCTTCTGGACCCTAGTAACCTAGAAGTTTGTTTGCGTTGCAGGGTGAGCAGCACTGTCTGTCCCCATGTGGTCCTTAGCAGGTGAAGTCCTGGAGCCCTCAGGCCTGGCCATCCTTGTTGGGGGCTCCAGCCCTCTGGGGGGACAGTCCTAAAGGTCCTGAGGGCTGAGTTACCTCAGGGGCCTGAAGTCTCCCAACAGGGGGCACAGACCTTCTGTCCCTCTCATCTGGGCTTCAGGACAGGGGAGGGAGCTCCTTCCCTGGGACTGGGCACTGAGCCCAGGAAGCAGGGGCCACGTCCCACAGCCCCCTGGCCGACTCCAGGTCCCCTGTGCAGGGCCTCCTGGCAGGGCCTCCTGCAAAGATGGGTCTGGGCTGCCGGAGGCTGGGCCGGTCCCTTCCTGGCAGTGGGTGCGGTGATGCCTAGGCTGGTGAACTCTGTGGCCCGGGGCGCGGGCAGAGCAGTGGTAGAATAATTGCTGGTGTGGCTGTATCCCCACCCAGCCCTGGGGCTGGAGGTAGGAGCAGTGACACCCCTGAGCACAGAGGGTGGCACCGCATGAGGTCACCCCAGAGCCACCTTCACGCAGCTGTCACGGTCACCTTGCAGGGTGAGGTCAGACAGGACATGTGTCCTGGGTACCAGGCCTCTGGCCAGCAGCCAGCCCATCTGAACAACTGGCTGCCCCCAGAGTATGCTGCAGACTGGGCTGGCAGAGAACGTACAGCAGGAACCCCCCGGAGAAAGCCCACTGCCCACAGAGACCTCAGGGACCCTGCAAACTGGGTCGGCAGGACCCTGGATTCTAGGGGATGTTAGGGGTCAAGCTTGGGATGCCCACTGCCTGGCTGAGCCTCCTTGACCTGCGCCTCGATTTCCCTTCCTACGGAAGGAACAGCTGCCTGGCTGCGCCTGTGTCAGCTGTGGTCTGGAATAAATCACCCTCCCTCCAGCACCAGTAATGACTGCGATATTTCTCATAGCCTCAGTGACCAGTCTGGGGAGCCAGCCGCCTGGCAGGGGGCACGATCTAAATCCCAGGCTTGTGCTGATTTGTGGGCCTGGCAGTGCGGCTGGCTCCTGGCATTTTTACGAGCAGAGGAGCCTGGGCTGGGAGCAGCTGGCGTGATCTACGGTCTGGCTGCGCCCTCCTGCTGCCTCGGCTTCTGCCTGTGTGTCCTGGGTTGGGCTAGGACCCAGAGGTACCAGTCCTGTGCCGCTGCTCCAGGAACCGTGACCTTGGTTTGCAAGGAGGAATTTCCACAGGACAAGCTGCCCAGGGGGCCTGGCTCTGGGCTGGGCTGAGCTGAGGGGTGCAGGTCCTGCCTGCAGCACCTCTGACTTCCTGGCGTGCAGAGAGGTGACACCAGGTGCTGGCCTGGAGACTGTGGCAGGGAGGCTGAAGCCTGCTGTCAGCCTAGTGAGCTCTGCACCCACTCCTAGTTCCAGTCCAGCTTCTCCACAGCCTGCTGGGGCTGGGACTTCATGTTGCAGGCCTTGGTGTATCCACCTGTGAAGTGGGCAGAGGAGGCAGTGGGGAGGATTCTGAGAGGTCCGCGTGCAATCTGTGGGCAAGCACCAGTGTGGCTCTGCCGCCCTAACCTGGGCTTCCTCTCCCCTGCCTGGAGCAGGCGCCCCAGGGTGGCCTTGGGACTTGTCGCTTCCTTCCTGGCCTGGGTTGGACGAGGGCTGCGATGAGGGACCCTGAGAGTCCGGCGTGGACAGGGGCATAGGCCTGGCAGAGGAGCCTGTGTGTGTCGGGCAGTGCTGGTGGGTCCTGCAAGGACAGCCAAGTGGGCCCAATCTCACTTGCCTGTGCCAGGAATCCCGTCAGACCCTCGCCCTTGACCCCCTGGTCACCCCACATCCAGCCCCGGAGCTGGATGTTGGCTCGGCTTCCCCTTTCTTGGCCAAGGCTGTGCTCTTCCTTCGGTAGAGGAAGGGTCCAGGCCAGGAGATGAGGCTGGGGCTGAGGCACGCAGCCCCACACAGAGCTGGGCATGTGGCTGCCTCCCGCCCTCCGCTCTGACACTGAGGAGCAGTGTGGCCTCTTGGGAAGGGGAGGACAGTCCAGCCAGTCTCTCCACGTGGCCATGTGGTCAGGTCTGCCGATTCTGCCAGCTAATCTGGGGTCTCTGGGGTCATGGGTGACACAAGGCCAGAGGTGGGTGACAGCTGAGTCTCTGCCTTAAGGGTACAAATAGAGGCAGTGGCCACTGCAGGAGTCCCAGGGCCCTCGGTCCTTCTGCACTGGCTCCAGAGGCCCAGCCCGAAGCCTGCAGCTCAGAGCCCTGGGACGGTGGCCAGCAGGAGTGGGGCCATGGGATGTGGCCAGGGCAGGCTCTACACCACCTGGCCCACGCCAGGCCTCTGCTGTAGGGGGAGAAGCCCAGGTGCAGTGCTGCTGCTGTGCCAATATATGGGGCAAGAACCCAGAGCTTCGGGGTCGGCCAGACTTGCAAATGAGCCTGGAGGAGCCTCACTGAGACCTTGTAGATGTCACCCAGGGCGCCTCTGTGACACCAAGGCCTGCAGGGCCACCCTTTACTCTTACCATCTGGTCCCACTTCTCCTTGTCCCCTGTGGGCTGCTCCCCAGCCTCTGGGTGCTTCCTTGGTGTCCCTGCTCCCTCCTCCCTCCTCCACCCCTGCAGCTTTCCCTCTGCACCCGACACCCAGGCCCCAGACACCTCTCCCGCCACGGTCTGCCCTTTTGTTGCCTAGACCCCGAATCCCTCCACTCTGCGGCCCAGGGCTGCTCCTTCCTCCTCCCGGAACCTGGCGTGAGCTGGTGTTCACTCCGACCCCCTCTGCCCGACTTCACTGCCTGGGGAAGTTGGGACCCTGGGGCTCTCTGGGGCAGTCCAGGAAAGACCTAGTGCCAGCAGAGAGGCAGGAAGTGTCTCCCAGTGGACCCTGACCAAAGGGTCCCCTTTGCTTAAGTTCGGTTTCATTCCCTGAGAAGCCAGCTGGTGTGGGCTGCTGATGGTGATCAGGGGTCCCGGGTGGGTGGGGTACGCTCTCATCTGTGTCTCCTGTGGGTGCATGGAGGATCTATTCTTTTGAGGAAACAGACACTGGTACAGGGCTCTGCTCTGCCCTGGGAAGCCTCTGGCGGGCCATGGGTGTTGTCACGGCAGGGGTGAGTGTGTGGGGCAGGTAGGGCCAGCCACAGGAAGTGCCTCTGGGGAGATGGGAGAAGTGGCTTCAATCCCAGGGACCCCGGCGCCTGGGAAAAAGCTTCGATGCCCCCGAGCCGATGCCTATCTGCTGCCACCCAGGCTGGGTGCCTGCAGGTTCTGAGCGGAGAAGTGGCCTGGCCCTTGGCCCTGTCCTGGCTGGAGAGAAAGCCTTGCTTCTTGGAGGATGCAGGAGTGTGGACATGTGGGCACCTTGGCGGAGACAGGCCCTCCCAGCCCTCAGCTCTAACCAGGTGCTGGTGTCAGGCCAGTGCTGGGGAACCACTGTCCAGAGCTGTGGCCTCCTGCAGGCCAGGCAGCCTTGGAAGGGGCAGATAGGGACAGTGCCAGTCATGAATTGAGAAAAAGGAAGCCAGGCATGGTGGCACACTTCTGTAATCCCAGCACTCAGGAGGCCAAAGCAGGAGGATCGCTGCAAGTTTGAGACCAGCCTGGGCTACAAAGTAGCCCAAGGCCTGCCTGAACTGTATAGCAAGACCTTGTTTCAAACAGACAAAAAAAAAAAAAAAAAAAAAAAAAAAAAAAAATACAAAATACAGTATGAATTGGGGAAAAAGAGCCTGGGGGTCTGTAGTGGCTCTGGTTAGCAGCTAGACACAAGGCCCAGGACTGCAGAAAGTTGGTATTGTTTCAGGGCCTGCTCAGTTGGAGATGCTTTAGACAGTTTGGCAGTGTCCCCCGAGAAGCTGGAATGATGCTTTGGTCTGAAAAGGATCTGTCCATTCATCTATCCATCAATCCATCCATCCATCCATCCATCCATCCATCTATCCATCTGTCCATATGCCCATTCATCCACTCATTCATCTACCTGTTGACCTCCCCATCCTTCCACCTACCACTCATCCATCCACCTATGTACCTCCTCATTCACCCATCCATCCATCCATGCATCCCTTCATCTGTCCATCCACCCATCCCTCCCTCCCTTGTGACCAGCAGGGATGAGGATAGACTGTAGCTCCTCTTGCCTAGCAGGATGAAGCTGTTGAGTTTTCCAAGCCATTTGGAGCCAGTTGCTAAACAGATTTGTCATTAAATTATAGAGACTCAGATCACATCCTGATATCTTTCACCATAGGAGAGCTAACCAGAGCCCGTGAGACTGGTTCTGTAGGGCTGGCAGTTTCTGGTTGATGCATTAAATTTGTGGAAGGGTCACACATCACATTTGGTGACTGACTTTACTGGGAGGGAAGATGTGGCTTTGCCAGTCAAATGCGTTAATGGCAGCTGTGGGGCTATGTTGGTTGCAGGAACTCCCATTTGCTGGACGGCCAGCGCCCACTGTAGAGTCCAGGTCAGGTGGAATTTGCAACAAAGGGCACTGGATGTGATTTTCTTCTTGTGAACTGTGGGCACATCTTTTGCAGCAGTAATTCCTGGGAGCAGAGGAGGGGGCTGCTGAGGATGAGGAACAATCTGGGAGCACATTTAGGGTGCAGGCAAACAAGGACAGGTGCCCAAGATGGGTACTGGGGCGATGCCGCCTGTTTCCCGAAGTCCCTTTCTCCAGTCTCCCTTGGGGCCATCTCTGTCTTCGTCCTTCACTTTTGGTGGTGATTGGTGGCAGTGACTGAGCATGGCATGAGAGGATGTGCCCTGTGAGGAAAGCTGTGGAGGGGCTTGGAGTTCCTGCATCCAACCCCCGAAGCTGGAGCTTGTTGCGTGGCTGAGACGCAGGCTGAGGGAGGGCAGGCCATGTGTCTGGTTGGTGCTGGGCGCTGTGATGCGAGGGGCGAGGCCGTTCCTTTCCCTACATGCACGTCCCCCACTCATACCCATTTCCTGTCCGGTGCAGAGCTGCGCTTGCCCCTGAGGTGTGCTCCAGCACTAAGAGCACTGGGTGTCTGCACAGGTGCAGCCCTGCCTTTCTGAGGCCCACCACCCCTCCGTGTGTCCATCCAGCCTCTCCTGCCACCTCTCCCTCCTCTCATGCTCTCAGTCATTCGTTTCTGCACCCTCGTCCATCACACCTCTCATCCACCTCTCCTGCTATCATCCACCCCTCTTCATTCCTTCATCCATCCACACACCTGTCCATCATTGGCCCTCCATGGCAACTGAGCTTTCTTAATTCTGGACTCAGGGCTGGGCTGGGGGCACAGAAACAGTGCCTGGGTGCTCAGGAGAGCAGGGCTCTGTCAGCTGGATGTGGGTCCTGGCACACAGAGTGCCTCTCCGCTGCCCCAGGTCAGGTCTTGGAGACACAGCAGCCAGTAGGAGCCCCGTGGCCAGGTCATAGCAGGAGGGAGGGCCATGCCTACTGTCACCAAGGGCGCCCACACCCAGAGGCCTCTCTCTGGAAGGCCAATAGTTGGCTGCCACTTTCCATCTGGGATAGGGACCCTGGTCCCAGGGCCTGGATTTTTTGCCAGGTCCCCAGGGCAACAGCATGTCTGCCTCACCTGCCCACCACAAGCCTGGCTTGGAGGCCCCACCGTGGGACCACCAGGGAGCCAGGTGTCTGCACAGAGTGGGATGTGCACTGGCGTCTCTGCCACCCTGGGGCCAAGACCTGCATTTTCCTCGAGTCCTGAAGTCTGTGTCAGAGAGCCCTGGGGGCTGGTCCCCAGACTGCAGCATCAGGGCTCCTGGCTCCTGGCTCCTGGCTGGCCTGTGGCCCGGCCCTGTTAGTGCCAGGTGGGGCCACAACAAAGAAGCGGGCTCTCGCGCCTTCTGCTTCCATGATTTGTGGCAAAGCCAATGTGCAACTGTGTCCTGAACCATGCTGGGCGTGTTGCACATGCATCGCCAGCAGACTGACCCCTAAATTACCTTTTACGATCACCGTCGAACCTGTGAGGAGTGGGCAAACGGACCCGAACCCAGCTGTTATTTGTGGCGGCGACACAGCATTAATTATTGACGTGCTGGCCACTCCTCGCCACCTCCAGTTAAAATTCATGGTCCAGCCACTCTGCAAATATTGATTCTGCCCCAAGTTGATGTTTTCCCCTTAACATTATTATAATGAGGGATAAAAATCAAATTGCCTTCCCTGACACTCAATCATTCCTCCGCGCTGCTCCTCATCGATCTTCCTTTCCCCAGGTTTTACCATAAATTATTCTATTCAATTAAGTAAACTTGCACATAATGGCATTTTGCAAACTGAATAATTTATTGACTGTGTTTGGCAAAAGCCTGCAGAAGGGGAGGGCTTGTCCCAGGTGTCCCTCCGTCCCATGGGGTTAGGTCCACAGGACCGGGGCTGGGCAGGGCTGCAGTAGCCTTGCCTGTGCCACTTGCAGGGCCTCCTGGGCTGTGGGTGAGAGTGAGGATGCTGAGAGCCAGGGAGGATGGAGGCTGTGCGTCAGCAGTGGAGCCAGGGCCAGGAGGTCTCTGACCAGGGCGGGGGCTGGGTCCCCAGACAGAGAGTGGGAAGTCAGTGCTGCCACCCTACCTGTCCCCACGCTGGGCAGCCGGCCTTGGCTGCCACTCTGGGCATCCAGTTTGGCTTGAGCTTGCTTGCGGCTGCCCTGTGAGAACGCCCCAGACAAGCCGTGAACAATGGGAATCTATGTCTGCGGTCCCGGAGGCTGGAAACCCAAGATCAAAGAGTTGTGGGCCGACTGCCCTGCGGCTTCTCGGTGCAGATGGAGACTCCTGGCCGTTCCTCTGGGCGTGTCCAGGTCCTGCTCTCCTCTTCTGGGGCATGGTGCTGCTGGATTAGTGCCACTCTCCTTACCTCACTTTGCCTCTTTAAAGGCTACGTCACTCCCTGAGGTCTGGGGCTGTGACTCCAACATGAACCTGAGATGCCCTGAGCTGCTGGCTTGGCTGTCTGCCTGGCCTCTAGCGGTCCCACCGGCCTCTTACAGATTCAGCCTGCTCAGCTGCTTGCGTCCCAGGGACAGTGGAAAGTGTCCACTTGGCTCAGGTCCTGCTGCTCCCCACCCCACGCCCTTGGAAGCTGGCAGAGTGGGGAGCTGGAACCCGGTGGCAGGACTGTTGGGCAGTCTGCCAGCTTCCTGCGGGGTGGTCCCTGTGGATTCTCCCCTGCTGTCTGCTGCTACCTGCAGGCTGGGGCAGTCACTTGCTGGACCCCCATGGGCACCTCATTTCGGGCGCCCCATCCCATCTCCCCTCCAGCCAGCCTTGCTGGGGTTGAAACCAAACCTGGCCACGCGGCGAGCATCTTGCAACTCCTGCTGCCCCAACCTGGCCTGGGGCCCTAAGTCTGAGCCTCTGTGTGGGCCAGGAGGCTGAGGTCCTGATGCATCTCTTTCTGGGCTTCAGGTCCCAGTGTGGCCCTTGGGAACTTGGCAGCCAAGGGGCAGCACAAGGCAGGTGGAGCAGGTGCAGCCCCACTTCTCTGTGGGGTCCCTCTTGGGGGTGGGGTGCGTGTGCAGGGGAGCTGGAATGGTCCCTGTGATGCAGGGTGTGCTGTGGGGTCATGTGACGTGGTAGAGGGGCTGCAGTCCTCTGGGAGGAAGGCTGAAAGGAGCTGGGGGCAGCCTGGGCCGCAGGGAGGTGCCATCCCTGCTTCTCTGAGAGAGGCCCCGTCCCCAAGGGTCCCTCCCCCACTGGAAAGGCACTGTGAGGCCAGACTTCAGGGCCAACTTGGGCACAGCACAGCCTGATGCGTCCCCGAAGTGGCCAGGTGGCCATGCCAGTGCTGTGATGGGGGTAATTAGGGTTAAATGGTCCTGGAGCCCGGGCACTCTGGCCCTGAGCTGTCAGCCCAGTTGCTTCAGTAATGAGGTTGTCTTGGCCAGTGCAGCTGGGCCAGGTGGGGCTGCGGGCCCCGCTTCCAGGGACCCTGTCCCGGCCTCCTCTCTGAGCCCTGAGAGGCGTGGGAGGTGGCAGGTCCACAGTGAGCTTGTGGGGCACAGGGTGGTAGCCGGAGCTCCTGGGGTCCAGAGATGGCCAGTGGGGGTCTCAGGTTCATACAGATGCATCCAGGAGCTTGGAGTCTGTGCTGAGAACTCAGCCAGGCCTGCAGCCTCTTAGGGCGAAGGTGACACTGGGGAGTGGGTCAGGCCTGGGAGACCATTGTGGGTGAGGGGCTGAGCTGTTGTGTGATGCTGCCATTTGGCTGAACCTTGGGGACCCCAGGGAGTTATGGGCAGAGGGCAACTTCTTTCCAGCCTCCCCTTTTTATCCAAGACTCGTCCAAAATTGCAGATACCCAGCGCCTTGAGTTCAGGACCAGAACCAGGGGCCTGGGCCCACAGAGCTGAGTGTGCAGGGCCCCTGCCTGGCAAAAAGAAGCTGGTGGCTAGTGACCGGAACTCACTTTCCTCTCCTGCAGGAGCAGGTGTCAGAGCAGAGCTTGGGGTCCCTCCGGGGGCTCAGGGCTCAGGTGGCTGGGTGGGGCTGCCTTGAGTCCTCTCATGTCATAAGCCTCTCCTGCTGAGAAACATTTGCAGAAGGCTGATTCCACAAAAACTGGGCAGCAGCTGCAGACAGTGGCCTGTGGGCAGGTGGAAGGCTCTTGTCCAGGCCAGTGCCCTCTCAGGCCTGGGGAGAGTGCAGGGGCTCCCGCTGACCATGTCCTGTCTGCAGTCCCAGAGGGACTGGGAGGTAAGTCCTAGCTGTTGCTTCCTGCTGCCAAGGTCACTGTGGCTGATTCCATCATCTGCACCTGGAGCTGAGCAGGCTAGTTTCTTGTCCTCCTGCCTGACTGGCCACCAGCACAGCGAGCAAATGGGAAGACGTACTGGTGGCTGGGGTGTTCGTGTCCCTAGTAATCGTGGCCAGGCCAGGCAGGTGCAGTGGTAGCCCACTATCTCCACCTGGGCTGCCTCATTTGATCAGCACATGGGTCCTGGAGTGTCCTGTGTCCCCTCCCAGCCCCTGAAAGCTGACTGCTGAGGTGGCCGCTGCTCTGTTTTAGCACAGCAGTGGGGCACAGTTAGAGAAAGTTGGTATTTCCAACCAAAGTGCTCAGGCCTCCCCAAGCTGAGCTCTGGCACCTAGATGGAGAGATGCACCAGGCACTGCCCTCCGGTCCTCAGCACTGCCATTCTGCCGATGGCAGCTGGGGTGGGGCCAGTGTGTGCTGGGCCAGTCTTGGTGCTTTCCTGGGACCACTGTGCTCTCCGTGCTGCCTGGTGACAGGGCTGCCCAGGGCTCCCCAATCCTCCTCTGAGCTCCCACAGTCTCCCTGTCCCTTCTCTGTCATTGAGAACTTTCCAAGCTCATGGATACTTCTGTCCTCCCTGCAATCAGTACCAAGTCCTCAGGGGCACAGCTTATGGCCTGGGGGAAAGTTAGGGTACCAGCCTCCTGGGAGGTGGACAGGTGGGGGGCAACAGACACTGTCCCTGCCATTCTGTGAGCTGTGTTATACTGAGATTGCCAATCTTCGTGGGGTTGAGGGATTCCAGATCCAGATGTCTATAGTCATGGGGGACCCTGTTGTGACAGGTGCCATGACCCTAGAGGGACAAGTGGAAGTCATGTGTGGAAAGCTGCCTGGAGGAGGTGGCACAGGTGCTGGGAGGGGGGCACCTGCAGACAGGGAAGTAGGAAGCAGACGAACCCAGAGTGGGGGGCTGTGGATGACGCAGTGGCACAGGCTGGAAAGAGGCCACCTGGACAGAAAAGGGACAGGACCAGGTGGGGCAGGCGGCCTGGTTATGTGTGCGAGGTGGACAGAGGCACAGCTGAGCCTGTCATGGACCTGGGGCCCCTGAAGACAGAAATGGCCATTGGAGGAGGCTTTTGGGGCTCAGTGACGTGGCCTGGGCTTGGGGGTGGTCTGGGACTCTGTGGTGACAGACCCTGGGGCTCCTAGACATCAGGGCAGGGTCCAAGTGAAAAGTGCAGCCTCAGTGTCCCTGGGCTACTCGGCTGCCTCCACATCTTCTCTGGGGCTCTGGTGCCCGGGGGATCCTGGTGAGGGCTGGAGGGCAGCCCCGAGGCCCCGGGGTAGGATTAAGCTGCTCTTGGCAAGGGTGCCCCCAGCGAAGCTGTTAAGTGAATTTTAGGGAGGATCAATGGCCTCTCCTCCTCCTCTCTTATCAGGGTCCCCCTGGGCCTGTGTCATAGCGACCGACCGGGGTAGGGGACATCTCCGGGCGGTGATTCAGGAGCGTCTGGCCAGAAACATCATGGAAGGAAAATGGGCTTTGGACGCTCTTTCAGTTTTTCCATTAAATCCTGTTCGTTTCCATTTCATGAAATGGTTGCTCGATCCTATTTGTGCACCGCCTGTGAGCCACAGATAAAAACAGGACATCTACGTTGGGAAAGGCGTGGCACCGGGCAGCTTCCTCCCCTGCAGATACTGTCCAGTGCGGAGTCACCCGCGCTCCGGAGCTTGAAATTTTATGGGAGGTTTAAGTATTCAAAGCCAGTGCAGGGCTTTCCCCCTTCTCCTGCTATTAGAGACAGATTAAATTTAAAAGCGATTTAATTTTGCAGGTTGTCACAGCATCAATGGAGAATAAATCATGCCTGGGGAGGGTATGTCGCCTGTGCCTTGCTGTGTGGTGTGGCCCAGTTAAGAGCTTCCTGGCTGCCTGGGGCCATCAGTGGCCTCTGGGGCATACTTTGGGACATGGACAGCAGGAGAGGCCATGGGAATGCGGGGAGTCCAGGTATCACCTCATGTGGAGACCCTGGAGAGGGGATGTGCCGGGTACCCCAGGGCCAGGTGGGGTGGAGGCCTGTGTCCTGGCAACCAGGGTGTCTGACTCCAGAGGTTGGCGTGTGTGCCTGTGTGCAAGTGCATGTGGACGTGTGTGTGTGTGTGTGTGTGTGTATGTGGGGGTGTGTGGGGGGGTGGGTGTAGGGGGTGGTGCTTAACCTGGTAGCTCTACTCCAGGCTGATTCAGATGGGGGCTTCCTTCAGCCTTGCTGTACGGTCCCCAGTGTGGCCACCGAGGGTAGAGCTGGGTCAGGGTTTGTCCTTTGGGAATGGGCATGGGGGACTGTGCTCCCCAGGCCACCCCCACCTGGACAGTGACCGGCAGTGGATCTAAAGGGGGGAGCTCAGGGGTGCAGGGGGAATTCACAGCCCAGTGTTGGCTGTGGCCTCTGGGGAGGGGGCTGCAGAGCAGTGGGGAGCATTGGAGGAAGGGGGACAGAGGCTTCCAGAGAGGCCACTTGCCTTGGGAGGGCTGGGAAGTGGATGCTGGGGTATCCTGTGGGGGCTGGAGTGGAGTAGTGGGGCCAAGACCAGGCCTCTTTCTCGGTGTCCCCAGCCTGTCTACCACTGGCTGCCCTGAAGCAGAGGTGGACACAAGAGCTTTGGTGCTGTATTGGCTGGTGATGTGCAGGTGTCAGGGCCAGGCGTGTGGCAGCCTAGGAGGGTGGGCAGAACTTGAGCCCTGGAGCTCTGGGGTGCCGCCTTGGGGGCTCCAACCCCTCTTATATTGGGAACCACAGGCAGGGCCTGGAGGGTCTGGGGTGCAGGTGTAGGGTCCAGGCCCAGACTCCATGCTCCAGAGTGGCCTGCTGGGGCCCACCTGCTCTTGCTCCCCTCCTTGTGCCCTTTGGGCCTCAGTGCCCGGTGAGAGCCTGGGACTTGCCCTGGTCCAGGCCTGTCAATTAGAGCCTCCCAGTGCAGCCCAGCCTAGCTAGGCACCTGGGTACCCCCCAGAGACAGGGTTCTGTCCAGCCTGTCTTTGTTGAGAGGTCAGTTGTGGGTACTTTGTGTCTCTGTTGGTCCCTGAGACTACTAATTACAGCTGGAGCATGGGGGAGCCCTGGGCTCCAGCTGCACCCCGCCTGCATCTGAGCCCTGCCAGCCTCAGCACAGCCATGGGGAGGGGAAGGTGCCCCGTGCACGGTGCACGGTGGCCCCAGGCATCTGGCCTTGTGGCTTGTAGGCTGCTGGGACAGTCACAGGCCTCGTCCCTGGCTGATACTGCCTGGACCTCCAGGGACCGTCACCTCGCACTGGCTGTGCCTGCCCAGGCTGCGTCTCGGGATGCGTGCGACCTACCATCTGTGGCTGAGTGGTGTTTGTCAGCGCACAGGGCAGGGAGGGCTGTCTGTGCCTGGCCCGGGCCCTCCCTGCAGGCCCAGGAACAGGCGAAGGTGAGTGCCCACGGGACTGCGTGTGGAAAGCCATGGGCCCTGGACCCTGCTGCCCCGTCTACCTGGCAATGCCCCTGGAAGCAAGCCTTTGGAGCCCCTTCCCATGCCTTCCTCAGCAGGGGCTGTCACTGGCCTCCAAAGTGGGGCGTCCTGAGCCCTGCTGTGAGCCCCTAGCAGGTGACAGAGGAGGCCCCTGGAGAGTGTGTGGCCTCTGTCCCCAGCTCCCAGGCACCAGGATTCAGGGCCACCCTTCCTCCCCTCCTAGCTCTCTCTGGCTGCTACATTTGTATCTGGTCTCCTCTCCAGGAGCTGGGCCACTGCTGTGGCAGAAGGGCAGGGAGGAGGTGGGACCAGGATGTGGCTGCCTGGGACCATGCCTGGTAGGCTTCCTGAGTGGAGGCCTCCTGGGTCCCCCAGGCCAAGCTGTGTGCACATCGCGGTGCACCCCACCTCCTGCTGGGGTTTAAGGAGCGTATTTCTGTGTCCCCCTTCTACAGCCCGTGGGGCAGCAGCTGTGGGCTGCTCATGAGACTGCTGGCCAAGATGCACAGTGCCTGCCTTCCGCTGCCCTGCGCTCTCGGCCTGGCCCTCCTTGATGGCCGCCCTGGGGCCTTGCCCAATGGTCTGCTTTCTCCATGGCTCCCTGCGTGTGGACTGGATGAAAGGATGGTGGTGATCAGATGGTGCTGCGGGTCACCCCTCAGTTTGGGGTCCCCTGGTGCTGTCCAGCCTGGGACAGGATGCCCTTGGGCTTGCACCTGGATACATGATGGGCCAGGATGGGCCGGGACTTCCGGGGGTCCCTGAGGGTGGGGGTGGAGTCAGCGCACAAGATGCAGCACAGATGATACTGGTTCCAGGGTGAGGAGGAAGAGGCCATGTTCACTGAGGTGGGACAGAGACCCTGCTCGCCCTGCAGATCCATCCTTGGCCTCTCTGTGCCCAGGAGCTGAGTAATTGTCATCTTTGGGAGAGGCTGGAGGAGGAGGGGGCCGCACTCTCCAGTCTCCCCGGCCTCCAAGGGCCGCGTCCCAGTGCTCTCTGGGCTTTGTTCCTCCACAGCTCCCACCTCCTGGGGCCACGCTTACCTGCCCAGTCCTGGTTTTCCAGCTGGTTCTAAAGCCATCAGAAAGTCTGAGGCTCGGGAGACACAGCTCTTTGGGGTGTGTGTGTGTGTGTGTGTGACACGAGCGTCCTCTAGCTTCCCTGGAGCTGAGTGGTAGGCAGTTATCCAGGGCCCAGCTGTGCTTGCAGTGGGGGGGGGGGTGTGCAGGCAGAGAGAACTCCCTGGCTGTGGACCTGGGGGTGTTGAAGCTGTTGTCTAAAGACAGTTGCAGCAGGAGCGCACAGGGACCCTCGAAGGCTCCACCTCACTGTGAGAAAAGTCTTTCCTGGAGGACATTCTCTGACTTCTTCCTCCATATCCACACTCTTTCCCTGTGTTGCTTTTGTTCTACTGATCCACCTGCTACTCATCCATTCATCCATACACTCGTGTATCCATTGACTTAGTCTCAAATACATCCGTCACTCTATCCACCCACCCACCCACCCATCCATCCATCCACTTACCTGTCCATTTCTCCATCTCCTCACCCATTCACCCACCTACTCACTCAGCCATCCATCCACCTACCTGTCCATTTCTCCATCCACCCACCCACTCACCCGCCCACTCATCCACCCACCCACCCCACTCATCTATCCGTCCAGCCATCCATGCACACACCCTCCCATCCTGCTGTGGGTGGGATGTGGCTGAGTGTGCCCCCAGGAATCATGTATTGAAATCTAACCCCAGATGTGTGGTATTCACAGAGCACAAAGTTAATCTGACCAAGGTAGGGACTTTGGGAGGTGATTGGGATCTGATGAGGTCCCCTGCACCCGAGTGGTTGAATCCTGGTGGCTTTGTAAGAGAGGGAGAAAGCCGGGCACTCACTTGTGTACTCCCTTGTCTCTGGCCAGGGGATGCTTTGGCCACTTGGGGCTTAGCCAGCTAGAAGGCCACCTGTGGATGTGGCCCCTCAACCCCTTTTCATTAAAATGTGTCAAGGCTGTGGCATTATTATTGGCAACAGAACATGGGGACTGACTGCGTCTCTCCCCCTGCCCCTCTCTGCCTCCCTCCTTTGTGCCAGCCATCACCTCCAATACAATTCTGTCCTGTTTTGGTGCCAGCCTGCAGAGTCCCACAGTCAACCCAATATAGTTCAGAGTGCTGTGGGCCCTGGTGGGGCTGTCAGGGCCAGGAAATCTCCAGGAGGCCCCATTGCACCCCAGGGCCCAGATCTCCCTGGACAGGGTGTGGGGTTGGGGCAGTGGGTGGAGGCAGGACCTCCTGCAGGAGGGCTGCATAGGACGGCCAGGAGGCATGCCACCGGGGACCAGGGGTTTCCCTACACCTGGACACCCTCATAAGTGGAAGGCCACCCCTTCTTTGCTCCTCTGGTCTAAGCTGGCTAATTCTGAGACTCACTGTGGCACTGGCACTGTGTCCAGTGTCAGATCGCCACGTCATCTCATGGGTGGGGAAGCTGTCTTGGTGGGTGGCTCCTGTCTGAAGCAGCCCAGCTGGGCAGTGGTCTCCTGTCCTGCTCTAGTGTCCCTGGAAAGTGAGGCATGGCTCAGCGTGCCTGCCCAAGGTCGCAGGGGCCCTCCTTCTGGCTCCCAGAGCCTCCCCACTTGCTGATTCTTCACTTCTCTTGATCACTTGTTCTGTCATACATTCATCTCAGGGTACAGGGCAGGGGACAGGCTCCTCACTGCTGTGCAGGAGAGCTGCAGAGGGATGAGGCCAGGGTGGGGTGGACCCTTTCACCTGAGAGCCTCATCTTCTCCCTTGGGGTAACAGCTGGAGTCAGAGGAGGTGGGGCAGGCAGAGGAGAGACCCTGAGCGGGGGGCCTCCTTTCTCCGTCCTGATGGGGAGCTGGCCCTGCCTGGCACAGATGGTGGCCATGCGAGGGCCCGTGTCCTGGCCCTAGGTGACCCACAGGGGCCTAGCCAAGCAGCCTGGAGACTGGGTCTCCTGGGTGCAGTCTGGGGCACCAGAGCACAAGACCTGCTGAGCTGGGGTGGTCTCAGGGCCACAAAGGGCTGGCTGGGGTCACGGGGCCAGGCCTGTGCTCGAGCACCAGGTACTACCCGGGGGAAGCTTAGATCCCAAGTTGGTGCTGAGCCAGCCTTGCCTCGGCTTCTGGGCTTTGATATTCTCTCGGGTCTTGGTCTCCCCATCTATCTAAGGCTACCATTTGCTGTGAGTGCTGGTGGTGAGCGGGACAGACCTGTCCTGGCCCTGCGCAGGAGCCAGTCTGCGGGGTGGGGAGCCGCACCCAGTGCTCTGCTGCTGCGCGGGACACACTGGAGGAGTGGGGAGGGCACCACAGGAAGAAGGGCAGCTCGCAGGCTGGGATGAGCTGCTGCCCACAGTGGTGGAGTCTGAGGAGGAGGAGGAACGGGCAGCCCCGCCTGTGCTCCAGATGAAAGCCAGCCCAGCAGCAAGCGCGAGGGAGGAGACGCCAATTACTCAGCTCACAGCTCCCTAGGCGCCCAGCCGCCCCAGCCAAAGGATCAAACGCCCGGCCCTGGCTCTGCCGCTGGCAGTGCCAAGTCTAATTACGAGTCTCACGAGGCAGGGTGGCCTCATGCAAATCCAGCAATTAGAGGGGTTCTGGCAGCTTTGGGGATCAGCGCCCAGTGTGTGCACGTGTGAGGCAGTGTGGACGTGTGTGTGTGTGTGTGTGTGTTTGTGTGTTTGTGTGTGTGTGTGTGTGTTTGTGTGTTTGTGTGTTTGTGTGTGTGTGTGTGTGTGTTTGTGTGTGTGTGTGTTTGTGTGTGTGTGTGTGTGTTTGTGTGTTTGTGTGTGTGTGTGTGTTTGTGTGTGTGTGTGTTTGTGTGTGTGTGTGTGTGTGTGTGTGTGTTTGTGTGTGTGTGTGTGTGTGTTTGTGTGTGTGTGTGTGTGTGTGTTTGTGTGTGTGTGTGTGTGTGTGTGTGTGTGTGTGTGTGTTTGTGTGTGTGTGTGGCTTGTGGGCCTGTGCCTGTGTGTGTGGTGCTGCGTGGTGAGGGGCACCGAGTTCTCACAGCACGACAAGCACATGGTAACCACAGGGCCTCCACGTGCACAGAGGAGGCCGTACTGTCCCTACTGTGCCATCCCAGCTGCTTGGCAAAGCCGAGTCTCCTTGGGGCCCCAGAGGGGCCCCGCCTGCTGGTCTATGCTGCTGGGTGACCCCAGAGCAGAGGCACTAGCTGAACACTGGTGGGCTTGGGTAGCTGCAGGGCCCAGCAGGGCGCCCTCCCTCAGGTGCCTCTGGCTCCCAGCCTGCGCCTGTCCCTTCCTGCCAGGCCTGGACCCCCAGGCCTTCCGCCCTGCACCCATCTTCTCCCAGCCATAGGCTTTCTGTGCTGGCTGTTGTGCCTGGAGCTTTATCACCTTGGCAGCACCCTGGGCAGGTCCCAGGCATCTGCATGTCCTGTGCTATCCCGTGCCTGGGGGACCGCATGGGCACCTGGGTGGCATGGCCTTGGGATACTGCAGGCCCTGTGTCCTCATGGTCCTCAGGACAGTGCAGCCCTCTGTGCCGAGCCCTGCTGGCCTGAGGGAAGGGTCTAGGTGGACACCTCCTACCTCTCTCTAGCTGCCGCCTGACCAGGCCAGGCCCCCCCTGCATGTCCAGCCTCCCCCACCGTGCTCCTCCTGCGCTGGTTGATGCCTGTGCCCCTTCCTGAGCCTGCCCGCCATGGCACTTGCTGGCCATGACACTCAGAAGCCCTCCCTCTTCTGGGCTGAGCTGCTCTTCCTCAGTTTCCCCACTGACACAGTAGGGAGGCCTTTGGTACCAGGCCTCTCTGTGCTCAGTCTCGCTCCCCTCCCCCACAGCCCAGGGCTGCTTGTGAAAGCACCTGGGTCTTAATCAGCACGAGACATTGCCTCAAAGGCCCATCTGCTGCCTGGGAGACCATCAGCCTCTGTCCAGGAGTCCTGGTGGCTGACTTGTGGCATCTTGCTATCTCTGTGCAGGGCCCACCTGGCCTGGGGTGCTTCGGGACCTTGCTGGGTGCTCCCTCACTGGAGAGGGTTAAGTGGGGCCCTAGGGGCAGAGAGGCTGAGACTCCATCCTGGGAAGCCAACCACTTGTCTGACTTGGCCCCACCTCACTCCTGGTGGCATGAAGGGCATCAGGGTTTGCCAGAGGATACCAGTCATGGCCTGGCCCTGTCCTCTCTCCATCCTGTCCCTGGGCCACTGTGGCGGATGGTGGTGTTCCTGTTACAATGGAAAGGATCTCCATAGAAACCCAGCAAGGTCTAATTAGACACAAGTAAGTGCTTCTCAAGTGCACTTTAATTACAGCACTGCCAGAATAAACGTCAAGCTAAGGATTCCATTGCTGGTGCCAGGGCCAAAAGGGACTTACCCTTGGCAACAGCCAGGGCGCCCACCATCTGAGCTGGGTTAATGGAGCATGAGCCATGGAAGAGCCTAGGAGTCCTCATACCATCCCCAGGAGATCAGGGAGCATGTAAAGCAGAGTCTAGAATTCTGGGAGCAGGATTTGTACAAAGCAGAGGGTCAGGGCTCTGTCTGCAGGTGGTAAGACCTCAGTCTGGGCTGGAGTGTGCCCAGAGGTCAGCAGCCAGGGCAGGGGTGGCCCTGAGTGGAGAGGCCAGGCTGGTCAGAGCCCAGACAGCAGGGGAGCCAGAGTAGGTCTACGGCCCCAGTTAGTGCTGGGCTTGGCAGGGGGAGTGGAGATTCAGAGCCCCTTGCTGGAGCCCTGGGGACAGAGGACATCTCATGGTGTGGGGACATTACTCCCTCCCCAGCATGTCCTCCGGCCAGGTCCCTGCTGGACATGGCCTGTTGATCATCACCACGCCCCCCACACCCATGGCGGGATTCTGGCAGCTTGGTGAGTGGCAGATCAGCAGAAAGGGCCTCTGGTGCCCAGGCAGAATTTATTGTAGAGAAACCGCAGGTTTTAGTAACAGGCTTTGCAGTACATAAATCCACAGCTCCAGCCTTGCAGACCAACCCTGCCTGGACCTGGGGGGGACCAGGACAGAGTGGGCAGCATACGGTGGTAAGCCAGAGTCGGAGTCATCTCTGGGGCTCAGAGTGAGACCGGGGGGCTTTGGCCCGTAGAGTCAGTGAGCTCCTCTGCCTGTTCCCAGCAGGCCCAGCTGTCCAAGGTCTTTGGCTGCTTCTACAAAAGTGGACATTCATGGTTCATCTCTGACCCAGGGGACACAGAGCCCAGGAGGAAAGGCTGGCTGAACAGCTGTGGAAAACCCAGCTAGTTAGAGGGTGGCCTTGGAGTTGGGCCTGGAGTAGGCCTGCTCTTGAAAATTAGCAGTTTTGTGATCCTAGGAGGCTCAATTTGTTTCTCTCTGCCTCAGTTTCCCTGTCTGTGAGAGGGGAGCATTCTTCTCTAGGTCCAAACACTTCCTCCGGTGGGGCTCTCCAAGCGTACGTGGGGCAGAATCCCAGGGACCTAGGGAACGGGGAGGCCGAGGGCATCGGCCTGGGGGGAGCAGCCAGGTGCCAGGTGTGGCACTTGGGGGCCTATGTGTGCCCGAGGCAGCTGAGCTTGTCTGGAGTGCAGCATCGCACAGGGAAGCAGGGTACCAGCCGGCAGCCAGGGCCCCCGCGGCAGCATGCTGGGCTCAGATGTGTCTCAGCCTCCGGCGCCAGTAGGGACCGACCATCAGCACAGGCCCAGTGATGGGCCTCGGCCAGGATGAGAGGGTCCTAGCTGGGGACTGAAATGCTGCCTGGGACTGGGGCCCAGTTGTGTGCTCTGGGCTGCAGGGCTGCTGGCAGATGTGGCCCTTACTCCTGAGGTAGTGTGTTCTTTCCCACTCGTGGGAAAGATCTAAATTTCATGTTCAAGTGATTTTTACCATTATGAAACTGGACATCATGAGGTGGGACCCCTGAGTTGGAGAGGTCTGCAGACGTCTCAGCAAGCCCCACTGATGACCCCACAAAGGACCCTGAGGGTGCCTCAGGGGATAGGGTGGGCCTGCACATGTCTGGCTGGGGACTGTGCCGCTGTCATCCTGGAGGGGACTGGCCTGGCCTTCTCGTGGGCTGGCAGACATCCCACCCTTGGACATGCACCCCCTGTGAGCTTTGGGTGTTAGGTTTTGGCAGTTTGTCACAATGCCAGCCCACTGCCCCACTGGGCATTTGGCTGGAGAAGGTGCCTGTGAGTGTCTGGTGGCGGCCACAGAAGATCACCACAGACTTGGGGCTCCGGGCACCAGGATGCCCTGCTAGAGGTCCAGGCAGTGGGGTGTGAGGTCTGTGTCCCTGGGGTCAAGGTCAAGGTGCCTGCAGGGTCCTGGGACCTCTGAAGGCCTGGCCGTGGTCCCCAGTGTGCCGTACCCCGAGCTCTGCTCCCTCCACAGCTTGTTCTTCTGCGTGCTTCCTACCCTCCCCCGCCCTTGGACCTGACGTCTGTACTGTGGAGTCGCTGGGACCTCCAGGGTGATCCTGGGGCCCTATGGAAGCATATTCAAGGGTTGTCACAGCCCCAGGTTCCAGGCCAGACACCCCAGAGCCAGGGACCCCATTCTGACCCAAGAGGATCAGGTCCCTTAGGCGACTTCCTGTGCACAGCAGTGCAGCAACTTCTAGCTCTGCCTCTGAGAATGCTCTGGCCACGGTCTCTCCGTCTGGTCCTCGCCTGTCTGGGGTCTAATCTTCATGCCCTGGGCTGGTAAGAACACAAGGATCAGGTGCTCTCCAGTCCTGGCTTTCCTGGGAGAGTCCCAGCTGCTGCCAGCCATGTTTTCTTTAATCATTTCTACCCTCGGTGTCCTTTGGGCTGGACAAGGGTGGCCTCTGGCATGAAGTGAGCTGCCTGAGAGACGCCTGCCTGCATGACTGCATTGTCACAGCTTTTGAGGCCCATGGACCCCGGCTCTAGTCACACCTTGGAGTGGTCAGGTGATGGAGTGTTGTCCTCTCCGGAGCCCCGCACTTTTCAGGGTTGCAGGTGCCCCTGCAGAGAAGAGCAGTCCTCAGTGGGGACCCCATGCCCACAGAGCAGAGCGTGCAAGGTCCCCAGCAGACTTGGCTCCCAGCCCTGGGTCCCCACTGCCTTCTCAGGGATGAGGGACTGCTTTGTTTCTGTCTGGGCTCCCTTCTTATGAGGGTCGGGTCGGGGTGACACTTGAGACCCACGTCTGGTGATGGGCAGATCAACTAGTAAACAAGTCATCTCCCCAGGATGAGGGTGGATCGAGCCCCAGGGAGGCCGATCAGGGGCCCATTCTGTGGAGATGGCATTCAGAGGTCACATCCTTGGTACTGTCCCTGCTGTGCCCCTGTGGCCTCAGTTTCCACGCTCCAACTGCCTCCAGCCCTGGCCCCTGCTTCCTCCTCCACTCTGCTGCCCACTTGAGAGGGTCCAGGAGAAGCAGCAGCCTCTTCCCTTTCCACCAATGAGACACCTCCCCACCCTGCCAAGCCTCAAGCATTGCTGGCCCTTGCAGTGGACATGAGACTCAGCTTTGGGAGATGTTCCTTCAGAGGGGACTTCCAATAATATGCACTCACTGCTAATTTTTGAAACATGCTGTGCCAACTATTGTAAAGAGAGGAATCCAAGTGCTGCTGTGTAAAATCAATGACCAGGCCGCAGCAGCAGCAAAGCCTCTTGGAGCCAGTGGGACTTTGCCTCTGGCTGGTCCTGCCCCTGCACTGCCGAGACAGTGGGCTCGGGGGTGGGTGGCGGGCCGTGTCCCTCATGTCCTGGAAGCCCTGGGCCTCTCGTTATCTCAGCCTTGCTGCAGGTTGTCAGGAGATAATTTGCATAGCATTCCCCACTCTTGCCTTTTATCAATATTTAATGACAGGCTACGGGATGCTTTGGTGGCAAGTCCCCTGGGACCTTCTTGTGTGACAAGGACAGAGGCCTTGGCAGGGACCCTGTCACAGGTCACTCCAGCTGAGACTGAGGAGGCTGGGGTGGGCCTGGTGATGGATCGAGCCCGGGGAGCAGCACAGGCCCTCTGTGCAGTTGGCACCACAGGGCCTCTCCAGACCCCAGGAGCAGTGTTTGGGCCGCGACCATGCCAGGGCTGGGGAGGGTCCTTTCACAGGTAACCCAGACACAGAGGCACAGGGCATGGCCTCCCCCTCCAGGATGCTGCACTTGCCGGTGACAGAGGCTGTCAGTAAATAAGGTGGCGCCGTGACAGATTCCAGGGGCCAGGATGAACAGGACGGTGACAAGGCGCTAGGCAGGAGGGCCAATTTGTAGCCACCGTGCTCCTCTGGTTTGGATGCTGCATTCATAAATAACTCGGGCCTCTGGGAGGGAGCAGCGACAGAGCCCGAGTGGGGGCCACAGCAGGCTGACAGTGCGCACTCTGATCTACGGCCCAGGCTCATTCAGGCCAGGATTTACTGCCCTTCAGGAAGGGGCGCAGTGTTCTGTTGACTCAGCCCCTGGTGCTGTTTGGCTTTAGGGCTCAGACTGGGGGGGCCTCTGCTGCGGGGCCATGGTGGGACACCTGGAGCCCCTCCTTCCCATGGGCCCAGGTCAGTGGGCAGGAGAACAAGCGTTGGTGGACACTGGTTGTGCTTTGCAGCAGATTTGAATCTGAGTGCAGACAGCCGGGTCCCACTGGTCGCTGGATATGACCGGTCCCCCAGCTGCCCTGGGCCTTGGTGTGTGGGGTCCTAGGTGCCTGTATCCCAGGTGTGGCCCAGGCTTCTCCCTGGGCCTGGAGCTGAGGCCCTTTGGTCTGCTCCTGCACTCCCCAGAGTACCTTCAGGCCTGCCCCATGTCCCTCTCCAGTGTCCCTGAGCTCTGCTCCACACGCCCGTCCTCCTGGGGATAGTGAGGGGGCATCACAGGTTGCTGTGCCCAGCTGTGCATAGAGTGCTTGTGGAGAGGTGGGAGGTGTGAAAGAGCCAGGTCCTTCCTGGGGCCACAGTACCTGGCCGGCTGGGCCCAGGGGCTGGGATGTGAGAGTTTGGGGCCTGGCAAGTGGGGACCAGGTCAGGGAGCAGAGGCCCAGCAGCAGGCACAGATGATGAGATGGAAAAGCAGGGGCACAAAGTGGGGGGTGGACAGCTGGCCAGGGCCCTGTGGGCCTTGCGAGGCATTCAGGGGGCTGGAATAGGAGAGGCAGAAATGTGGGGCAGGTGCCCGCCCCGGCCCTGCTTCACCCCACCCTCACAGCTGCTGCCCACCTCTTGCTGCGGGGGGAGGCAGCGAGCTGCTCCCAGCGCTCTACCTAGAGCGGCCTCCGAGGCTATGGTCAGCAGTTCTGCAGGCCCGATGGGAAAGATAAAGACGAAGAGACACTGGTTCTCCGACTTGGAAAGCCAGGCTCCCACGTTTGGGGTGACTGGAAAAAGATCTTCCTGCCTCCCTTGGTGAGGTTTGGGCTCTGGCGTCCTCCATCCCAGCGCTGCCTGGGGCCTAGAGGGGCAGAGCGACAGCTGGGCTCCCCGGTAGCCCTGGTTCAGGCAGGCAGGAAGCTCAGGAAGCACTGGGTGATGTGAACTGAGCAGGAGACAGGTGAGGGCCCGTGAGGGACTGTGTGTGACTTGGTGGCATAGGTTGATGCCCCCCACACCTAATCGCAGCTCCGTAGTGACCCCACCCCCGCCGCCAGGTGAGTCAGCAGCGGATGTGCGTGGCTGTTCAACCTCCACTCATGGGGGTCCTGTAGCCATAGGGCAGCATCGAATGACAGGCACAAAATTGGAGTCCACAGATAAGATGCCACCATCCCCATCCACCTGACTCCAGAGGTGGTGCCATCCAGGCTGGCCATTCCTCCAAGGATGGGCATGGGGCTCGGGTCCAGGCCTGCACCCCAGGCCTTCGAGAGCTGATTCCTGGGGTGCAGCCCTCCCACATCTGGTGCAGGCCAGCCTGGCTCTGAGATGGTGCTGCAGGAGGACACGGTGTGGAGGTCACAGGGCGTTACCTGGGGCCACTTGGAGCAGTTGGCTTCCTGTGAGCCTCCAGAAAGGAGCAGCCCTGCCCCTGCCCAGTGGCAGCCAGAGAGTGAGGACAGCAGTCAGTGTCATCCCTGCCTGAGGTCCCTGCTGTTTCCTGGCTTCAGAGCGAATGTCTTGGTCCCCCCTGTGCCTGTGGTGGCTGTGACCCTGGCAGTGAGCAGTGATGAGCCTGGAGTGGGGCAGGGTCAGTGGGGCTGCTTGGGCTTCAGAAGCCTCTCAGTACCCTGGCGAGTGCCGCCAAGGCCGGCAGGCATGCAGCTGAGCGCTGTGGCCTGGGCTCCTCGGGCTCCTTGGCCTCCGGGAATCCAGGTGAATGTTCCCAAGGGCTTTTCACTGCAGTCCGGTGCCCTGCTGGAGGACCCAGCTTCAGCCCCCGCTGCCCTGGCTGTGCCACCCTGCTCATCTCTCGTGGGGTGAGGTTGCCTCGCCGGGACTCCGAGGATGGGTCTATGGTTGACCATGACAAAGTGCAGAAAGCCGGGCTAACAACCAGCGTATGTGTTATCTCTCCTGACAGATTCTCCGTTTGGGCTTCTGCGGGGTTTCCATTTCCCTTTCCATTTCCTCACCCATGAGTTTAGCCTGCTAATGAGATTTGGGGTCTGCTATCTGGGAAGCATCTCCGGGAGATTTATGGGGGCCCTGTGGGCCCAGTGTGTCCTCAGCAGGAAGCTTGGAGCGAGATTTGATTTGCTCTGAGGCTGGAGTGGAAATGAACCTGGGTTGGGGGCTCATCGCTGGGTGAGGGTGCTGGTGGACAGGCCAGTGGGGGAGCATGTATTGCAGATGGCCTTGTGGCAGAGACAGCCCACACACCCTGGAGGTGACTCGAGAGAGGCCTGAGTGAATGTTCCTGATCATCTCCCAGTGGGTCCAGGGACACGGCCAGCCCTGGGCACAGCTCCCCCGTGGGGCTCTGGAAGCTAGGCCTGCGGGTGGGCCATGGGCTAGAGCCAGGACAGCAGAGATGCCAGGCCTTGTGAGCGGTGGGCTCCTCCGTCCTGGTCCCAGAGCTGCTGGTTTCCAGTCTCCCTGGGCAGGGTGGGGTCAGGCTAGGAGGGAGGGGTGATGCTGGGGGGGGGCATCTGTCCTTCCAGGTGCACATCAGCCTATGGTGGGGACAGGGTGAAGGTTCGACCCTCCCCCTCCGCCAGTGAGACTTGCACTCTGGAAGCATGCTGGCTCGGGGACCAGCACAGTGTGGGAAGCCTTGTAACCAAGGTTGTGACCACATGTCTTGGCAGCGTGGGATTGGCTGCCTTGGACACTGGTCACAGTGATGTTTGCCGAGATGGTGAGAAAGGGAACGTGTGACCGTCCCGAGACTTCTGATGCCCCGCTGGCCAGCTCGGATGTGTGAGTGCCCCACGACCTCTGCTGCCTGCTGACACTTACAGGGCCACAGGGGTGGAGCACTGTGCCTTTAAAGAGATGCCCGTGCAGGCTGGGGACTGCTTCGGCCGGTGCTCTGGGCCAGCCTCTGCAAACACACAATAAATTATCACTTCCCAGGCCGTGGTTTGCAGACAGCTGCTGCCTTATTAACATTTACATGTCATTTTGTACAGCTAATATTGTCTTAGAGAAATTAGGGGCAGCTTATTAGTGTTTGATTTAGTGGCAGAGCCCAGTGAGCCCGAGGTCCCTGAATGGGGGGGCCCGATTCTCACAGAGGAGGCTGCTGAATGGGGGAGGTGGCGTTTGTGGGGTCCAAGGCTCTGTGGGCCCGGGGTGGGGCTCCCTGGCTGCTGGGGACTGTGGTCCTGAGACAGCTTCCTGGCAGGGTGGCTCCTTGAGAAGGACTCAGTGACCACAGTGCCACCAACTGTGAGTCTGTGAGTGCTTCCTGCTGTCTGTGTTTGATGTCTTGGGTCTGTCCCATGGCCTACGCTGTGTGTTGGTCCCCAGGAAGCACCGCTCGGGCCTGGAGCTTGTACAGTTTGGGGTCTTCTTTAGCAGGACCCTAAATTGTTCCACATCTTTATGAGGGGTCAGGAGCTGAGCCAGTCCCCACCCAGGGCTGTCAGCCTGGGCACATGTCACCATCCTAGGGGCCCTCTCTGGTTGGCAGTGCCACACACTGGAGGGCAGTAGGGCAGGGGCCTGCTGGATGAGCCCCAGGGAGCCTTGACCCTCGGGGTGGGAAGGGAAGGAGAAGCCAGGCCTCAGGCTGAGCCCCTCCAGGAGCCAGATGCCACCTCTGGGAGCCCTCAGCCCTCTGCCCACTCACGGTGCATGTGAGCTTGGGGCGCCTCTGGCAGCCAGAGGGGCAGGTTCTTCTCCATTCCATGTCGGGTAACCCTGGCTAGGGGCTCTGATCAGCCCAGCATGACACAGGTGACCACTGCCATTCACTGGGCCAGCATGATGGGACCACCTTGTCCCAGCCCAGCAGCAAAGGGGTGGGTGGGCAGTTCCAGAATGACCAGTGGTGCTGGTCTGTTCTGGATGGGCCAAGGCTGCTCTGGAGCTGTGAGGAATGTGTGGCTGAGCTCTGCTTGGGAGTGGTAGAAGGGTGGGCAGGGCGAGAAGAGAGGCTCTGATGGACCAACGGGCCTGGGACTTTAGTCCCAAGCAGTGGGGACATGGAGGGCTTGGCCAGGTGACTGCCAGCCCTTTGGGACTGCTAGCAGGAATGGGGAGAGGTAGCTGACCTGACACTTATCAGCGGACTCAGCCACTGTCAGAAGGGCCCTGTGCAGGAGGGCCCAAGATGGGGCTACACAGAGTGACAGGGTGGCCGCTGAGGAGGGGGATGTGACCCCACAGGTGTGTGGGGCAGTATCCACGGGGGTCATCGCTGGGAAATTTCCCAGCAGTGCCTGTGGGCAAGGGCTCTTGAGAGATGCAAGTACTGGGTGGATGCCTGTCCTGTGTCCCATGGCTGTGTGTCTCCCAGCTGCTTACAGCAAACCCATTCTCCGTGGTCACCGGGATGGTGGCCCGTCACGAGCCTCCCTGGACATACCCTGGTTCCAGTGAATGTCATTCGAAGGCCTGTCTGGGAACAATGGGGGCTCTCAGCTGGGCCTGGGCAGACTGCAGGGCCTCTCCTCTGCATGCTAATGTGGGATTAGCTCCTCCTCCCAGGGCCTCCCTGAGTGGCCCCCCACCTGGGTCCCCTCCAGGGAGGCAGTGGCTCCTGGGTGCCTGCCCACTCCTGTGCGCAGGCTGCTGGTTCCAGACGGTCACTTAGCTGGGCTCTGATCCATTCTCCCAGGGGCAGTCGGCATCAGTGGTGGCAGGAGACTGTCCCCCAGAGTCTGTCTGGCCTGTTATTCACTTACTTGTGGTAATGTAGTGGCAGCTGCGGGCACACGATGCTGATGGCGTTGATTGGCTTGGCCCACTCAGCAGCCTGTCCTGGAGCACTGGCAGCTTCATGCAGAAGCGTGGGGGACTCCCGGAGGAAGCTCAGCCCCCTTGGAAGGAAGGGACGCTTGTGTTGCTTGCATACGGGGCCCAAGGTGGCCCTGCCAGCCCGGCCCTGCCCCTGGTGCTGTGCTGGGTGTGAGCCATGTGATGTGTGTGCTGCCTTAAGTGGCCTGAGCACCATGAGAGGGGCCCAGCCACAGTTTATCGAGCGCTGCCTGTACGCTCCGCTCCGCAGCAGGCCGAGGCCCCGCACTTCCCGAGTGCCTGCAGCAGCTGGGTGAGGGTGGGGTCCCTGTGGGGAACAGATCTGGTGGCAAGTGACCTGCCTGGGACCTCGGGCCAGGTCGCTGCTGGCAGCCTCCTCCGTTCTGACGGTAAAGGACCAGAGTGTGGGATCTGCTTGTGTGCTATGTGCAGAGACGCTTGGGAGGAGGGGAGCGGGCCGGGCTCTGGCCGAGGGCGATTTGGTGGCTGTGGTCCCACCTTCACCTGCCCCACTCATCCCCCAGGTCAACAGCTGCCAGGAAGCAGGTCATCAATGCTGGCTGATGAATTAGACCCAGTGCAGCTCTGAGAGAGAAATCCCGTTTGTCATAGGAGACCAAGCTTGGTGGGCAGCGGGTGTCTGTGGCTGTCCCTTGCCATGGTAGGCCTTTCAGGAGCCCCCCACTTAAGAGGGGAAGGGAAGACCCCATAAGCAAGTTGGCTGGAGTGGGGGAGGGGCAGACCTCATGTCAGAGGAATGGTGGGAAGAAGAGATGATCAATGAGGCTCTATTGATTTGCATCTCTCCCTATGATTTCATTAAGAACAGTATGGAGATGAGGTATGGGGAGGGGGCTGGGCTGGAGCCCCAGGCTCAGTGATGGCTGGGGGGGGGGGTTGTCTTTCATGTTCTGGAGCCGGCAGGGGGCTGAGAGCCACTGGCTTTGTCAGATGCTGGCGAGGATCAATCGATCCTATTAGAAATGATAATGAGTCAATTCTGTTGGGCCCAGAGGCCTTAACCACTTCCCTGCACTGGCTTCCAGGCAGGGGCTAGGCAGACCCTGCTGGAGCCTCAACAGCTCCCTCCGCAGGCCCACGGCTTCCAGGCCAGAGCCTGAGTCCCTAGAGGTCCTAGGGCCCGGGCCAGGAGGGGATGGGGCAGCCCAGGTCAGGAGCTAGGCAGGGGCTTGGGGCTGCGACCAGCGAGTCAGACTCCCGGAGCATCTCGCCACACATGGGCGAGGTGGATCAGGACGACACTGATTATAGCAATGGACAAAAGCTGTTGGGGGCTGGGTCCCGCTGGCCTCTCTGCATGCAGATGATGTGTCCCCCGGACCTGTTGAGTGCTGACAGAGTGCTGACCTCTGAGGGTCACTGAGCACCTCTGGGACCCACTCTCTTTTTCTGGACAGCACCATCCATGTGTACCAGCAGGGGACTGAGAGAGCGCTGACAACGCCATCCATGCAGAGCTGGGCCATGCTCGCTGTCTGGTCTGTGGAGCTCCACGCTCAGCCGATGCTCTGTGCCCACTGTGGTGATGCTGAGTGTCGAGGGGCCCCCAGCCACCCCTCCCCAGAGAAAGGAACGCATTCACCTTGCTAAGTGGTCATGTGAATGTATGAGCAACCCTTGGCCTGATATGCAGTGGATGGCCAATAAAACACGGCTACCATCATTGTCATCTCTGCCATCTCCATCATCATCAGCAGCAGCAGCAGCAGGACAGTTATAACTGTCATGGTGATCACCACTGAGATCACTTCACACTCACTGTTATCCCCATTCCACACACCCTATTCTCACCCCATCCCCTGCCACCATCCCCACCCCCACCCACCTCCATCCCCATCCCCACCCCGTCCCCACCCCCATCCTCACCACCATCCCCACCTCAGTCTTAATACCAGCACCTCCATCTCTCCTGCCCTCACCTCAGCCCTGTTTCTCCCATCATTACTGTCCTGTTGACACTGTCGCTGTTGTCATCATCTTGGTAGGACATCTTGGTTTTCTTCCTTCCCTGAGATCTGCTCACACACATCCTGTCCCCTTCATTTGAGCCCACATCCAGCCCACGCCGAGCCTCTCCTCTGACTGCAAACCTTCAGCCAGGTCCTGGCATGGTGGCTGCACTCCAGCCCACTTGCTGTCTGCCAGCTTCAGGGCAGCGTGGGTGTCCCTGCCATGGCCACTGTGGCTGCTGTCTGCCCAAGGCCCTGGCCAGACAGGTGGCCTGCAGGGAGACCTCAGGGTTAAGGAGCTGGAATGAGGTCTGTGGGTGAGAGGGCTCTGGCCTGGAGGCAGACAGCACCAGTCCACCCTGCCTGATGCTGCCTTTGTGCAGCCCGCCTGGGCCTGCAGAGGGTGCCTCCTGACCCCCACAGCTAGTGGCCTTGCCCAGGTTGCTTGTGGGCCCTGCGTGGGTCACAGGAGGCTGTCTTGAGGAGATTGATCTCCAGGGGCTGCAGCACTGGCCTGGGCTGTGTAGGTCTGCTGGTACTGCAGCGGGGCAGCAGGGACCTGCCCAGCCGCCGACCTGGCCAAAGCGGGAGCCTCTTGAGCTAGGAGTGGTGGCTGGTTCCTGTTCAGTGGCTGCTCAGACAAAGAAAAGGCTTGGTGACGTTGGGATTAATTGTTGATCGGCAGCATAGCAGGCGCTTGATTGCTGCCTTCTGTAGGCCAGCGAGGGCTCCTGCTGTGGGCGCTGCTGAGTGGCAGGCCCCCCGTGGCGGTGGTGACAGCCCGTTACTCACTTCTCTCTGCCTGTGCTGGGAGGGAGATCCAGGCGCCAGGCGCCTCTCTGATGGCTAGGAGATGTACAGAGAGCATCTCATGGCCCTGGGATGCCCAGGGTCCTGCAGAGCTCCAGCTCCCCCAGGCCTGGTGACATTTTGTGGGGGTCTCGCTGGGCAGCGTGGGGTTAGCGACCAGAAACATCCTGAGGGGTTCAGAGCTGATGTAGCCCAGGGTTGAGCCAGGACCATGATTTGTGCCCCAAATCGAGCAGGATGAATGGGCTGCCTGTGTTCTCTTTGTTTTAACGCTTATTTATAATATGGCACATGAGGCAAAGTGTGTGGATCATGTGTGTGCAGGGGAGCCAGCGACGCTACGCGGCTGCCGTGCAAACCACGCACTGCGGAGCTCAGGTGGCCTCCCCCAGCGAGTGCTGGGCAGTAGACTTTACCTTTGCTGCTCTTGGGTCTTGTTTACCCCTGTGGCCCTTGTCCTGGTGTCCAGCCTGATGGCAGGCCCAGGACGTCTCTGGTTTGGTTGGCTCTTTGACATATTTGCTAGGGTTCTCGGGCCTTTGTGGCTCCATGGTGTCCCATTGTGCTGTCCAAGGACACTCGGGCTGTTTCCAGACGTTGGCAGGGTGACCAGTGCTGCTGTATTGCAGTGGACCAGCACTGAGGCACTGTCATGGCCTGGATCCGGGGCTGGAACTGTGCCTCAGTCTAATGTGGGCATCCAGGGGTCTGTGAGGGGGCTGCCCTGACACTGCACTGGGGCGTCTCCCTGCCCTAAGTGTCCCTGGGCCCCCTTGCCTGCTCTTCAGAGAAGCAGCTCTGCTCCCTGTGGCCACCAGCACTGACGGGTGGGTGTTGTCAGGAGTTAGGACTCGGGCAGCCCAGCCTCTCCTCTGTCTCTTTGTTGCTCTCCTTCTGACCACAGCCTGGAGGGGACTTTGGACCTCATTTTTGTGGTCTCTCTTTTCTAAGCTGGTCATTGTTTTTCCGTGCTCTCTTGATAACAGGACCTTTGCTTGGTGTGTGTGGCTGTTTTTAGGATGTCTGGGTTTTGCTCTCATTTTAAGGAATTTCCAGCCACAGAATTTCTTAAATTTGTGTTTTTAGGGTCACTAAGCTCACTTACTCCTTTCTCTGTTAGTCAACGACTCTGTGTGGTCCTTGAGCTACTCTGGTGTTGACAGCTTAAGTCCTAGTAAGAGATGACCAACAAGTAAGTCAGAACTGTGTGTTATATTAGGAAGAGCACAGTGTGGTGGGAGAAAGAGCTACAGAAGGGAGAGCCGTTCACTAGAACCAGCTCGGTGCAGCTGGTAACTCATTGTTATTTTTAATTTTATTAGCACTCGTTTGCAGAACGCGATGCTCACGTTCACCAGGGAGCTGGTGCAGGTGCATCTGTACGCGGCTGAATTCCGTGACTGTCTCCCCAGGCCGTGTGTGCTTTCGGTGACTTATCTGTGGAGTCTTTCTCTGTCCCGGGGTCACCTCGTCCTCCCCTTTGATGGCTGTGCACTTTGCCTGTCACCTGTAGTTCTGGGTATCCGAAAGGCGATCTCTTCTCCAGAGTCTGCCACAGCCACCAACATGGGGGACTGATTTCTGAGTCCAAGTCTGGCTCTGTGTGGTTCTGTGGGTCCCCTTGCTGCCGAGCATCGACCCCATGGTCCTCGTGGTCTGAGTGAGTCTGGGCTTCTCTGTGCCGAGCTGCACATCCCTCGTCCCTGGCTGGATCGGCTGTCAGCACCCTGTGCCCTGTGGGCTGCTGGCCCACAAAGCTTTTCCCAGAGTGGACTCCAGCACCCTGGAGGCCTCTCCATAGTTACTTGGTGTCAACTCTCTCTGTGATTTTCCAACTTTTTGCTGAGGTCACACCTCTCTGTTAGACCCACCCCTAGCTACTGCTCCTCGATGCTTCTGAGCATTGTTCTCTGCTTGGGTGTTGATGCAGAGTCTGCGCTTGTTTCTCTCTGGGCTCCCTGGTCTGGGGGACCCCACTTCGCCCCCAGGTTGGCCCCCTGGGCGACTCATTTCCTTCAGCCCGTTAGGCATGTGCGCTTAATTGTCAGTTACAGGAATTTTCACTTGGTTCTCGTGCAAATCTTGCCTGCACATTTTATAGTTCTCAGCCTCTTCTAGATGTTTCTCAGTTTTTGTCCTTTAAATGTAGCAAACATTATCACCTCATATGTTTTGCTCGGGGCCCCTGAACCCCACGTCCCTGGGCCTCTTCTGTCTTCCTGTTGCCGGCTCTCCACCATGGAGTTTTCAGGGGGTCCGTGCCTGATTGTGTGCTCAGCTCCACGTGTGAGAGGTGCTTGTGGGGAAGGCTGAGTCCAAGCACAACGGGATCTGCCTTCAGGATGACGTTGCTTTGCCCTCGCCAGGTGCTGCCATCTGGAGCCGGGTGTGCAGAGGTCGGGCGGAGGTTTCCTGGGTCACCACCATCATGGCTCGCAGGATGACTGTGTCCAGCTCACTGAGGCCTGAGGCTGTGGGCTGTGGCCCTGGAGCTGGCTCTGCCCACGGCGGGAGTGACAGTGAGGCGGCTCTGGGGCACAAGCAGCTCCGGCTTGGGGCTTTCCCTCCTGGTACCTGGTTCAGGGCTCTCCTGCCTGGGACCCTGCTTGGGGCTCTCCTGTCTAGGACTCTGCTCAGGGCTGTCCCTCCTGGTACCCGGCTCGGGGCTCTCCTGTCTAAGCTTTGGCCCCCTCTACAGTCTGGGTTGGCAATGAGTTCTTTGCTCTCTGATGTGTATCTTGTCCTTTAAAGTGGATCTGAATTTGGTGTCTGTCCTCTACCCTTGCCACCCTGGCGGAAGGGCTGGTGTGGTGCCTCGGTGACACCTCCCACCCACAGCCAGACCCGCTTCCTGCTGTGAGGAAAGCGGTCATTACAGGAAAAAGCAGGACCTTCAGGGGTGCAGCTGCTCTGTGACAGTGCAGTATAGGCTTTGGGGAGATGTCTCTGATCGCATTATTACTGGATGCAGAGTGGAGCCTGTAGGCAGCTTCATTTGGGGCAGAGCACGACGCTGTGGGCTGGGCTGGGCTGTGGCCCGGCTGCCACCTCTATCCCTTGCCCTTCAGGCTGCAGAGGTGAACGGAGCCATGACGTTGGCACTCAGGGTTGTGGCCCAGCCAGCTGTCCCCACTGCGCAGATGGACGTGCTCATCGTAAATGCCCCTCTTCGGCCCAGTCCAAGGACCCAGCCAGCTGTCGGCCTCCCTGGAATCTGGGTTTATAGGGGGCCCGAGCCTCATAAATGTCAAAGAATGCACTCGCTCGGCAGCCCAGGAATCAGAAAGTATGCGGGGAGGCGGTGGGGGCAAGGCATTCCTCTGTGGCAGCAGCTGTCGGCCTGCTTCTTACCCTCCTGCTGTAATTAGTCCTACCCTTGCCCTGAATTCTTGCTCGGCCCCAGAACCATGGCTCCTCTGTGGCCTGCGGCAGGTGGGAGGGCCGAGGGCAGCCTGGGAAGGATGGGGCAGGCTGCATGCCTGGAGGACAGTGTGAGCTGCTGGGCGCCCAGCCCAGTCCTCTGTACTGAGATGAAAGCTCCTCACCCCAGGGGCAGAAGCAGCGGCCGCCTGCCCTGCGTGAAGCCTGCAGATGGCCAGGTGGGGACCTGGGGTCACTCCTCCGCTTCCTGTGTGGGATGGCAGCTCAGGCTTGTGGCCCGGGCCACAGAGGGGGCTTCTCAGGGGACAGGGACAGGAGATCCCTATAGGCTGGGGTGAGGGGGATTGGGGTGAGGGACACTGGGGCAGCTCCGCTGTCTTTGGGGGGGCGGGGAGACACTGTCCTTGGGTCCTGCTTTCTGGCCTCCTCATCCCTTGGGTGGATGGGCCCACCAGCCTGGATTGCCACAGAGCCCCTTGGGGATTTGGACAGGTGTCCCTGGCCAGGCCGGCCAAGCTCTATCCTGGGGATGCCTGTCTGATCCATGGACAGCTGTCATCGTGGCCTGCTCTCTGGAGGTGAGATGGACGTGACTTGCCCCTGCTGCAGGCTTCCTTGAGTAGAGAAAGGGCTGGGTGATGGTGACACTTGCCTTCTGTTGGGGGGTGGGGCCTGGCACCTTTGACCCCAACCAGAGTCCTTTCCTCTGACCTAGGTAGCCCCGTTCAGTTCAGGGAGGCACTGGGCTAAAAGAACAACTGGATAAAAGGCAAATATTCCATTCCACAGGGGAAACTGAGGCTCTGGAGAGCCAGTCAGGTCTCTGGTCCCTGTGGGCTCCTGGACCCAGCAGGCATCCTCTCGAAGTACAGGGTAGGTAGTGCCCACTCCTGCATGTGAGCACCTCTCAGGTCAGTCCCAGTGGATTCCCACCAGCTCTGTGCTGGCTCTGTGGAGTTCTGGGTGCAGCCACATGCAGCCCCGATGCACTGCATCTTGGAAGCACAAAGGGCCGGGCTGGGTCTGGGCCCAGAGCAGAGACAGCTTGGAAGGGATGAGGCTGTGGACAGTGGTGAGGAAGCACCGTGTGTGCTGCAGGAGGAGGGGGACACGCTGGCCTGCCCTGTCACCCCCACAGAGCTGACCAGCCGACCTCAGGGTGCTGACCAGCAGGCAGGGCTCCCTACACCATGGTGACAGTGGTGTCCAGGCATTGTCAGGCTGGGAAGGCACAGTGGCCTTGGGTGACAGGTGCTTTTGGGGAGGCACTGGCCCGCTGACAAGCCAGGGCCGGCAGGAAGGCTATGTGGGGCACAGGAGCAACCTGGGCTCCCAGATGCAGCACAGGCATGTCCAGCGGTGTGCAAGCCCAGCCCCTCCTAGGGTGGCCGGAGAGGGGAATTGCAGTGCCTTGTTTGCAGTGACCTGGTCTTTTGTGGAAGCTCAGTGGCTCTTAACAGCCCTGGTGAGCCTTTGAGGGGTCAGCATGGGACTGGGAAAATTAATGATGGATTCTCCTCTTGGGTTCACTGTGGGATCCTCTGCCGTGGGCTGGGCCTTTTGTATGTCACTGAAATCTGCTGACCAGATGGACACGCGCTTCATGAGGGCCTGAGGCTGGTCCTTCGGAGCCACCTGCTAAGTGGAATCCTGGTTGGATGGGGCAGTGGAGTTGGATGGGGCAGTGGGACACATGGGGCCAGTCAGGTCCTTCTTGGACAGGTTGGAGATCCCACCCCTGCTCCCTAGCAGCCCTGGCATCCTCGGGGGGCAGTACCCTACCACATGAATAGGACTGTGGGCAGCAGAGAAGCTCCTGGAGGTGGCTTCCTGGTGGCCACCCAGACTTGGGACCCCTGGGGGATGTTGCCCAAATGGCCTTGTTTTGCTCCTCAGGTTGGGCCAGCACCTGGAGGAGCCACAAGACTGGAACTCTGGGTCCTGATCCAGCCTCACAAGGACACTGGTTAGACTGGTCAAGCCCTGACCTCTGGGACACCTTTAAGCTGTAAGCCCCACTTTCAAGGCCCCTCTCCAAGTGCAGCCATTTGAGGGGCCAGGAGGCTGAAGCTAGGGATTTAGGATACACAACTCCTGAGAGCAGGCAGGAAGCCAACTGCCTCCCATGCATGGGCAAGGCTGGGGGCGCCAAGCACCTGTGGGCCCCACACCCCCCAGGTCCCCTCCATATCTTGCATCTGCTTCCAGGCCCAAGCACCTCGCCCCAGAGTGGACCCCACAAGTACTTCCCATTTCCAGTCCCAGGGTTCCAAAGGACGTCATTGTGGCCTGGTCATCACTGTCATTCTGGTGTCATTGTCACCTGGGCTATCGGAGCCCCTAAAGGCTGGCGTCTCAGGTGTGTCCTTTATCATCCTTCAGTCCTGGGAAGCAGGTGCTGTCCTGCCAAGCCAGACTGAGGTTGGCAGGGGCCTGGCCACGCTGTGCCAGAGCCCCAAGCTGCCTCCTGAGTCCTTCGGGAGACTCTCCCAGCTGGAGCCAGTAGGCCTGTGGCAGGGGGGCCTCTGGGAGGAGGGTCTCATCCTCTACCCCTCCCTCCCCTGTGGGCATGAATAGCCTTCGCACAGCACCAGCCACCCCCAGGAAAGCCAAGATCTGCATTTATAACAGCAAATTAAGTAGACAGGAAAACATGTTTTGGGGGTGATGGAGGAGGGGGAAGGGGGACATGTCCCCTGCTGTACCTGCCTCGCACAGGCCACGTGACCAACTGTTTTGTGGGACCGCGGCCCCATCCCTCAGTGGTGGAGCTTTTGCTGGCATGTTTCCAAGGAGAACTTGAGGCTCAGAGGCCGGAAGGGAATGCTACAGTTGGTGACCAGCAGGACGGAGGTGGGCCGGGACCAGTATGTGGCCTATCCTAACCCCTGCCCCCTCCTGCTCCGGCCCTGCGTCCTCCCATGGCAAGGCTGGGGCCTCATGGCCTAAGGGTCTTGGACAGGGCGCTTTGGTAAGCACGGGGCCCTGGGTGAGGAGGCACAGGTGAGAGAGGCGATGGTGTGGCAGGGGAGGGGAGGTCCTGTGTGGTCCCCAGTGGCCTGTATGGGTGGTTGCTGGGGGCAATTGGTCTCCATGCATGGGGCATGCAGGACATGGTGGGGGGTAGCCTGGAGCCCCTGACCACTGATGGAGGGCCGCAGGAGCCCAGTGTCTATAGTGCTCCCCCAGGTCTCTCTCTGTGCAGGACCCGGCAGCTGCCAGCCCCTAGCCCTGCCCTGTGTGCCCCACATTCTCAGCCACTGTGGCCAGTGTGGTCACTGCACTTGACTTCTCTGTCCTCCCCGGGTTAGCATCTATCACCCCCAGAGACACTGCAGACCTGGGTCCCACTATGGAGTCCCCAGTGCTGCCCTCAGTGGCAGGCTGTTCTCTTCTGTCTGATCTGGGCCACCCTTAGATGCTGTGTCCAGATGGAGTCAATGCCTGGGAAGCTGGGTTGGGGGTGGCTCTGCTGGAGTCCATGCCTGGTCTCTATCTGGGGGTGGAGGGTGGCAAGGAAGCCACCTCTGGAGGCCTTGGGACCCAGCTTTGGGACTGGTGTGGTCTCAGGGCTCTCCCAGGCCCCCGTAGCAGCTGCTGTTCCCCTCCCAGCCCCTTCTAGCCACACTCAGATGTCCCTGCAGTAGGGGTCAGCAGAGTCCCAGAGGACTGGGCAGGACCGGAGTCACAGTGGTGCAGCTGGGGAGGGCAGCAGTGTCCCATGAAGGCCAAGCCCACCTCACTGACCTGACCAAGCTGGAGTCCGGGACCCCAAGGAGCTGGAGGTGGCCTTCCTGTGGGGCCGCTGTGGGCAGGCTGGCAGGCCCAGGAGGGAGTGAGCTCTGAGGAGGGGGAGATCCTCTGTGGCTGGGGCCACTGGGCCTAGGTGGAGGCAGCTTCAGAATGAATCCCACAGTCCCTGGGGTACAGAGAAGCCGGCTCTTGGCAGTGGGCAGTTGAGTACCCTGGTTGCCTGCCCACTGGCCCTGCTGATGGGGCTGGCATGGGGGGCCTATCTCAGTTACTTTTCTTGCTGCTGAGATAAAAACCCAACACCCACAGTTAAAGGATAAAAGGTTTATTTAGCTCACAGTTTGTAGAGGTTTAGCCCGTAAGGCTGGCTCCAAGGCAGGTGGGTGCAGACAGGCCCTGCAGAGGAGCAGTGACACACGGTTCAAGGCGAGCAGAAGGCAGCAAAGCACGCAAGCCCTCTCGACCCCTCGGTCCTGCCCAGGCTGCTCGGGGCTGGCAGCACTCACACCCTTAATCCCGGTGCCCAGGAGCCCAGCACTCAGCCTGAGTCAGGCTAGCAGCACTCACTCCAGGCCCAGCCACCTCTGAAAACTCCCACCTAGGGCCTCAAGAGGCTTTGGGGAGACAACTAGACACAGCCAGAAGAGGGTTCCAGGCAACCTGGACAGAGGAGAAAAACATGGGGGTGTTTCTCGTTGCAAGAAGCACTGGGATGCTTGCTGGGTTTGCTGCTGTATGTGTGCTGGCACAAGTATGTGTGTGCATGTGTGTGTGCTTCCTTGTACATATCTGTGTGGTGTGTGTGTGTGTGTGTGAGTCACTGTGTGTACCTGTTTTCTGTGCATACATCTGTGTGTGTGTGCACATGTGAGCATTTGTGTGCAGGCACGCTTCTTGGTATCTTTAGCCAGCTGTTGGTAGCATGCAGGGCTCCTGCCACCAGCCCCATGTCTGGACACACTCAGCTCACTCAGGGTCGGAATGCTGTGTTGCACTGCTGTGGGTGGCTGAGGGGGCCTGGAGGATTGGAACTGGGGACCCCAAGGGGTAAAGGAAGTCTCAGATGCACAGAAGGAAAATCACATCCCTGTTTGAATTTACAGTTTTCTATTTCTTTAAGCTCTGGCCATCCTTGAGGTCTGAGGGCCCCAATCAAGGTAGCCCCGTGCGTCCCTGATGAGAATCTTCGAGTGTTAGTGGACCTTTGTGTGTGTGTTCAGTCATTTGACTCCCTTGTCTAGTTTCTAGAACAGCCTTTCGGTGGTTCTGTCCCTAAATCTTAAAGGGAGGGACACTGCCAGGCTGGGATTTGCTCTCTGGTGACACTGGGGTACTGGCATGAGAGGTTCCCCAGGAGGGACAGAGGCGGGACTTGGGGGCTGAGGGCTGGCAGAGCCTCCCCAGTGTCCAGGAGCGCAGTAGGCCCAGCGCAGGGAGCTCCCTTAGTGGAAGAGTGAGGCAGTGGAGACCCTGGCTTAGTGCTGAGGAGGGGAGGACACTGGGGACAGGTTCCAGGATTGCTCTGATGTCCCTGAAAGCCCAGGGCTCGCGCTCATCCACCTGTCCATGAACTGGACACTCAGCACTCTGAAGCACCTGGCTACATACCTGCCCAGCACCAGGGCACAGCCAGCCAGGCCCTGCGGCCTTCAGATGTGTCACCCAGGGGAGACACCAGCCACACAGAGCTGTTAAAATAAAACTGAAGCTGGGTGATAAGTTGGGAGAGCTGCTTCCAGCCAAGACGGAGTCAGAGTTGTCCTCCTACCCGAAATAAGCAAGTGATGGACAGACACGCGTGAGAAATCTGTTCCACGGCACGGGCACCAGGTGGAGAAACCTGAGCGTCTGGAAACAGTACAGCAAACCTTCCCCGCCCCTGCTGGTGAGGGCGGCCTGGCCGGGTCCCAGGAAGGGGGATGAACACAGTCCTGGACACCCCGTGGACAGGAGCTGATGGGAAGACCAAGCTGGTGAGAATTCACAGGGTGCTGGGCAGAGGGGGTGGCACAGAACCTACAGAGCCACAGGGTCCCACAAGGACACAGCTGAACCCCAAGAATCCCTGGAGTGTGTGGAACCCGCCCGGGTATGGGCAGAACCTTCAAGAGATGTGGAAGTGAGAGGCCTGGGGTCCCTGGGGCTGGGACTGTGCAGCTCCGGCAGGCAGGCAGGAAACCGGTGTTTCTGAGGTTCAGGCCCGTCTCTGAGGACCTGCGCCAGGGTTGGGTGGCTGCCTCGAGGCTGAGAACCCCTCTGCTCGGTGTGACTGTCCTAAAACAGGGCCCTTGTGTAAACCCATTTTCAGCCATTGTGACAAATCCCCAAACAGGCAGGTTATAAACAGAAAAGCCTCCCGTTGTCTCATAGTCCTGGGGTTTCAGGCCGTGACTGGTGACTGTGTTGCTTCAGGCCCGGGGTGAGGGGCAGGCTGTGCACAGTAAAGAAGGCAGTTGCCTTGTGGTGGCCGTAAGCAAGGCCTGGGGAGAAAAAAGTGGACTCCAGGTTCCTTTCTGGGGTCTATTCCCAGTGACCGCAGGTCCCCCAATGGGCATCACCTCTCTAAGTGTCTACCCACCTCCCTGCAGCATGTGGGCCCCTGGGGACATTTTTCCAACCCGAGCAACTTCAAAGGATCAAGCTTCACCCAGAGAAGCACAAGCATCCAACATTCAGCAATATAACATTTACTATGCCTGGAATTCAATAAAGAGTTAATACGCATGCAAATGAGCAGGAAAATACGACTTGTAATGAGGAGATAAATCACTAAACCAATCTAGGACTGACACAGATGTGAGAATCTGCAGACAAGAGCATTAAGACAGTTATTATAACTGCATTCCATATGTTCAAAGAGTTAAGTATAGACATGAAATAGGAAAAAAAGACTCATATCCCACCTCTAGAGATAAAAAGTATAGTGTGTGAGATGAAAAATACACTGGATAAGATCATAGCAGGCCAGGCATTGAAGAAGAAATTACCAGTGTGTCTGAAAATGGGCAGTGAAAAGACCCAAGTGAAACAGCAGAAGAATATTGATTTAAGAAATAAGGAGGGTGTCGGTGAGCTTCAGGAAACTGCCCAGTGTGTGTCACTGAAGTACAAGAAGAAGAGAGATGTGGAGATGAAACGTTGCTTGAAGAAACAATGGCCAAATTTTTCCCATATATGAAAATGGTAAATCCACAGACTTCAGAAGCCCAGCCAAGCCCAACACAAGGATACACAAAACTCATGACATCAGGCACCATCATCAAATTGTCCAAAACCCGTGACTAGGGGCAGACCTGTGAGGCAGCTGGAAAGCAAAACAAGGTTGGCACTTTGAGCAGTGCCAGCCGGAGAGAGGAAGATGGGCATCTTTCAAGGGCTGATGAAAAAATCCATCAACCTAGGCTTGTATGTCTTATCACAATATTTCTCAAAAGCAAAGGCAAAATAAAACTTCTGCAAATGTACAAAAGCTGAGTTCCTGGCCAGAAGACCTACCCTCCCTGCAAGAGTTGTGACAGGAAGCACTCCAGACAGTAGAGGGCGGCGCCTGGTGAAGTGCGGGCATGTATGTGGAGGGAGCGTGCAGGATTGGTGCTTTAATGGGCAAGTGTTTAAGGCTTATTTTTACTATTTAATTTCCTTTAAAAGTAAAAGGGGCTATTTAAGCAAGGGTAATTTAGAGGGGAGTTTGTGACACCTGTAAGAATGCATTGCAAAGCACTGGTGTAGGAGCAGAGGTGGACTTGGGCTGTTACCACATCTTCAGGGTATGAGTTGTGTGGCGGCCCTCGATGGAGGACTGTAACAAGCTGCAGATCTATGGCACGTGCCACTCAGCAGCCGGAAGCTCACGAAACAGTGACAGCTAATAAACCAACTACAAAGGTAGGGCAGAACTGTGAAAGAATGTTTACTTTATCCAAAAGAAACGGAGGGAAAATAAAGTGCACAAAACACTCAACCAACAGCAGAACGCCCAGGGTTCTGAAGGCACCCGGGTCACTTCATGGGGCACGCAGAGTTCTGGACCCCAGAGTAAGCCCCTAAATATAAGAGGATCCAAGTCACGAAGAGTGTATCTGATCACGATGGACTTCAGTTAGAGACATTTCGGGAGAACCTTCCTAAACTTGGAAATTAAGTAGCAGTTTTCTTGATAACCTATGGGTCAAGAAGAAATCTAAAGAAAACGAGGAAGTATTTTGAACTGAGTCAAAATGGAAATACAGGGTATCAAAATTTATGGAATTTAAAGTGCCATTTAGTGTTAAACACTTAGAGAAAATGCTCTCAAATCAAAGACTTCAGTTTGTATCCCAACAAACTAGAAAAAGAAGAGAAAATTAAAGCAGTGTAAGAAGAAAAGGAGTAATGATCAAAGAGAAGTCAAAGCGATGGTGAGCAGAAGTTCGACAGAGGACCTGAGACCAACTCTGAGCTGGAAAGTTAGGTGGGCGAAGCCTTCACCAGAACAACTGAGACATGGAGGCCAAGACGCGTGGCTGTGCCAGGCCCAGAGAAGGTGCTGTCAGGCTGGCGACTGATGCTGAGGACGGTGGGCAGCATTCTAAGCACTGTGTGCCAGTGAACTCAATTATGCAAAATGGCCAGATTCTTTGCCATTCAAAATTACTAGGGCGTGATCAGGGTGAGATAGCCAAATAGACTTCTGCCTTGAGGGAAATTGAATTTGTAGTTAAAAATTTTCCCACAAAGAAGGCTCCAGGCCCATGCGGCTTTACTGATGGATTCTGCTGCATGTAAGGAGGAAATGTCACGTGACCAGTCACGCCTGCAGATAAGCACACAGCAGTGGCTCAGCAGAGGTTGACACTGGGGCATGGACACTGAAGCCACCGCGGCACAGTGACTCTTTCCTCCTAGGACAGCTAAGCTCAGCAAGGACAGCCCGTGAGCACCTGGGGGGTGGGGAGGAGGAGGATGGGAGCTCACTTCAGAGGCCGGTAGTGTGTCGCATTGAACGGCCCCTGGGAAAATTCTGCGGTCTCCTTCCTTACTGAGCACACACTGCTGAATGGCCTGGTCTCTCAGGACTGGGATTGGAAATGCGTCCCCTGCAGACAGGTGTGAGCGCCCTTGGCAGCTGAGCTATCACAGTCTGGGTGGCACCAGCAGGTGCGTGGGTTCATAAAATATGGTCAACTTCTCCATGGCTCCCACGTGGTGATGGTCACACATGACAGGGACAAATGGCTGATAGCCACTCAGAGAAGCTACACACAAAGTGAAATCACTCGTGATTATATAAAAAAGTATATAGAACTCTAGAAAATGCAAGCTAACTGGTAATAGAAAACAGATCCACGGCTGGGGACCTAGAGGATGGGAGGCCGGAAAGGATGGGAGCCTGGGCAGACCCTGGAGCACCAGCCAGCCTCCAACCAGGCCTGGACCCTCATGAGGAAAAGGCCACCCTGTAGCCTGGTGTGGGCAGAGGGGTTGGTGCCCAGCCGAGGGACCTGGTGTGGGGTGCCAGTTGGGGTGCCCAGCCGAGGGACTCGCTTGGGTCAGGCTCACAGTGTTGAGCTGGTGTCACCGCATCCCCTTGGTGGGCAGGGAGGACATGGGGAGGCGCCTGTGGAAGGTGGGATGTGCCCAGATGGAAGGAAATACGGCAGCAGTGGACAAGCAGAACGGGAGATGGGGTCGGGGCTGGCTGAGGAGGGGCAGATGAGGTTCCCTGCAATTCTAGGATCCTGGAGCTGTGCTTTCCTGGGCCACACTTGGGGACTGCCACTAAGGAGGAGAGGCTGAGCCCCGGGGAGGGGGTGTCAAGCACCTGGCTTCTCGATGCCTATCACCAGCGCCTCTGAGGCAGGTCGGGATCTGGGACCCAGGACCAGGCAGGGTGGGGAGAGCCAGACAGTACAGAGCCAGGGCTCAGCCCCTGGGTCCTCATCTGGGGCTGCAGGGCAGGGAGCTCAGCCAGCAGTCAGGGTGCTGCTGCCCACAGGGAGGGCTCCACTGCACCGGGCAGGGTGGAGGAGTGAGCCTAGCCTGGTGACACGGGTGAGCATGGCCTGGGGGCCCAGGGGCCGGGTTCGAGGTGTGCAGAGTCTCGAGCCGGCCTGGGCCTCGCCTCAGTTCAGCCTCCTTGTGAAGGGATGGGATGGCTCTCTCCTTGCACTGTGCCATCTGTCCCTCGGGCAAAATCGAGCAAACCCATAAAACCTAATGACTCTGATTGCAGAAGCCCAGCTCCCACCGCGGCTTGGGAGGCTGAGTTGATAAAAATGTAATAAGTTCCCGCTTGGACTCCTCTGATGGCAGGTGTGGCGTGGCCATGCGCAGCTACGCTGGTGGTTAATAGACTTCTCACACCCTTCATTAAGTGCCGTCCTTTATGAGGCCAGGCGCAGCACGGCAGGAAGCCACAGAGGGGAAGGCTCCATTACATCTGGGGTTCCCCTTGCCTGGGCGGGAGGGCACCCCGAGGCCGGCCAGGGCTGGTGTCTACGGGCAGCACTGGGTCAGCATTCCCAGCTGGGCGAGCCTGGCTGGGGCCTCTGGGGACACAGCTGCTGCGCTGGGCTCCTCCTTTCTGTGTCGGGGACGACTGTGTTTGTGGCTTACACAAAAATTCTGCAGCATATTGATTTCTCAATTATGCTGAAAGAAAACGAGCCTGCGATAAATAGGGGCCGCCCGTTCTCGGATGGCTGTGCAGAGCAGTCTGCGGGTTACAGTGGGCGATCCCAGCTGGTCCTCAGGGACCCCCAGGGCTCAGCAGGACACCTGCAGGCCCATGACCTTGAGCAGGTCCTTGTCCCCTCAGATATCCCTCCTCACTCCGCTGGGGACATTGAGGCCAGGGCGGGGCAGGCCTGGCTTCCGGACAAGGTCTGTGACCAGGGCCAGCCCAATGCTTTTGAGAGGGTCCTGCAGTCCTTCCTGTGACACCACCATCCTCACTCTTGCCATTTGGATCCAGCCATAGCCGCAGTCCTCGGACCTGGGTCCTCCAAGGACACTGTTCTGTCTGGCCAGCCCAACATCGGTATCTTGAAGTCAGGCCAGCCAGGCGACAGGGAGGTCAGGGTCAGGCGTGAACCACAAAGAGGGGTGTTAGTGGAGCCCCTGAGGAGCAACCAGTTACAGGGACTGGGAAGCTGGCTGTGGGCAGAGGCCTTGGCGTCCGGGCACGGAGACTGGCATCTGGATTGAAGGCAGGGTGGCTGGGGTGCATGGGCTGAGGCCTCCCCAGGCTCTTGCGTGAGTGGACTCAGGCTGGGGGAAGCTGGTCCAGGCAGTGCAACCCTTGGTGCTTCTCTGAGCAGGAGGTGCCAGCTGGGCCTGGACCAAGGCCTCCTCCTGCAGCCTTGGCACGTTGGGCTGTTTGCGAAGGAAATGCCTCCTCAGGCTCAGGCTCGGTGTGTAGCAGTCTTTGATTGAAAAATCAAACTCTTATTTTCTCAGAAAGTGTCCTGTGCATTTCTAAGCCCACACAGGGCTTTATGACAGTGGCAATCTCTGGAGCTCTTCTTAAAAACAAGTAGAAACCAGACAAAAAGGAAAATCCCCCCAGCACCTCCGCTGGCTTTTCTAACCAGGAATCTCATGCTGTCCCCAAGAGAAGGTGGCCCTTCTGGGACTTTGGGAACCTCGAGCCTTCTTGGATGGGAGGCTGTGGGCAGGCGCAGGGACTGCAGGAAGGTGGTGGCTTTGGCTCAGGTCTTTCCTGCCCCCAGCCCCACACCTGGCCACTAGGTGTACAGGGCAGCCTCAAGAGGCCTTTCGTGCTCTCCAGCACCCAGAGCACCTCTGTGACTCCTGTCACATGAGGGCTGTCCCTGTCATGCCCCACACTGCCCTCAGGAGCCAGAGCCTCCTGCTTCCCCTCTGCTGGGGTGTGCTCAGGCCCGAGGCTGCTCCAGTCTCATGGCTGCTTGAGGGAATCGGTCTTCTCTGTCCTGGACAGCAGGACTCCTCGGCTGTGCCGCTGTGCCAAGGCTCCACATAGGCGAGGCCTCCAGCCCAGGCCATGAGCCCTAGTGGCCCCATCCCGCCATTGACTTAGGTGGCTGCACTTGAGGGACGCAGCCCAGGCACAAAGCAGGGACCCTGTGTAGGGCCGGACAGCTGCAGCTTTCTGCTCTGTCCCAGGATGTGGGGGCTTGAGCCCAGCAGTAGCAAGGAGCTAGGACCAGCACAGGACAGGGCTGGGCTGGGGCCTGCAGTGGTCGCCCTGAAGACACTGGCTCAGACAGGGGTGGGGGAGCACTAATTTGCCAAGTGACCACACAAGTCCAGAGCCCACTTTGACTCAGAAGGGTAAAGTGAGGCTCGGAGAGGGGCGGACATTCATGAAGTCACACAGCAAGTTGGAGATGCACTGGGCAGGGCGTGGCTCTGCGTGGGTCCTGGGCTGGAGGGTGGGCAGGAAAGTGGGATGTTGGGCTGGCCCTGGGGGACCAGGCACGGGTCCAGCACAGGACAGACACCTACCACGCCCCAGGCCACTGCTCAGCAGTGTGGCCATGTGAGCTGGCCATGCTCGTAAATAATCTCGCAGGTAAAGGATTTAATTTTCTCCTGCTCGCCCGTGTTCTTCCTGCCTCGTAAATCACGGCCGTTTATGACTCTCTCTTCGGCACTTTTCGATGGCCGATAATGGCTGTGTAAGTGGCAGAGAGGATGAATTCTGCAGCAGGTTTTAAACAAACGTGCACATCGGAGCAGGAAATAAAGCTAAGCAGCACCCGAGTGGGGAGCCCTGCGCAGGTCACCCTGGAGCACATGCTGCCCGGGAGGGGCTGCTGGGAGGGGCTCCAGCCTCCCCACAGAGGGCCCAGTGAGCCTTGGCCATTTCCTGCTAGGGACAGAGGCTCCCAAAGCCCCATGTGCACGCATGCTTGTGCATATGTGGGTTAGAGCACGTGTGTGTGTGTGTGTGTGTGAGCATAGTGTAGTGTGAGCCTGCAAGCTTCCCAGCCCATCCGGGTGCCCAGTGCAGGGGTGCTGCTGCTTTCTGGTCTTGGGACTGCATGGGAGGGCAACTGAGCCCCGGATGCCCATCTGCAGCTTCTGGACCCCTGCCTCCCCTGCTGAGGGGTGGGCTTGCCCACTCAGCTCCCAAGCCCTGAGCCCGGGAACCTGCAGACCCAGGGTCAGTGTGGCACTGATTTCTGACTTCTGTAGGACTAGTGGGGCAGACCAGGTCTGGACAGGCCAACACAGAGGAACCTCTAGATTAGAGCAGGCCCAAGGGCATGCGCTGGGCAGGGGCTGGGCTGGAGGCTGCTGCCAAGGCGTGAGGGTGGGGCGCTGCTCCCTGTGAGGAGCCACTCAGTCCTGGGCTGGGATGCCTGTGGCTCCTGTTTCCAAGGTCCTGCCTTCTTCCTCCCATCTTTTCTCTTTCCTTCTTTCCTCCTTCCTCCCCTCCTCCCTTTTTATTCCCTTTCTCTCTCTTTCTCTCCCTCCTTTCTCCATTCCTTTCTTTTCTCTCTTTGCTCCCTCCCTCCCTTCCTTTCTTTTCAAAGGACCATTCTTGTGCACACGCGCACACACATATCACACATGCTTACCTGCACATGCTTATTACACATGCACACCGAACACACCTCTGTGCACACCATATAATATACACATGCAACATATGCATGTACCACACATGCACACACAGCACATATGTGAACACACACAGGTCACACACCAACACATGCATGCAAATACATACACTTGTGCACACACAGGCACACATGAACGTATGTGTATCTACACAGTGCACACACATATTGCACACACACATACACACACAGTGCATGTGTAAACATGCCAATCTCATACACGAAGACCCCCAGGTGGCCAGCACTGGGCTATCTGAAGCCAGTCTGCTCTTCAAAGACCATCCAAGTCCTGAGGCCGGAGCTTGCAGATCCTGGGCCCCATGTCCCCGCTGTTTATTTTCTGCTAGGCCTGGCTTTGCCAGCCATGAGGTTGGAGCACCTCCTCACAAGCCATAAACGTAATTGATATTCTCAGCATTTCGAGAAAAAATATGAGTATTAAAGATATACACTACACCTCATAAAATTCTCTCATATTTCTTCTTTATGGTGGGTTCTAAAATTGGCAAAATAAATTCCCTAAAACCCATTACACTTAACAAAGAGTGTGGTTTGGAGGCAGGAGGTGCCCAGCTGAGGGCCATGTGTGCGGCACCCAGCATGGGCCATTTCCCGGGGCCGGCTGGAGTGGCCTTGCCCAGGCTGTGAGCAGCTCAGTGCTGGGCAGGATCACTCCCCACACTGGGCCTTCTATTGCTCTCCGATGACACAAACCTCTCTGCACTGCTGCCACCGATCTGGCCGGCTCTGGGACGCTGCCCGTCTGGCCACCATCTCCCCTTGCCTCAGAGTCCTGGTTTAAATCAGAATAAAATTCAAAGCTTGTAATTCTATATGTATTTTCTCTTTGTTATTTTTCTCACTCATGACAATAACACTCCCAGGGCAGGATGCCACGGTCTTCAGCATTTAAAACCAACTCTATGGAGGATTGATTTACATGCATGATGCATGCATGCCCTTTACAAAGTAAGCGTCACTTCTTGGCATGGCTTTAGCTTTACAGAAAAGTTGGCAGACAGTGTAGAGAATTCTTGGGACCCGAGCTCGGGTCCAGCCGCCAACCCTCGAATGCCTGCAGCACCTGTGCCGTCCTCAGCGAGCCAGCGTGGACTCGGAGGTGGGCAGTCTCCATTTCCCCAGTGCCCCTTTCCTGTCCCAGGACTCTGCCGGGCCCCCTGCTGCCTCTGGCTGTCACAGTCCCAGGCTCTGCTGGGCTGCAAGTGTCTCTGACTTTCCTTATTTTGATGGACAGAACAGTTCTGGGGAGAACTGGTCCAGATTTTTGTAGAACGCTCTCCCCTGAAGGTGTCTGGTGTTTCCTGGTGGCCCTGTGGAGAGGGCCACAGAGGCAGAGCACGTTTCACCCTTCATTTCCAGGTGTGGGCTGTGACCTCCATGGTCCTGTGGACGTAGACCTGGATCCCTGCTGAGTGACATCTGTTGGACACTGTACTGTGAGGTCCTCGACCCTTTCCGCACTGCCCTGTGGCAGACTGCCAGTGCCCCACTTCCTGAGGGGGCTCCTTTGTAGGTGACTTGGGGTTCCCTTCCATTTGCTTATTGATTTATCTCCATCGGCACGGTGCACTTCGATTCTGCTTTTGGAACTGCTGTCCCAGGCTCCAGCTGAGACATGCCGAGCTCTTTCTCTCCCTGGCCCCTGCATTCCCTGACCACCCTACCCCAGGGGCCCTTAGTGGCCTCATTTCTGGCTTCCGGGGGCTCCAGGATGTGGTGTGCACTTCCTGCCCCAGCTCAGCGCCACATCTCCAGGTCCCTGGGTTCCCCTGTGACTCTGAGCTTGGATGCCAGGTGCTGTAGGGCTGCTGATTCCTGGCTGTCTGCAGGAGGAGCAGGAAGATGGGTGTGTGTGCATATGTGTGCTGACTGTGAACACATGTGTGCACACGCACGGGGTTTCTGAGTGGCTATCTGTCCATGTTTGCAGTGCTCCCAGGAAAAACGTCAGTGGCAGGATCTCCCTCAAGTGCACACCAGGAGGCTGTCACAGAAGCCCACAGTTCAAGGGCTGCAAAGTGGGGACCCCAGAAAGCCAGTGGTGTGAGTCAGCAGGTATCTAGCAGTGCTAGGAGCCCCAGCCCCGGGGGTGGAGGAGACGAGAGGAGACAGGAGCACCAGGGCAGGCATCACCACCTCTGGCTCTGCTCAGTTCCCAGCAGGCAGAGCTGCTGACCACTGTCAGGGGCAGGGCCAACGGCACTGCTGAGGCCATCTGGTTCTGAGGCCAGTCTCTTCAGAGATATCTCATAGACACCTCCAAAATGATGCAGCCCATGGCAGTCAAGTGGACCTGTGGCACTGGCATCTTGTGTCTGTGATGCTAAGTGGACATGGGTGCCCATGTCCCCAGCTCAGCCCACCTCTGCCCGACCCCATGGCTCCCGGCTGAAAGCTGAGGGCCGAGGACCCTGCTTCCACTCAGTTCAGGTCCTGGCTTGGCACAATTAGGGTGTGGAAGCAGTAAGAGAGGACCTAGTGGGAGGTCCTCAGGTCACTGCATGGAGCGGGTGGTGAGGCCATCTGTCCTCTTTCTCTTTCCTCCTGGCTGTGAGCTGAGAGTTCTGCTCCACCCACCACTCCTGCTGTGATGTCTGGGCTACCATAGGCCCATTGGTTGTGGCCTGAAACGCCTGGACCATGAGCCCAAGGAACCTCCTCCCTCTGCAAGCGGGGTGTTCCAGGCATTTGTCAGAGCCAGGAAAGCTACCCAGCGTGCAGTGTCACTGCTTCAGGGTCCTACAGAATGTCGGTACCCCAACTTGGGCTCCACCTAGGCAGCCTCTCTGACCCAAACGTCTGGCAGCTGTATCTCTCCCGTCTCCATCGCTGTGCCTTTCCAAGGTGTCTCGGAGTTGAGACCACATGGTACGAGCCTTTCAGACTGGCTTCTCCTCATGGCGTTTGCTCGAGCATCCCCTGTGCTCCCGTGGCTCGCCTGCCATTCCTCTCTTCTGCGATGACAGCTCCAAGGTCTGGATGGTAGACCAGAACCCGGTATCCACCCACCCAAGAGCCATCTTGGTTGCTTCCGGTTTCTAGCAATTAGGAACAAAGCTGCGTAAACATTTGCACGCAGGCTTTTGTGTGGACATACGTTTGGAAATCAGTTGGGTAAACACCTAGGAATTCAACTGCCGCTCATATGGTAAGACTATGTTTAGCATTGTCAGAAACCGCCAGGCTGCCTTCCAGTGTGGCGGCCTGAAGAAGGAACGCTGCTGTTGCTCCGCTCTGTCAGTGGCAATTGGTATTGTCACGTTTTGGAACCCTGCCCCCCATACGCACATGCATAGTGGTGGCTCATTGTTCTAATTTGCAATTCCTTAATGGAAAACGATCCCGAGCAGATTTTCTACGTGTGCTTGCCATGTGCTTAGCTACTTGGAGTGGGATGTTCAGAACTCTTCCCCATTTGAAAACTGCCTTGTGGTTTCCTGATTGTGAAGTTCTAAGACTTCTTTGTATTGTTTAGGGTATAAGTTCTTTACCTGGTATGTATGACTTTTGCAAAGATTTTTCTCCAAGCCTGTGGCTTGTATGATCATTCTCTAAGGGATGTGTTTTTTCAGGCAGATTTTCATTTAGGAAGACCCTACTTAGCTCAGTGTGGTGGTGCATATCTGTTATCCCAGAACTGGGAGGCTGAGGCAGGAGGACTGCAAATTCAAGACCAACCTGAGCAATTTAGCAATTTAGTGAGACCCCATCTAAAAATAAAAATTTAAGAAAAGGGCAGTGTGTGTAGCTCAGTGTAAAGCCTCTGGGTTCGGTCCCCAGTCTCACACACAAAACCCAACTTGGCAATTTTTTCTTTTCCAGATTGTGCTTTAGTTGACATAACCAAAATCTCATCATCAACCCCAAGGCTGTATTTTCTCCTAAATGTTTTATAGTTTTAACATTTACCTTTGAGTCTATGATTCATTTTGAGATAATTTCTGCAAAATTATCCTTACCTTATGTTTTAGTTACTTTTGTTTAATTGCTAAGACAAAATACCCAACACCCAAAACGAAAGAAGGAAAGGTTTACGTAGCTCACAATTTGTGGAGATTTCAGTCTGCAATCAGCTGGCTCCAAGGCAGGGTGGTGTGGCCGAGGGACAACATTCATGGTGGAAGACAAGGAGGAGCAAGTGTCTTTCGCTCCTGCGCACTGTGTGCAGGCTGCCTGCCCAGGGTGGGCGGAGCACCCACACTGCCAGTCCCAGCACTGCACTGTGAACCAGTCACAGACTCTAGACTGAGCCACCTCCAAAGGCCCACTCGAGCTCCCTGACCCCGCGAGGCTTTGCGGGGACATCCAGACACAAACCATATGTCTAGATGGTTATTCTTTTGCCTCCAGATGTCTAATTGTTTCGATGCGTTACTTGAAAAGACCATTTTTCTCCACGGTGTTGTGCCTTCGCCTCTGGTGCCCCTTCACCCCCGCCAGTGCTGGGCTCCTCCCTCCTCTCACCTAGAGGAGCCAAGAAGGCCAAGTCCTCCAGCTTCGCTCTTCGACTCTCAAGCCAGTCCAGGTCTCCTGATTTGCAGGACAAGCCTCGGGGTCAGTTTGTCGGTGTCTGTAAAAGAGTTCACTGGGGTGTCCCCGGAAGTGCGGTGACCGTGTGGCCCGCGTCATGAGGAGCCCTGGCCGGCAGGGCGCCGTGCACTGTGCCGTCAGAGCTCCGCTGTGCTCTGTGTGCAGGCCCCACGCCCACGTGTTAGAGCTGCACCTCAGTAATTAGTTGTTGGAGTTCTCCTGAACTAACGTGCTTTAAAACCTCGAATCCCAATTGTTCATTTCTGGTCTATCAGAGAGCATTTGACGCTTATGCAGCTTCACGGTACTTGCTGGTTTGTTCTAGAGGTGGATTCATTCATTCACTCACAGATTGGCTTTCAAAGGGAAAATTACACCTGGAATAAACACCCGTGGGCACGGTGGGTAATTGGGATTTGGTGTGATAATATTCCGCTGATGCTTTTCACATCTATGTTCAGGAGTTATTTTTCTAGTGATGCCCTTATCTGGTTCTGGTATCAGGGCGAAGGTGGTCTATGAGATGAGATAGGTGTAGTCTCCTGGCTTGTTCGGTGTGAGGGTGACTAGCCCTTGGGTGCTTGTAAATTCGCCCTGTGGCCCTGCTGGTCTCCTTTCTGAAGGCGGCTGGTGACTGTCTCTCTCTCTCCTGACAGGGAATCGCTCTGTTGCACGTATACGTAGCTGCGGGGCTTCCTGAATCTCACCTTAGCTCCTCAGCGTGCCTGGGACAGCCCAAACGCCCTCCTTCGCTCCTGATGGTGTCTTAGCTCGGCAGGGATTTTGGCACTTTTGTTGATCCCAAAGATCTTTTGGTTCTGTCATTCTTTCGGTTGCTTTCCGGTCTTTAATTTCCCTGACTTCAGTAATTTTTTTAATCACGTCTTTTTTCCTTGTTTGGTATAGTTTTAAACCGCTTTTCTATTTCTATTCTCCTTAGATATTTGGGGTCTTTCTCCACATCTAACACATGCATTGTGCTGCAGATTCCCCTCAAGTCGCATTTTCATTTAGTCCAAAATACGTTTATGGTCCCTCTGAGCCTTCTCCTTGGAGCAGTGCTGCTCAGAAGTGTCCTGTTTGCTCTCCAGACAACCAGGAGATAACCACCAGTCCTGTCTCTTCTGTCGCTGACTTGCAGTTTCATTGCTGCAGTCTAAAGCAGCCGCGTGTGGTCCCGGTTTCTCGGTGAGAGTCACTGTGTCACGGTGAGGGGCAGACCCCGGGGCTGGACCCAGCACTGCCCAGCACTGGCGGTCAGCAGAGAAGCTGGCGCCTGCACTCTCAGTGTATCTGAATCCCAACCCTAGACTTGTGGCTTGGCTGGGCCAAGTCGGGGAAGCCAGGAAGCACGACCCGAGACCGGAAGCAGCGCTTTTAGGTGCAGAGAAGCATTTGGCAAAACCGTCTCCTGCGATGTGTTGGAAGTCAGAGAACAGAGGGGCTCATGATTTAAGCAGACAGGTTTGGAAACCAAATGTGGCTGGTGCAGTTTTGGTTGCCATTGGCAACAGCAGATAAGGTACCGCCAGAAAGATGTGAATTGCTTTGCAAACAGCCAGGAAGAGGCAACTTTTTCTTATCTCTTAACTAATAAAAGATAAATAAGAGCAACATTTATTCAGCGAAATAACCTGGACCCCACCTGGTGGCCAGAGCAGGTGAAGAGTGTGGCCACCACTTTTGTCATCACTGGAAAACTCCTGCATCTTTGTAGTCCTTGTAGGGAAAGAGCTGGGGCACTGCTGTTCCCAGGAGACCCGGAACTAACGGTGCTGGGCACAGCTGTGGAGCAGTGGCCAGGGGTGCCGGGAGCATGGAAGCCGACAGGCCCTCGGAGTGTGGCGCGTGCAGCGTGGGGCAGCGGGGGCTCGGCAGGCAGGTGTGGGGATGCTGGTGCCCCGGAGCAGTGTTTCCTGGTGTCCACTTCAGACGCTGCCCAGGCAGGGGTGAACAGAGACGAAGCTCCTGGGTGGTGGTGCTCAGAAGTGGGGGACAGGGGACAGGAGCTACCAAGGGTAGGCCAGGTGTGTGACTCTGTGGCACTGTCTGAAACTTGCCCAGGATGTCTTTTCCCTTGGTAACGGGCACTGAACTGGGGCCTTCTCACAGAATGACATCCCCGGCCCTTTTTATTTTGAGGCGGGTCTTGCTAAATCACTAAATAGGCTAGCCTGAGTTCAAAACTGCAGTCATCCTGCGTCAGCCTCCAGAATGGCAGGGTTATGGTGTGCAGCACGACCCCTGGTTGACTTCCTCAGTTTGGATGCTGGAAGCCAAGGATTCCAGGAGAAATCCTGGGAAAGCAGGTGGGTGCCCCTGAATGTGGCGCAGACGAGCTAGGTATGTCTTGGCTTGGGGACAGGGTTGCCATGGGTGCTCATGGCCCTGGTAGGTTGTCCCTCCCTTCTCTGAGAGGGGGAGGCAGGTGTGCTGTGCACAGCACAGACTTCAGCAGCACCCGTGACCCCCACACTCTCTCCCTTCCTCGTCAGAGAAGACCTGATCCCAGGGGAAGGGGCCACAGGGGTCTATGTCAACACATTCCTGCCTTAGTTTCTGCCTCAGTCTTGAACATGCATCTTTTAAAATGCTTTACAAATTCAAGGGCCTCTCGTGTTATTTCAATCCTCCAGTTTTTAGGGAAATTGAAGTGTCAAATGGATTTAGGAAAACTTACTTTGGGGGAGAAGAGAGTAGAAAATCAAGCACTTATCCATACAAATAAACTCTGCGTCATCCACAATTAAGCAGCATTTGACATTTAAAAAATATTTGATCCGTGTTTTGGCTTCCAGAGCTGCTTCAGGGAGCCGAGACGTGTAAATTACATTCAAATCAGGGTTAAATATAGTTCTCAGGGAAAGATTGTATGATTTAAATTGCCTAATTATTTGGGGAAAATCTGTTCTCCAATAATTAAGAGAATGAGGATGGTTGGCTTGTTGGCGAGGGAGCAGAACTGGGTCCCCTGGGTGGTACTGGGGAAGGGACGGTGCCCACTGGGCAGCATTGGGCTGGAGGCCCCACACGTGGGTTGTTCCCTCCTCTGTGGGTCTGTGGCCAGGTAGGACATGGAGTGTTTAGCAATCAGCTAGAAGCCAAAGTTGGGTGCTGAGCCAGAGGGGGCGTTGTGTGCTGTGCCAGGAGGGTAGCAGCGCCAGCTCGCCTGGCACCGCCGCCCAGCATATGTGAGAGCCCAGGCTGGGGCCAGACGCCCTGGGAGGGGCTGGCAGCAGCAGGAGCCAACAATCAGCTAATTAGGTGCTATTTCTTAAAAGTCACTAGGGGAGGGCTCTGTATGGCAGCCCGCCTTCTTTAAAATGTCCACACCCGTGTGGCCTCACCCTTGATCCCAAACTGGGCAAGGTCCCTCCTGGCCTTAACATGGGGCGCCTGCAGCCTTGGCCAAGGCATCAGGCACTGAGTCCGAGATCTCATCTGTGGACGGGAGATTTGCTAGCCTTGAAGTCCTGGGAAGGGTTAAATGTCAGCATTGGGGGCCTGAGGAGCAGGAACAGTCTGGAGCAAACACCTGGCCCATGTCATTGCTGTGTGACCTTGGACAGACACTGCACTGAGCCCCAGCTGCATCTGGAGAGCGGTCGTAGCAATAGCTCCCTGGCAGACAGGCGGGCGGTAGGGCCCAGTCTCATCCTGCTAGTGAGACGGTGTTTGTCGAGTGATTAGTGCGTGTCTGGCAGCAGAAGCACTGGGCTTCTTCATCCTGCAAATATTTACAGAGCACCTGGGATGCTCCGGGCCCTGGTCCAGGTATTTTCTGCTGTGTGCAGGGTAGTGGCTGCCACTCTGCTCTGCATGTCCAACCCACGCGATTGGAGAGCTGAGCCGGGGGGGACAGGGAGAGAGACTCGATGTCATCAAGAGTGGCCATCCCAGGGAGCCAGGCCTCCACCCTGTGAGGCTAGAGACCCCGCCATGTCCTGTTCTGGACCCAGCCTGGCCCAGCAGTCACCCCAGGACACAGCTGCTGCTGCATGCCCCTATTTCTAAGGACACTAATGGCTGAGTGATTTGGAGGGCTGTCCAGGGCCCTTCTGTGCCAGTCCCTGACGTGTGAGTGGCAAGGCGTCCCTGAGCCCCCAAATCTTCCAGAAGGCACCCAAGGAACACAGAGATGGGGCCTCAGGGGGGCGATGCCCCCTTCCCTGGCTGGGAAGTGTGACGCTTTGAGCCCAGGCCAGGGCCAGCTTTGCTGAGGTTGTCTTTGGGGCAAAGGGGCCAGCGTGAGCCTTTGCTGCCTGGAGGACTCAAGGGCAGCCTGCAGGGAGGGCTTCCAGGGCCATAAGCCCTGTTCTGAGCCTTGCGGTGGAGGCTGGGAGAGTAGCACACACCCTGTGGGGAGATGGTGGCCTCTGCCCCCGCCCCCTGTGCAGGCAGGTGGCACCCATGGGAAGGAGGTTTGAGCTCTCCTAGGCGAGGGCCACCTTTGGACATCACCCCCACCCTTGCCACCTGCAGCCTGTTCTCCTCGGCTCTGCCGTTCGAGCAACTCCAGAGCTGGCTCTGCTCTGCACTGTTCCCATTGAGCCTGGGGACAAGGAGCTCAGTGCAGGGATGACAGCCAGGTGGGAACTGGGGTCCCCGGCACCAGGGTCAGCTGCCTGCTGGGCTCTTGGGGGCAGAGGCTCAGCATCCAGGAGCCAGGGGTCATGCAGGGACACTTTCTGGGGGCTGAGGAACCATGGCAGAGCGCTGTGGTCTGGGGGCAGGGCTGGTCACCACACCCACCTCCCACCCCTGCCCTGCCTGACTCCTCTCTGCCCAGATCCACCTCACTTTTGGCACCAGAGCTCCAGGCCTGTCTGTGCATGGGCTCCTCAGGCCCCCAGGATCACTGTGCAACATCTGGCCACCACACAAGGACCTAGGCCCTAGGCTGGGCTGGGTGTGGCCGAGCCAGGAGGGTCCTCCCATCTCACAGAGGACACAGGGGACTCATGGGCCTTGCTGGAGCTGAGGTGTCCTTATCCATCTCTGCATCTCTACTGTTGCCCACTCCTAGGCTTCCCAGTGCCCAAGAAAAGGTGCAGGAGTTCACCTTGGCCTCTGCCCTCCCCTTGTGTGGGCCCCTTGGCATTCCCCGGGGAAAAGGGACAAGAGCTTTGAGGACTGTGGGTTCCCTCGAGGGCCTCTGCCGTGGTGCTGCAGCCCGACCTCCTGGTAGTGAGGGGGCCAGAGGTGGCTACTCCATGCACCTGGCTGGATGGCGGGTTGGGGCTGGTGAATTATTCAGAGTTGCCAAAGGTGTCAGTTAAAAGCTAATTAAAAAAAGCTATCTGCAGAGCAATACTATAAAAGAATCGTAAAATTCCAATCTCATTTGTTCCACCCAGCTTCCCTGGTGCAGAGCAGCCCATAAAAGGTGGACACGCCATTGTCTTCCATGCTCACGGGCCCTTCAGTGCCATCCGAGTGCCTGGTGCCCATGGACCCGGGAGGAAGCCACGTGGGGGTCCTGGGGGGGTGGCTCCAGCAGGCCTGCTCCGGTGTGTGCTGGCAGCCAGGAGGCAGAGGCCTGGAGACCCCAGCAGCCCAGGCACGGTCCACACTCACGCAGTGAGGTCTGGGCCTCATGGGGCAAGGTCAGTGCTGCCCAAGGCATCTGCCCTCTGCCTGCAGCTACGTCATGGCCCTGGTGGCCATGAGTCTCTGACCAGGCTTTTCAGCTATGAAGGTGGGAGCAGAGCCACTTCCACCTTGTCCTGGGCCCAGGCTGGGCTCCCAGAGGAAGAGGAGGTGGCTGCCCCTCTCTGTCCCAGGAGAGCATTAATAGGGCAATTGTGGGCTTTGGCTTTGGCCTGTTGTGTGCAGTGCCAGGCCAGGTGCCCCGGCTGCCCTATGGGAGAGCAGGACCTGGCTTTGCGCCTGGGGCTGGGGTGGCTGGTGCTCCTCAGGTGGTGCCCCTGGGCTGAGTGGCTGTGTGGTCAGGCTTTGGGTGGCTTCAGAGGGTGCAGTTCTGTCTCAGCTTCCTGGCTGGGGCTGCAGACCTCAGCCATCTGAAACCAGCAGTGCCAGGCCAGGGTGGCGGCTACCTCAGGACACCTTCTAACTGCAGCCCCCTCCCCCTGTGGCCATGGGCACTGCCCACTGTCTGCAGCAAAGCCTCATGCAGCACTGACCCAGCTGTGTGTGGTTCCCAGCCGGCCTTGCTATGGGTCAAGTAGTGCTTCTGGGCAGATGGTGGGGACATCAGAAGTCTGAGTATAAACCTGGGAACCGAAGGGGGTCTGGTCCCCATCCCAGCCTGAGCCCACACCTTGTCATCGGGCCTGGGAGTGAGGCTGTGTCTGGGATGACAGCTGACAGGAGGTAATACACACACACAGGCATGGGCTGCAAGCTGTAACTGACACCACCTCTGCACAGACAGCACCGATTTCTGCAGTCTGGGGACAGTGTTGTTCCTGTGTGTTGATTATCAGTGGCCCAGGGATGTGGGGACAGTGGAAGAGCTGCGTTTACAGCAGTTCTCAGTGCCCTGGAGAGAGGGCCACCTTGCCCACCACAGTGGTGGCTGCTTGGAATCTGGGGGAGGCAAGGTCTGTCACTGGGGCTTGAGGGGTAAGTGGCCCAGAGAGGACAAGGGAGGTACCCAGGGAGAAAGAGGCCCAACACTTGGTGGGCTTCAGGGCTCTGGAAAGGGCTGGCTGACCTGGGTCACCGAGGGCCTCTCTGTGTGTCCTCAGGAGTTGGCAGGGACAAGGATGGTCTCTGGGCCCGATCCTGGGGCACTGATCCCATGCAGGGGGCTCCACAGGTCCCGCCTCTCCATGCCATCACCTTGGAGTTTGGGTTCCAGCCTGCGAGTCTGGGGGACATGAATATCTGTCCTATGGGCCCTTTATCGCAGGTCCAGAGTGAGATGGACCTGCCTCAGACCACCCAGAAGGTTGGGGGCAGCAAGGGCTGCCACTGGCTGGTCAAGGTGCCTGAGTAGAGCCCAGGTCCCTGCTCCTGGCGGCACAGCCGGAGCGCACCAAGCGCTCTCCTACCTGTACCGGCACCTCCGTTCTGTGCAGCCTTGGGTCACAGCAATCGCTGTTTCCCTGAATCCCCGGCAGGCAGTGCAGGCCGCTTACCTCTGCGAACAGATGGAGCGGGGAGGCCCTGTGCCGTCCACCTCTGCTCGGTGCCCAGGATGGTGGCAGCCAGGTCTCCTCCCAACTCTGACCAGTGCCCCTCAGGCCTCACTGCAGGGGACAGGCGTACACTGGGGTGACAGATCCCGACCCCTCCCTTTGCGGCTGGGCACATAGTACCTGCCTTGCTGACAGGACGATGCCTATAGACTCAGGGCCACTTCCGTGCTTCCCCAGGAGCTTCCCTGGCTGGACCTGGGCCTCCCCCACCCCAGTCACACTCTGTCCTTCAGTGTCCTCGAGTCGTGCTGCTTCTGGAGGCTTTTCCCCTCTGCAAGGACCTGCAAACCTGGGTGAGCCCTGTGGCAGCCTTGCAGAGCCAGCTGGACCAGTGACATTCACTAGGGGAGTCTGGGGGAGCGTTTATCCTACACAGAACGACATCTCACAGACATGCCCCAAAAGGGGATCCTACGGCCAGGGCGGCCCTGTTGTCACTCTGCAAGGTAGATGCCAGGGCCACCGAGGGCTGCCAGGGTCTGCGATCTGCTTCCTGCTTCCTAGAAGCAGAGGCTCCGGTGCCTGCCAGTAGCTCTGCGGCTCCTGGGAGGACACTGCACGACCTCGCTGCCACTCTGCCCCAGAAGGGGCCCTGTGGTCCACCGGGCTGAGGAGAGGTGAGGACCATGGGGCCCATCTGCTTCCCCTTGCAGGGAAGGTTATGCTTGGATTTCTTGGAGTTTTGTTTTCAATAGGCCCAGACAATTCTGCAGTCCAGGTCAGATTGGGGTGGGGCAGAGCAGGAAGGCATAGGAGGGGGTGGGTTCAGGGGTCCCTGGCAGGTTCAGGGGTCCCTGCAGGGGCCTGACCCTCCTGCAGCAGGACAGAGCAGCAGTTAGATGCTCCTGACCTCGCTGCTTGGGGCTCAGGCTTGACTCTTGAACCTCAGCTCTCTCCCTCCAATGACGCAGCTCCGCATATAACAGCACGGCCCTGACCAAGTGGCAGGAGGCTGGCGCTTCCTGGTACACTCAGCAAAGCTGCTGGCTTCAGAACTTGTGCTGCTACTCCTCAGAGTGAACCAGCAGCTGGTGCCCAAGGATGGTCCGGGCTGGCACACAGCTGTCTCCCTCCCAGGGCAAAGGTGGCTCCCGCCATGAGCAAACAGCATGGCGAGGGGTGAGGAAGGACCCTCCACAGCCGAGCAGAGACTGTGCCGCAGACAGGCTGGGTCAGGAGATGATGACCCTGTCCCACCTGCAGCCGGGAGGATGGCTCAGCACAGGGCTGGCTTGGCCCCAGTGTGGTAGACACCAACTGCCCTGGGGTGAGTTCCAGTGGGCTGAGCGTGCCATGTGGGACCAGTGTCCTCCCACCAACACCCTGCACCGCCGTGGCCAGGCAGGGGCTAGCCTGGCTTCCCCTGTGAATCCACAGCGACTGATGGCGATGGGGCCCATCGATCTGGCTTGAGCCTGCCGGGGGAGGAGGGGGACACAGCCCAGTCCTACGTGATACATTGGCAGACCGAGGGCCGCGCTCCACGACAAGAGGGTGTTTCAGCGAAAATGAGAAATAACGATCAGGCTAAGGCCGATTATTAAGAAAGACTTCCAGCGACAGTGCGATGGTCTCAGCTGTTCTAATCGTCAGGCTCCTGATGGGCAGTGCATCCGGGGTATCACTGTGGGACGAGACAGCTGCCACACACGTGTGTTCCCGAAGGCACCATACTGGAGCTGGAGGAAGAGGGCGGGGCCCAGACCAGGTGGCATCTGCTTCTGGGCCTGCCTCACTGGCCAGGTATGTGACTGAGGACTGGGAGAGGTTCCCTCCTTCTGACTCTTGTGGGAGCTCCAGATCCCCAGGAGTCTGGGCCTGGGGACACCAAGGGTCACAGGACAGGTGGCCATTGCTGTGCCAGTGCCCGCCTGCCCATAGCCTGTCAGTGCACCTGGATGGAAAGAGAATAGTGCTTCAAGTGGACCCAAATCCTCAGCCCCCTGGGCTGGGGGACAGGGTTTGGGGCACACTGGGCATGGGTGTGTAAATAGGGATGGGGCTGGTGACTGGACAGTGCCAGAGACAGGGAGAGGTCCAGGACCCCAACTCCCTCACCCTCCCCTCTCCTCCACCCTCCTCTTTTCTTTCTTCCCTCTCTCCTTCCTTCCTGGCCCCAACCCCTATCCCTTGGGGCTGCGGTCCCCAAGGGTCCTCTGCAGGCCTCTGTCTACCGGGTGGCAGCAGCAGCTGGAGGCCACGGTCCATCTGTCGGTCACAGGGCTCCTCGGGCCTGGAGCGCTCGCTCCTCCTCTGTGGGCCCCCCTCTTGTGGTACTGCTCTGGGGGGCTGCGGCCTGGCCAGGAAGGAGTTAAAGCAGGAAGCATCGTGCAGGGCTGTGTTCAGAAAATGACATTCTGCAGTTTGACGTCATGTTAATTCCATTTCAAGGTTGCTTAATCTCATTTTCCCGATGACTAATCCCTGGCCTTGGCCCCTTCTCCAGGGGAAATGGGACCCTTTCAACAGAGACATTGCATCATTGTGCCCTGTGCGCCTGGCCCTGGCGGGTGTCGGGCCTGACCCAGGCCCATGCTCAACCCACCGCTGTCCCCACCACGCCTGCTGCTGTCCTTCTTGCACCTGTTTCTCTGATTCCTTGGGTGCTTTGAGGCCAGAGCAGGTCCTGGTGGCCGATTGGAGAGGAGTCAGCCTGTGGTGACACCTGTGGCGTCTGTCTGGGGCTCTCAGGTGTCCAACTGAGGCTCAGTGCCCAGGATGGTGGTGCCTGGAGCTCAGGACTGGGGAGGGGTCCCGACGGCAGCAGCCTGCAGAGCTGAGCTCCCTCTGCCCCACCCTGGGCTTCAGAGATCCCAGGACAGTGAGCACCTCCTGTAGGGCACATGACCGAGCTGCTCTGTGAGGGTGTGATGCTCTCAATCCAGGTGATTTTGTCTGTGGGACCCCAGGAGGAGAATAGGCACGAGCACGGTGGGTGTACCCAGGTCCCCTGCTTGGCAGCTTCAGGCCGATTGGGGCCTTTGCTCCCCACAATAGGTCAGGCCAGCACTGGGCTGGGGACCTCTGGTCAGGGCAGTCTGACTGCTATCCTTCCTTGGCCTCTGACTTGCCTGTCTCACCTGCCCCAGGCCTGGCTCTCACAGTATGACGTCTTTCCTGAAGCCAGGTCCCCAAGACTCTAGGACTTGGAGGTGTGGGTTCTGGGAACAGAAGGGTCACAGCCAGAGGGTTGAGAAGTCCTGGACCAGGAGAGGGAGCAGTAGGTGGGGTGTGGCCTGAGCCCTGACCCTACTGTTTTTCTCTTGCAGGAACCCTGTGTACCCCAACACTCCAGGGCCCGAGGTCCTGTACCTGTGTTCATGGGGTGCGGGCTCCGTGTGGGCCACTCCGTCTCCTTGCGAATTTCAAGCAGCTCTCCCAGTGGCTCTGATGCCTGGGTGCTGACAGCTGGGGGCACTGGGACCTGCTAGGAAGGTCCTGCTAGGAAGGGCCACGCCCCAGGCCCCACAAGCCACCCCCTCAAGAAGCACTGTCTGCTTGGCTCAGAGTCAGCACTCTGCAGCATGTTGGGGGAGCCAGGCCTGCACCAGGCTCTGTGTGCTTCCCCTGGGGACTTCTCACAGTGTTCCCAGGACTGCCGAGGACTCCTCTCTCCCAAGAGCATGGCGAGACGGTCACCCCCAGCAATCGCAGCGACAGGGTCCTGAGTACACGTGGGGCCTGTGTTGCAGGGTCTTTGATGCCCAGGAGAAGAGTGGGGGTCTCGATATAGGGGACTGAAACTCCCGACCTCCTGTGTCCAGTACGGGTTCGTGTTCTCTAAAATCAAAGGGTGAATTTTAGGAACAACAGAGGTAGGAGTAGAACATATTTATTGAAAGAAAGAAAGCTTCTGTCTGAGAGAGTCTTCTGTCCCAAGTAGGTTACCAAGGACTCTGTCTTTTCCAGTGACTTTTATAGAGTAAAATAGTGGGGTGAGATGGGGTCAAGGTGGGGAACACTGGGAACTCACAAGGCAGATGAACATCTGTTGGGAGCCGCGTCTGTGATAGCTCGCCTTGCGCAGCGGACGTGCGGCCTGTGGTAAAGAGCAAAGCCTGAGGTAGATTACCCCTCCCATCGAATATGTTAGTTTCCTGCTTACCGCGTAAACAACCCGCTCAACAATATAGTCTGCCTGGCAACTGATGATGTTAGCCAATCAGCTTGCCTTGCTTACTTTAACATGATTGGACACTGTACCCGTATATATACCGGTGCCACCCCTGGGCGGAAGAAGAAGCCAGGTAGAAGCCCAGAAGTAAAAGCCCAAAAGGAGCCGCGGAGAGCGGACCGGTAGAGGCTTTGGGGCAGACTGAAGCACAAAAGGAGCCGCGGGGAGCGGACCAGAGGAGGCTTCAGCTGGGAGAACCCAGGGCAGGCTGTACGGAGAAGGAAAATAAAAAGAAAAGGTTGTCCACTACCAGACTTTGTCGTGTGTCCTTCCTGCCGGCCGGGAGCGGACATCGACAAACATCAGGTAGTATAGAACTATAGTTAGCCGGTAAGATTAATAGCTCAGGTAAAACTGATTATATTAGGGACAAATGGGGAAGCGAGTCATTGCTATCATGGGCTGGAGTCCTGTAGAAATAGGGCATCCTTAGAGCCATGACTTTTTCCTAGGGGGCTGGGATGGTGACTCTGGGCTTCCTCAGGGTGACAGGAACTAATTAGAATATCAGTCCTCAGGATAGGGGTGCATTTGTTTGGTGTTTTGTCTTGAGGCCTGGTCCACAGCAGGAGCTGTCTGTCTCCCCAACAGTTGCAAGGTATCTGGGCTTCCTCACTGGCTCCTTTGAGGCCCTGTCTCACTGCCTGTAATATTTCTAACTAACTCAGCTGCCTGCAGCGGTCTAAGGACCCATGTGAGCGACTGACCTCCCAGCCTGGCTTCTGCTTGCAGGTGGGGTGCTTTTCCTGGGGCAGGCGCTGTCTTGGCCCTGTCACCCCTGGAGGGTCCAGACAGGGAGGGCGGGTGCTCCTGCGGGGCTCTGGCCAGCCGCTCCAGTTATTGGATTATCTCATTTGCAAACAATAAATGTCAACAAGCAGGAGACCCTCGTGGCCCCCTTCCAGGATGCAAATGTAGCCTTTGTCTGTGTCTGCCCTTTATTAAAACAAGCACATTGCCAGGCAGATAAACAAGACAATTAAAGGTAAATGATGTCATCTCCCTCCCTGTTCCCATTAACCAGGCGCCCAGGCCCTGGCGAGGGCACTGGCGGAAGCTGGGAGATGCAGAATCCGATTAAAAAGCAACCCAGAGGCTGTGCTGACCTTTCGCTTTTTTAACGACTGACCCGACTGACCCTGTGCCTGGAGCTGGCCGGCAGCTGGGACGGGACCGCCGGGCTTGGAGCTGTGCAGCCGCTGTGCTTAAGGAGCGGATATTTGCTGTCTCCTGACTGCTTGGTGCAGATCGCACCCCAAAGAGCCCACTTCGCATCCCTGAGCCTGCGGTGGGGGCCGGGTGCCAGCTAGCAGGATGCCTGAGCAACAAAGAAAGGGAAAGGACCTGCCAGGTGTCACTGCTGCCTGCCCATCACGATGTAGGTTGGTGACACCAGCCCCATAGCACTGCCATCACTGAGACCCTGGGCTGTGGCATTTGCTGTGGCAGGCTGAGATGGTTCCTGGGTCTCACTGGCCTGTGTGGGTCTGTAAGCCTTGTGCCCCAGTTTTGCCCTCTGGGAGCCCCATGGGTTGTGCTCCAGCCTCGCTCCTTGCATCTCTGCGGGGTCCGCAGACACTTGTCACAGGGCTGGGCTTTTCCTTCTGCCACCTCCTGCTCTCCTGGGCCCGTGAGGCCTCTGGGTGGTTTTTGCTCTTATTTCTTGCTGGTGTCCACTGCTCTGGGTTGAGAGAGCTGCGACCCAGCTGAGTGGCCTTGTCCAAGGTGGGGCCTGCGCTTCTCATGCCCACGCTGACCTCGCCACGCTTGCTGGGGTGAAGGAGCGCCTGCCGCCGCCTCAGGCTGTGTCTCCCCTGCTCAGGACTGATGTCCTTGGACTGGACCCACAGTCTTGATTTCACAACTTCCCACCTGACTTCTGACGGCACTGCAGGCGATGCCCTGGACAGGACAGGACAGGACAGGACAGGGATGTCTCTGTCATGGGCCCCGGGGAGGGGGAAGCAGCAGGTCCAGGACTGGAGAGAAGGGGTCCAGGCACCCAGCACCAGCAGCTTGGGGGCTGACATGGGGGACCTGGAGGGCAGTGTGCTGGGGTCACCCTCCCCAAGGCCTGGAGCGGCAGATCCTCCCACAGAGCTGCCGGGTGAGGTGTGAGCTGGGTACAGGCAGGGCGGGCTCCCTGGGCTAAGAAGGAGCCTCCGGTGTCCCTGACTCTGTCCTCTGGCCTCAGTGTATCCCTCCGATCTCTGCCTATCCATGTGGCATTCTTCCCACTGCCTGTGTTCCAAGGACACCAGGCCTCCTGGGTCAGGCCCGTCCCAGCAACCTTATTCCAGTGCAGTCACCTCTGTCAAGACCCCGTCTGGATGTGGTTGCATTTTGAGGGGCTGGGCTTTCACACATGTATTTGAGGGACAACAATCCAGCCCTGCAGAGCAAGCCTAGAACCCGGGGCAGCCCTGGAGCCTTGGCAGGGTGCAGGCTATCAGACCTGGCAGTGCTCTGCCAGGATTCTGCTGCACCCATGTAGGCCATCTTGGGACTTGGTGGCAGCTGGCCTGTCATCCTGCGGCGTCACTCAGCTGGAGGCCGAGGTGGCTGAGTCATCTTGGGCCCCAGCCAGTTCAGGCCAGCAGGGAAAAGGCTTAGAACATGTGGCTGGGTGGGTATCCTATCCGGCACACCCTGCTCGTCTGACCTAAGGCTGCACCTCCTGCCTCCCTGAGAACAGCGCTGTCCCAACCTTGGGGTCTTCTCCAAGCCTTGCCTTGCCCCAAGGAGCAAGGGTTAGCCTGGTCCATGGCATCAGCAGCCGCAGCATGCCCAGGGTGTGACCTGTGAAAAGGAGCCACTGATGTCACCACTTTTTCCTGTCCGTCAGAGGCAGCTGTGTGGTGTAGTCCTCGGAGGGAGCCCTCTGCCTTAGTCATCAGGGAGGCCAGTGGGGCTCCAGAAAAGAATGGGGCTGCTTCTGCTGGGAGCCTCATCCCAGAAGAGATAACGGGGTACTCGGAGCAGCGTGGGGTCCATGCCAGCACAGGGGGATCCAGAAGATAGGGACTGCGGTGGGTCCCGGAGGCTAGAGGAGGGAAGGGGGAGGAGGCTGAGCCAGGACCCCCAAGAATGTCCTGTGGTGGCTGGAGCCCCAAGGGGCAGCAAGAGGGGCTTGGGTGTCAGAGGTGGCCTACTCTGAGGCCAAGGAGGGGTAGATGGGGCCATATTCTTCTAGGGTGTGGGCGGAGACTTGAGAGGACAGAGGGGACCTAAGTACTGGCCAGCGCTAGTACTGGTGTGGGGTGTTGGCAAGGGCGTTGTGTCCCTGATCTTGAGAGACCCACTGGGCAGTGCAGGGTGGCTGCAGGAGTCTCGGCAGTTCCTCTGTCCTCCTTCCTGTCCCCTGTCCCTGCTGCCCAGCTCACAATGCCGCTGGCTCATAGGCATTGGGCATCACTCCGGGCCTCCTGCTGGGTGCGTAGGACTCAGGCCAGACCAGAAAAGGGTGGGCAAGGGGAGGTCTTCTCCCTTGGGGACCTGGACTAAGTGGTTCCTGGGCACCAAGCTCACTCTTTTCTGGGCTTCCTGGTGTCTCTCCTCTCCCTCCCTTGACTGCTGAGGCTGTTTGTGCAGCAGGGCCAGAGGTGGAAGAGCAGCCACCAACATAGCAACAAAAAGTCGTAGAGGTCCCTATGCTGGCCTGGGAGAGGCAGTGCTGAGGCTGGGGTGCAGGTGCAGGGACTCCGTGTGGACCCCGCAGGTGGCTGCCAGGCCTCAGGATGCTGACCAGGGCAGTTACTGGCAGGCTGTGCCTCTTCCCAGGCTTGGCTGCCTCTCTGCCTCCTGAGCAGCCTGGGTGTCCTGGGTGGCACAGATGGGATTAGGGGCAGCCACGTGGGGGAGGTAGGGAGCAGGACAGAGCCATCAGAGTGTGGCCTACAGAGGGGTTTCCTTGGGTGCTGGGCTATCCTGAAAGGGCCCTTGGGTCAGTCCCTGGCCTCAGGGTCAGGCCAGCTGGGTCACTGCTTGGGGATGGCCATGCACTGGGTACAGAGGATCCCCTTGGTCACCAGGGACAGGGGGCCCAGCCAGCAGCCACAGGTGGCTCCCTCAGGAAAACTCCTGCCAGGCCCAGGCATTCAGGTTCCTGCCCTTGCTGGGATTGCTATCATGGGCTGGGGGACAGTCACATGGTGGCCCGGATCCAGTGACCCCAAGGAAACTAGCTCCAGGGGGCTGATAGCTGGGTGCTTAGGGCTCCGGGGGTCACCAGCCCAGGGCTTACATCCCAGCTAAGTGGCTGGCCCCCTCCTTGGGACACCTGTTCTTGGTGGCCTCATTAGCCCTATAACCTGTGGGGACACTAAGAGAGGCGGAATCTGTCACAGCTAATTGGCAATATGGTTTGGACAGGTGCCGAGGGTGTTGGAAGATGCTGTCAGATCATCGGGCATTTTCTGGTGGTCAGGGCCACTGTCTCCTATCTCGCTGGTGTGGGCACAAGGAACGGGACCCAGAACCCTCCATGTGTGCCAATGCCTGGCCACCCATGGGCAATGCAGAGACCCTTGCTTGCCTGGACAGGCCTGGGCTTTCCTGCTTTCCACATGTCTATCCCTGTCCATCAAGGGGCTTCCTCCGTACTTCTTATTGTGTGATGGTCCCCAGCTCAAGAGGCAGCCCTGTCTGATGTCCTCTGTCCCCAAGGGTACCTTCTATCCCTGGAGACCCTGCGACGGGCTCGGCCGGGAAGACCCCAAACCCTGCTGCAGGCTCGGGGCCAGGTGGGTCTTGTTGGCTCCTCCTGAACATGAGCCCTACCTGCTCAGCACCTCTGTGGTCAGGAGTCATGTCCACCCTCACAGTGACCTCCTGGCTACCAACAGGGAGACAAAAACACAGCGAATAGACACATCTCCGGAACCTGCTCCTGAGGTGCGTCCTGGTGCCGCTCAGACCCCTGAGGGCAGAGCTCACAGCCTCCTGGGGCAGTGCTGGGCACTGGCATGGCCATGCTGCCAGGCGAGAGCTCTGCCTGGGCTCCCTGCGGGGACCATCACCAAGCACAGGAAGCTGGAGCCAGCTGGGAGGAGCTGTGCTGGTGGCCTTCCCACAGGGTCGTGTTGTTTGAAAGTGGACAGTCTTGGAGACCCCGTGGCAGGGAATGGTCCCCATGCTGCCCCACCACCACCACCATGTGCAGCCCTGCTCTCTTGGTGGCTTTGGGCCAGCCCTGGGCAGAGGGGTGCTGGGGGTAGGTGAGGGGCAGCCTCGGGGCTCTTGTTTGTCCGTGTTTCCCATTCCAGGGCTTCCTTTGGGGAATCAATGGCCCCAACCCCTTTCTGACCTTGTTGCAGGCTCCGGCAGCACAAGGATGAGGCTGGGTGTGGACGCTTTACAGAAGCAGAGCAACCGGGCTGCGGTGGCCTGAGGGCCTGAGAGCGGGCGCTTGAGGGCTGCTGAAGGCGCCTCTTCTGATCAGCAAGGAAGCCCCAGAGGCGATGTGAGTTACCCGACATTACAAAAGCAAACAAGAAAAGTACAGGCTGGTGTCCCTGAGCCTTGGGTAGGCACTGGCGATACAGGAAGAGAATTATACACCGCAACCAAAGGGATTTAGGCTGGGAGGCAAGATCTATTTAACATTTGAAAATCAATCATGGTAATTCACAGTGCTGATGAGCTAAGGACAAAAATCATATGATGGCATCAATCTATGAAGCAAAGTTTAAAAGTGGGGTGAATTCTTAGCACACTAAGAGTGAGGAGGACGTTCTCCCCCCACGGAGGCCGTCCACACGCCCGGCAGCCAGTCCCACTTAAGCAGAGCTGTAGAAGTGACCATGAGCTCTTTCCCCACGACCAGGAGCAAACCCAGGATGTGGGAAGTGTGGGCAGCACCACGCGGCAGGCAGAAGACACCAAAAGACATTAGACAACAAAGAAGGAAAAGGAGCATCCCTGTCTTCAGGTGACACTGTCACCTTGGGGGAAAACCCAAAGGGTCCACAAAAATCCTTAGAGTCCAGCAAGTCCGGGGTACACAGGGTACACATGTACTAGCAACAAACTTGGGGGCACTGAATTTAAAGACTAACACTAGTGTGAGCGCTCAGGATTGAAATACTGGGCATGAACCTGAGGACGCTGGCCCAGAGCCCACATGCTGAGCAGTGCGTGATGCTGAGCACTGTGGGAGATCTCAGAGGACAGAACGATGGGCCGTGCTCTCAGGTCGCAGGAGTGTGGTCGAGGTGTTGCTTCTCCCCAAATGGATCTACAGAATTCATGCTGTTCTGATCCAAAAAAATCCCAACAAGATTATTTTGCAGACACAAAGAAAAATAATCATAAAACTTACATGAAAATGAAAAGGAACTAGAGTAGTGGAACTAATTTTGACACAGAAGAGCTGAGGGGTCACTGTGCCCCACTCAAAGCCTCGCTGCACGGTGAATCAGTGGCCACTTTGGTTGCTGGCCGGGGGATAGATTTACACAACGTGCCTGGCCAATCTGTGACAAAGGGGCAAAAGTAACATGGCCTTTGGGGATGTTCCTGGAACAACTGGACACCCACAAGCAAAAGACAGGCAAATAAAACCCTTAACCCCAGTCTCATTCTTTGCATAAAAACTAGATCAAAGGGACGGGGGTGGAGCTCAGTGCACAAGCACCTACCTGTCAAGTGCACAGTCTTGAGATCGATCCCGGTGCTAACAAAAAAATAAAAAATTAGATCAAAGCAAATCACTGACTTGAGTATAAAGGCGAAATGAAGAGACCTTCAGGAAAAAACGGAGGGGGAAACTTCTGGAGTCAGTGCTGGGCAAAGGACACAGGGACTTGCCACAAATACCAGGATCCTTACAAGGAAGGATTGGTTGGAATTATAGAAATTAAACACTGCTCTGTGGAGGAGCCTCCTCGGAGGGCACAAAGACGCACTTTAGAGGAGGAGAAGAGATTCAAAGCCACAGATCTGAGATGGTCCGTAGCTGGGGCGCACAAGGTGTTCTGAAAACCCTGCAGTGAACTGGACCAAACCAAACTAAACCAAGCCAATCCAAGTGACGCCAAACCAAACCAGGGTAGGCCAAGCCAGGCCGTACCATCCTATTAGACATGGGTCCGGAGCAGGACGGGACCGCCAGCTGGAGAGCGGAGGATGGCAGGAGAACTAGCGGGAGGGTGCGCAGCCTCCTGGCCATTAGAGGAGGCAAGAGAGCTGTGCAGTGAGAGGCCCCCGCACACCTATCCCGGGCTAACCTGACAGGTGACACAGAGCATGGGGCTCGGGAAGGGAGGCGATGCCACGCTGCACGGCCGACGGGGCTGCCAAAGGGCACCGACCATGGCATCCTCAAAGCAAACGTGATCCTGATCTCCTGCCCGGGGGAAGAGAGGCTCAGGCTCACACAGAAACCTCACGAGGCCGGTTCTAGCAGCTTCTCAGCACCCGGCCCTGGCCCACTGCCAGCCCCGACACCCCCAGAGGTGAACACATGGACACGGTGGGCAGCCCCTGGCCCACGACAACCCAACTCATGAGTTTTGATTTTGCGATGGAGGCGTGAAAGTGAGATGCATTCAGGAAAAACTGAGAGATTAATTTTACTTTGGCGGGGGTTTGTTTGTTTGTTTGTTTGTTTGTTTTTGGTACCAGGGATTGAACTCATGACTCTGCTCTTGCCAGGCAAGTGCTTACGCTGTTGAGCTAAATCCCTGGCGAGAGCTTAATTTTGAATTGTGATCTTTCCTCCCAATTCCGAGGGGAAACAGTTCCTGTGGCTGAGCTAGGGAGTTAGCAGAGAGGCTCGGGAATGTAATTTCAGCTTCAGACGGTTTGGCTTCTGCCCTGAAGCCCCTGCACACCGAGGAGTCCTGTATCCGTAGAAGGACTGGGCCTCGGACTTGCAGAACCCTGCCGAGTGGGCAGCACCAGTCTGTGCAGATCACACGCAGGATTCCACTTTTGGGGCGTCTGGGAGATGACGGCTTCCAGCATCGAAGAGGCGGGCCTGGTGCTGCGCAGGGCGGAGGGATGGCAGCTCCGTCTGTGCCACGTGCCTCTTGGTCCTGATGGCCTCTGTGCTGCAGCTTCCCACGATGTCACCACGGGGCCTCCTGAGCAAGGACACGTGTTGGGAGCAACCTCTCAACCCTGCAGCTCTGCAGTTCTTGAAATAAGAAGAATGACAGAGACCACCTGAAGGGGACTCCGGCCACCTGTCCAGCCTGCTCGAGAGGGCCTCCTGTGCCCCTTCCCTTTCTTCTCAGTGGACGGTGACTCGGAACAAGGGCCACAGACAGGCTGCTCGGCTTGGGGACCGAGGCCTCTGGTCACAGGAGGACACAGGCTCAGGGTTGAGCTGGACCTACTCAGGAGTGCGTGGGGAGCAGCAGGGTCCTTCTCTCTGGCACTGTCCCCTCCTACTCTCCAGGGCCAGGGCTCTGCCTCTACCCTGACCCCACCCAGCCTGACCTCTGAGCTGGTGCTGGTGCCAGCACCAGCCTCCCTGCGTGGAGACATCAGCTCTGCCCCAGGTTTCTGTGCCTGGAATGGCAGGAAAGGCAGGAAGCCAGGCCCTGTCATGCTTCCCTGCCATGGCCAGACCCTGGGTCTGGCTCCAGGTCCTGTCCCTGGTGCTCTGTGCCCGCTGTGCCAGCTGAATGGCCTCAGCCCAGGATCAGCAGACCTCTGGTGGGGCCATTGGAGGTGAGGACCAAATCCATGGCAGGTGCTGTCCTCGTTGCCTGCTGGACATCCTGCCCGGCATCCCCTGCCAGGTAACGGCCTGGTCATGCTACGGTGCCTGCCCGAGGGCTCTAATTAGAACACCCTATCAAGGGCTTAAATTAAAAATCAAATACTCAAAGCACCAGTGCTTTTTAGATGACTAAAATTAAAGCCTAATTGAATTTTCCTAGGGAAAAATATCTTGTGGAAATTTAATTACTGAAGCAAAGTCTGGGTTTTTAAAAATAGATATATATGGTTTTTAATTCAGGGTTATTTGCAAAGCAAATTAAAAAAAGAAACCAGTGCTGGTGCTGAGGCGCCTGGATGCTGACAGAGGAAGGAGCTTGGGGTCTCGGTGTCCAGGGAGCTGCATGCGGGGAGGGGGTGTGTCCTCGCCCACGCCTCCCTGTGCCCGGTGGACAGGCTTCTGTCCAGGAACCTGTCGCCTGCTTTTGTTGCTTTTCGGTTTTTCAGCTTTCCGTGCTTCACAGCCTCACCCGTCCTGAGCACAGCCAGCCCTGCCATCAAGACGTGAGACATAGGTTGGCCCTGCCTCAGTGAGGTCCCAGAGGAGGTGCCCATGGCTTCCTGCCTGCCCAGGGGAAGGGACAGGCGGAGAGCCCCATCAGGTCCCGGGTGGTCATGCATGCTCAGCCAGGTGACAGAGCCCCTGGTAGCCCCTAGTGGACTCTCCGACTCCTCAGGGTCACCTTTGCAAAGTCCCTGGGGGTCTCCCTGGCACTGGCCCACTCAGTCTGAGGTCTGCTTCCCCTCTGTGTCCCGCCACCGAAAGGATCTCCAGGACCTTCCTCAGGGGCTGCCCTCTTGTCCCCTGTCCGCTCTCCCATGCTCAATCTAGGGCCCTAGGCGTCACTCTTCAGGAGGAGAGGGCTATGGAGGAGCCCAAGGGCCAGGTCTCCCCACCTGTGCCCACGGAGCCCCTACCACAGAGCTTCTGCCTTGGGCAGTGCACCTGTCTGGCAGCGTGGCAGCAGGGGTCCAGGAGCTTTGAGTTTCCTTGCCAGAGGGGCAAAGTGGGATGAGGTGGCAGGCTAGGCCCACACTGTCCCCCCTCAGGACTGAGCTTTAATCAGCGACAGCAAGCAGGGTGACCTGAGGTTTCCAGGGGCCCAGGTACCAGTGCCTCCTTACAGGTCTATGGGTCGTGGAGCAAGCAGGACATTTTGCAGGAGAGGGGGCGAAAACTCAGGGCTGTGTCACCAAGGACGGCTTCAGAGCCCTGGCCCTGCCACAGCCCCTTGGCCCTGCCTGTCCCTGCAGCCCCCTCCTCCTCACTGCAAAGCCTGGGGTGTGGGTCAGGCTGGCCACCCCGGCCTCCAGAGAGCAGGGCCCTTGGTCTATGTTCAGAGTCACCTGCCTGACATGCATTTCCATGGAGATCTCACTTCTCTTGCCCCTCTGACTCCTTGGGGAGGCCAGGTGTCCTCAGGGATCTGCTCAGGGTCCTGCGGACCAGGCTGTGAGGCAGAGCTGGCTTGTCCCTGCAGCATGTGCTAGGCTTGCAGTGGTTCCCGTCCCTAGGTACCTGTCTTGGGGAAGTAGCTTCTCCCCTCACCAAGGCTCCCAAAGAAGCTGTCAGAGCCCACAGCCAGGTCTGTGTGACTCTGGGGCCCATAGCAGGCAGGAGGTGAGCAGGCTGATGTGTGGATAACAGTTCCTGGGCAGATCCACACCTCAGGCCTTGGACAATGTCCTCAAGCTCAGGCTGCAGTTCAACCACTAGCAACAGGAAGTGGGTCCTTGAAGTGGTGATGAGGCCAAGGGTGTTGACCTCGTGGGTGGAGCTGAACTGTCATCTCCTCTGCCTGAAGGATGAGGTGGCCTGAGGGCCACCTGCTGGACAGTCTCACGGGAGTGGGCTTAGAAAGGCCTGAGGACAGCTGCCCACATTTGGTGTTTGGAGGTGGCCGCTGTCTCCTCAGGTCTTGTGCTCTGCAGCAGAGGCAAAGTGACACGGCCTCTTTGGGGGCTGTGTGTGGGGCTTGGGTCTGGGCTTTCCCCAGATTGCAAAGCAAAGGCCTTGTTGACTAGGACATGGGAGGTGCAGAAAGATACACGTTACACAGAGGATTAGCACAGTCCAGCCACAACAGGCCTGAGGACCAGGTCCTCAGGGTCTTCATTGCCCCCTGGTCCCTGGGCTGCAGGTCAGAGCCCACATGGCTGCCCGAGGGCTGTGGGGACCTTCTGCTCTGTCTTTGTTACTTTTCTCCTTGCTAAGATAAAATACTCAATACCCACAAGGCAAAGGAGGAAAGATCTATTTGGCTCATGGCTTGTAGAGGCGTCAGTCCCTAGTGGGCTGGCTCCAAGACAGAGTGGCCTGACAGAAGGGCATCGGAGAGGAGAAACAGTCCATGGCAGGGCAGGCAGGAGCATTAGCCTTCCTTTCCCTTCTATCCATCCAAGCTACACGCCTATTGGTTTGTGCCACCCATACCCAGGTGGGTCTTCCCATTATCCACACCTAGAATTATGCTACATCAATCAGTGAACTGATTTAGTTGTCATACACCCTTAATCCATATTCATACACTCTAGATCCAGCCACCTCCAAAAAGCTGGCAATGATTGAGTCCACCTTGTATGGCAACCCTAGTCCCAAGTCCCAGCCTGCACTGCCTGATTCATTTTCAAGTCAAGACCTGGATGCAGGGGGGCCTGGGCCACCCTGACTCCCCTTCCTTGCCCTTGCCAGGTGAGCTCCCTGACAGTGCCCAGGGGGGCTGGCACAGCCCCAGGAGTCAGCTCAGTGATGCCGAGCTCCAGGGTCAGTGTCTCAGCCTCCAGAGGCCATGTTCTCTTGGTGACTGGCTCTGTCCCTGGGTGAAGGACTGGGTAGGGCTGGGCCCAGAACTCTGCAGCCTGTACCCCAAGCTCATGCACCGCTTCATGTCTTCAGTCAGAGAGGAAGTAGGCTGAGAGTGTCCTTGAAGTACCAACTTGGCCTTAGGCTGATGGGGTGGCTGGGGTGCATATCAGGCACCCCTGGATTAGTCCACGGACGAGTTCATGCTGCTTGTTAGGAGACCTGGGAGGAGGTGGTCCCTGGGTCGTGGCCTGGAAAGGTGTCTTCTTGTTCCATACCTCTTCTTCTTCCTCTGGGTTCCCGCTCCCCACCTCTGCACCCTGGGTGCATAGGGCAACTCTGCAGGCCCTTCCACTGCCACAGCCTAAAAGCCAAGAGGTCGATCTTGGTGGCTGTGGACCTGGTCAGCTGGTTAAAGGCGGAAGTGGCCCCCTGGAAAGGCCAGGTGGGAGAACCCGCTCAAGTCGTAGTGGCCGGGAAGCAGAGAGACAAGGCAGGAGCTGAGGAATGCACACGCCCATGTTGTGTCCCCTGTGAGCCCTGCACCAGGCTACTGTTCCTCGCAGCAAGCTTGGTGTGAACAGTGAAGGAGTCTCCTGAGGAGCACAGTGCAGCGCCCTATGACCCGAGCTCCCTCCCCAGGCCCTGCCCCAGCCCCAAGGATTTGGAGAACTTTCTAGATATAAACCCGAATGATGATCCTGCCTCAGAGCCAGCAGCCCTGGCGAAACTCTGAGACCATAGCCAAATAAACCTCTCTTCCTTCAGGTTGCGAGTGCCCCCCACTTGGTCCTGGGGACAGAGGTGACCTTGGTGCCCACCCTCCAGTCCTCATGGGGTGACCCCTGGCTCAGGTACCCAGAGCCCCCTGCTCCTGCCAGTCACACCTCCTCCAGGTCAGGGCCGGTGCACAGAAGAGGACCCCACCCCCCAGGACAGCGCCAGGGGCCTTTTAGCATCCATCTGGCTCCCTGTACTTTAAAGCGCAGAGAGAAAAAAATTGGTTTTAAATTAGTGAAACCTTTTTACAGGGGACGTTTGTCAAGGGTAATCTTTAATTGCAAATAAAAAAAATAAGAGAGAAAAGCTCCTCTGAAGGCCAGGACTGTGGGAGGTCCTCTGACCGCGCCTGCCTGCACCGGGAGAGGTGGGGGAAAGCCCAGACTCCTTTCCCTCTGCCATGGCCAGCCCAAGGCTGCATCCTTAGGAGCAGAGTGCCAGAACGGGCAGGGTGACCTTGGTAGGAGGAGGGGGGCTGGGGTGAGGGCTGGCCTGGCACCTTGAAGAGAAGCAAAGGTTCCTGCCAGGACCCCTCAGGCAGGTAGAGCCAGGCCGGGCAGTGAGCTCCCTGCTTCATAGGCAGGGGCATGAGCTCTGGGTCGGTGGGACTGAGTGGTCAGGGACAGTGGGCAGCGGGAAGACAGAGGAGGCACCCGCAGCCCTGGCCAAAGGTGCCTGCTGGCCTGCAGGGCCCTGTGGGTCTCTGGAGCTTGCAGTGGAGATGGCACCTCTTCAACTGCAGTCATTAAAACCCTCCACACCCAGCAGTAAATCTGGCGCAGCCTTCCTGCGTGATCTTGCTGGACAGTGATATCTGGTGCCAACAACTGAGCCTGCCCTGCTCTATCCCCAGTCGCCATCCCCTCCTGCCCGGCCAGGGCAGGAAGCTGTTGGAGGAGCTGGGATACCCGCAGCATCGTGCCCTGGTTTGGGGACACTTGGAGTGACAGCATGGGTCCTCACTGCTTGGTCAGGATGGTACAACTGAGTCACCATGCGAGGGCAGGGGTCACCATCTGTCCCCATGATGTCCCTGCCAGCAGCCAGTCCCTTCCCAGGGGCAGGCTCTACTCCAGGTCTCCTGACAACCCAGCTGCCATGGGAATCCCATTGCAGTACAGGGAAACTGAGGCCCAGCACACACACGCAACAGGGCTCTGAGAGGTGGGGTTGGGGAGGGGAGCGCACCAGGTCACTGCGGGGTGGCCCGGCGGGGAGAGCAGGGCCCTTCCTGCAGGTGGAGGAAGATGTGGCACTGGCACAGCGCTGGCACCATCACCACAGCCCATGCCACCATGGCCACAGCCATCTCAGATGCTCTCTCATATGAGGATAGCTGCCTGTGTCCACGGCCCCTGCCGGTGGGCTGGACCACGTTTCACGGCCGCCCGCCTGTCCACTGGTGAGGCTGCTTCCGCTCTCGGGTTGCTGGGCCTACAGATCCCGCAAACACCACCGCGTACCCCGGTGTGGGCAAGCCAGCGCTGTCTACAGGGCATGCCTGTGAGTGGCCCTTGTTCTGCTGCTGTCCCTGGCTCATCTCATGGGATTCTCCTGCCTCAGCCTGGCATGGTGGCACTCATCTGTAATATTTGCTTCTCAAGAGGCCGACGCAGGAAACAGCAAGTTTGAGCTCAGCCTAGGCCACTTGTGACTCCAAGAGATCTTATCGCTAAATAGAAAATCAAAAGGGGCTGGGCACTTCGCTGTGGCCAGCCCTGTGTCATGTGCCCGAGGCCCAGGTTCCATCCCAGGCACGCAAAAAAGAGGAGGTCGGGGATTTTCTGACATGGGCTCATGTCACCGGCTGGCCACACTAGAGCCCAATGCCACCCCTCCTGTGTGGGAGGGTAGGGGCACCTGAGGCCCAGTCCATGCAGCCCTTGCCCTCCATTTTATCCTCCTAGGAACACATGTGTCCTCCTGAGCGGCTTCAGAAAGCTCGGAGGTTTGGTGTATTACAGGAACATAATTGTATTTTTATTGCTCATTACATTCTGAGTTAATTACATAGCAACCGGTGTGAGCTGTGACATTGCTGCGGCCGAGCTCCTGGGCTTGGCCACCACTCTCAGCTCCAGCAGCTGTGTCTGCCCCAGGAAGCTCCAGAGCCACAGTCTTGGGTCCTCAAGGTCCCCGGGTCTGCTGGGAGGACCCAGTCTAGGCAGGGTGGGAGCTGGGCCAGCTTGTCCTCCGGGGCCATGCTGGGTCACCTGTCAGGTCCCTGGTGGAGCTCAGTTGGAGCTGTCTGACCCTGCTGTCTCACCTTGGCCTGGGCGTCCTCTTCTGGGCCACCTGGGATGTGACCCTGTCACTGGTATCTTGGCTGGGAAGTAGGGTGTGGCTTGATCCCAAGGCTGTGCCTGGGTTGGGAAGATGCATCTCGACTGAGCCTGGGCTCCACGGTCTTCTGGAGACCTGAGTGCCAGAGGCCTTGTAGGGGACCAGCAGTGGCACCAGTGGACCACAAGACCCTCGAGACCCTGTTAGAAGCCCGCCTCCTCCTGGAGCGTGGCACTGTCCATGGCACCGGGCTCTGTACCCCATGAGGGACAGAGGGGAGGCTCTCATCAGGAATGTCAGGAAGGCATGTTTCTGAGGCCACTGTGTTGCTCACCTGCCCTGGGGAAAGGCTGGGTGGCCTGAAATCTGTAAGTGGTGCTGCTGGCAGATCCTTGGTTCTGAGTCACAGCAGTCTCGCAAGACCATGGCACGTCACGCGTACGGGAGTACATGCCAGCCGCTCACTGCCACTTCTCCCAGGCCGGGCCTGGCCTGTGCCCTGCTCCCTGGCTCTACCTCAGGGACCAGACCTATCCCTGAATCCATGGCTCTGCGGCAAGATGGCAGCCGTGGGACATCAGCTCACCCAGCACCGCACCTGCCCCGTGCGTGCTCTGCCTCGGACAGAGTGGCGGCTCCAGAGGACCTGCCAATAGTCTGGGCCATGGGCTGTCATCTGTGTCGATGCCTTACCGTCCTGTGATGGGAGTGAGGACACGGTGACACTAGTGTCCCCAGGCTGCCGTGATGAAGTGCTGTGGGTGGTGGCTTAGTGCAGACCAACGCTGCCCACAGGTCTGGAGGACAGATGGCCATAGCCATGGCCATGGCCAGGGCCGGTTCCTGGGAGGGGTGGCTCCCACCTGGCCGGAGCCTGAGTGTGTCCACTGTCTCTGTGCCTGTCTCATTTCCTCTCACAAGGCTGGTGCTGGGGTGCTGGGGCTCCCTTCTTAGAGGCTCTGTCTTTAACTCTGGGCCCTGGGGGCTGGGATTTTCCACAAAGCATCAGGAGATCAGGATGCACATCCTGAGTGCAGCTCTGGAGATGACATTGCTCTGCTGTGGGGCTGAGGAACCTGAATCCAGTCACCTCTGGCCTCCTGTGACCTCACAGGTCACAACGAGGGCTGCCCTGTCCCTAGTAGAGTGGTCCAGAGGTACCGAGTGCATTCTTGGCCCAGGCCCGAGCTAGCCGCTCTGCAGGAGGCCCAGCTTCTCTGGGGGTGAGGGAGCGTCCTGACCGCTGCTGCAGGGGGCTCACCACTTCCAAACCTGCGCGTTACCAGAGCTGGAAATGTGTCCTTACCATGACATTTGTGGGAGAGACAAATGCACGTCAGTATTTCCAGTGTAAATGTGTGACGATGGTGTTGTATACAGCTCTGATTTTCTTTCTTTTTTTTTTTTTTGACTTTTTCCTTTTTATCGATACCAGGGATCGAACTCACGACTGCCTGCTTGCAAGGCAGGCGCTTATGCCACTGAACTAAATCTCCAGCCCCTGCAGCTCTGATTTTCAAGTGTCTGTTGTTCTCTCCTGCTGGGTTTCTGCTCCAGCCGCCAATGCGCAATCACTCACTCGCCTCCTTCCACACGTCCGTCTGCAACGGCCTCCCTGTGCAGCTCCCCGTGGCCACGACTACCCACTGTGCCCCGAGGGGCCCCGTCTTCCTGGCCAAGGTCTCACTGCTCATTGGATGTATTTGGACCAAGAAACATAGTGAGGGGACGTGGCATGACCATCTGCTTCCATCTGTCCCTCCTAAGGAAGCCCAAGAAGAAGGCCGTGGGTGGAGGTCACCAGTGTTCTCGCCCTGCCTCGGTCCCCACAGCGCCTGGAAGTGTAAAGCACGGCCTCAGCATTGCCAGGTTTGGGGAGAAGTAGAGGTGGTGGACGGGTCCTGCAGCACACGAGGCAGGCTCTGGGGGATGGAGGGCTGGAAGGCATTCAAGGAGCCTTTGGAGGTGCAGGGCGTGGCCCTCATCACTCGGAAACTGTGGCAAGCAGATCCCTGTGACAACAGGGAGACAACAGAGCAGATGGTGGGGTGCGGCCCTGGGAGGGGCATCCAGCGGGGGAGGCAGGACAGAGCAGAGGAGGGATGGGAGGACCCATCTGAGGGAAGGCCAGAAGGTAACGCTGTCCCTCTCCCAGTGAGGCCACGGTCAGACGAAGGCCGTGATGCGGCAGCCCTTACAAGGCCTTTGCTAGGATGCAGGGCATCTCCCAGAGGGCCCTCTCAGCCAGAAGCTGGGCTCTGAGGACCCTGGGGGTTTCATTCCATGACCGCCTCACATGTGGTCAAGACAGACAGATGGATGGACGCAGCTCTGGGGACATGGAGGAGGCTAGGGATCTCCTGTTTGTAGGAGGATGGTGTTGGTGAATCCACTTCCTGCCCGAGGGGGCAGAGGCCCTAGGAGAGGGGCTGAGCAGGGGCAGGGCTCTGCGGCAGTAAGGAAGGGCACCTTGGGGGACACAGCCAGAGTGGGAGAGTGGTGGTGCAGAAGCCACACAGCGGGAGGCTGGGCCTGCCTGCCCTCCTGGAGCGGAGGACGCTGGCTGGGCGTCACACTGCTGTGAAGAAGGACAGCTTCTATTCCCCACTCTGGGAAGGTGGCACCTGGGTGGCGTAGGGGTCAGAGAACATGCACCCTCAGGTCTCCCACACGTTTCCATGCCGTTCCCAGTGTGGTCTCCGAGGCCCACTGCTGCTCTGATGGGACGAGTGCCTTTGCTGTGCCCCAAATGCTACTGTCTCCTCTGGGACCTGTGCTCCACAGTGCTCCCCCTCAGAGCTGTCTACATGTGTTGCCTGCCTGGAGAGAGGCGAGACCTACTACCTCACCCTGGGACTCCTGCCAGCCAGGGGGTGCATGTGGCCCAGCGAGGTCTCACCTTGAGTTTCTCTCTCCCTTGGGAGGACACCGAGTCCCCGAGGACATCTCGGGGCCCTGGCATCTCGGTTCATGAGATGAGCTGTGTTCCCAGCTCGTGACAGGGGATGTTAAGACCCAAAGGTGACACAGAGATAGGAAGATGCCTCCCCCCACCCCAGCACCCGCTGTCTGGCTGTGGCTCTGTAACTTATGGAGGCCACAAAGTCCTTGAAACAGAGACCTGCAGGCTGCAGAGCCAGAGCCAGAGCCGGGAGGAAGCAGCTGGTCCAGGGAAGGGCATTCTGGCCAGGCGGGTGCTTTCCTGAGCCCCCAGCACCCTCAGCACAGAGGGCAATGCCAACGGCCCTGCAGCAGCACCCAGGGGGTCCCAGCGCAGCTGGGCGCAGCAGCGAGCAGAGGCTCACTCAGCAGCTTCCCGGTGCTCGAGGTGCAGCAGACAGCGGCTCCTTTTCCACAGTGCAGTCCAGGGAGGTCTGTCCAGGTTGTTGAGGGGGTGATGAGGCCTGACTGGTCTCCGTGATGGATGAACCACCGAGCAGGCAGCAGGTGGAGAAGGACATAGGCCGTGTCGGTCGGCCCTTTGGGTATGGGTTCATTGCCCGTGAGCCCTGGCCTTCGTCCTATGGGCAGAGTTGCCCTGGTGCCCAAGGGGCAGGGTGTGCTGCCCTGGGCAGCTTTCCCTGGCAGGCACCCTGTCCACCCTTACACTGGCCTCCTCCTGGGGACATCCAAGGTCAAGGGCCAGGGAGGGACCCCAAGCTGGGGAAAGCAAGAGGTATCATGGGACCCTGGAGTGGAGCAGGGGCCACAGGTGCACAGCCTGGGCCTGAGCCCCTAAACTCCCTTCCAAGGCAGTCCATGAAGCCAGTGACCCTGGGCCTGTGGCCCTTGAATCCCCAGTGTCCCTGTTACCTCCACTCCACCAGCTTATTATCAGCGGAGACCCCAGGCCCCAAACCCACAGGTGTCACAGCAGGGACAAAGCAGGGCCAGCCCAGCACTGTGAGCAGGGCACAGCTGGGCCACACAGGGAACCTCTGGCAGGACAGCAGGGACCGTGGACAGCTTGACCCATGGCCTGCCTGAGTCTCAACATTTTCATTGGCTGGTTCCGGTCCCCTCTATCCTACTCCCAGCCTCTTCTCCTGTGACCGCCGCACAGGCAGCCAGGCCACCTCTAAGGCCAGGGAGGCCACTGTCCCCTTGAGCCCAGGCCGGCCTGCCCTAGAGCTGGCCCTGGACTGGCATGGACTCCAGAGAAACAAACCCCTCCTCTCCCACGCAGTGCCTGCGTCTTGGACCCTGTCCATGCGTAGCACAGCTGCTGTTGCCGAAATTTGCTCCACAGTGGGAGGACGCCTGAGTGGCCTGTCCTGACCCTGGCAGCCTGGCCGGGCCAGAGGTCCAGAGCCTCCTCTGGGGCCTGCACTTTCCAGCATCTGCTGCAGGGCAGGGCAGGGCATGGAGAGCACGGGAAGGAGGCTGCAGGGGCGGTGAGCAGGCAGCACCCCACCCTCCCACCTTGCAGGGCCCTGTCTCCTTGCTGCCCTCTGCAGGCCCAGGTGGGCCCTGGTGCCTGGAGCAAGGACAGATGGGTGGCCCTCCTAGCGGCCACCAGATCGCGCTCCCCCGGAGGATGTCACGGGACAGACAGACCACACACTGTCCCTTGCTCTGAAGCACACTGCTTTTAAATTGTTGGGCACATGGATTTTTTTCCTGGTACCTGGGGTTGAACCCACAACCTCAAGCTTGCTGGGCGCTGTGCCTCTGAGCGACACCCCCAGCCTGAGGAGGAATTCCCAGTAAGGAAAACCTCAGGAAAGTGTCTGTTCTCTGTGGGGCCCCTTTGTTTCAAGCAGCAGCCACAGTGACAGCAGCACCAGTTCAAGGCCCCTGAAGCAGAGTTTGGCCCTCCCCGTTTGGGGAGAAACATCAGAGTGCACGGGGCCTGTGCTGTGTCTCAGGAGCGCAGCGGCTCAGATCGCAGCCGAGTCTGACTTCACGTCACAGAAGCATAGAACACGGAGTCGCTGTGTCACGGCGGCCCCCAGCAGGCCCAGCTGAGAGATTTCACGCTCCCATCGCAAGCCAAGCAGAGCACTGCCACGCTGAGCTCCCGCACCCACTGCGGTGCCTGGGGGTGGTGGCCGGATCCGAACCCAGGGCAGGGTGGCAGGGGGAGAGAGCTGCTGTATCCTTAGCCACTCAGGTGCTGGGTCTCTGTCGCACCTCCTCCAGGTCGGCGTGCACATGTGTCACAGGCCTCTGCTCTCCCCCGGCCCAGCGACAGCTCTGTGCAGCCCGAGGAGCTCTGGCGGCCGTGTAATTGGAGCGTTCAAAAGTAAATTATCTGCAGCTGGAAACAAGACACTGCCTTTTAACTCGGGCATTATAAGGTCAGGACTCGAGACATCACGGGGAAAAGCATTTATTGAAAAGCAATGGGAAAATGAAATTTAAAATTCAAAGCCTCCATGGGCGGTGGGGGGTGTGCGGTACTTTGCGGCCCCGGAGCCGGGTCAGGGGATTTATTTGCATCTTTATTTTGCTGACAGTGGAGACAGCGCAGTGTGAAGGGTCTTGGTGTCTGCCTGATGAGAAATAAACTCTGGAACAAAAGCGCAAGGCCTTGGCGAGGCGACTGAGTGGAAGGCCTGTGTGGAGACCATGCTGAGGGCAGGCGGGCAGGAGCATCCGGGTGTCGGGCACCTCAGTTCCCCAACTCACCAGCTGCTCAGGGTGGCCCCTGCTCTGACACCTTCCCTGTCCCCACCAGGTCCTGGAGACCACTGCGGGTGCCACTGAGGGAGACATCAGGGCTTCTGGGCTGTACCGGTGCAGGAGACCTGGCCTGCAGATGACGGACTGTGTCCAGGCTCTGCATGTCCTGATTGGGCCCAATGCCTGGCAAACTGGGGTGCGTTGGAAGGAGCAGGAGCCCAGGACCTGGACATTCATACCCATCCTTGTGGCCCAGAAGGGAGGCTGAGGCGGGATGGGCAGGCATGTGGGGGGGGTGCGTGGTGAGCCCAGAGCTGCCCTGGATGAGAGCCCTACCCAGCTCCTTCCCCCCAGGGCACTCTCAGGACCCAGGTGTCCCTGCTGCTGGGCAGGACACGGTCACTGCCTGTGCTTCTCCTGTCTGGTGCCCGGAGCCCTGGTCCATGCTGCTCTATGGAGGCGGTCAGACCCCTTCACTGCAGCGTGAGCACCCAGGCTCCCACGTCGCTGGTGGGGGCCACAGCCTCGAGCTTGCCCACCATGCTGCTGCCGTCACAACCGGGCAGGCGGAGGTGCCGGGTGTGCACGTGTGTGCAGTGCTGAGCTTGGCGCAGGTCTGAGTGGGGGGCGTGGTGTCGAACCAAGCAGCAGGCAGGGTCGGGGTGGTGGACAGTGCTGTGCCAGACGGGAAGGGGTGGGTGCGTGTGCCGCCACCTCTCCGCTGTACAGCAACCTGTCTTAGAAGCAGAGCGGCTCCCACAGCGGTGGCTGAGGGTTTCTGTCTGGTTCCTGGAACTGACCCATTTTTTAAACTGTTGCAAATGTGATGGTGACTGTATTTCAAATTCATAAATAAGCATACTTTAGTCCAGTGAGCCTGATCGATTGTTACTGAATGTACGCATGGTTAACCACGGAAGTATGAGCGGCTGGTAACGGAAATGGCCTGGTTCGCTGGTCTTTCCCCACCCCGGCCTCCAGTCTCCCCTCCAGAATCAACCAGTTGTGGTTTTAAAAGCTTGCCTCTCAGCCCGCTTTTGATTAATCCGTTTAGGACGTGGGTTTGACAGTCCCACACTGTGGGCCTCGCGCCTCCTCTCTCCCAGCCGCGGCCGGCCCGCGCCTCTTGCTTGGCTGCATCTGCGCGGCACCTGCTTGCTGTTCGGCCCAGCACGGCAGCGGCCCCTTTCACCACGCATCCTCTTTCACTGTCTGCACTTCCTAGAGTTATCAGGTGCCTTGGGTTTCTAGCTCTTTTTCATTCTCCCCAGTCCCTTTTTGACTGCATTCCCTCACCCCCTGTCCGGCCAGGAGCCCACTTTCCCTCTGACCCTAGGGCCTCCATGATGCCCTTCTTAGTGCCAAGGTGGGACCCTGGGTGGCGTTCGAGTGGGCCTCTTTCCTGGATCACTTCGTGTTTGGAGAGAACTGGCTGTGACTTAATGGGAATGAAAAGGGGCCTCGGCAGAGGGCCCGGGTGAGTACCGCATCCTACCCTGGGGTCTCTGCTCACCAGCCCCCAGGGTCCACTCCCTGCCTCCCAGCCTTCCTGGCTCCCGCCTTTGTTCCCAGAGAACACACCTACTGCAGTTAATCAGGAAACAGCACAGGAAGGGGAAGGGGTCTGAGCAACAGGAACTGCGCCATTCATCCCACTGCCACAGGTGACTGACAGGTGACAGTTATGACCTGTACCCCGGGGCTTGGGACCCGAAGTGCTCGAACCCAGATCCACGTGCTGTCGTCCACATGGTTGGCTCTGCCTCGCCCATCCCACAGCCTCTTGCCGCCAGGCCGAGTTGAATGTTCTCAGGAACAAACCAGGCGGACTGGCAGCTTCTCTCCTTGGCTGACGGAAGCATCGCAGCTCCTGGGAGGGTGTGTGTTCTTGGCTGTTTGCTGTTTACTGTTTGCTGTTTACAGCTGAGTCTGTCACAGTGTGCGCATCCCCCGCCTGTTCCGCTGTGCTCATCCCGAGGAGTCCGTCACCCGAGCGTCTCGTTCCCATAGCTGCTGCTGGGGCTTGGGGAGGAAACAGGCTGCGGAGCTCTGCGGTTTACGAAGCCATGTCCTTCACTGCGGGGACAGAAGAGTCGGGCTTCCCACGTAGGGTTTCAGGCCTGAGTGTCTGCTCCTAGGCGAGGTGCAGGGCCCATCCTTTGTCCACTTCCCTGCAGGGTCCTGGTCGTTCCCCACTGAGCAGTCTGCTCTGTGGGTTCACACGTCCCCCCGTCAGTTCCAGCTGGGCAGTGCTTCCTCTCAGCCGGTGATGTCTCTGTTCACTCCAGTGACTTCTGTGGCTACATCCCATCTCTTCATTTTGATGACATTGTCTTTGTGTAATCAAGTACACCAGTTACCCATCACATTGCCACAAATACTTCAGTTTCTGAGCACTCTGTGATCTCACCTTGACCTCTGTGTGTGCCCGTGGACCGATAGCATGGTTAGATGATGAGTTTCAGCACGAGGACCCATGAGGTGGCACAGGTCCCAGCTCACACGGCAGGGTGTCTCAGCCACCTTCGGGCCTTTGGGAGAACGCTTAGTGTTTTTACTGTGTGAGTTAAATCTTTAGATCAATGTGGGGAGAATAGACTTGCTGTGAAATATGCAGTGTGTTTCGTTATGGGTTATGTGATACAGCTATCCTTTTTCTTAGGTCATTTTAAATGTCTTTAAATAAAGTTTTGTAACTTTGCTCAGAAAGCATGCTCATACCTGTCTTAGTTACTTTTCTCTTGTTGCTAAGACAAAATACCCTATGCCCAAATTAACGAAGAAAAGGTTTATTTGATTCACAATTTTGGAGGGTTCAGTTGATAATCATCTGGCTCTGAGGCAGGGTGACACATGACAGAGGGTAACAGTTGATGGTGGTAGCAGATACCAAAAGCACCAAGAGAAGCTCACAAAGAGAAAACTCTTTCTCTCCTTTATATTGTATGTAGACCACCCACTCTCGGGGCTGGGGTATAGCACTCACACACATAATCCCAGCATTGGACCTTGAATCAACCACAAATTCTAGAAACCTGCCCCATGATTGCATGAAGCTTTGGGAGTACATTCAGACACAAACCATAACATTCCACCCCTGGCCCCCAAAGATTTATGTACATCCTTCACGCAAAAGACATTTAGTCCATCTCCAAGAGTTGCCAAAATCCTGACAGTTTCCGCATTGCTGAAAAACCCAAGTCCTAAATCTCCTCAAAAATATAAGGCAAACTCTTAGCTGCAAACTCCAGTACAAATGAAATTAAACATTTCCAACATTCAGTGGCACCAGATAAACATTACCATTCAAAACGGGGCAGACAGAGGAGCACAAAAGAATGGGACCAAAGGAAGCCCAACATCCAGTAGAGCAAACATTAGGTCCTGGAGTTCCATGTGGAACATCCGAAGAAATCTATGGTAATTTGTGAGCTCCAAAAGGCTTGCATGACTCTACCTCTATGGCACTTCCAGTGGTTGTAGCTCCTGGGGCTTCTCCCTTTGGCCTGCTGTGCTCAATCCTTGCAGCTTTCCTTAAAATGGGTCCACACTCCTGGATTTTCTAAACTTCTGGGGTATCCACTGCACCTTTGCCTTTACCCTCATAGCTTCATACACTGCCCTCTCAGGAGCACACTGCCTTGGGCCCCCAGGCCTTCTTCTGAAATCAGTGTGGAAGCCTTGTTAATCTCAGAACTCCTACGTTCTGCATTCACCTAAAACTAGCACCACATGGATGATGCCAAGGTCTGCTGACAGCTGGAACAGTAGCCAGGCTTTCTTCTCTCTTGACTGTAGGAGTCAAATTCCTGGATTGCTGAGAGCACTGAACCTGTTTCTGAGGACCAAATTCTCTGTGCCACCACCATTCTGGAGCCTGGTGCCGCTGTTGCCATTCTGGAACCTAGTGTGACTGCTGCTACCCTGGAACATGGTGCTCTGTGGCTTTCTCCTCAAAGCAAAGTCTTTCACTTTTGCACTTTTAGGCTGCAAAGGGTTAAGACTTGCCACTTTTTGTGATGCCTTTAGGCTATATTTTATATTCTCCTGTTCCTTCTCAGCAATTGAGATCTGTCTTTGTCATCCAGAGCTTTACTGGAGCTTTTTTTCCTGGCCAAACTCACAACATTTTAAATCATTCTGGGCCCTTTATTCTTCATTTGCAACATAAATCTGACTAAAAGTCCCCACCTATAGCCATGCCACAGCCTCAACATTTAACTGTCTTGAAATGTCTTCTGCCAGATGAATTAGTCCACTGTGCTTAAACTTAGTCTCAGGTAAAATCTCTGGACATGCGCAAAAGGCAGACAAATTGTCTTCCAAGCCATAAGACACATTGTCTGGACTCCAAGAACCAGTACAGTCCTTCTCCCCAGAATAAATCTCCCAAACTTGGTTTTTACTGGCAGCATTTCTATCAGCCTTCTGGTCCTTTGAGCTCTGGCCAGAATCTCCCATATAGAACAGCCTAAGTCATTCCACTCCTCTGTCAGGTGACATCTCTGAACCTTTCCAAACTCTTCCCACAAGCCAGTTCCAAAGGTTTGTGAACCACATAATCAGGTATAGTCACAGCAATGACCCAACTTCTGGCACCAAATTTTGTCTTAGTTGTTTTTCTTTCATTGCTGAGACAAAATACCTGACACTCAAAATTAAGGAATGGTGGGGCATGCCTGTAATCCCAGCACTCAGGAGGTTGAGGCAGAAGGATTGTTACAAGTTCAAGACTAGTCTGGATTACAAACTGAGCATAAGGTCAGCCTGAACTGCATAGTGAGACCCTGTCTCAAAAAGATAAATAAATAAGTTAGGAAAGGAAAGGTATATTTAGCTCACAGTTTGTGGAGGTTTCAGTCCATAATCATCTGGCTCCAAGATAGGGTGGCACATAGCAGAGGGCAACAGGTCATGGCTGCAGAAGACAGCAAAAGCAACAAGCAAAAGAGGGAAGCACATAGAGAAGACTCTTTTCATCCCTTGGATTGTATGTAGGCCATACCACTTGCATGCAGCACTCAATCATAATCTCAGCATTGGTCTATGAATCAATCATAAACTATCGAGACCCACCTCCATGACTTCATGAGGCTTGGGGGAGACATCCAGTCACAAACAACACTGGTGTTAGTTTAGTTCCCAAGTATTTAAATACTTTGGCTGCAAATAGCACCTTAAATTTTATATTGTGGTTGACTTATAGCAACACAAATGGATTTGGACATTGATTGTGTATCCTGCACATCTGCTAAACTATTTTATTAATTTTAATTATGTGTTGGCAGTTTGCTCCTTTTTATTTAAACAGCATATTACTTGCAAACAATGGGAACGTTTTCTCGTGCATTCATTTCCTGGTTTGCTATGCTGACCTGGCTGAAAACTTTGGTTAATGTTTGATTTTGTAAGTAAGCATGTTAGAATTATGAATCATCACTATCTGTTGAGGGCCAGTTCCCAGGAATGTTGAACCATTCGGCCAGAGGAAACCCAGAGGCCAGAGGAGAGGGGCAGAGGCAGAGCATGCTGTAGCCCTTGGATGGAGGAAAGGGAGCACCTCAAAGAACCTGTCCACATCACTGCATTGGGATTAGGTTTCAACCACTGGATTTTGGGGGAACACAAGCATTCAGAACAAAGCAACTGTCACAAGAACATAAACAGTATGTGTAACATCCAAGCTCTGGAGAAAGAAAAATAAAGAATTTTAAAAAGCTTAGGATTAGGAAGGCCTGAAAGTAGGCGGTAACATAAACAAAAACAGAAGAGTGCAAAGGGCTTTACCTGGCCCAGGGAAACGGGGTGGAGCCTGGGAGTCATCTGGGCTGGCCAGTGGAGGCTTCCTGCAGCGCCACCTGTGGGCCGGAGGAGTGCACGGCACCCCAGGCCCACCCTGGCTCTGGCCACCCAGATGTGTGGTTCAGGACTGCAGCGAGGCCTTGGCACTCACACCACCTGGGAGCTGGCTGAACAGTCTGCCAGCCTGCAGAGAACTCTGCCAGGAGCCCAATGAGGTGAGGTCGTCCAGTCATAAAGCAGCATGGAACTCTGTAAAAGGAGTCCAACCGTGCACATGAGGGACCCATAGCACTCAATTTATCCCTCCAGGAAATTAAACCATCAAGTATTCATTGTGGAGCTGTTTGTTGGACATGACCAGAGAAGATCCTAACTTCAGGTCAGGGAAAGTCAAGTTTTACAAAGTCTGGGTGAGTCTCCAGGCCCAATGGCTCAGGACGACGTGCCTGCATCTCCCTGCTGCCAAGGCAGGAACAGTGCAAGCCGATTTCCCGGGGTGACCCCAGGCTGCCTCTCCCCAGCTCCACCCTCGGGACCCAGACAAACCAAATCCTCAGGACCCTGCCTGCCCCGCAATGGTGTGCAGGGTATGAGTGCTTCCTGCACGCCCTACCTGCCCGGCACTGCCAGGAAGTGCCCTGGCCCAGGTGCCCCCAGCCTGGGAGAGACGGGGTGGTCAGGTGCTGTCTGCCCTGTGGGTGCTGAGCTGCTTTCCCGACCCCATGGGATGGTGGCCTGGGCGGGGAGGAGGGTGGCAGCAGTGGCGCGGACGCTGTGAGAAAGGAGAGGAGCTGGTTGCAATCCGCATGGGCACTGGTTCTGGCAGACCCTGCAGTCCCACTCTGAAGCCTAGGCAGCATTGCACCAGGGCAATTGCAGGGGCTGGTGCGCTGCGTGAGGCCGCTGGGCTCTAATTAGTAAGGTAATCAGCCGTTCCTGTCAACGTGCTGGGCGGCAGGCTGCCTAACGAAGTGTGGAGCTGGGTGGGTGCCTGGCGAGGCCCATTGGTGACCTAATGGGCCGTGGGCTTCCCCTGAGCTCCTGTCTGCAGCCCCTGGCTCAGTGAGCGGCAGCTGGAAGAGCAGGTGGATGTGCTGTGGTGTCGGGGCAGCAGGTGTCGGGGCAGCCAGCCTCCGCGCCGCGCTCCTGCCATCCGGCTCCTTTGCCTAGGGCTGGTCTTTAGGAACGGTACAAGCCCTCCCCAAATGCTTGTCCCCACACAACTAGGGCCATTGGGGTCGTTGCCACAACAACACTCATCTCTCGGAAGAATCCCAGAGGCTGGAGAAGCTGCCCAGCCTTCGGTGGCAGAAAGATCAGGAGAGCTCCTGCCGGGTACTTGCTGTGTGAGTTTGGGAGGGGCCTTTCCCGTCTGGGCCTGGCTTCCCTGGGTCTCTTCCCCTCAGGTGACATGCTAGATAGCTGCTTGCCCAGAGGGAGAGAGGAGGCTTAAGCAAAGGAGATCTGCACTCCTCACAGGGGGTTCTGCCCTCTGGGCCCCTACCTGCCCCTGTTCTGAGCCCCTCCAGCCAGGCCCAGCCAGGCCCAGCCAGGCAGGGAGTCCTTGCCAGAGTGGGAGGAGGATGTCAGCGATGTATGGGGAGGTCACCAGGTTACACCTTTGGGGTGTGGTGTCCCCAGGGTCACATAACAACTCCACAGTGCCTGACTGCTGGCACAGAGGCTCCTCCAGCAGCCCACTGTCTGAGAGGCTCCAGGACCTCGGGCTTGATCGCCCTGTGCCTGCCCTGTGCTCTGGGCATCTTCCAGCTGCTGCCCATGGAGCTGTTCCCACTGGGTCCTACCTGCCCCCTTGCAGCGTTCTCCAGCCACCAGACAGAAGTGTACTGGAGCCACCTCCACAGTCTGTTCTGCTTCCCTGGGTGCAGAAGTGTTACATGTCCTGAGCCTAGGTTTTGCCCTTAGGTGCCTTTGGTACCAGCCACGACATATAAAGTCATGTGAACCCCCAACTGTGGGCTAATTCAGAGCTCAGAGCCCCAGGAAAGAGGCCTTGACAGCTCACAGCAGCCTGCGCTGAGGGCAGCTGGGATTGGTGATGAGGACCAGGTGGAGGCTGCTGGGTCTAAGGGCCTGGGGAGACCCTAGGGTAGAAAGGAGACCCCAGAGGGGCAGGGCTGGGCATGCAGGGGCTGCCAACCTCAGCCAGTGAACCTCAGCTCCCCCGAACTATGCTCCAGAGGCCAGAGCCATGGTGAAGACTGTGACTCCATCCAGCACCTGATCCTGCAGCTCCTGCTCTGTCCCCAGCCTCGAGGGTTGCACCCTGTCCTTTCCCTGCACGTTGGCCTCCTTGTATCCATGCCGGGCAGGTGGCCGGGACAGTGGGTGGGCAGGGGTAGCAGCTCCATTCTCAGCCCTGGTCCAGCGGCTGTCCAGGGTTCTCCCTGACGTCTGTGGACCCAGGCCAGCTGGGGTTGGCCTTGCAGCCCAGAGCTCCCCAGGCAGGGTGAGGCCAGCCACATGGGTTTGTCCTCATGGTGAGGGGATGGCCACAGAGCAAAGGTTTCTCCTTTCCTTCAATCTCTTCTTCCATTTCCACAAGGAAGGAAGGAGGAAAGGAAGGAAGAAGTCACCCACGTGGTTTGGAGGTTTCCTCTAAATTGTTTCTCCCTCACCAGTGCACGTGATGGCTGTGTCCCAGCTGCACCCCGTATAGAGGTTGAGGCTAGGGACCTCCAGCCCATACCTTGCTGATTGGAATCACCACCCTCTGTCCTCTCTGGGGGCCTCCATCTTGGCTGGGCTGTTTGGACAAGGCCAGGCAAGACCTTGGAAGACTGAGCTGGCCAAGCTGGAACCTGCTCCCCACTTCAGCACAGCCTCCAGTCTGGAGTGATCCTGGGGCTCCCCGAGCCCCCAGTGATAGTTGTACCTTCCCATCTTTCCTCTGGTCTCTGGAGATGGATCATCAGGCCTGGAGGTCCCTGTGTGGGTGGATGGGGCTTCTTAGGCCTGCAGGGTCTTGGACAGGACTCAGGGCAGGTGTCGCCCCAGGCTGGTGCCTGAGGGTGCCACAGGAAGCATGGCCATATGTCCTCTGGAAACCACCAGCGTCCAGCCCGAAACAGCACAAGGAAGCCCCTCATAGCAGACCAACAGATACCACAAGGGGTCACATCTGGATCCCCAAAAGGCTTATCTGTCGATGTCCGCTCCTGGCCGGCAGCCTCAGGAGGCAGGTGGCCCAGCCTCTTAGCCCCAGCCCTGCCCCACCACCACCTTAGGACACAATACTAAGGAGCAGGGACCCCCATCACTGTGGGAGATGGCCCATGCCCATGGGGTGGGGTGGCAGTGCTGGGGTCCACCTTTTCATCCTGCTGGACACTGTCCTGAGGCCTCCTGGATCACCAGGGCCATTCTGCTTTCCAGCTGCCCACCCACCACTGTCCCCTGGGGACAAAGACAGGCTGCTGGTTTCCATGGTGATGGTGGTGAATGAGGGGCCTGTGCCTGTTGGCTCCCCTCCTGCATAGCCCTGGGTGTCTGCTCTTAAGATGAAGTCTCCACGTGGATATGTATGGCACTGGCCCTGACCTCGGGCCCTGACAAGAGGCAGTTTTTCAGGAACCATTTGGTAAGTAATGAGGGGATCCCAGTGGGCTGAGGGACCGACCATGGCCCAGCTCTGGAGAGCAAGTTGCCCAAGCAGAGGCTTCCTGGGACTACCGGCATGGGTTCCAGGCACAGTGGCCCTGAGCCTCACACTCTGCAGGGACCAAGGCTGCATCCCTGCTGCAACGAGGCCTGGCTTGTCCTCTGTCCCCTCAGGGCTGGCATCCAGGCCCCACCTTGCATCACTCCACCCACGGCGGTGTCATCTCATGGCCTCGGAGCAAGGACCCGTTCCTGGTGTCCCCCCAGGGCCAGCCAAATACATAGAGCGTCCTCTCTCCCTCTCCAGGTCCTCGGTCACCCTCCCTGACCCATCCTCAGACACTGAACCCTGCCCTGCCCCGGAACCTGCAGGGCCACACGGTGAGCCCCTCCCTTCTGTAAGCTTCCATGTCCTGCCCTTGGGGATGGTGGCACTGGGGTCTGTCCTTCTCTGTGGAAGCCAGTGGTCATCTGCTCATCCATCTCACACCTGTGCTTCCTCTCCAGAGCAGTCACACAGTGGTCTCCACCCCTGTGCTGAGGAACTGAGCCCCAGAAATCAGGCGTACAGCCTCAGCTTGTTGGGAGGGTCTCTGCAGCTGTCATTACGACAAAGACCCCCAAAGGAGGTTACTCCAGCCCTGAATCCCGCAGGGAGGAGTGTCCTGACAAGAGGACGAGGCCCATGACGATGAAGGCCACAGCCATGGAGCGGGAGCCACTGCCCCTGCAGGGGTGAGAAGGGACCTTCCCGGGGCCTCAGAGGGCTGTGGCTCCGGGTCGCCTCAATTTCAGACCCAGGACCCCAGGAGAGTACACATCAGGGTCCCAAATGTGTGGCTTTCACTACAACAGCCGTGACACAGCCAGGCCCTCTCTGTGCTGTCTACTGGTGGCCTCTTGTCCCTGGGGAGGAAGTCAAAGCCTGGGAGCCAAGGTGTTCTAGCCCCCCAGGTGCTCAAGGGCTGCCATCACCACGACTGGGAAGGGCACCAGCCAGGCCTGCCAGGATACTGCTCCTCAGCAGCACAGCCCGGGATGGAGGTGGCCACTGTCACAGTTGCAGGCCACTGTCGAGGTCCCCACAGGCCTAGGACATCTGCCAGTGGCCCCGGCATCCACCCTCTCCTGACACCAGGTTCTCTGGCTGCACTTGGAGTGAATTTATGCAAAACCTCAAGTTAAATGGCTTGTGATGGGAATGTGAGGCCCGTGACTGCAAGACGTCACTCCTCTGTGGTGAGGGGAGATGCCGGCTCTGCCTGACGGGGCCCAGACTACTTAACGGGACTTTGTCCAATTCTGCAGTTCATTGTTTGCTCAATTACCAGGCAGAAGATGATGGAGGTGACCATACTAGTGACAGAGCTGGGGAGGTCAGGAACTGGAAGATGCCTGGGTGGGAGGCACAAGCCTGAGAGGCCATCTCAGGACATGTGGCTCTGGTCAGCAGGGCGCATAGTCCGTCAGCCACCTCCAGCCCAGGTGGGGTCTCGGGAGGGGCTGGCTCCTTCTCAGTCACAGATCGCACACCTACTGGGACTGTGTGTTCCTCCCTGGGTCCCTTCCTTGGCCCCTGTGTGCCCTGAATGCAGATGGGGGGCTCTGAGGGCACGAGGGCAAAGCATCAGACCCTCTAGGGGTGGTGAGCTGCACCACTGGGACCAGAATCATTTGGAAAAATAATGGTCTGTGTCATCCTGACTCCCCAGGTGCCACGGCTGACCCCTGCCTACAGAGCCTTCATCCTATGCCCGGTGGCACATGGGCTCTGGAGGTGATTCACAGTGAGGGGAGACGTGTGCAGGTTACTCGCAGACACCACCCTGTTTTACAGAAGGGGTGAGAGGGTGGAGCTTGGAATCCTGCATCCCATCTCTCACGTACCAAGTGTTAGGGTTGATATCTTAGTGTCCTCCAGCCTCAGCACCCATAGGTGTGGCTTTGGGAGGTGAACGGATCAGGGGCTGATGTTTGCCAGTGGAGGAGGTGCTGGGGGCACAGGCTGGCACCATCTGCCTCCTTCCCTCCTCCCTTGATTGCTGCTTCCTGCCTGCCTGCCATGAACTGTTTCTGCTCTGCCTTGGAGGCAGCGGACTATGGACTGGAACTTTTCCAAACTGTGAGCTAAAACCTCTCCTCTTTGGAGCTGTGGGTGTGGGGTATTGAATCTTAGTGATCAGGGAGAACCTAAGACACCAAGGGAGAAGAGTAATGGTCACACAGTAGATGGAAGATGGAAGGTACCAGTCTAGTTCCCTGGTGCTGCAGATGTGACCTCATGTGGCAGGGGTGCCTGTGATAGAGTGAGGAGCCTGAGAGGGGAGAGGACCCCAGATTACCCTGTCTCCAGTGCAAGTCCACGTGTCCTTATCCGGGAGGGGATGAAGATCTGGCCAGAGGTGCAAAAAGAAGGGATCTGACTGGGAAGCAGAGCCTGGGGTGACGGGCCCACAAGCTAAGGAGTGCTGGCAGGATGAGGTCTCTTCTGTGCCTCTGGAGGCCTTGAAGCCAACACCTCGTTCTCAGCCTAGAGAGACATATTTTGGCTTTCAGAACCTAAGACCTGCCTATCTGCCTGGCAAGAGATTTCTGTTGTTTATCAAATTTGTGGAAGTGTCTTTCTTTCTTTCTTTCTTTCTTTCTTTCTTTCTTTCTTTCTTTCTTTCTTTCTTTCTTCTTTGTCTTTCTTATAATAGAAGCCATAAGAAACAATGGGAAAGAGATAATGATGTCATCAAGGACCCCGGATCCTCTGCTTTCCCTCATCCACACTCAAATGTTGGCCATTTGTTCTCTGGCTCATTACACCTCATCACAAAATAGCTGCCTCAGCTCCAGCATCACATTTACACACAGGAGTATCTAAATCAGGCAAGAATAAGGGTGGCCTCTCTTTATATAGTTCTTTCTTTCACCAAGGAAGGAAATCTGTCCCAGAGATGCCTCGTGTTTCTCTCAGGTTGGCTTCTCTGGGAGGATCACGAGTACCTCCGTGCTGAGTGCACCTCTCACGCAGGTGTGCTCTGTTGAGGGGGGTTGGGGGGTGTGTCCTCCTCACAGAGGGCTGGACTCAGACACAGAGGGGAAGGCGGGGTGGGCTCTAGGGTGCACCCGCAGCCTCCCTTGTCCCCACATTTCCTGCCCTGGAGAGGTCCTCTGCGGCAGCACTGCCCATGCCTGGTGGCTTCCCACTCTGAGGCTGCCCGAGGGCTGCCACCCGTGGCCCTGTTCCCCCCTCAGCCCACCCCTGCTCCCAGCCCAGAGCAGAGCCCACACCACCCCAGAACCACCCCATCCTGAACTCCCTGGGCTGCTGCTGTTCACCACCTCGAGGGTTTGCCACTGTGGGAAGCGGGGACTCCTGCTCCCCAAGAGCACACTGGCCAGGGCGAGGCCCAAGGTGTCCCCAGGGCGGCCCGAGGACCCTGCTCGGGGCCACTCAGCACCTGCGCACTGTGTTCCCTCTGGTGGGGTCTGGGTTTGGCCGCTCCCCGGTGGCCTGCAGCCTTGCAGTCCTCTTGTGCTGGTCACCTGGGGCTTCCCCAGCACCACCCACGGACCTTCCTGAGGCCCAGCTACATGTGCGCGGGGCAGCCCCGTGTCATGGCCCCGCATCCTATTTATCTACCTGCGCTGGCGCTGCTGAACAGCTGCTTTATTGAGATTCATCTGTCACAGGCTTAATTAAAATACTGTGCGCGCTAACTCGGTGGATCAGCAAAGCAAACGTTCGCTTTGCTGCTTTCAATTAAGGCCACGTTGGCAGCAGCCGCCCCTGGGGAAGCTGGCTGCAGGTGCCGGCCTGCCCTCCTGGAGGCAGGGTGGGCCTGGTCAGCTTTCCCTGGGTGGTGCCTGGGGAAAAAGGGGCTTCCTGGTGCTGAGGTTCCCCTCATCTGACCCCAGCTCCCCAGGGCCAAGGTGGAGTCCTCTGCTGTCCTCAGGCAGTGGTGCAGTTGCCACCCTAGGAGGGGTTGCTGGACAGACGTGCCCAATACAGGACGCTGGCATGCGCTGAGTGTCCTGGTGGAGGCTGGTGGCCAGGCCAGCATCCTGAGATGCCGTTGCCATGGTGAAAAATTACCCCAAGTTTGTGCTTCAAAAACCTCATGGTGCTGGAGGGCAGGACCCCATCCTGGTGGCCTGGGCCCAGGTCACAGTGTCAGCAGAAGCTAGGGGAGGGGCTGCCAGCGCCTTCCAGCTTCCAGGTGCCATGCTCCTGGACTGTCCCCTCCCTGTCCTCGAAGCGGTGGCCATGTTTGCTCTCTGATGAGCTCTGTCCCCTGGCTCCCTTACCTCAGGACACCTGGGATACACTTAGTACCCCAAGAGCCCCTGGTGGTCTCCAAGCTCAGGAGTCACCTCCCAGTCACCTCCTGCTGCCCTCTTCCCCTTGAGCTGCAGGGACCAGCATGGATACCTCTGGGGGGCTGTGAGAAGCCAGGTAGCTTGGTGCCTGCCTGTAACCCTAGCACTCTGGGAAGCTGAGGCAGGAAGATTGAGTTTGAGATCAGTCAGGCACCTTAGGGACTTCCCGAGACTCTGTCTCAAAATAAAAAAATGTAGGGGCTGGGAATTTAGCTCAGTGGCATAAGTACCTGCCTTGCAAGTGTGTGGTCGTGAGTTTGATCCCTGGTACTGATAAAAACGAAAAAGACAAAATAAAAATAAAACATGAAATACGGCTGTGTCAGAGCCCACCGTGAAGGTCCTGCATCCATGCCTAAGGGGGTGGAGCTGGGAGCGTGAGGCCCTGGACGGAGAAAGGCCTGGAATTTCCTGCAGCTGTGCCCACACCAGGAGCCTCATCTCGGGGAGGCTTGGAGTGGAGGCAGTCATATGCTCAGCCCTTCCAAACTGTGCACCTGCTCAGCACCTGAGGGCCACCACCATGGGATCCCACAGTATGGAGAGATGGGGCTGGCAGGAGCAGACACCCAGGCAGTGGAGGTTAAGGTTGGAGGCCCGTGACCAGGTGTCCTGAGATGGTGGGGGCACTGGCAGAGATCCTGAGAGGCCAGAGTGGTGCCAGCAGCCTTGGTGGCAGTGGAAGGGGTCATTCTGGTGAAGGGACCAGGCCAGAGGGCCTGGACTTGGGCTTGGGGCAGGGGATGGGGCCCACTGGACTGCTCAGGGGCCTGGGTGGACGGGGAGTCAAAGCCTGCCTGACCACCTCAGCCATCACTTCTCTGTGTTAATGAACTTGGTTTGGATTTGTGGTCACTGCATGTTTGTGGCCCCCTGCATCCTACTCTGCAGCTGCTCTGGGGGCTGTGAGAGGCTGAGCTGAGAAGACTGGGCCCCCATCTGACCCCTCCTTGCCACCATGCTGGCCTCTATGAACCTCTGTGTTCCTCTACATGTGCTACCCAGAGCCATCTGCCTGCCCTCCCCGGTCTGGCCTCTCTGGGGGCCACACGAGCCAACTGCTCTGGGCACAGGGTCAGCTCCAAGGCCACCTCCTAGCAAGGGCAGCCTGGCTACCCAGGCTGGAGATGCCCTGTTCTCTTGTCCTTGTGCTGGGAACTCCCCTGGCAGCTGCAGAAGCCCACCCCATCTCCTGCCTCCAGGGCCTCCAAGGCCTTGCTCCAAGTCTGCACACCTTCCTCCAGGTCTGTCCAGCCTGGAACCCAATGAAGCCCCGCCCACCCCTCCATCACAGTCCTCTCCCTCCAGGCACCTCCCGCCCTGGGGCTCAGGTACCAGACTGGGGGCTTGGTGACAGCAGCAAGAGAAGCAGTTGCTAGGCAACCCTCCCACACACATATTTGGGGGGGCTGCTCAACAGGAAGGGGACCTGCTGACTTCTTAAAATACCAGCCCTCTGCAGTGCATGTGTGGTCCCAGGGAAGAGGGCTGGCAGTCCCTCAGCGCCGCCCCCCCAGCCTCCGTGGCTCCGCAGACCTGGCCATGCGAGACTAACCACGTTGTCCCTTCTTGTCATGGTCCTTAGCCCTGCAGACAGGGACCTGTGATTGTTGTGACTCCAGCAGGCATTTGCAAAGCCTGCCATGTTATTCTTGAGTATGAAATCCTCACGACACATCCCAGACGATCTGTTAAGTGAATTCTGCTTGCTGTATATAATTATAGACAAAGAGAGCCGCTAATGGGCCGGTGTCACCCCGCGGAGGTCTGCGGGTGGCCAGGGACTGACATCAGTCCTGGATCCTCTGATACTCTTATCAATGATTTACGGGGAAATAAAGGGCCTGCCTGTCAAGTTGCTCCTGAAACAAAGGGAAGAGGATGCAACTCAGAATCCTAATTCAGTCCTCTGTGCGCGCGGATGGCTCGACACTAAAACTCCAGGAAGTGGAACGACACAGCACCACAGTCCACAAGGGCAGTAAGTCGAGCCCTGGCCTGCGCGCCCATCACAACTTCTCAGCGGATCTCCCGTCAGCAGAGTGGAAGCCGAGCTGGGAGGTGGCGTCTGTGAGACTCCTATCTAACAAAGACTCACATCCGCAGTAAAGAAAGAGAGTACATTAATTTTTCAAAAAGCAGGAGGGGAAGCAAGTGAATAGAAAAATAGGCAAATATTTGCATTCGCACTTTGTGAACCGGGCTCTCCGGACGCCTGTAGACGCAGGGAAGATGCAGAGCCAAACGCCTCAGCCGGCGGGAAGGGTGAGCTGTGTCCCTGGTGTGAGCCTGGACTCTGCCAGGAGCAGGCAGCGGCTGAACAAAAGGTAGACGCCGCACGTGGTGGGGGGCGGGGCAGGGAGTCCCCCCCTTCCCGGAGGTCCTGCTTTGATCAGTGCTGAACAAAAGCACTGTGGCCCAGCCCGTGCGCCCTGGGGGACAGGCGGGTGCAAGTGGGGTGTAAGTGAGCGCACTGCTCAGTGGGAGAATTCGGGAACTCTGCCTCACAGCTGGAAGCGCGGCCACAGGCAGCGCCAGAACCAGCCCTGGGTGTTCCACACGATGCTCCAGAATAAGGGACGTGGGGGCTGATTCTGCCGTGGGCAACAGGCAACAGAAGCCCAGGAGCCCGTGCGGCTGCACTGATGCCCGCTGGTGAACCCCAGCTCTGGAAGCCCAGGCAGGAGGGCGAGTCTGAGTCCTGCCTGGATCACGGCCACTTGTGAGACCCCGTCTCAGAATGTGAAGTAAAGGGGGTGGGGATGCAGCTCAGCACAAAGGCCCTGGATTCAGCCCTCAGCTCTGGAAGAAAAGGAACCAGAGTTAACCGCTGTGCCAATGCAAAACACGTGAAGAGGGACACTGTGGACAGTGACTGCTTACATTTTACAAACTACAATAAAAGGCACGAGGCCATGAATTCCCCTCAAACACACCCCACCCTCTCACACACATACTATCATTCGAGCCACTTTCTGAGCAGCTCAGAGTCCTCCTCTGTGGCCCTCTGTACCCGACGTGATCAGAACCACTGTGACTGCTGCTGCCGGGCACCATTCACACAAAAGCAGCTTGCACAGGCGGACGCTGCTCCTCACCCAACTCCCTCAGTGGGTCCCGCCGGCGAGGGCTGGGCCTTCCCAGAGTCAGACCACTGGACTCTCCGGGAGTCAGAATGACTGCGGCCGGCCGGGGAGCGTTTTCAATTGATGAAGGCAGCTGGGGCAGTGTGATGCGAGGCTTTACGGCAAGATGGGGGAGTTCTGGGGCTTTAGTGGCCGGTTCTTAGACTGTAGTGGACATTTTTTAAAACGTGAATATTCACTGTGTCTTTTGATCACTCTTCTCTCTGGTTTGATCTCGTAGATTTTCACATGTGAAAGTCAAAACCAGCAGAAACGAGTGTACAGTGCAGGGAGTAAGAACAGAGGCAGCCCCAAGATGGAGACCCTGCTGGGGGCTCTGGCGCTGTTCTTTCTTGGTCTAATTCTGGCTACAGGTGAGTTTTCACCTAAGCATATCAGTCACCACTCCTGGTCTGTGTGTGCATGTGTGTGTGCATGTGTGTGAGTGTGCTCCAGCTGGGGGCACATGTCTGTCTGTTGTTTTGATTCCCACAAGTAGAGCACACCTGGGATCCCTGAGTGAAGGGACAGAGGAGGCCGGTGAGGCATGGCAGGTAGTTTTGGGCTGTGGCACAGGAAGGAGGACCTTGCAGGTGCAGGCAAGTCAGACTGAGTTAAGAGGCACACACTGAGCACAGTGAAGCTGGGGCGGCCCGAATTAGACAGCCAGATGTACAAGGAAGCTGCATCTTGGAAGAGCCTTGGATGTCCCCACAGGGGCCCTCGAGTGTAGGTGGGTGCATGGTGGGCGCCACGGGGCAGTGGACAGCAAGTGACAGCTGAACAGCTCCCAGGTGGTGTAGGGCGGGAGACAGGCGCATGCCATGCAGCCAGAGAGAGAATCTGCAGGCCTCAAATCACCACCAGACACCGAGACACATGGCAGGGGCAGCTCACACTGCATAGTTGTGGAGCTAGAGGCCCAGAGTCCTGTAGAGGTCACCTCCTCTCCATGTCCTCAGGTGGAGGACATGATGAGACTTCCTCTCTTCACCAGGTACAGGCTCATCAGATAAGACCCAGCCTCATCACCGCAACCTCAGAAATCCATCCCAGCAACACTGAAGGGCCCAGCCAGGAATCCAGCAGGGTGCGGACCTTGGCAGGAGGTGAACAAGCTCAGGATTAAAGCGACTTTGGACCAGCATGGACAAGCCTCCCAGGTGGGTCCTTGCAACAGCCAAGTTGGTTCCTGTCAGACTGTTCTCCCCAAGATGACGACAGTCCACACTGGACCGTACACCCTACGACGGCTTTCTGAAGGCACTGGAGATGGCCCAGCCCCTGGAGCTGAGCGCCACCTGCCCAGCACCGTGCATGTGGGTCCCAGATGCTATCTGGAGTCCAACAGAAAGTACATGGTCTTCCTGGGCAGGTGACAAGGCAGACATAAACTCAGCCACAGAGAGGTGGGGGTGGGGCGCGTCAAAGGAAGAAAGGAAACAGACCGGAAGGAGCAGATCCAGAAGTCTAAGCGGGAACTCTCCCCTCGCTGCCCCAGCCACAGTTCAGAGAGTCAGTGGAGATTCGGGCTGTGAGGACAGAGGCTCCGTGGCCTGAACCCCAGGCTGATTGTGAGGGTCTTCAGTCCAGAGGGTAGAACCCAGATGAGTGGAGACTGAGGAGACAAGAAATTAAAGTGGCTACTGATAATATATATGACGTTATAAAAGCAGTAGAAAAGTAGAAATCATAAAAAAAAAAAAACTGAGAGAAACACTAGACGGAAGACACCCAACCGAAATTAAAAGTGGGATGGATGAGTGTCACGGTTTTTGTCTGTGGCCCCCAGGCCTCATGAGTTTGCACCGTGCATTTGTAATGGTTCATTGTCTAGTGCTTGGATTGATGGTGTCAGTGCTCCACCCACAAAGGGGTGGAGCCAGGGTGTGATGTAATGGCAGGAAGAAGGTGTGACTTGCTCTTTGCTGGTTCCTGCTTGCTGTTTGCAGCCACCAGGAACTGCACCCCAGCCATGCCTGCTTGCCTTGGAGCCAACTGAGAGTATGGACTGAAACCTCCAAAACCTATAAGAAATAAACCTTTCCTTTCCCAACTTGGTGCTTCAGGTATTTTGTCTCAGCGACGAGTAAAAAGTAACTAAGACAATGGGTATAGCAGTAGGAGCAGAAAAGACAATGCAAGGAGCGAGTGAACTTGCAGAGATGAGGATTGGGACCCTCCAGCAGGGGGACAAGCCCCAGTGAGGAGGAACGTGTGTGTCAGGTCCCGTGCAACAGTGCCACACTCAAGGGATGGGCAGGCTAGGCCGGAGGAGAGGAGCGGACAGGGCAGAACCTTATATCCAAATTGTGGCTTAGAGTCCCAAAGGCTGAGGAAAGACCCTGATCTGCAGGTTTGAAACCCTTAGATGCCCAAGCTCATAAAGCTACAGCAGAACCCGGGGAGAAGCACTGGAGGCTGAGGGGCTCTCCCCAAAGCCAGTCCTGAGCTGGCACCAGATTGATGGGGGGGCTCCGGAGGAGGGCTCCAGAGGGGAACAGTGCCAGAAGATGGTGGAGGGGAGGCTGCAGCCTACTCCTGGAAACTCCCCCCACATACAGCAGAAGCCTTCTGAGAGAAGGAAAGTAGAAGAAAAAAGCTTCAGATATGAGACAATGAAGACCTTCGGCCCCGCAAAAATGCACTACAGGAAACACGGGAAGCCTTCACAGCTCCTAGACTCCTAGGCAGAAACTTGAGGCCCGGCTCCCAGCAAAGAGCAGCCTGTGAAGCGGGGGCTGAACAGAGCCACCTCTGCCCAGCCCTGCCGTGCTGAGCCCCCCTCGGACCATGTCAGGGTTGCTGCCCGCTGGCGCAGGTGGGCTCTTGACTGGGAATGCTGGCTCACACGCTCCTCAGCGGAGGGTTCCAGGATAAGGGAAGCACCTGTGTGCCACATGCTGGCTAGGACTCTGGGCCCGGGGGAGGCTGGGGCCCCAGCACAGGCTCAGTGCACGCACAGCATGGCCTCCATGTGCTCCCTGTGAGGCACTGGCACCAGAGTCTGGGACAGCAGGAGTGCGCCTCCCGGGCTCCCTGGCTCTTGGTGCCCAGAGCCTGGGAGGTCAGTGGTGTGGACCCTGCGTCCCCAGTTTCTGTTCTGAGCCCCACCTGCAACCCCTCTGCCCCCCCAGCTGTCCCCAGCTGTGGTCCCTCTCTGCAGAATCCTGGGGTGAGGCTTCGGCATTAATGAGTGCAGAGGCTATTCTGTCCCATACTCCTGTGTCCCCTTGCTGCACTGCCCACGTGGCCAGAGATTTTTCTAGAAAGTGTGTAACCACCACCCAGCTGGCTCTGCAGCCGACTCTGGCTCAGCCCCCCTGGTGCTCGAGGCCTGCACTGGCCCCTGTGTCCCTTCAGCCAGGAGTGGCCCGGCCCTGACAGCCTGAGAGTGAGGCGAGTCTGGAGGAGGGCAATGCCCCGCCCGCCCAGCCTGTAAATATGGATTTGTGCCTCAGGACAGGAGGCACAGCCCGGCCTAATTAGACGCGGTGGGTGCCGGGCTGCATCAAAGGGAGCGGCCGTCCTTCCCTTCCAAGGGCAGCAGCTGTTTTCTCCGCCCCGGAACCATCTCTGACAGCGGCTCTGGGGCCGGCTATTTAATTAGGACTGGAGGTTCCCCAGCCCCAGGAAGTGATTTGATTCCTGTGTTTCCTTTGCTGAGTCCAGGGCCCCTCCCCCTCCATCTGCACGGTGCACCCCCTCCCCCTCACTCTGTCCAGCCCCTGCCTGCCCCTCACTGCCATCACGGTGTCCGAGGCTTTGGAGGGATCAGCCAGGAGGAGGCGAGGGCTGGGCGGTGGGGCTGCCTGGCTGCTGGCTCAGCTTCAATCACAGGCCTCAGCCCACACAGGTCTCCAGGCCAGCGCACTTCACACCCTGGACTTGAGCCTGGACAGTGACTCAGCTGCCTGGCGCGTGCACCAGTGTGTGGGTGTGTGGGGAGTGCTGTGCCACACCTGTATGTGCACATGTGTGTCTGTGTTGTGTGCACATGCATGTGCATACCTGTTTGTGCATGTGTGTGCAAGCCTAGCAGCATTCTCTGTGGTCCCCTCAATCTGCTCACGCCCTCCAGATGCACCTGGCTGAACACAGGGCAGGTGCCGACGCCCCCTGGACCCTGAAGGGATTCTGGGCCTGGGGTTGGGGAAGGGCTCTAAGATGCAGCTCTGCCCCTGGTCCTCTCTAGGCTCAGTTTACCTATTGATGCAAATGCGTGTGGTTAGAATGGGGCTACACAGTAGCCCTCAGTCCCTCCCTCGCGGCATAAGGATGCAATGGGTGTTGCTGACCATCCCCTTCTCAGGAGGACAAAGGTCAGTGTGCCCTGCCCCACTCTGCCTGGGATCCTCCGCTGTGTGGGAGGCGCTAATGAGAAATGTCAGCCAGGCTCTTCAGGGGAACGCGCCGCCCCGAGCAATTTCTTAAAAGGAAAATTCCAACCTTCAGGGTCCTTTGAGTACACTGCAGATGAACCACACGCAGCCAAGGCAGCTCCCGGGATTCCGAGGGGCTGCGGGTTCCGGAGAAAGCCTGATTTCCATCTGGTCCCCGGACACGTCTCCTGCCTTCTTAAGGAGTCGTTCATCACACCCCGCCGGAAGGTGAGGGGATCCTCGCTAACAAATTACTGTCATTGTTATCCCCTCCCCGCCCCCACACATGCATTCATGCATCTTCCGCCAGGCTCGAGCAGCCATCGACGGTATCGATCCCCCGCCCCGCACACAAGCCTCTGGGTGCCCCCCCAGGTCAGCCCTGCTGGACCAGTGCTGCTCGCCTATCCTCTGGGCAGGGCCCCACCTGTCCCTGCCCTGCTGGGCCGTGGGGCCAGCCCCAGCATGACTCTCAGTGGTCACTGGGTGGACTCTATGCAGCATCGGTCAGTGTGTGACAAAGGAAGGAGAGAAGGAGGAGGGGAGGAAGGAAAGGAAGGAAGAGAAAAGAAGAGAAGGAGGAAAGGAAGGAAGGAAGGGAGGGGGAGGGGGAAGAGGAAGTGACCAGGGGAAGCCTGAGCCCCAGGGGAGCCCCTCCTGACCCTCCCTCCTGCTCCTTGGAGGCAGGCGATTGAGCCTCAGGACCTGGTCCACTGGAGCAGCCGCGGGCCCTCCCAGGCTTCCTGTCCGCTGCGGCCGCACGGGATCCACACCACGTGTGTCTTCTGCCCAGGGCGCTGCTGTCACACAGAGCGCGGGAGGCAGATTTACACGGAACTTCCTGAATTGCTTTCTTTCCTATTTTATGAAATACCTCTCTAAATGTCTACATATAGCTCTCTTGAGGGACGGAGGGAGAAAAATAGCAATTAAAGTCTTGTCATCCGACTTGTTCAGGCCGTTAAGTTGTTCAATCTTGCATAAAAAATCGGCGTGAGCACTTGACGTGGGAGCGGAGCACCTGGCGGGCTGTAAATGTAAATCAGCGCGTAACGATATGAGCCCCCTCCCTCCACGGCTGCCGCTATGGCTTTGCACTCCTGCGCCAGCTGCTTGACCGGGCCTCAGATGCCGCACCCCAGCAAAGGGCCTGTGTGTCCACGCAGGCCTCGGTGGAGGCCTGGCCCTAGCCCCTGTCCTTCCCCAGCCACCAGTCCCAGAATCACATGTCGGGGAAGCTCGGGCTGCACAGTCCCGACCCTGCCTGCCCAGGGAGCCCTGGATCCCAGGGAAACGAGGCAGGGAGGAAGCTTGGGGCCCAGGGCTGGCTTGCGGGGAGCCAAGGAGAGATACGCAGACCTAGCTGCCGTGCTGGAGGCAGGAACTCTGGTGCATGGGTGCCCTGTGCTGCTGCAGACTCAGGTCCCCGTTTACGCACTGCAGGAGAAAGATTGCTGTACCTGTGGAGATTCATTTCCCTCTGAGAGAGGGTCATTGGCTTTGACGTGTGTGGCGTAGTTCAGTTATTTATCATAACGCCGGAGAGGCTGGAGAAAGTGCCAGACTGTGTTTAACGGCAGCCTCCACGCAAGGTGACAGGTGGGGGCGGTGGGGATGCCGAGCTCCTCCCGCCCAGCAGTAGCCTCATGTCCAGTGTCCTGGGAGAAGCAGACAGATGCAGGGCCCAGCCTCGACGTGATTCTCCAGGGGCAGGTTGGCTCACCACAGCCCATGGGGAGCAGTGGGGCCCCAAGCCCACCACAGAGAGCTGGTGGCTGGGTGTGAGGCACCTGTAACAGAGTGACCACTGCTGGGCTCCTGCTGTACCTCAGCGCCAGGGCCCCAGTACCTGTGGATGCCGGCCAGGCCCTGAGGCCACGCTGTGAGGACTTCCTGGAACTGTGGAGGCAGAGAGCCTGAGAGCTGCCCCACCCAGAGGGCTGTGTGGCTAGAGGTAGAGGGAAAGGCTGTGGCTGCTGCCCAGCTCCAGAGCAGCCCCAGACTCCTCTGTGCTGGGCAGCCCTGGCCTGTCCTGCCCGATCCTGCAGGTGCTGAGCCGGGGCTCCTCCCACCCAGGGGCCAAGCCGGCTGCCCCTCCCACAGCCTCTCTCTTGCTGAAGAGCGTGCCGCCTGCTGTGGCCACTCTGCCTGCCAGGGGCCACCTGGTGGTGCTGGGCACTTGGTTGGGCAGATAGCAGACCTGGGGGACCCTAGCAGCACCCCCCGGGCGATGGAGACCCACTGCCCTAGCACAGGGTGGGTGGAGGGGTCCTGTGTCCTGCACCATGGCCTGCCCTCCCCACACAAGCTGAGACAACGTCCCGGCGATGGTCATTTGGAGTCCTCTATGTCGTTGACCATGGTGGCCCCTGGCCCTCAGTGCCCCTGTGTGCTTTGATCTACAGCGCGGAGCGCAGAGGTCGGTGCCCTCTCCAGAGCTGGCCTGGCTGGGGTTCTGCACGGCTCTCGGCGTCTCAGCCCGCATTTATTTACACCACTGGAGTGTGAATTCTATGAATAAATTTTATTATCGCAGGGCTTCAGGTGACAAAAACATGAAAGCTGCTGGCATCATGAGCACCCAACCCCCCTATCCCACCAGGCCATGGGAGGGGCCTCCTGGGAACCTCATTTAGATTTTAATTAAACTGACTTTCCCCAAACAATATGCAGTAAATTAGTGCCAAGCAGGGCTGGCAGCATCCAGGCACCAGGCAGCGCCAGGCTGTCGGGTACCTAGGCTCTCACATGACCCCCTCGGCAGTGTCAGTCCTGCTGTGTGAGGGTAAACTGAGGCCCATCGAGGGCTGGGTCTGGTCCTGGGGCACCATGTCCCCCCATTCCTAGCCTTGTGAAGAGGCAGCCTGTCTGGAGAACATGGCTCGGTCTAGGAGGAGTGCTGGCCTCACTCTTCTTGGTCACTTTCCATCACTGAGAACAAACACCTGACTCCCACAGCACCCCACGATCCGACCCCTCTGCACTTGGGGTCCACATCACTGCTGTCCCCTGCCACGGCCGACAGGCTCTGTGCTGGCTGCTGTGTGAGGCTTGAGCCTATCCATCCCCAGGGCCTGTGGCATCTTCCTGTGGAGAAGTCGCTGTCCTGGGGCTTGGGCAGAGGAGGGGATGGGCTTCCCACAGTGACTAACGAATCACACAGCTGTGGATTCTGACAGCCAGGGGGTGACCTCAAGCCTGGCGGGGGAGCTGGGGCGGCTTTGCTGTGAGCCAGGAGTCGGTGGTCCCTGAGTCAGCTGGGGCTTGGGCTGCTGTTGTCTCCCAGAACCTGGATCCCAGCCTGGTTTCCGAGGTCCCAAAGGCCTGGGCTCCCACAGAAGGCCAAGTCAGGCAGGGTTCCCCACTTCCAGACTAGTGGACCCCACGCAGCTTAGGCTCACTCCCGGGCAGCAGCGCAGCAGAGAGGGACCTCCAAGGACCCAGTGGATGGGGCCCCCTTGAGCCAGGACATCGCCTGGAGAAGCCAAAGCCCAGCTTCAGGTGACTCTGAGCCGGGCGGCACAGGGCCGCCACGGTGCCCATGGTCGCCGGCGGGCGGTCATCCCCGTCCGTCTGACATTTGTCCTGGCAGCCGGCTGTCCCTGCCACTGCGCGGCAGTAACATTTCATGGCGGTTTTACTTTTGAGGCGTCACGGCCTGCTGGTTTTATGGAACTGCTCTCAGATTCCCCCACCCTTGCGGGGCAGAACAGCTGTTTCACAGGGCCTGGGGTTAAGTGGGGGAGCTGCCCGCTGGCTGAGCCTCCTGTCTGTCCATTCTGGGACAGGGACGGCCGTAGCCAGGTGGGAGCCCCCAGAACCCAGGCTGGATCAGGAAGTCTTACAGTGTGAGCTGGCAGGGTACCCAGCACCCTAGAATGGTGCCAACTGGAAATTCTCAACAGCTGTGGGTCGATGATGGGCTCATGTGGCTCCCTCTCCCACTGCCCCCCGTGACCTGGTCAGCGGCCCACAGTAGCCCTACACCCCTGGGGGGCAGGAGCCTGCTAGGCATGAGGTAGTAGCTGCCCCTTCCTGGCCTGGGCTCCAGATTGGCTGCTCTGAGAGACACAGGATGAAGGCGGCTGGCTTGTGCCGTCTGTCCCTGGTGGTGGGGACTTGGGGCAGATGCTGCTGCTGCTGCTAGATGGGTACTTTCCATAGTGAGTCTTGGGGACCCCTGCCTGTGCCCCACCTCCTAGGGCCTCTCGGAGGCAGCTCTGGGGCATGTGGAAGAGCCCAGCTCAGTGGGAGAGGGTGAAACGGCCCTGGGCCAGACCAGCGACCCAAGGTGGGTCCAGAGAGGGCCTTGGTGCTGCGTTTGCCTCCAGCGTCCAGCTCTGGGTGGAAGGCAGGAGGGTATCAGCTTGGGAGATGATGGAGGAGTGGTGGGGCAGTGGGGGGCTGAGAACCCTGCAGGGTCCAGGGTGGCCTTGGCCAGCCCTGGGCCTGGAGCGGCCCCTACAGAGCCCCTGCAGCCCCAGGACAGTGGCCACAGGGCCCACACCCTGCTGTCTCTGGGCGCCTTGGGGCCTCCCCATCACGGGCAGCTTCACACCCAGCTCCCTGGCCTTTGGGAGAGGCTGGCCTGCTGCCTCTGCTGGACCTTGTCCCCGTCTTTGAGAAAACCAGGCTCCTGATGGGATGCATCCCCCATCTCCCACTGCTGCAGTGCTGGAGGTGGAAGAGGGACCAGGACCTGTGGCCACCCATCTCTGCCTTGGGGTGACCGCAGGTGGAGACCCAGCCTTGGGCTGAGGACCTTGAGGCGCTCATTGTCCTTACCCCACAGTCAGGACAAGTGGGCCCTTGAGGTGGGGAAACTGAGGCTGAGAGGGGTGGCGCAGGCCTGAATTGGCACCTGGGCGCTCCAGCTGCCTCAGGCAGCCTCAAGCCCTGAGCACCTCCTACCTCAGCTACCCACAGGGCGGAGGTCCCCAGGGAGCTTACCTGTGCTTTGGGGGTGGTCACTTTGGTGTCATGTCCATGGTCCCAGGCCTTGTGGGGAGTTGTTCCCATTTGACACAGGAAGTGGGGGCTCAGACCAGGCCCCTCAGGGCAGCCTCGGATCTCAGCGTGACCTCCGGGCTACCGGGCGGCACAGATCCTCCAGAGCCCACAGACGCACCCCTCCCGTGCTTGTGTGTGAGTGTGCGCAAGCGTGACTGTGAAAGTTTGCAAGTGTGTGTGAGCAGCTGTGAGTGTGGAGACTGTGGGTGTGAGTGACCATGAGTGTGAGCAACTGTGGGTGTGCGCAGGCCTTCAGAGGCAGCAGCAGAACCCTGGTACCGGGCCCAGGACTCACCAGCAGCCCTCGGCCTCAGTGACCCCTGTGCTCCTCCAGTACAGCTGGTGACTCCCACAGGCTGAGCCCGCCCCCCACTGGCCCTTCCGGTGTCCTCCCTCTCCAGGTTGGTTTGGGGGTTCAGCGTGGCCTGGCCTCTGTGACAAGCCACTTGTCTGCAGGTACCCTGTGACACACCCAGAGCTGTCAGTCAGGACTGATTCCTTTCCCTGTGGGTTTTGTTACAGCAGACAAAGGGAAAGAAACACACAAAACTGATCATGTCCAAAGCACCTGTTGCTTGTGAAGGTGCCGTTTGCCAAAGTCACCTCTGCTCTTCCCTCCAGGCCAAGGAGGATGCAGGATCCCGGCCACCAGGGAGCCTCACAGAGCACTCAGTGATGTGGAGACCCACAGGGCGGCAGGGGTCTCCAGGGACGCCCCCACGTGGCACGACCCTGCAGCGTGGATGGTGCTCAGGAGGAGTCCTCAGGAGGAAGAGCAGAGGGCACAGAGGGAGGTTGGGTAGGAGCGGGCAGGAGAAGGAAGGGGACACTGGGAGAATGGAGGAGCAGAGCAGGAGAGACGGGAGACTGGAGAGGGCCGTGCAGGGACGGCCTCAGGGGCGGAGTGACCCGGGGAGTCAGAGGCAAGCAGGAGCCACAGCCCCGGCCGAGGGCAGCACTCAGGCCCAGGCCGGACAGACAAGGGCACTGTCAAGGACGCGGTCGGGGACGTGGTTAAGGATGCGGTCAGGGATGTGGCCAGGTACGTGGTCAGGCCCACCATCAAGGCCACAGTCAAGGCCACTGTGAGGCTCCGGAAGGGGAGAAGATGGAACAGAAAAGACAAAGCACTAAAAGGGACAGACAAGAGAAGCAGGAAAGGGAACGGCACAGGGACACGGAGGCCCCCAGGCGGTGTCCAGGTGTCCACGTGGAAGGTGGCTGACAGCCGCTGTTCTGCCCCCGGGAGGGAAGATCAGGGCTCCAACCCTGGCCTCATTGTCACTGGGGTGGGGACTCCAAGGTGCGCCCGGCAGGACCTGGCTTCCGGTCCCCACACATGCAGCCCCCCCACCCCGCCTGCCTGCTGAGACCCAGGTGCAGATCCTGAGGACGGAGAGCAGGGTTCAAGCCTTCGGGAGGAGGCTGCTCTCGAAACAGTCTTGCAGCCAGGTGCGCCTGCCTCCGGCCTGCTGAGGAGACATCCCACAGCCACAAGAGGGGCGGAGAGGGAGGGGGCTGTGTGGGACCCAGCCGGGAACAGGGCAGGGCTGTGCCTAAAGAGGAATCTAAAGCCTGAGATCCCTGTGTTTCCCCGCCCCGCTCCCCGCCTCAGGGCCAGAGGCCTCTACCCTCCCACCAGCCACTGTTCCGTGCTTGTCTTGTAGCCACAATATATGCAACCACCAAATGTTTCATTGAACTTTTTTTTTGGTACAGGAACTCAAACTCAGGACTTCGAGCTTGTCAGGCAGGCCTTGTGCCTGTGAACTATATTCCCAATCCCCCAATGAACTTCTGACTCTGTAAAATCCCCTCATCTCAAAATGTAACACTTACAAAAGCTCTGCTTCATTTGACGCCAGCCCAACCCATTTTAAACTAGACCGTAAAACTTTCCCTGTCCCCTGCTTGGGGCTCAGAATCTGGAGTATGTACCTCCCTGGGCTCAGCCGCTGATAAAAAGCTCTGTTTTCTCCGCTCTGAGGGCCTGATTGGTTTCTTGTGCTACCAGAGATTTGTGATTCCTACAACAAGGGGCAGGCTGACCAAAACACTCCTCATGGGATCCACCACCCTGGGGACCCGGCCCGGCCCAGAGTGGCCTGTGGCAGAGGTGAACCCCGAGGCAGCATCCCCTAGTGTGCCCTGCAGGATCGGGCCGTCCCTGCCCACTGATGAGTGTGGTGACTGCCTGGGTGTGCTGGTCGGATGCCACACCCAACACTCACGGAGCTGAGCAGCCCAGCCCTGTATCTCTCCAGAGCACAGTCCAGGCGCCTGGCCTGAGTGGACAGCAGAAGCCATGTCCAGAGCCCAGGACCTGCCTGGCCTGCTGGAGAGTTTGTTTTGAAACTCAGCAGCCGTTGCCTGGGGACCCTGCCAATAGCAGCCAACAGGACAAAGGAGATACATGTTTACCCAGCCATGACCCTGCCTTCCCTGTCCGGCTGACCTGGGCCCCAGCCTGCGGCCTCTCACTCGTCTCCCAGGAAACAGAGGAGCGCTTGGCCTCCCCACTTGTGCCCAGGGTCACATGTGTGTGTCCCCTGCTGTCAGAGAGTGGGCTCCTTATCCAAGTCAGAGCTGGGAGTAATCAGCTCTGACGACCTTGAGACACCGTATGGGTCGTGGGAGGGGCTTTGATGGGAGAGGCTGCCGTCCCAGAGCATCACCGTCCACCTAAATGTCACTCACGGCACAGACACAAATAGAGATGCTGCTGAGCCCTGCAAGGACCCAGGAAGAATGTGGTTCACAGAGCGGCTAGGTCGTGAAGGAGAGGACCGGAAATGCTAAAATCTGTCCCACTGCAGGCCACTCACATGGGCACATTAACAGTGACAACAAGGTCAGTGACCTGGGGGCCCTTATGGGGTGCTCACGGTAGCTCCATGAAGACTGCTGCACTCCAGCTGGACAGAGAGCAGGACAGTGGGTGGGGTGGGAAGGTGGCCATGTGTCCACAGCCAGATGCCGCCTCCACCCAGGACCCAAAGCTGCTGGTCCAGCAAGGGTGCCTCAGGGACAGAGCCATAAGTGGCCAGCACAAGTGAACCTTGAGGTGGCTGGTGATGCCACGCTGCAGGGTGAGGTCACCACGGGGTGGGGCTTCAAGGTGGGGACTGCTGCTACCAAGGGAGCTACAGGGCAGAGGTCCAGTTCAGCACAGCCGCCCAGGGAGCCCGGCCGATCAGGCCTCCTAGCAGTGAGCGACCCTTGGTGCTTGGTTCTGAGGTACCATGCAGAGGGAAAAGGAAGCGGGGACTGGTACCAGCCTGGGGCCCCCAAGGAATCCCAAGGACTGCAGATGGCTCACGAGGTCAGAAAGGGACTTCTGGTTGTTTTTCCTCCAGTGGCAGAAGGCCCTGGGGAGTGACGCTCTGAGGGGAAGAGTCACAGGTGCAGTGGCCACAGGGCCCCAGCAGGTCCTACCCCACCCAGTAACAAGGTCCCAGTCACACTCGTGGTCCAGAGATGCTCACACCAGAGTTGATACACAGCTAACAGCAAAGGACCAAGGTCAATGCCCACACGACCCAGAGGGGCGACATCAGAAACAACTCCAAGCTGAATCAGCCTGAAAGGGCACAGACCCACACACTCAAAGGGGCCCCGGAGGAAACCTTTAAAAAGTTCTGTCATTCACCGCAGCACCCAGTGGTGCCCTGGGCTCAGATGGGGAAGAGGAACCCCTGGGCCATGTAGGCTGGGATGCAGTCCCGCCTCCTCTCCACCCAGTGACAATGAGCAGCAGTGGCTCTTGCTTGGGGTCAGCTGTGCCCAAGGAGCTGACCTTCCCCTCTGCCCCAGGGATTCATGGTAGCCCAGGGAGAGCATTCTGCACCCTCAGGGCTAAAGGCTGGCAGGACAGGGAACATTAGACCAACCAACCACAGCGAGGGGTCCTGGGTGGGGCACGTGTGCAGCTGGGACCTTGCAGTCTGAGCCCCTCTAGTGCAGGCAGCAATGCCCAAGTCCTGACCGCAGCTCCAGGTATGTGAAGCACGACTCGGATGCCGTCCTCTCTGGGGGTGATCACCCTGCTGAGTGTGACTGGAGAGCGTAGGAACAGAGAGGCCCAGGGCACCCCAATGCCAGGGGCCCCAGATCAGAAGGCAGGTCTGCCCTCCAGGCCTGGCTGCCCCCAAGGACCCCAGTGTGTAGGCTGCAGAGACAGAAGGAGCCTGGGCAGGTGGACTCTGGCTGCAAACGCTTTGAGCACCGCCCAGGCTCTGATGGTACAGGGCACAGGCAGAACCCAGGCCCGCGCTGGCGAGCAGAGCAGAGCCAGGAACTCGGGAAAAGACTGAGTGCTTGGCCTGGTGGCCAGAGCCCCGGGTCAGCCCTGCCTCTGCTCCTTGGCGGGGAAGGTCCCCTGCTGGGGACAGTGCGGTGTGCACACGACACTCTACCTCACAGCCTTTGTCAGACAGCAGGTCCAGCAGCCGACCGGCAAAAGGCACACATGCAAAGGACAGGGCAGGAAAGCACTCAGGGCAGGGTCGGCGGCGTCCGAGACGCGGGGTGAGGAGAAGGGCAAAGGCAGCAAGGAGGAGACTGTAAGAAAAGACGTAAAGGCCAGGACAGCACGCGAGAGAAGGGAAGAAAAGGAATTAAATGGACATTCCAGAACCGGAAAACACATCTCAAATTAAGAAAACCAACAGAAGGGTGTAACAACACTTAAAGGTTTTTAAATGTAATTTTCTGATTTTTTTGAGACAGGGTATCTCTGTGCAGTTCAGGCTGGCCTTGAACTCACTATGTAGCCCAAGCTGGCCTCAAACTCACAGCGACCCTCCTGCCTCAGCCTTCTGAGTGCTGGGATCACAGGTATGCACCACCACACCCCTTAAATTCAATTTTTAACACATGGAAATTGTACACAGTTACAGAAACCCATGTGCTTCTCCGATGCATGTGCGTGTGGTGTGATACTTAAGTCTGGGTAAACATTTCTATCACTTCTGGCATTTGTCACTCCTCTCTGGTGGAAACACATGAGACCCTTTTTCCAATGTTTCTGGAAACGCAGTGCCTGGCTATCGACCCTCCAGCCCCTGGTGACACCTGCGCGCGCGCTCTCTCTCTCTCTCTCTCTCTCTCTCTCTCTTTTTCAGGGCAAGAATTCTAATCTTTTTTATTTTTTAAAATCCATTTTACTCAAACATGAAAAGAAGAAAAACTACAACAAAATTTCAAAGCGCATCAATCAAGGGATAACAGTGGTATATATACTGTGCATTGTCATCCCCAGATCATTCACCCAGAGCACAGGACATCTGCCTTCAATTGTCCAAACAATACCAGTACAAATCTTTCTCTTCACTGAACTCAGAGAATTCAGTAGCATAGCTACTTTAATTATTTTCATATACACATATATACACACATACATATGTTGTTTCTTTCAGCTTTCATACTAATGAAACAATACGATGTTTATATGTGTTTCTTATTTATTTCATTAATGAGTATGTTCTCAAGGTGCATCCATTAACCTATAAAAGTGTCCAGTTTATCCTTATTTATGGCTGAATAATATTTCATCATATAGAAATACCACATCTTTTTTTATCCACTCCTCAATTGATGAGCATTTGGATTGTTTCCAAGATCTGGGTACTACAAACTGTGCTGTTATACACATGGGTGCACGTACATCACTGTGGTGACCTCCAGCTCCACCCACCTTTTCCCGAGAGCAGGGACTCCTGTGCCCTGCAGCTGAGAACCCTCAGCTCCTGCCCCTTGGCCGTCATGAAGGCCCTGGGGCGGCACACATGGCCGGCGTCCTGGCTTGTTTTCCTGGGATGGGGACACGGCTGTGGGGTTGCTGGTCCAGGAGGGGACTCTGTGTCTCATGGCATGGGCAAGCTCCAGACTAGCTCCCCCGGCTGTGCCAGTGACTCCACCGCTTGTCCCCACACATCCCCTCATCCTGGAGGACCGGCCTTAGGAGAGCCGCAGGATGAGGGCTTAGGGTTTGTTTGCTCTGTTTGCATTTTCCTGATGATTAGGGACGCGGAGTGGATTTGCATGGCTGTCAGCTGTTTGTGTGTCTTCCTTCAAAAATGTCTGTCCCAGTCCATGGCTTGTTCTAAATTTTCTGCTCTTAGGTTGCTGGAGCTGCTTACACAGGGGACACCGACCCCTTGTCAGAGGTCCCCTCGGAGGACGTCTCCCCTCCCTGCAGGCCGCCTCTCCATCTGCTGAGTGTTTCCTTTGCAGGGCAGTCGATGAGTTAGGACGATGAAAGACTTCCCGCATCTGAGAGAAGGCGAGAAGTGAGGGGAGATGAAGAAAACTCGGGGAGACTTGGGATGACAGCCGCGAATGCACCCTGCGGGGTCTAGGCACGCACACCAGCCGCAGGCATCCAGCAAGGGTGCCAAGGTCGGATGGGCAGGAAACTGCAGCCCACTGTGCACCACATGAGAGAGGCACCTTCCACTAGGGCACGGAGCACAGAGTGAAGGGACCAACGTGGGGAAAGATAGCGAATGTGAGCCAGAGGGCGGCTCAGCTGACATCAGACAGCCAGGCGCTGGGGACTGAGCTTCAGGGGGACATTCCGGCCCGAGGAGGCATCAAAACACAGGATGGTGGAGGACAAACAGCAAGCGGCCACCTGGTAGAGGCAGGCTCTGCCGCCCACCCCTTGGCTGACTTAATGGATACAGCATGTGCAGGACGCAGAAACGCTCTGCGACTGACAGGGCTGACCTAATTGACAAGTGACACAGACCACTGCGCCCAGCACAGCAGCGCCCGTCCTTTCATCAGCGCAGGACCTGCGCCACCGGGCACGCGTCCCCCTCACCGCTGCGGGCTACCCTCACGTGGCGCAGCGCACCGTGACCCAAACGTGAATGCAGCAAGCAAAGCCCTCGTGGCTTGGAGATTATGTCACATCCTCTAAATCACAGAAGAAATCACAAAGGAAATCAGGAAACGCCAAGGACCCGCTGATAATGTGACCCAGCACACCCAAGCCGGGGTGCAGTCAAAGCAGGGCTGGGAGGGAAATGTGCAGGCCAGCGCGCACCCCTTTAACCTGAAGAAAGGGGGAAACCCAGGGACCCAACCTTCTGTGCTGAGAAACGGGAAGAGCCTCGCCTAGTGAGCCCCGGAAGGAAGACATGAAGAAACGACAAAAAATTAGTGAAGTGGAAAACACAGCAGACCCACGAAGCCAAGACAGGGTTGTTTAAAAACACTGATGAAACGGCCACACAGGAGTGACCGGAAAGTGGGGAGAACTTTTAAATTTAAAAATACTTATCGCAGTAGAAGACACTGCCAGGAACCCCCCAACCCTCCTGGCTGGGGACCCCCTGTGCTCTCACCACCCCCGGATGCCGTTGGGGAACCTGCCTTCCTGTCCTGGCTGGGTGGCCTGGCTGCTTCACTGTCCCGAGTGGGTTCGAATCCTTTACCCTTCAAGGCCTCGTGGTCCCACAGATGAGAAGGGCGCGGTGTCAGGTCAGGTTTGTGCAGCTGCCTGTGTGTGCACAGAAACAGACATAATCGCACTTCTTAAAGGCACTCACGAGAAGGGACTCCAGGACTGCTCAGAGAGCAGTGAGAGTGTCGGGCGTGTCAGCGCTGGCCTCTGATCCAGCACAGGAGAGGCTGAGGCAGGAGGACTGCCAAAAGTTCAGGGCCAGCGTGAATTACACAGCAAGACCCTGTCTCATCCAAAAACCCCAGTGAAAGAAAGTGGCAAGAGGAATGGAATAAGTGTGCTTGAAGCCAGGGAGGGCTTGGGGGAGATTATACAATGTGTCTTTTACTGTAATAATTTTTTTAAAAATTGTAATATTCAACACATATTTTGATCTCATCGCCTATGTCTAACTAAAGTGATGGGGAAGCAGAGAAAATACAAATAAACAAACTAGGAATAAAAGGCACTAACAAAATCATGAGGATATTATAAATAACTTGAAGTTAATAAAGTTGATCATTTAGATTAAATGGCAAATTCCTTATCCCAGCAAGGAACATAATCCATCAAAAGTGACAGATATGTTTAGTACAGAGAGCTTCGTATTTATTAAATAAATTGTATTAAAACGCTTTCACCAAGGAGACCCAGCTGCTAAGTGTAGCAGCGCCTGTCTCTGACCGAAGGGAGGAAGCAGTACAGCCCTCAGGCCTCGGGAGCAGCATGTAGGGCACAGCTGTCCACATGACCTTGTGCCTGACCTTGGTCAAGCCTGACGCAGACGTGGGGTCGTGGGGACAGATAGCAGGCCGATTCTTCGTGAACACGCATGGTAAAATACCGGCGAATTGAATCCCAGGATACACAAAAGTAATCACATACTGGAACTGTAAAAAGGCTTTCAGGAATGAGAAATCAATCCCTGGGATTCAGATTCCAGAGCCACATCGAGAGGGTTTGGCAAAACTCAGCCACACAGTGATGAAAAACTCAGGCGGAGGAGCTGCAGCTGATCTTCCTTAAAACAGCAAGTAAACTGAAAACATGGGGCGGATAGGAGGAGAGCGGGAAGAGGGAGAGGCCACATCGTCAACATTTATTTTACTTGATCTTCTGTAAAAGTGCAGTTTGAGCCAGGTGTGCCTCTACACACCTATAATTTCACCACTGTAGGAGGCTGAGGCAGGAGGATGAAGTTCCAGCCCAGCTTGGACAGCTTAGCCATTTAGGGAGACCCTGCCTCAGAATTGAAAGCTGATGAACAGAGCTGGCAGTGTAGCTCAGTGCGGAGACCTGGGTTCAATCCTCAGTACAACACACACAAAAGTGTAGAGATTTGGCAAGTACATTTAGGCAAGAGAAATGAATGAACAAAGAGGGAAGAGAATCAAATTGTCAGTATGCGCAGAGGCCGTGACAGTTACGCAGAAAACACTGCGGGGACCTGACCACAGCGCCCGGCCACCAGCTGCAGTTGCAGGCATTCTGACAAACACCGAGCAAGGGAAATCCCAAGCCCTCCACTGACCACAGCAGAAAGATGTCAGCACCCCGGGACAAGGGTGAACACGGTTCCCACTGAAACATGCACAGAAGTCTGAAGGGTGAGCAGAGCGCCAAGGAACAGGACGCTGCTGCTCACAGAGCGGAGGCCTACGTGTTGGCCATTTCAATGCCAGTCCTGGAAACAATCTGTAACCAGGATGAACTCTCATCAAAATCGAAAGCATTTCCACCTCTCGGGAAGGTTACAGCTGCCTGATGCAGAGCAGAGCCGGAGGACCTGGTCATCTGGACCCTACATCTGCACCTGCAGCAGGTCAGGAGCCCGGTGGGCAGAGAGCAGGTGGGACCAGGCTGCGAGCTGCCTCCTCCCCCAGGATGGGTGGGGACAGAGTGCCTCAGTGTCCTCCTCCATCCCAGGGCAGTAGCAAGCCCTCTGCCAGGATGCTGACTGCTGACCAGGTCCAGCCGCTGTTGGCCTCAGTGTCCCCTCTGGAAAAGTGGTGTCTCCTCAGTGCCCCGATGAAGAGACTGGGGGGATTCCCATTCCCAGAAGCTGTGAGGAACATTGCTGGCCCCTGACACTTCCGGCTTTGGCCCTGCCAGGTTTTGCACAGGTGAAGCAGGTATCAATCAAAAGCCACTCTCAGGCTGGGGATTTAGCTCAGCAGCAGAGCGCCTACCTGGCAAGCGTGAGTCGTGACTTCAATTCCCACTACCAAAAAAAAAAAAAAAAGCCACTTTTTCTGATGCTCTGCAGAATTGCTGTGGGACTGCCGTCCCTGTCCCAGACACCCCACACCCCCTCCGGCCATGTCTGTCTTGACTGCAACAGGCTTGAATTCAAGCCAAGCAGTGGAACTGAAAGTGGACCAATCAGCACACTCAGGTCAGAAAGCTTGATGTAGACCAATCCACAGGCCTAAATTTGGACCAATCACAGGCCTGCAGCATCTATATAAGCAGCACTCCTCACCAAGGTGGGCCTAGGTGGCTCCCTCTGGTGCACTGTAGCAGAGTGGTCCCCTCTAACACAGCGTCACGCCTCACCCTGCAGTGCTGCTCCTGATTTATTTCTCAGGGCGTGGGGGCTCCAAAGGTCTTGTAAATCTACTCAGGATTCTGAGCAGAGTGCAGAGAGCAGTTGTTTAAAAAAAAAAAAAAGAGCTATAAACCACTATGGAAATCAGTGTGGAGATTCCTCAAAAAACTAAAATAGAACTACTCTGCTATAAACAAGGATAACTCTGAGCTATTTGTAGGGAAATGGATGCACCCTGAAGCCATGATGTTAAATGAAATAAATCAAGCACACAAGCTTAAATGCCATATTGTTTCTCTTATAGGAGAAACCCAAAGTATAAATAAATGAGCAAAATAAAAGGTGGCTAAAAGGAAACAAGAAACTACAAAGGGAAGAGACCGAGGGGAGAGGGAATATAAAGACAGTTAGGCTGTGGGTGCACACTGCCAACACCCACAGTGAAGGTCATGACTGTGTGCTATAAATATGTGCTAATTTAAAATATTTTCAGAACAGCTATACACACAAGGGGCTGTTAGCCCTGAGGAGCTTGGGAGACAGGCAGTAATCGAGACCAGCACTAGACAGAGACCGGTGGCAGGCAGGGACCGGCACTGGACAGAAACCAGCAGTGGGCAGGGACCAGCAGTGAGTAGAGTCTGGCCATGGGCAGTGTGGGGCAGTGTCTGGCGCTAAACAGAGGCACCAGGTGCAGAGCTGCACACTAAAGGCTGAGGCTGTTGGTGCACGGAGCCACCAGCAGAGCTGCACCTTGCTGGTCGTGATGTCCATCTGAGTGGACACGAGGACCCTCAAAGGATGGGCAAAGTCCGCAGCAGGCTGTAGGAACCATCCTGATACCCTGCTCTCGGGAGGGAAGGTGTGAAAGCAGCCACTTGGAGGCCAGTGTTCCCACCCACGCTGCCCTTAGGGGAACAAGAGTCAGCAGTTGGAGGCACCCAGCGGACTCCATTCCGTGGACACAGGGCAGCTCTGCTCGTGAGCAAAGAGGCCAGGCCATAGGGCCACTGAGCACAGCTCGGGCCTGTCTGGGTCAGGTGACACCACTGCTTCTGTCCCTCGTGTGTCCACGTGTGGCGCGATCTCTGTGTGCCTGAGCAGCTGTCCCTGTCTGGAGGGAAGTGCTCCGATGCACCATGTCCCTCCCAGCCCCTCTGTTGGAGCCTAATTCCCAGCAGGACCTGGTCACAGCAGGGCTCTGGAGGTGTTAAACCCACAGCCTGCCCTGCTGTGGGAGCTGGGTGGTGCCATGGGCCATAGGGCTACGGACCACATCCTGGCTGTGCACAGCTCTTCCAAGGACCCTCTTGTGGGCTCCTTATGGCTGTGGGACAGGCGTCGGTGTCTACACTAAGGCTCTGTCAGCAGAGACGCCTGGGTCTGAGGAAGCCACCCGGCAGCGTTGCCACCCCAGCCTGAGCTGGAGACTGGTGCCCAGAGGGCTCAGCGTCCCCAGGTGGTAGGAAGCACAAGGTGTCTTCCGGTGCCCTTGGCAGGGCGCTGTGCAGGCCTGCGCCACACCGACTACTTCCTGCCCTCTCTGCAGTGACCTCCCAGGAGCTAATGCAATAAACGGGTGCAGGGTGTCACGTGCTCACCAAGCTTCCTGAAGGATAAAATTACACCTATTTTATCCCCATATTTTCATAGATAATTGGACATCTTTAAAACAGCTACCGTTTTGGTCTACGTGGCTCTTTACAGTAGGCTTAGGAAGGGTGAAAGTCTGAGTTTCTGTAGGAAACTAGGTTTTTTTGCTTTTGTTAATACTTTTCATTTATGTCTGCCCCAAATGTTTTCTAAATGATGGTGATTAGCTGGCTGGCGTCTTTCTGCAGCTTGGAGCTTGGCCAGCTTTCTTGTGCAGTGACAATGAATCCAGTGGTGTCCTTGTTTATCAGCGACCAGCCACAGGCAAACGGCACCACGCCTTCAGCCTCTGCACGGATTGTCTTCCTTTGACGTTAATTGATCATTTGTAATCTTATTGTAAGGGGTTGTAATGATCAGTTCCCTGTGGATGTGAGCCAAGATCTCAGGCAGTCTGTTCCAAGTGTGCTGATTATTAATGTAAGGGGGTTTTTCATACTAAGAGCGCGCTAGCAGCTAGCAAACCAGACGAAATAAACCGAGGAAAAGCAACAAGTCCCCAGAACTGACCTAATCAGCTGCTGGGGTTAACTGGGGAAAGTTTTGGGGACATGAACATTTTCCCATAACCTATGTCTATCTTCCAGGGTCAGAACTGGGGGCTGAAGCCCAGGTTGTTTTCAAACCTCCGCGGGAGGCGAGGCCTGGTTGGACCGCGTTGCAGGGCGGGCAGAGGTGCTGGCGTCCGCAGAGTGGTGGAGCGTGGGGTCTCAGGCTGGCACAGTCAGAGAAGCAAAGGAGAGCAATCTGCAGGACGCTTGGGTAACAAGGGTCACCTGGCTGTTAGCTTAAGTGGCAACAAAGAGCACATATTTCCTAGAAGTCTCGGATTTTGTTATCAAGGAATACAGCAATCTTTTGTGTTTAGGTGGTGATTTACAAGCACTTCGAAATGTAAATTTTAGACCTTGAATTCCTGGTACCAAAAAATAAACTAAATGATGAGCTCTAGAGCAAGTGACGCCTTCCTGTTTTCACTCGGCGTTGCCTGAGGCTTGAGGCCCAGAGGGCCGACTCTACCGGTCCTGCCTGGCAGACGCTGACCTTCACACTTCTGGGGATTTAGCTCAGCAGCATAAGTGCCTGCCTTGCAAGCGCAGAGTCCTGAGTTCAATCCCTGGTACCAAAAAAAAAAAAAAGACGACAGGGAAAACACTGAAATCGAACTTCAAGTAAAAGTTTAAATGTTTAAAGTACAACATTGCACTTAAACCGGGAAGCAGGTTTTTGGATACACCGAGTTGAAACACCTCATCTCTGAGTGTAAGACGAACCCTTCTACACACTCTGTGCGAGAGTCAAGTTGTCATACCCTACCCAGCAACATCAGGAGGACGCTGGAAGGTGTCCTGCCCAGGCTTCAGTCCCACCAGCCTCCCTGCCTTGCTGCCCTGTGAAGTACATAAAGATAGCGAAGTGGAGGTCTACCATATTACCTTAGAAAAGGCTTCCTGTATGGCTATAGACTGAGAAGTCAGCTCGACAATTATCTTGACAATAAACTGACTCAGTTTAGGTTTCAGAAAACACAACCTGCCTGTCACATAGAAGTCTCTTCCGGAGCAGAGCTCAGCCCCCTGTGTTGGGTGGCGCGGGCTATACCCTCCCTCGGGGAGCAAGCCCTTCAGGTTTACATTTCTAGTGCTCTAAAGGGAACTCAGAAGACCGAGTGCCCCAGATTTTCATAGTGGAAACAAATCGCACACTCCCAGCATGCTGCAGAGTGGAGACCTGCGTGCACCCCAGGAAAAACTTTAAATAAGTTTGAATCAGGAACACAGAAGCTAGAGGTGAGCCGAGGCCCACCGTGGAGGAGCCCTGAGGCCCTCACCAGTCAGTCCTGGATCCCCCCCCCCATCTCGTCTCCAGAGCTGGGAGCGGCCCATAAATTACCGAGTCTGATTTATTTCGCATCACTGCCATAATGACTGAGATGAACTGCAGTAGTGGTTTTCGTCTGAGGAGCCGGCTAGAATTTGGGGTGAAGGTCAGGAGTGTTTTTATATATCTGCACTTTATTATAACGACAATGTAATCGTGACTGCTTGGGTCATAATAATATTTCAAATGGTCCATGGAAGATTTCCAAAAGGACATTTCCTAGGAAATAAATTCATACACACATACATATAACCTTAATATATTGAAAAATTTTTTTAAAAAGTTAAAGTTGTATCAAGGGAATTTTTCATCTTTAAACAATAAAACCAGAAGTTATCAACAAAATCTAAATTGAAAATCTAACCCACTGGAAATTGAAATGTAGCCCTGTAAACATTTGAGGGAGCATGGAAAAGTAAATATTGTTTAATCTGAGAACATCAGGGATTACAAAATTGCTGACGGCGGGTGATTTCTATCAAACTCCTCAAAGACGGAGCCGCAGCTTCAAACACTTCTGGTATCAAACCAGAAAGACCAGATCACAACTTTCAAGCCAATGAGTTTTGTGATGCACTTCTAAGGGAGACTAAAGCAGAGCAGATGATACAGAAGTTATTAAATTAGACAAAGGGAAATGAGCACGGGTAAGCAAATTAAAAGCGAAAGGATAAAGAGCTAAGTACGGCGAAAATCCACAGCAGAACAAACCCTGGCTAACCCAGTTACTACCGAGAAACAGCCAGTAAACCAATTCTAAATCTTGTAAGAAATGGAAAATGCACACGTGTGTGATTGTACCTAACAAAGCTTGCTGGGAGCAGACGGAGAGGACTGAACCACCTGAATAATCCTTTATCTTTGCATAAAAATTAAAAAATGGGTTTAAGCAGAACTACCACCAAAGCGGTCCAAGGCTCAGATGCTCTTGTTGGTGAGATATTGTGAGTTTTTAAGGTGCAATTAATTCCCCAATTATGTACTCAGTTTTGGAAGCTGGCACATTTGGAAAACCAGCCCAACGGTGTTATGCAGGAACCCCAACCTGACGGATATGTATGACCCACCCTGTGTTCTCCAAACCATGTTAATTATGACACAAAAAGAGGTTTACACTGCCTCACGCAATCAGGAAACAGTTGAATAAAGTCAGCAGGGTCTTCAATGCCGGACCTAGAGTCTGTGCCACCGAAGTGTGTACGTGACCCCCAGGAAGGGCAGGAGTCCGACATGCTGGACAACGCCAGCCTTTCTGCCCAAGCAAAGAGCCCTTCCCAGCTGCAGCATTTCCCAAGAGTGGCATTCGGAGGCACAGCCCCTGGGAAAGTCTGCTGTAAAGATGAAAATATGTGTAAAACCCTCACCAAAATATTAGCAAGCAAATCTCAGATGTATTTTAAATCAGCAGCTTTAAATGGAAAAGGAGGAAAGATTTAATAAATACAATGATTGAACATAGGAAAAAGAATGGTTTAATAGAGCAGAATCAGTTCATGCTCCCCACAGCACACCAACAGGTCCCCAAATGGCATCGAAATACATGCTATGTGGGAAATTTTTTAAAAAGTAAATAAATGGCAAAGGTTCTCAAATGCCTTAAGACAAAATCCACCAAACTATTTAGCAATTACATGTGGAAAAAATATAAACAAAATTGAAAACATAAATAAATTGCAAAAATGTTCACAACAAATATAAACAAAATCAAATCTCTTAAAAACCATCCAGGAAGATACAATCATCTTGTGCATATTTGGCAAAGGTTGGCCATCAGAAGTTAAGGAACAATTTTCAGCCCTATGTAACCAAAGAAAAGCCAAGTTAGGACAGTAACCCTTTTATCTTTCAGTTGAATAACATGCACCAGAAAATATCAGGAAGAGCTTGGTCTCAGAGCAACCCTTCTAGAAATATAAACCCAGACAAAATATACGTGACGATGCCGGAAGACACCAGAGGCACCCAATGCGAGCTGTGAGCTTAGAAGTCGCCGGGTGGCTGAGGCCAGGCTCCTCCTGCCTTATCCTCAGAGAGACGCCCGGGGGGTGTCCTGTGCCTGGCAGCCACTCAAGGCAGGAGGCTGCACCGCTCCAGTCCCAGGAGCCGGAAAGCAAGCAAGTAGCAGGGAGCCTGGAAACGAAAGAGGCCCAGAACCGGAGACCCCCAGTCCTGCACGTGAGCCTCACAGCCCTGAGCTGGCAGGCGTGCTGCTGCACACCTGGGGAGCGTGAAGACGGCTGAGCAGCCAGCACAGGGCAGGCGGTGCAGCGGGCATGGCCTTTGCCTAGAAAAGCCTGCACAACTCCATGACAGCATCCGCCCCCACACAAGTCTTCCACAGCCCCGGAGCACAGGAGAAACTTCCAGACCTCCGGAGGGCAGGCGGCTGGCCAGAGCAGATGCCCTCCCTGTCGTGGGGGAAGGCAGGAAGGGGCGACGACACACACAGGAGATGGAGCCGTGATGACTGAGCAGATGGGTCTGCAGGAGGCTGAACATGTTTGCGTCCAAGAACCAGAGCTCAAGGTGGAACCCTGGCTGGAGGCTGTGGCTGAAGAGCAAAGTCCAGGGCAGCAGTGTGGGGGCTGGGCCGGTGGGCAGGGTGGTGGAGGCCCAGAAGGGGCAGGCGGGGCTGAAAGGTTTTGGCCCAGACAGGACACTGTAGCCAGGAAAGCCACAACCGGAAGCAGGAAGCCCCATCTTGCCCTGCCCCTAGGAAGTTACCTGTGACGCCATCTTCCCGCCCCTGGGAATTTACATATGGCGCCAAACCTAGGACCAATGGGCTACCTGTGTATCCGTAATGCCCGCCTTAGGTTCCACCCCAAACCGAGGCTATTTACAGGCCCCCATGCCACGTGTCCGCCGGAGAGATCGCCGGACGCCAGCAGTGGGGTTGCCGGTCATCTCTCTCCGTGTTCTCAGAATAAAGGCCGCTTTTTATTTTATATTTCTCATCTTTTGTTAATATTTTTCATCTTTTGGAAATAACTCTATCATTTGGTGCCGTGACTCGATCGGCAGGCAACTGACTCTTGGGCCACATACCCAAAGTCTTCTAGCCGATAACCAGATAACATCCTGGATTAATCCCGAGCTTTTTCCTCTCCCAAGACGTTCCTGTCGGCAGCCACCTGCACTCCACATCGGCCAGACTGATTTCAGGTGAGCACTCCCCGGGGAACTTTTCACACTGGGCAGCCCCAATGGAATGTTCTCCCCGTCTGCGTGGGTCTGTGCATTTTCACGTCCTTAGGACCGCCCAGGGCAGGGTTCTTTCTGGGCAAACCTGCGCCCACAAAATCTCTCACGTTCTTTGGGTTCGGATAGCCCAAAGCAGAGATTTTTGGGACCGCCCACACTGAAAGAATGCCTCACTTCCCTTAAAGCCTTGCGCTTTCATGGGCAAAACTGTTACTGACCCCACGTAGACTCCATTCGTAAATCTCTCAGTGACGACTGGAATTTACGAGTTTTTGGAACCGTAGCCATAGCCTCCGCGTGGTGCCACAAATAAGTGACGACTTGATCTGGACCTCCAGTTTTTTTTTCTTGCCTGAATCAGTCATGGGGAACGTATTTTCTAACTCCCAAAAGACGCCTTTACAATGCCTAATTTCCAATTTATGTACTCTAAAAATTAAAGGTACCATAAAAACTAAACAACTAACTTTTTACTGCCAGGAGGTCTGGCCAACCTACCTGCTTATCGGCAAGCCTTGGCCTCAGCAAGGAACATTTGACCCCTGCATTCTCAGGAACTTGTATGATTTTTGTCAAGCTGGCAACAAGTTATTAGAACTCCCTTATGTCCAAGCCTTTCTTATTCTGAGAACACGCCCATCTCTCATTAAGTCTTGTGCTCCCGCTGAGATACTTTTAGCTAACTCTACCGCGCCACAAACTTTTCCGTCCTGCCCTCCGTTGTTTTCCTGGCCACCGCCTGCCTACCACCAAACTCGTTCCCTGCCGTTACCTCCCGCTGGACCGCTCTCTCCTTCCCCTATGCCTGATTCTCTCAGCAGCTCTAATCCCTCTCCGTCGCAGATACCTCCTGCTGTATGATAGTCTCCCTCTCCACCTTCCAGGACCCATAACTCTCCCAGCAGCTCTGATCCCTCTGTTAGTGCTTCCTCTCAGTCTCCGACTAATCCTGAGAATTCTGTATCCCCTACAGCATTCTCACCGCCCGCCCACCATACTAGGTCTCGGTCGCTATGTCCTTCCAGCAGGTCGCGTGATTGTTCCAGCTTGCGCGGGGAACAGTCGCCATGTTGCAACCCTCTGCCACGTGGCATGGCGCCGCCATGTTCAGGAGGGCCACATGGCGACAGGGCGCCGCCATGTTTCGGGTCACGTGACAGGGCGCCGCCATGTTTCCAGGACCCTCACTGTCAACAGGCGTCTCCTTGTGGCTCCTCTTGTGAACTACAACAGCCGCCCTGTTGCAGTGCACATGACACTTCATTGTGCTGCCAACAGCAGTCCTCTCACTACAAGGCACACAGTGAGATGCCATCTGCTCGTGTTTCCCAGGGTGACCGGCAGCAGCTCTGTAGCCGCTCTACAGATGATTGCTCACATGCGCCTACCGGAAGGATAGCTGCTCAATGGCCCTCTGCTCTGGAATCTTCTCCTCAGGCTCTGCTTCCACTTCGGGAGCAAGCTGGCCCCGAGGGACTTGTTAACATCCATGTGCCTTTTTCCCTTTCTGATCTATCCCAGACTGCCCATAAATTAGGTAGCTCTTCTGTTGACCCACAGAATTATATCAGGCAATTTAAATTCATTACTAATTGTTATGATTTACATTTTAAGGATGTTATGGGATTCTAAATACCACTCTCAGCTCACAAGAACGGAATCAACTGTGGCAAGCAGTTCAAAAAGAAGCTGATCACAGACAGGTAAACACCGCTGATAATGATTCTAGGCCTACAGCTGTGCCAGAGCAGGTCAAGCATACTAACTATAACAAACTTTTAAAACAGGTCCAGGAGGCTAATCAAAACCCAGCTGTGTTCCTAAATTGGCTTTCTAATCCTCGAGCCCTGCAAGCAGTTCCAGCTTTGTGCACTGTGTCGGGCCGCCTCCCAGCCCCTCCCCCATGTGCCGTCCCAGCCCCTCCCTCCCCCATGCGCCGTCGTCGCCGCTGCCACCTTACACGTTTCCGGGGGCAGTCCGAGCCCGCCCCTGCATGCTACATCCCAGCGCTTGCCCCACCCACTGGGCGTGCTCTGCCGGAGCGCCGCAAAACAGCAGCTCAGCGGCTCTGCTCAGGCATGCTTTTTTACAATTTGGCTCCGCTCAAAAGATGCTTTTTTATTACAATTCTCAAACCATTTAATCAAGGTTATTGGCCACCTGATAATTTTACCAGCCTTGTTTATCAATCAAAGCCTTCACCAATCTCCTGTTTAACAACTAAGGTAATAAATTCCTTTTTGCTGGGAACCACTAGCTGTATTTCAAGACAAGGATTTTCTTAAAGTTTTATTTTACTTGTCTTGGTTCATACTACTGCAAATAACAGGTTTAAAAACACTAAATGTGTTCAGAATTTGACAGTATTAGATCAGTTTTGATTGATTTATTCATAAGATTGCTAAACCTTTACTGCAAAATGTTTCCATTAAAGCCTTGTTTGGCAGACTAAAGCTTTTTTGTTAATTCTACATGTCACCCTATAAAAAAAAGCGATATGCCATCCAGATAAAGCCTGCTCTCTAATCCAAAATGCCAATATTAAATTCCTGCATACTTACTTAATTCTACTATAGTCCAAATCCCAAACAAAAAGGCAAAACTTGACCTTCAAACCTTATAGAGATCTTAATATGGTTTTTTATATTTTTAACACTTGTGACACTTGGAGTTCTGAGACAGGTAAACCTACACAAGGTGGAGCTGCCTGCCCCCTCCATGGACCACGCTCAAATGCAGCAGAAGATACTGGGCAAGAAAATGCCCCATCCTGGCATTCTTTGAGACCTTACTCCAGGGCTACTGGACTGTCCTAGCCACCAGAGAGTGGGTAAGCCATCCTAAGTTCTAGCCCTCATAGGAAATGTCGACACTGCCAGATTCGTCACCGACAGAAAATCCGCTGCTGAAGACTGAGGAAGTTCAGGGCAACAACAGCCCCCTTTAAGGTGTCCGTCTCAGATTCCAAGTCGCACAAAACTCTCAGGTAAGACATTCTCTATATTTGTGGACATAGAGGCCATATATACAGAGTTCTTCCTGAGTATTCAGGCTGCTATATTAAGTCCTCAATCTCTATGATGGGGTATTGATGGTCAACCTATGCCATTTACAAACAGGGCCTATTTTGTGCAGGTCCCAGTCCTAAATTTTAAAATGCCTTTTATACAGGCTGACTTAGACACACTGAGGCCTCAACAGCTCCTACCTGTTGTTGCTGGTGGACCCTTCCTCAGTGATATAGACCACCCCCTTCCTTTCTTATTCACCAATTTCTCAGGTAACCCTAGTCAAGACACAGATACATTTTTGTCTTCTCACTTGGTTTATACTTTTTCAGGATACATAAAAGCCTTTCTCATACTTGCTAAAGTTCTGTTACAGCAAATCATTCCAAGGACTACAACCAGGTTACAGCGAACCATGCCTAAATCAAAGTTGCTAGACTGCCATCTTGGTCTCACATCACTCAGGCTAAGAGGTGCCCTCCCAGCCCTAAATCTGATCGTTCTGAGTGTTCATCTCATCTTCTGTCACCTACCCGTCTCCGTCTCACAAAGGCCTCGCAGCCACAGTTAACAGGCTAAGTCATGTTTTGTTATCCACTTTGGTTCCTAATTTCTTACATTCTATTAATGATCATTTTTACAGCAGGACTCTTTAGCAGTATTGCCTACAGACTCCAACGTCATGCATACCAGAGACAAGCCTTACCAACCTACCGTCTTAACTTTTATGCTTTCAGATGGGGGAGTAATCACCTCTCATAACTCCACTCCTCCTAACCCCACGTTTAATTTTCAGAATTCTGCCTTACCGTGGAAATGTTTCTACCTCAACATGGTCCTGATAGAATGATATGTCTAAATCAAAGGCACCTTTCCTTCTACCTCACCTGGGTCCTTAAATATGACAGTGCCATGTCTCCTCATAACATCTTGTCTCTTTGTTTTTCCAGTCTGACATATGTGCATTCACCAGTGAAGTTGTCCTGGCCAAAACACCTGGCACCAGCGTCTACCTGGGCATCAACCTTCATCCTGTCGACTCCCCTAGGCTCCAGTACAGCGCCCTTTGCCAGCAGGAAGTAGTTAAAGAGAGAAATCTTCGCCCCTTTTCATAATAATAACCATAAGACGGGATATGAAAGGTTTTGGCTCAGACAGGACACTGTAGCCAGGAAAGCCACAACCGGAAGCAGGAAGCCCCATCTTGCCCTGCCCCTAGGAAGTTACCTGTGACGCCATCTTCCCGCCCCTGGGAATTTACATATGGCGCCAAACCTAGGACCAATGGGCTACCTGTGTATCCGTAATGCCCGCCTTAGGTTCCACCCCAAACCGAGGCTATTTACAGGCCCCCACGCCATGTGTCCGCCGGAGAGATCGCCGGATGCCAGCGGTGGGGTTGCCAGTCATCTCTCTCCGTGTTCTCAGAATAAAGGCTGCTTTTTATTTTATATTTCTCATCTTTTGTTAATATTTTTCATCTTTTGGAAATAACTCTATCAGGGGCAACAGGAGAGACCGGAGTCCAAGAAGGGGCGAACGCTTCAGGATAATGATAGAAGCTCCTGAAGCCCATGGAAAGGACGACCGAAAGGTCTGAGGAGCTTAGAAAATGTCACATGAGAGACACAAAGGAATGCCATGCACATGCGGGAATGTGCCATGAGCCGCTGGCACACCAGGAAGGTCAGAGACACTGGACGGGGACTCGCAGAGGGAAGTGAGGGCTCAGCAGACCAGGGAGACCGAAGGAACGAATCACCGTCCTTCAGTCACCCTCCTTCAGCGCCCAAAGAAGGAAAAAGTCCGGAATGCTACGCCCAGGAGAGCAATCCGCCAGAACAGGGGCAAAATAAAGACACATCCAGACAAACGAATTGGAAAGACTCACAAATACCATTCTCATAGAGAAACGCTAACCAATCTGCCCCTGAAATCCAGTGTGATCATCTGCACGGCGGTCCAGCAACGTGATGAGGCTGGGGAGAGAAATGCAGGCTTCCGGCGGGGAAAGAAGGAGTGAAACGGTTTTTAGGCACAGAGTGACTTTTTCCTACACAGAAAATCCTACAGGATCTAAAAGGCAATTGCTACAACTATTGGTGAGTTTTGCAAAATGAAGAACCCAATATCAATATGAAAAGTCAGTTTATTACCTTATACATTTTCAGCAAATGACAGGAAAGTGACATTCAAATAACAATTGCTTTTGTAACAAAATTTAAAAACTAAATAGGCTATGTATTTTCATGTCAGGCTTCTCTATACTGCAAATGAAATTTTTATTTTTATTAAAACAGTCTTGGGGAGAGAACTTGACGAGAATTTCAATGAGAGAGAAGGTGCTGCTGGATCCCAGAGGGAGAGGCCCTGTGGCAGGTGGGAGGCTGATGGTCACAGGGTCCGGACTGGTGAGAGGCCAGCTTCCCTAGATTAACCGCAGACTCAAAGCTGTTCCGATCAAAATCCCAGGAAGAATTTTATGGAAATCTTTAAGTTGCTCTTAAAACTTGTTTGGAAGTGCAAGAGCTCAAAAATAGAAAAAGCAGAATCCCGAAGAACAGAACTGGAGGAGTCGGACTGCCGACTGCAAGCCATGCCTCTAGGCTGCAGGAATTCCAGGCAGAGTTTGGGTTGAGCACGACAAGTCATCTGGTGTACAGCACCAGGGTCCAAAGCAGATCCTGGGTATCATCTAGAGGCCTTGGCAGCAGCACCCGAAGTTCAGGAGGAGGGAAGACACCGCTGATGGATGCCTAGAGGGGCGAGGAGCCTCTTCCTGGGGCCCCACAAGGAGCTCCGTGCAGACGAATTGAGTCTAAGCCATGCAGCAAAGATGCAGAACTTGTGGCGGAGACAGGAGATCAGCCCTGCCTAAGCAGCCCACCTGCCAAAATCAATCCAAATTGGGTCCAAAAATCAAAAAGACACCAGAGAACTTAAGGGGAAAAAACCGCCACGCGTTTATTTTAGCTGGCCAGTGATGTAGTCCCTAGTAGCAAGTAGGAGACTAGCGCCCTGACTGGGAGGAGTCTGGGGTATTTAAAACCTAAAACCACAGGAATTTGCTTTGTTACAGGGTATCTTGAGGGACATCAGGTAATAGTTACACAGCTGAGACCACAGGGAAAAACACTCTGGGGGGATGTTTTGAGGTTATTTATGACTTGGGAAGTTTCCAGGTTATTTACAACTCTGGGGGAAGTTTTGAGGTTATCTCCTGTTAATGGTTGTACAAACATTCATGGGAAATTTTAACCACAAGGGTTCAGTTACAGGTCAACCAGGTTTAGCACAGTTTTTTTTTATAGCTTACAACACTGACTTTGGAGAGGCAGCAGTGTCCTGCAAACAAAGGCTACCTCTGGAGGAGAAGAGGTTGAAGTTTACTTCTGCAAAACAAGACAAACAGAAAGCGGCCTACTGGCATGGGAAGACATAATTAAGATGCTAAATGACCAGGCACATGTAGAGAAATCTTTGTGGTTCACAGATCCGCCCAAGATGTTGCGTCCAGATTAAAGGACAGTGATCAAGACCCAGAAAGAGCACTTTGAGACCCTTCAGAAAACATAAAGTGAAACTGTGGTAAGAACATGAAAAGGCAGGAAAGGCAGATGTCATGGTTTATGTCTGTGTCCCCAGGCCTCATGACTTTGCATTGTGCATTTGGTTCATTGTCTAGTGCTTGGATTGATGGTGTCAGTGCTACACCCACAAAGGGGTGGAGCCAGGATGTGATGTAATGGCAGGAAGAAGGTGTGACTTGCTCTTTGCTGGTTCCTGCTTGCTGTTTGCAGCCACCATGAACTGCGCCCCAGCCATGCCCGCCTGCCTTGGAGCCAATTGAAACCTCCAAAAACTGTAAGAAATAAACCTTTCCTTTCCCAACTTTGGGCTTCAGGTATTTTGTCTCAGCCACAAGTAAAAAGTAACTAAGACAGAATTTGGTACCAAGAGTGGGGTCTGATAGAACTGTGGCGGCTGAAAAGATAAGAAGTATGAAATATAAATGACCTTTATTTTGAGAATTCAGGGAGAGACACCCCCGATCCCCTGGGGTGCAGCATCTCCCCCTGTGGTCAGTGATCTCTCCATGGAACACGTGGAATGGAGGCATATAAGTAGCCTAGGTTTGGGGTGGAACCTAAGGGGGCATTAGGGATGCACAGGTAGCCCATTAGTATTCTTTTGGCTTCCATAGGTAAATTCCTAGGGGTGGGGAAGATAGAGTCACAGGTAAATTCCTAGGGGTGGGGGAGATGGAGCTCCTTGGTTCGGTCTGAGGCTTTACTGGCTACAGTGTCCTGTCTGGGCCAAAACTCTTTCAGGGTCATTTGCTGTGACTATACCTGACCATGTTTTTCAAGAAGCTTTGGAAATGGCTTGTGGGCAGAGTTTGGAAAGGTTCGGATATGTCGCCTGGATGCGTAGAGCTGGAGCAGCTTAGGCTGTTCTGTAGAGGAGATTCTAGTCAGAGCTCAGGAGACCAGAAGGCTGATAGGAACCCTCATGGTAAAGACAAAGCTTGGAAGGTTTTTTCTGGGAAGAAGGACTGCATTGGTTGTTGGACTCCACATGATGTGTGTTATGGCTTGGCAGAAAGTTTGTCTGCATTTTTCTCCCGCCCAGAGACTTTGCCTGAGACTGAGACAAAGGGCAATGCACTGATTAATTTTGAAAAAGAAATTAAAAAGCAATCAAATACTGAGGCTGTGGTATGGCTATTGTTGGGGGGCTTTTAGCCAGCTTTATGTTGCAAATCAAGAGCAAAGAGCCCAGCAGGATTATTTGCAATACTGTGAGTTTGGCCAGAAGGAAAATGCTAGGAAGGCTGTGGATGGTAAAGACAGAGTTGAGATTTTGATTGCTGAGGAGAAACAGAGAGATAAGAAAGATGGCCCTGGGGCATCCCAGGAAGGGGGTCCCCACTCTTTGCAGCCTCACTGCAAAGGTAAAAGAATTTGCTCAGAGGAGAAAGCTGCAGAGCACCAGGTTCTAGAATGGCAACAGAGGCCACATGAGGTTCCAGAATGGCGGCAACATAGAGAAGGTTTTCCTCACAATCAGGTAAACAGAGTACTTCGATCCAGGCAGCTGACCCCTACAGCCAAGAGATAGAAAAGCCTGGCTACTGCTCCAGCTAGCAGCAAACCTTGGCGGCATCCGCAAGGTGCTGATCTTAGGTGCAAGGAAAATGCACAAAATCTGAGGGTAAGACGGCTTCCACCTCGATTGCAAAGGCCCTGGCTGGCCAAGCAGTGTGCCCCTAAGAGGGCAATTTGTGAAGATGTAAGTGTGAAGCCAAAGGTGCAGTGGAGACCCCAGAAGTTTGGAAAAGCCAGGAATGTGGATGATCCAAGGAAGGCTGCAAAAAGCGAGCAGAGAGGAGTTAAGAAAAAAGCTGCAGGAGTTGAAATTGCCAGAAGTGCCCTGGGGGTGGAATCACCCAAGCCTTTTGGAGCTTGCAACCAGATTGCTTCAGATGCTGAGTGTGGAACTCTAGGACTTAATGTTTGCCCTGCTGGATGTTGAACTTGCTTTGTTTCCAATGCTTTATATTCCCCTGTTTGTAACTTTTGGAATGGTAATGTTTATCTTTTGCCTTTGCATTTCAGAAGTGTTTAACCTTGTTTCATTTGTACAGGGGGTTACAATTAAGAGTTTGCCATAGATCTTGGAGAAAACTTGGGACTTGGACTATTCAGCAATGCTGAAGCTCTTAGGACTTTGGCAACTCTTGGAGGTAGACTAAATGTCTTTTGATAAAGGATGTACATGAGTCCTGGGGGCCAGGGGTGGAATGTCATGGTTTATGTCTGTGTCCCCCAGGCCTCATGCGTTTGCACTGTGCATTTGTGATGGTTCATTGTCTAGTGCTTGGATTGATGGTGTCAGAGCTACACCCACAAAGGGGTGGAGCCAGGATGTGATGTAATGGCAGGAAGAAGGTGTGTCTTGCTCTTTGCTGGTTCCTGCTTGCTGTTTGCAGCCACCATGAACTGCGCCCCAGCCATGCCCGCCTGCCTTGGAGCCAATTGGAACCTCCAAAAACTGTAAGAAATAAACCTTTCCTTTTCCCACTTTGGGCTTTAGGTATTTTGTCTCAGCCACGAGTAAAAAGTAACAGACAGCAAACAACATTAGGAACCCAAACCAAAGCTGCTGAGCTGTGAGGGATCACTTCTGTTCCCTATAAGATAACTGAGGACGGACAGACCGAGGATGGACGGACAGGCCGAGGATGGACGGACTGACCAAGGACAGAAGGACTGAGGACAGACTGACCGAGGACGGACAGTCCAGTGATGCTGAGTGCTGTGAGGTGTGGTTTTGGAAGGCTGGTGGTTTCTGGGAAGGGAAACGCAGACCCGGCAACTCAGCCAACCCCCGTCTACCCCCAGAAGTTTCTCCACACCCAAGAGAAATGAACATATCTACAGGGAGATGCGGGTGGGAATACCCAGGCGGGCGGAGCAGTGTCTGTCAGCAACGGAGCAGGACACAGGTGACAGGCAGCCGCATTGCCTCTGGGCTCGGTGTCCCACACGCGTGAGGTCCAGGTGCAGACAGAGAGGCGGCTGTGGTGACAGCGCCAGAGCAGGCACCACCCAGGCGGGGCGTTACAGGGAGCGGCAGAGACGTCCCAGGTGATGAAAGCCTTTTAATCTTGATCAGGTGGTGACTGCCTGGCCATCAACAGCCTCTGAGATCCTCAGACATCACCCCATGCTCGGGCACTGTGATGCCCTCTCTTCCTCCTCCCCTCTGCCCATCTCATACACACGCTGAAGACACATACGAGGCTCCAAGTCTTTCTCCGCGTATGTGCGGTGATCTCGCTCACTGGCGTGGCCGGGGGCACAGGGTGGGAAGACGAGCCTGCCTGCTGCAGATGGTGTGAGTTGGACTCTTCACCCCAGCAGCCTGGTCCCCACTGTGGGAAGGGACAGTCTCGGTAGAGCGCACTGTCTGCAATGTGACGCTGTGCTGGGGACAGCAGCCAGGAGGAGGAGGGACACAGGCAGGTGCGACTCTTTCCACAGCAGGGTGAGGACAGGACTGAGCCTGGGGCGGGGCCTCGGGGCAGCCTGCCCAGCAGCAGCGGCTGTACAGCAGGTGCAGGAGGTCTTGGCCAAGGTCCCCAGACTGTGTCTTGGGATGACCTGATGGCTGTGCAGGATGACGACCGTCACAGTGTCCTTCCTGGGGTCAATAGAGTGCATGCACTAGGGCTGGGGATGCTGTACCCACAGGGCCCTGTGGCAGCTGCTGCTTGCCCTGGATGGAACCTGGGAGCAGGGAGGCAGCTGTGTCCAGGAGCGGGGAGCCCAGTTCTGTCCATTCTTTAATGACTCTTTTCCTTATCCGTGAGGTAGGACACAACAAGCACCTCCTCTGCCCGGGCCACACAGTGGGACAGAGAGGCGGGGGATGGCCATGGTAGACAGATGACGCCCTCCTGGTCAGCCAGACCCTGCTCAGAGCCATCCCCAGCCCTTTGTGGCAGCCCCAGCACACCACAAAGCCCAGACGAACTAGTCCTGCCCACTCCCCACCTTGGGCTGTTCACAGTGGCTTCCAGCCTGCGGCCTTCCTGTCTGGGCTCTGCATTCCCTGATTCTATGCCCGACTCACTCAGAGCACCTGGGCGTGGCTGGGAAGGGCACTGTGGTCCTTTCCCAGGGCCCCTTTGTCAGGAGACCACCTCCTGAGAACACTGCCTGGAAACAGGCCTGCTATTTGCAGCCACTGCACCCTGTGTAGTCCTGGGCTTGGGGACCCTGTTGGGGACACTGCACGCTGAGGACAGATCAGTGCTGGCCGCGATGGGAGGGGAGGCCCCACATCTACAGGTCACCCAGGACCAGGCCGTGACTCCATAAAAGGTTATGGTGAGCGGAGGAGGAGCCGGGCCTGAGCCAGCAGGTAGGGGAGGAGGTGGCCGTCCCGGCTCCCAGGTTGGTGTGAAGCAGACCCATGATGGCTCTCCAGTCTCTGCTCAAGGACAAACACCAGCTGGGCCACTTGAGGTGCAGTGTGGACCAGGCACAGGTTTGGGGGAGGGGTGAACCCCTCTTGGCCAGGCACCTAGCTGTTACGTGGTTCAAGTGGGTGCATCTCACCCCTTACACTCGGAGTTCAGGGTGACTGTGGGGCAGTGGGCTCTGCCCTGTACCCTGTAGTCCTGTTCCTGACCCTGCCATCCCACCCTCCCCAAAGGGCACCCCATGCACAGGAATGCTGGGGCCCTCCCTTGTTCCCCCGCCTGAGTGACCTGTGGACCACCTGTGGCAGGTCGTGGGCTCCCTGTAGGGTTGGGTGCTTGACCCCACCTCACACCCACAGAGGCTGAGAGGGCACCCGATACTCAGCCCCCCATGTAGGATGCAGACAGCGGCTCTTTCCCCACTTTCTGTACTTCCGGGGCACATACAGCAGAGCTTCGTCCATATGAGAGTAGGGAGAGACCTTCTACATGCTCCCTGTCTCTATCTAGCTGCCGCAGGCCACTCCTCATGGGCTGGGTCCCCAGCCACCCCCCTGGGACCTGGGGACTGAGACTCCTCTCTAGCTGGGCCCTGCCGTGTCCTGCTGCCTAGGCATAGCCTGGCATGTCACTTGACACCGCATGCACTGACGGGCTATCTCGGGCTCACGGGGGAGCTGAGGCACATTTGGACCCACCCTAGCTGTTCAGATCCTTCCCTGTTCTGACACGATGTCCTCAGACCCAGGAAGCAAGGTGGTCCAAGCTCAGGGGTGGACACGGCAGGCTTTGCCCCAGCTGAGCAGAAGCCAGCCCCAAGTCCAGCCCAGGAAGTGCCCACAACTGATGTTAGAAGGAGGGAGGGGCACCCAAGAGACCCCAGGGCCTAGGAAGGCAGCTAGTGTGCAGTGGCCAAGCTTGTCTCCCCAGCCCAGGGCATCGGAGGCTGCAGAGGCAGGAGAAGGCAGCGGTGCCCCCAGCAGCAGCCTGCCAACCACTGAGCTCTTGGCAGGGCAGCCATGAGGGCAGCTGGTGTCCAGGAAGCTCCCAGGACCACAACCTCAGGACGAGGCCGGGCACAGTTGTGGTGGGCAGCTGGCCAGATGGGGGCCATGCTGCCCACGGCAGGGCCCCACCCTCTCCGCCTGTCACAGCTGTGTGGAGCACTCACCCGGCAGAAGGTGCTGTTTAAAGATTTAAGACAGCGGCCGTTGGAGATGAAAGGCTGCGTGCGGCCTGGGTAGGCTTAGCCCTCCCGCCTGCTGTGGAGCCAGGGCAGGCCGGGGATGCTCACAGTCGCCCCCAACAGCAGCCTGCATCCGTTGGACTGCTGGAGGGAGGCTCTGTTCTCATTTTCCTCTTCACTGGAGCAAGGCACAGGATCCCTGGGGAGCCTGCGAGCCTGGGGGCTGTGGGTTCTCACCATGTCCTTGGCCATAGGCCTGCCTCTGTGCTGGCTGTGGCCCTGCCCAGCCACCTGCTCCAGCATCCGAATGCAGCCACCAGCGTCCAGGCAGCCTCCTGACCCTACCCTGGACGTGCTGGACCTGTGGTGCCCAGCCCTGGCCTGCAGGATGGGTGGAAGGGCCTCTGCCGCACAGGAAGCCACGATGCTGACCTCTTCTCTTTGGCTGGCCTGCTTGTGGCTGCTTTTCCAGGGCTGTGTTCCTAGAGTCTGTGTTTTCGCAAGCACATGCCCAAGTTGGGCAGGTCCGTGTGCATGTGTGTATGTACAGGCACAAGTTCCAGTGTGCCTGTTTGCATGTATGCTTGTGTGTAAGACATGTGTGCCCATGCCTCAGGCATCCTTGCACGCACACAGGCATGTGTGCTGTGTATGCATGTGCGTGGGTGTGCATTTGTGAGAGCGGAGGGGCAGAGTGAATGACTCCTTTCTCGTGGCTGTGTAATAGGCTGCCGTGGGTGCTAGCCAGAACAACAGCCTGACTCCTGTCTGCCGCTCCTCATGGCCAGCTGGGCTCTGCCCGCAGCATCTGGGTATCGGCAGAATGTGGTGCTTTGGGGACAGCATTCTCTCCTGAGCCCTCGGGGCACTTGTGCTGCCCCGTACCCGAGCTGCCGCCTTTTCTGATTCAGCCCTTGGGCCCAGCCACTCGACAGACTGGCCTGGCTCTTCTGCAGCCTCCAGCCGTGGCTGCCGTGTGTCCTGCCCTGCCCACCTTCCCTCACTCCTCTACACCCAACCAGAGCAGAGCCACCTGGGGGGAACCCTACTGTCCCTTAGTGTGAAGCCCCCTCCCTCCCAGACTAGGAGAGGCTGCCAGCTAGGGGTGGGACCGGCCTGGGGAGTTTGTCATCACCAGGCACTCGGCTAGACCTGTGACCTCCAGGGTGGGAGCAGCAGGCCATGTAGCCTCTGAGAGCAGGGCCCCAGCAGGGGGACAGCCATGGGGGCCACCTTGGAAGAGCCCGGGGCCCTGGCCAGCCCTGTAGGGGGGGCTGTGATTGATGTGCAGCCTGGTCCTGCCCAGCCGCCCAGCTTCCTGCCCCCACACAGTGTGATGAGTGCCCTCACGTGATGCCAGCCACCTGGGGACCTCGCCAGGCCTGAGCCTGTACCCTTGCAGCTACAGAATTGTGAACCAGACACCTCCTTCCTTTGTCAGATGCTGGGCCCCAAGGCTCCAGGGACAGGAACAAGGAGCAGCCTAATCCGAGGCCTCAGTGATGCCAGAAGCCGCTGATGGCCTTAGCAGGACAGAACCCTCCCTGGGCAGGCGGATCTGCTCTCCGCCACCCTCCTCAGCACTCCGGGAACCCCCGCTCCAAGTGGGACCACCTCAGAGAGCAGGGCAGGCCTAGATTCGGGTGTCTGGAGTCCCTGTGTCCCGAGTAGGTGTACACTCGAGGCCGGTGCTTCTAGCATCCGGTCTCTGTCTCCATGGAGCTGGAGTGCCCTGCACTGGACCTGCATGTTACTGGGATGAAGAGTATTTGCTTCCACGACTTGGGGCAGATCCTAGAGCTTCCATGAAACAAAGAGGCTCCACAAGGGGTCAAGGTGACAGTGGTGGCAGGGACAGGGGCCACCCTCCACTAAGGACCTGGAGAAGAGCCAGGGAAGGGGGAGGTGCCACGCTTTCCCCGAGGAGACAGGCGAAAGAGGAGCTGGGCAGTCACACACCAGGGCCTGGCCTCCCACTCCAAGGTCTGGGCCTCTGGTGGCCCATGGGACACCAGTACAGTTCTCAGGGCAGATGTATACTTGCTCTGTTCCAACAGCAGCTGTTGGAACAGAGCAAGTATACATCTGCCCATCTGCCCATGTATCTGTCCATCAGTCCATCCATCCATCCATTTATCTACCCATCCAGTCATCCACCTGTTCACCCACCCATCCATCCATCTACCCATTTATTCACCGAAATGTCCACCCATACAACCATCCATCCATTCATACATATATTCATCCCTCCATCTGTCTGCCCATTTACCTGTCCTTCCACCCATTCATCCATCCACCCATCCACCCATCCACCTGGCCACCCACCATACTTTTGTCCATCCATCCACCCATCCATCTGTTCATCCCTCCATTCGTCAGTCTGTCCATCCATCCCTCCATCCCTCCATCTACCTGTCCACCCATCCACATTCCACCCATCCAGGCACAAGTGTCCGGCATGCGTGCGCTGCCCTTGCACGCTGAGGAGCCTCCCTGCCTGCTTCACTCCGGTCCTGCATCAGAGGAGCCTGGGTCTCTTTCAGAGCACACGGGTCAGCTCAGGAGGATTCAGCTGTGAAGACACGCAGGGCTGCAGCTGCAGACCCGAGTTCCCGCTCCTCCCCCTGCAGAAGGAACCTGTGCCCCCCCAGGCTGGCAGGAAACGTCTTCATAAAATATTGATTGGCTCGCACAAGCCTTGGGGTGTCAGGACAAAGGGATGGAGAAGCTTTTGCATGTAAATTAGATCTGTTCCTTGTTTCCTTAACCCTCTCCTGCCCAGGAACCCAGGTGCGGCTGGGACCGCCACACGGGACAGGGTACACTGTGGACTCAGGCGGGCTGGGATATGGGTGCAGCTCCCTACTGGGTCAGGGCCATGGGCGCAGCTGGGCCTCTTTCTACATCAAACACTGCCTGGTCACCCCTCTGCTGACCCACAAGACCCTGGACATCCACCTGTGGTCCCTGCTAACCTTGGCTCTGACCTATCTGGACAGGAGGCCCTGAGGGTGGCGAGAGGGTCACCAGTGCCCTCCTCGTGGCCCTGAGGACCAAACTTGGGGACTTGCACTGAGCTACATCCCCAGCCTCCCTCATTCCGCGGTTCTTATAATTTTGAGACAGACTTTCCCTAAGTTGCCCAGGTCGGACTTGTGATCTTGCTGCCTCAGCCTCTCAAACATCAAGATCCAGGTGTGATCCTCCCTGCCTGGTGTCTTCCCTGTGATGTAACCCACCTTGCTCGCCACACTGACACCAGGGTGGCCCCTCGGACTCGCTCCAGTGCCTGGGCTCTGAGCAGACCCCACCAGCCAGGCAGGATGTTGAGTCCTCCCTGCAGACCAGGCAGGCAGGAAATGCAGCTTTCTGATGGTGCGCGGAGGACAGGTGGGCAGGAGAGACCAGGAGAGGGGTGGGAAGGGGCACATGGACGAGGGAATGTTGGGGTGGGTGAAGGGAAATGGCTGCATGGGGGCAGATGAATGGCAGAGCCGTCGACTGGCCCTGTGGGGCCTCAGTTTCCCTGTGGCTCCACCTGCCCAGGCCATGCTCCTGCTCTGCCCAGGCCTGGCCCAGGCCCTGAGCATCATGATGTGTAAGGGCTGGGCCCTCTCTGGCCACCACCGGGTCTCACCTCCCTCCTCCCTGAAGGAGGCCCTGGTGCAGGCGGCTCCCAGAGCTGCTGCAGAGCTGGGGGCCTCCTCACCCAGGGCCGCCGGCCCTGGGCCTGACAGGCGGCAGTACCTGCCCTGTCGGTGTCCATCCCTCCCTGTCCTGTCCACCACAGGCTCGGCCAGCTCTGCGTTCCCTCTGGCACGTTTCCTTCTCCCACACCGAGGCTGGCATCACCTCTGAGTACTAGGTTTATTCTGCACATACACAGAACGGGGACCGAGGGCTCCTGGGGACACAGGCATGGCCGAAGGAGACGGGCTCAGCCTGTACTGTGCTCTCACTCCTGTGACTCCCGTAAGAGGGACGGGTGGACAGATGGACATTCAGGTGCTGCCTGTGTACGATGTTCTCTGCCATCCCTCCTCTCGGAGCTCTGGCCAGTGTGGCCAGGTGCCCTCCCTTCCCTCTCCCTGTCCCCCCACACCGCTCCACACCTGTGCCCAGAGGGGCTCCCAGGGCACGGCTGGGAGGCAGAGACCAGTAGAATGCAGCGTGCATGTACGCATCTCAATGCACAAGCACACACACACATGTGTGCAGAGCACAGCTGTTCAGGGTAACCATGTCCCTGTCACCCTCCTGGGCCACAGCCTTCCACCCCTGCAGGTGGGGCCACCACGTCCCCCGCGTGGACACCTCGTCCCATGAACAGTGGTGACTCAGACCTCACAGCCTCTGGTCCTGCTTTCTCTCAGACTTCAGCACCGGGCCCTGCAGGTAGCAGGTGAGTGAGTGACAGCTGTCGGCTGTCAGGTGCCAGTGACCAAGCAGGGGACACCAGGCAGTCGGAGCAGCTCTGGGCTCCAGAGCTGGTGGGTGGCAGAGGTCGCTGCCTCTGCCGGCCAGGCCATGTCCTCCCTCCCTCCTGCCCTCCGCCTTGCTTCCCAGGCTCTGCGTGTGTGCCGGCCCCAAGGGCCCAGACTGTGGCAGCCCCACTTTGCTGATCCGTGTTTTCATCTAAGTTATCCCAAAACTCTAAACAAGCAACCCGAGTTTCTATTTCCTGCTTTGCTAATTTTAGACCAAAACATGTCTGCTCTGCTCGCTTCTCACCCAGTGTTCTGACTGCTGCTCAGCCCTGAGGCTGCTGGTGACATCCGGGTCCCAGGCATATGGCTCGGGGCACTGAGCTGTTTTGTCATAAAACAAAGTCCCTGCCCTTTGTCTCCTTGCTGATTTTTAAAATTGAAAGCCAATGAACAGACCCCACCACCCTGTCGTCAGTGTTACACACATGGAAAACCCTGCTCCGGAAAACCCTGAGAAACCACTGGCACCAGGGAGACCACAGAAAGCCCTGGCTTCACCCGCAGGCCCTGTAGACTGGAGAGCAATTGGGGGGCGGGGGGTGTCCTGGCTGAAAGAGCAAAGGCAGCACAGTGTCTTCAGATTCTTGGGGTTTAGGTCTGCGTGGGGGTCTGCACGCAGTGCTCAGAGCAGGAGCTGCACAGGGGCTCTGAACTCTGCAGTGTCTCCTAGCACCCACAGGCAAGGGCTCTGCCTGCCAGGAAGGGGTGGCAGGTCTGCGGGACAGGGTGGCTCACGTTCCTACCACCAGACAGAACAGCCGGGCAGCACAGACCTCAGATGAGGCACCAGGAAGGCGTGGTGCTGAGCAGAGGGTTAGCACTAATCCAAAGGCCGCTCTGCACCCAGCTAGCAAAGCTTCAGTCTAAGCCTCAAAAATAGTAAGCAGTTAAGGGACTAAAAATAACCATGCTCTATAACAAGCTCTGAAAATATTAAAAACGGTACAAAATAACTGCAGTCAGTACCATAATAATCACAAGGTCTGGCATCCTGTCAGAATCACCAGCTATGCAAACAAGCAGGAAAATAAAACGCAAAATGAGAAGAAAAATCATCCAATGGGAACAGGGGCCGACACAGCTCAGGATGGGACCCGCAGGCAAGAGGGACAGAGCTCATGGGGACAGAGTCTCCATGTGCAGGAAAGCAGAGGAGCACGATGCCCAGCAGAGACACAGGAGGAGGCAGGCGAGAGGCCACACAGGACAAGGAGTCCACTGCCACACTCCTGCTCCGCACACAGCTCGAACCTCAGCCAGAGCGATCAGGCAGGAAAAAGAAATCAGGGACACGTACAGGAAACGAAGAAGACAAATCACCATTATTTGCGGATGACACGATCCTACACTTACAAGACCCAAGAAACCCCATCAAGAGGCTTCTGGAATTAATAACCCAATTTAGCAATGTAGCAAGGTATGAAATCCACACACAAAAATCAATCGTGCTCCCATGCACCAATGATGGACTCACAGAAAGACGTAAAGAAAATAATACCATCACAACAGCATCGAGAAAAACTAAACATTTAGGAAGCAAACGAACCAAGAAGGTGAAAGGTCTCTGCAGTGAAACCTGCAATACTCAGAAAGAGACTGAAGAGGACCAAAAAGTGGCAAGATGTCCTCTGTCCCTGAGTGGTGGGACCACACAGCCAAACGGCTGCACTGCCACAGTTTAACACAGTCCCAGGCCAAGTCCAGCAGCTCTGCTCACAGAACTAGAGAAAACAGTGCTAAAGTCCCACGGGTCACAAGAGCAAAGCAGGAGGCACCCCAAGCCCACATCTGAAGTTATATTACAAAGCTACAGTGATAAGAACAGCATGGTACTGCCTTAAAAACAGATGTGTGACCCAGAACAGCTCTGGCACACTCAACTGTTTGGTCTTAGGGAAAGACAGACTCTTCAATAAAGGAGGCTGGGAAAACTGGAACCCACAGGCAGGAGACGGAGTCTAGAACCACATACCTCACCACGTCTAAACTAAAACCAAAATGGATCGAGGATCTAAACATTAAGACAGAAACAGTCTGCTGGGAGACAAAGTAGTTAAAGCTCTTAAAGTGAGAGGCGAGGACTTTCTGAACAGAACTCCAGTGGCACAAGAAACAATGCAAGAATCAACAAATTGGATCGTAGCAAATTCAAAAGCTTCTGCACAGCAAGGGAAAAAACCAGTAGAGTAAAGATACAACCTATAGGGCCAGGGATGTCGCTCGGGCACGAGCGCCTGCCTGCCAAGCACAAGGTCCTGCGTTCAATTCCAGGCACACAAAAAAGTGACAACACATAGAATGGGAAAAGTTTTGCCTGCTCTTCCTCAAGGGGCTCATACATAGAAAACACAAAGAACTCAAAGAAATTAGACACTCCCCAAAATAAAAGATCCACTCAAAAGATAGGCAAATGAAAACACAGACACTTCTCCGAGGAAGTACAAATGTCAATAGTAAGTGAACAAAATGTTCGACACTGCCAGCCATCAGAGAAACGCAAATCAAGACAGCACTGAGATTCCATCACATCCCAGAAGGAATGGCTCTTAGCAAGGAGCCAGACGATAGCAAACGCTGGAGGGGCTGAGGGGAAAGAGCCTCTTCTGTACTTTTGGTGGGAGTGGAGACAAATACACTGCTGTGGAGATCAGTGTGGAGAGTCCTCGAAAAACTGAAACCAGAGGTTTCGTTTGACCCAGCTCCTCCCCTTCTAGGTGTCTTCCTAGAGAGCTCACAGCAATACATGCACACCCCTCAACACACAGCAGCACCACTCATCACAGCTGGACCTGGAAGGGGCCTGCATGTCCACCGACAGATGAGTGGATGGAGAAAATGCGGTGTTTACACACAGCGGAGCACTATTCTGCCATAAAGAAGGATGAACTTGAGACATTTGTAGGAGAATGGATGCCCTTGAGACCGTAATGCTAAGAGAAATAAACCAGACACACAAGCTTAATTATAGCAGGGGTTCTCTCGTATGAGAAATCCAAAGTATGAATAAAGAGCAAACTAAATCTTTTATCTCGGTAATCGCAGGTAGGGAGATTGTTCTAATCGGAAGGAGGTGAAGAGACGCAGGGAGGGAAAAGCGGGGGAGGAAGGGGAGAAAGAAGAATTAAATGTGCTGTCCACAGGCACCAACCCCACAAGGGAAGGCAAGTGTGATGGGCTACGGACGTGTGCTAACGAAAAAGCAAACTAAAAGCAGACATAGAAAAACCGCACTCCACACAGCAGAACAAGCACGCGGATGACCTTGGACTTCCTGTCGACACGGCCTGAAGGTCATGGGAAGCAGCTCTGACATACAGGGCGCCAGACCGGCAGCTGAAGGTGTCTGTCGAAAACTGAGGCCAGAGAGAGAAGCTTGCAGACTAAGAGAGGTGAGACCGCTGCACCCAGACCCCTCGCCAGGAAAGTTAAACGGTGTCCAGGAGGAAGAGTGACCTGGACAGGGGTGAGGAGAGGCAGAGTGGCTGAGGGCCCGGGGAGGAGGCCAAGGCCCGGGAGCGAGCGTGGGGTTCCCGCAACCCCACGGGGGCGAGGACACGGGAGGGGGTGTGGCCCAGGAGGGGACAAAGGGGAGACATTACACTCGGGTTCAGCCTCACAGAAGCTAGAAACAGGACAGGGAATAAAAGAGCCGGTGACAAATACAGAATATTTAAGCTTCCTATCAACAGGGAGAGTATGACCAACACGCAGTGAGACAAAGTTCCTGGGCGGAGGCAGGCGCCGTCTGTGTGCTACCTGCACAGAGCCGTGCTCGGCGGCACACGTAACTGCACACAAACCAAAAGATCCGCCATGGTAACGCTGGCCAGAAACAGCTGGAGCCCAGGAGCCCTGCCGACCAGGGTCACGGGGAGGAAGACACACTTCTCAGGACACAGGACAGGCCGCCCACCCTGCGACGGGCACCGCGAAGCACAAAGCCCCAGAACCCTGCAGCAGACATGGATCAAGCTGCAAGTGGGACGGACAGCTCACAACTGTAGCCACGCTTCCCATGTGCTCAGGGATAAGCAGGAAACACAAGAAATATGCAGATTTCCCTCTTTTAACGCCCTGCCTGTTAATGATGACTCGGACCTGCAGCCAAGGTGTGTGTTTGTGCTCTCAACCCCTCTTTTTGTGTGGCTTTGTACGTCTTATTATACAGCCCCAGTGCCTTTTTTGCACAGTAAATCTTTTTATACAGTGCTGTAAATTTTGCTGATTATATTGTACAATAAAGTACTGTAGTTTTATATCCCGCATGTAAGAGTTATGCAAATAAAAGGAAGTTGTCAAATTGGAGTTTCTCTGACCATTTCCTTGTTCTGTATATTATAACGTGCACTCTCTGTGCAGTTCCTCCTTTAGTGGCCCACCCATTTTAATGACCTGCTTGCAACAACATAGCTGGGTCTTTAAAGGAGAAATGTCTCTATATATTTCTTGAGAAATGCCACGAACTCACCTGACCCAATGGACCTGCCCAGAACCTTCCATCGACAGCAGCAGAGCCCAGAGCGTCTTCCAAGGGGGACCACATTCCAGGCCAGCCGGCGCCTTGCCAGGTCCCACTCCTCAGGTTCTCCACCCAGCACTACCACCCCGAGGACCAAGCACACTGCACCACAGCAGGCAGAGGACCAGCCAAACCCGGAGGAAAGAGCTCCAGGCGACGGCCTAAGCTCTCAGCCTAGGACATCAGAAAGATGAGGAAATTAAACTCAAAGCAAGCAGAAAAAAAATAATACAAAGCAGAAATCAATAAAAAAGAGGAAGTACAAAGAAAAACCAAAGAAAGTAAAAGTTGGTCATTTCCATTTACCAACTAAAAAATGTATACTTCTAGTCTGATGGGTCAAGAAATCAGAAAGAAGGCACAAATTCCCAATCCAGTGTCGGGAAGGGGTGGATGGCACCAGACCTTCCACACCCTGGTGAGAGGGACGGATCACTGCCGACAGCTGTCCCGTAACAAATTAGACATCCAGTGAAGTGGGCCGATTCCTTGAAATACATATGAAGCGAAATCACAAAATACAGTGCAGATTTATTACAGCAGAAGACGAGTTGCTTGATATTCAAAAATTAGTCAATTTCACTATGTTAGTAAACCAAAAAGAAAAAAACTGTCTCAATAGAAAAAATGCTTAAAGCCCACCACTTACTCATAACAAAAACGTTGGTAAACACGGAACAAAGTGTAACCTCCTTGTCTGATAAAGGTCTTCTACAAAAACAAAACGAAGCGTTACATCTTCCTGAGATTGAGAAAAGTTAAAGACATGGGCTCTTACCTCTTTTATCACAAATTACCCTGGAGGTTCCACTTAATGCATAAGGCAAGAAAAAGAAAGAAAAGTCAGGTAGATGGAAAAAAACGCTTTTCTTATTGCCTGTGTAGACGGACTAGCTTGTGGAATCCGCAAATTAAAGCCACCAGAACTGCTAGATAAGTAAGCAAGGTGACGAGGGTTTAAAAAATACACAAATCAACTGTATTTTTATGTATTTACAGCTAATAACTAGAAATCGACATTTCAAAAGTGACATCAGTCACAGACCCGCGGCAGGTGTGACGTGACCAGGCAAACGTCTAACAGGAGCCGTGTCCGGCCCTGGCCACTGAAGACCAAAGTACTGTGGAAGAGATGAACAAGACCCACCCAGAGGGATGCGAGCCGCGTTCATGACGGCAAACTCAAAGTGGGGGAATGTCGACCTCCCGCACCTTCCTCCGACCAGCGCAAGTCAGCGAGGCTCTGCAGGCCTGTTCTGTGGATATTAACAACTGGACTCTAAATTCATGTGGATGCAAGAAGGCACTAGAACAATCAAAAGAAGCACGAACAAGAACAAAGCTGGAGGACTTGTCAATCTGTTTTCAAGGTTAATTACAAAGTAAATTAATCAAAAAGCGTATGGTATTGGCACAAAGAGACACAACAGAGACTCCAGAAATAAATTCACACACAGTTAAGTGATGTCTGACCAAAGTAGAAAGACAAGTGAAGAAGATATAACCTTTCAATAAATGAACCCACAAGGAAACTCTGACCCACGCTTCACAGCCAAATTTTAATTCAGAGTGGATCAGGGATCGCAAACTATGAACTTCTAGAGGAAAACAGAAGAAAGCGTTTCCTCCCCTGCTGGGGACTAACCCACGGCCTTTGCACTGAGCTGCTTCCTCAGCCTATAGTTTGGCCTTAAATTACACAAGGATTTTTGTTAGAAGACATCAAACAGATAATCCACAAAAGGACAGTCTGGTAGAGTGCACTTGACCAGATCAAGAACTGCCAGTCTTCTAAGTACACGTGTAAGAGTGCAAAGACAAAACAATACGGGAACACGCGTCCGAGGTGCCCGTCTGTGGAGGACTTCTACTCAGAGCAGACAGAACCCATGAACCGCAATAACAACAAACAAGCAGCTATACAAGGAGAAACAAAAGATTCAGACACTTCACCAAACAAATATAGGTAGCAAAAATGGTGTGAAATGATTCTCAGTATTAGCAGCCAACAAAAAGATGCAAATTAAAATCACTGTACACCTGGTCGTGTCTATATTCAAAAGTCCAACCGGTGAACCGCTAGGAGCTAGAATCACGGTTGGTGGAAGCGTACAAGTGGTGCAGCCATTTCAGAGAACAGCCCGAATGTTTGCTGAACACGAAGCACACACAGACCGCACCACCCAGCGCCCCTGCCGGGAGTCGGAAGCACCGTGCACAGACGTTCCCTCGGCACTGTTTGTAATCACCGAAACCGGAGACCGCCCAGTCCCTCGACTGGCAAATGGACCAGCAGATCATACACAGTCCTATAACTGAGCACTATTGAGCCATAAAAAGGGGTGGACTACTGGTATGCTGAGGCCCCAGTGACTTATAACAACCTAGCTGGAGGAAGCCAGACCCCTGCCCAAGGAGGACATACTCGGTGCTTCCGTTTATATACAGCTACAGGAAATGCACCCTAACCCGAGAGACGGAGCGTGTGACAGTGCTGTCCTGGGGACAGGGCTGAGGCTGGAGGAGCAAGAGGATACGTGGTGATGCTGGGTGATGACTGTGCTCCCTGATTCACAAGCATGCACACGTGTCTAACGTACCAGATTTTACACCTCCAATACATGCAGTGCTGCCTGTCCTTCAATATCACTCTACTAAAAAGAAATTATAATTAAATTATAAATTATTTAAAACACAATTTGAAAGGAAAGCTGTAACTGCAAAGACGGTGTGGGGAGACCTCTGCCCGCTGAACCATCCCCAACAGGGTGTAAGCAAGGCGGTTAGAACCAAGGGCCCGACTTTGCCCCGGGGCATAATTCACAGGACCCCTGCCGAGAGGCCCACCTGACCAGAGGAAATCGGAACTGAAGCAATGGGGCTGGAAACAAGAAGCCAGGTGAGGGAAGAAACTCCATGAGAGGAACCCAGGGATGTCTGCTGGGCTCGAGGACCATCAGGGACTGTGGCACCGTCGGGCAGTAACACTGGTGACCCCTAACACCGCATTAAAATCCTGAGGAACTGAAGTGCTAGAGGACATAAATATCACCTGCAGACCCTTCTGCCTCCTAAGGATGAACAATATGCCTCCTTCACCTCCTTCGGAGTGAGATGTAACCCCAGCCTTGAAAACCAGCTCCGCCCAGGGCTCAGGGGGAGAGGAGCACAGGGAAGGGGAGAGGAGCCCAGAGAGGAGCAGGCGAGGCCACTGCCGTCCAGACTGTCCTGCAGGGGACAGCCAGGTAACCCCAGAGAAGTGCTAACCTCAGAGATCAGGGAGCTTTGGAACAGAGATCATCGTTAAAAAGCAAAATGTGTGAATGTAACACGGGAAAATGCCACGAGCAGTGGGGAGAAACAGTGTCCAGAGAGCAAGACCTTCCCAGTAGGAAGAAATGGCAAAACTCGACCACATCAAAGAGCCTGCATAGATGGAGACGTAGGCCACGCTCCGGGAGGCAGCACATGATCACGATGAAAATCCCTGTCACTGCTCAAAGACTAAGTGTGCTTCCCGCCTACAACCAAACAGGTTTCAGAGCTGAGAGATGAACGTGTGAGCAATGGGTCCAAAGTAGCCAGCACCCGAGGGCGAGGGTGGGGCTCCCCCAGGGATGAGTCTGAGTCAGTAGGGCTTGGAGTGGAAGCAACATAAAGAACTCGAAGGGTCAGGAGCCGTGAGTGTCCCTACTCGGCCTGTGCTGGGCCCTCAGCGGGGGCTGGAGTACTCAAGCTCTGCTCTGGAATGAGGGGTGAAAGTACTGCACCCCAAAAGAATGAATACCACAGGGACCGGAGCCCGGGTGCGGAATGCAAAGCTGCAGAAGCCACCCGTGGGCATCACAAAGCATGGGGAAAGTTGGTGCCGCGGACCCGTGAAAATTTAAGATTCTGTTCAGCAAAAGACGCCATCCACAAAGAAAGGAAAAAACCCGAGCCTGGGTCTGGGAGGATGTATTTACAACCCCCATAACCGATGAAGTATCACTGTCCGGATACATAAATAATTCCTGAGAATCAATAAGAAAAAGGCAAGAAACCCAATAAAAAATGAGCAAGTGATAAGAAACAATAAATATGGGGAGAAAACTGTGTAATAAATATGGAGAAGATGCTGGGCTTCACTGCTAACGCCAAGAAACACAAATTAAAGCAACAAGATGCCATGTTTCACTCATTAGAGTGTAAAAAATTAATAAGCCCTGTGCCACTGCGTGTTGCCGGAATTTGTGGGACCGGAAGCCCCGGGCATTGCAGGCAGGAGCGCAGGCCAGGGTGGGCGCCCGGGACACCAGTAGCAATGACGGGGCGGCGGTACTAATGCTCAATGCTGCCCAAGCACTGAGGGCACCACGGCTCACTGCTCGAGACCCCCGAGGGCAGGTCTGCCGGGCGTCTGCCCCCAGGACTCCACACACAGGACCCGTGGATCCTGGTGGAGGTGTCCCATTCACCATCCAGGAGCTGCTGGTGCAGCAGGACCCAGAGCCAGGCCTTCTGGGCACGAGGGTATGTTCTGTCTCGGTAGCCAGGAACACACTGGCTCACCTGAGCCAGCATAGAGACAGCTGAACCTGGACAGGGAGGGAAATCAAGCAAGTTCCAGGTTTCAGGTTCTTTTCTCTGTGGGTGTGCTCCTTCTCTGACTGTGCCTCTGGGCGGCTGGGGACCCTCGGGGGTGTCCAGCCACATGCAGGAGCCATCACATCCAGCGAGGGACGGAGGGCACCAGGGAACAGAGCCAGCCTGGAGGAGGGAAGGCTCCCTGCGGAAACCGGGGGATGCCTGCCTATTCCTGTGATTGTTACGAGTCACCGAGGCAGAAGGTACATTCCCTCCACTGACACAGTGGGCCCATGCTCCTCTGATGGGGAGGAGAATTCCCAGAAGGGGGAGAGGGAACCCCTCACCCCTGGGGAGCAGCTTCTGCTCCCTGTGGCCCACAATGTGAACTTTAAGAGCCATGAGTCCTGAAGTGAAAAACTGACGCGGCTGTGCTTCTCATAACATGATTGCGTCTGGAAACTCCAAGGGAAAAGGAACCATAAACGACTAATCAGAGTCCAGTGAGAGAGTCAGACACGGGCAGCGTCGAAAAATCCATACTTTCCCTCCGCACATGAGAAATGACTATTTAAAGAAGCCGTCTCTTCTTACAGGAGCGAGAAAATCTGTAATGTGCTCTGAGAGGCAAAAAGCAAGCAAGAAGCTCAGTGAGGAAAATGGCAACTTTATTGGCGGGCACAGAAGAAAACGTGGTAAGTGAAGAGATGTCTGTGTCTGGCTCTTGCGTGAGGAAGTGAATGTCATAGAAAGGTCCACGGTCTCCCAGAGAGATGTGTCCGGGCGCCGGGACCCCAGGTGACCGCGGTTGCCTCACACACGGAGTCTGGCCAGCTGGCTAAAATTCAGCCGGAAACAACAGTGCTGGCAAATCCTGTTCTCTGCGGAGGGAGAGCAGGGAGACTGGATTTGCAGAGACCGAGTGCGTTCGGTTGACAAGATGCAGCAGGTGCAGCTCGGCTACGGGAAGACGGACACACTGCCACTGGGATGACAGGAAGTCTGTTTCTCAGTCCAAGCGCAAGGACGGTGATCTGAAAACAGACAAACCAAAATGAAATGGTGCTTGGTTTCAGCGTTAGTCAGGGAGATCCTGAAGGAAGCAACAAGGAACGATGGCTGTCACCCCTAAAACTGGGAATAAATGACGAAAGACTGATGCAGGCACAGGAGAGGCAGGGGCTCGGGCCACAGTCGTGGGGAATATTATGTATTCAGGACCCAGTTCGGGAATTCCCATCCCAAACAGTCACACGCCACCATACTCAGCCCTCCTGTGAGGCTCGGCCACGGGAGACGGTCCCCTCCATGCAGCAGGACATGTGCAGCGGCCGTGTGGAGACAGGGGAAGAATAATTGAAAAGGAAGGACAGAGGAGTCTGAACTCCCCACCAGCAGAGCAGTGCCAGTCACAGGACAAAGAATCCACAGCCAGCACAGAAAGAAAGAAGAAAAAGAGGTCGGGCACATGTGCCAACTCGGAGAGCTCTGGAGGCGCTGTGTTAAATATAAAAAGCAAGTTGCAGACAACCCATGAAATATGCATGACTCCATTTGTGCAGAGGCAACACTGCCAGACAAGACTATGTGTTTCACTTTGTGCATGCATGTGCTGGCCACTGTGGAGAAAGCCGGCCAGCGCTGGGAGGGACGCAGTGTCCTCTGCGTGTGGGCGTGGGCGCGAGTGGCCCTGTGGGTGCACGTGCCCAGGGAGATTTAACCATGGCTGAGCAAGAGGAAGAGCAGGAGGCGGTGTGACGGATGGTAGTGAGGAAGGAGCCGGATGTGAGGCTGGGGTCTCGGAGTGCGCGCATGGTGAAGCAGGCCGAGGTGTCCTGGGAGGAGTGGAGAGGGAAGTCCCTCGGTGGCTGCCCCCTTGGAGGGGATGCAGGCACTGGCCAGGGGGCTGGAGGCAGAGGCCAAGAGGCAGCGGAGGACTGGGAGAGTGTGGGGCAGAGCAGGAAGAGACGTCAGCGATTCCTGAGAAGGCCAAGTCTGGCAGTCTGGGCAATGGGAGGCTAGAGGTCAGTCTTAGCTACGTTTCTCATTGCTGAGCACAGGACCCACAGCCACAAGTCAAAGGAGGAAAGGTGTGTTTTGGCTCACGTTTGTAGAGGTTTCAGTGCATGGTTGGCTGCTCCAAGGCAGGGTGCATGGCAGAGGAGGGACAGTCCATGGCAGGGCAGGCGGAAGGCAGCAAGCGGCGGCGGCAGCCTCCTTTCTGTCTGCTTATATTCCATACCACGCCCGGAATGAGGCTTCCATTATCCACACGCTTCACCCAGCATCACACCCTTAACCCACGTTTACACACCCTCATGCAGCATGACTGCATGAGACCTGGAGACATGTAGATACAAGCCATGACAGAGTCCATGATGGCACTGCTCTGGAGGAGCGTGAAGTGGGAAGTCAGATGATAGCAGCTGCCCTGCTGACAGGGCCAGGCGTGCTTCACATGGTGGGATGGCAACACCGTGTCAGGGACTGTGGAGTTGGGGAGGCCACCTCCTCACTGTGCAGGGCTCCCTGGCCATGCAGGGATGCTAGACATTGATGGAGAGGCAGGCAGCTGGGTCTCATGTGAGGTCCTTTCCTGGTGAGGGGTTGGGGCCACCAGGGCCCAGGGTGCTTTCCAGGTGGGATGGAACCCTGGGGAGCTGGTGGGAGAAGGATGGGGGAGCCATGGCAGGGTCTTCCTGAGGTTCAAAGAACACAGTCCTGGCAGCACTGGGACCAGAGCATGTGGCCTTCACTTGGGGTACTCACAGCACCACTCGGCTACTTCCCTGCAGCGCTGGAGTGTGGCCATGAGGGAAGGACCAGATGTGGCCCCTGCAGAACACGTCTCAAAGCACAGAGGGCAGGGGGCGTGACGACCTCCAGACCCCACTGCACATGGAGTCACAAATAAACCGTGGCTATTTTTGTGTCACAGCAGGTGCTTCTGCCTGACTGTGGATCTGTGGTGGGGGTGAGGGCAGAGAACTGTCAGGGTTGGCCAAGAAAACAGGTCCAAGAGGAGAGAGAGAACCACTATCTGCACACATGGCTATGGAGGCCACAGCCCAATATCTGCCACCTGCAAGCCGGAGACTCAATCCATGGTACCCGAGGGTGCCCCCGCAGGAGCAGGCAGAGAGGCTCAATGCAGGTGTGGCCTGGGTAGCACAAGCCCTACAGAGTCAGGTGGGTGGGGACTCCAACACCTGTCTCTCCAGAGACAGTGCTGGATCTGGGCACCCCTGAGCTCCGGCGAGTGGATGTGGGACGTTGGCCAACATGGGCCTGGACAGCCCTGGTCAACTTGGATCCATACTCACCACTGTCAGTGGCACTCGCTCTCCAAATAAAGACACTGACAAGGTCATTGTTGCGCCCAGTACGTGGCAACCACCAGGCAAAGGACTGAGGGTTTCCAAACCCTTCCTCAGAACAGGAGCCTTCCTTGTGTGGTCCTCCCTGGGCCTCAGGCTGGCGTAGAGTCTTGCTGTGTATACCATTCTCATGTGATGGCCAAGCACAACTGTGGCTGGGCTCAGACGATGTCCAGCGCATGAGGGCAGTCACATGGTGACATGTGGCCATGGCCACATGTTCAGGAGGTGAGAGCAGCATGAGAGAGAATGGGGGTCCATGCTGCAAGACTCTGGAGGTGGGAGCCACGGTCTCCTACGGGCCACCAAGCATGCAGACTGCATGTCTGTCTGCCACCCCTAGCCCAGGCACCGCCCAAGACCATGTGGCAGAGAAGCATGCTCGGCAGCCCAAGCGTGGCCAGCTGCCCAGTCCCTGGATGGACGGCTCAGTGTTGGGAGCCACTGAAGCTGGAAACTGAACACACGTGCAGGGCTGCAGCATGGCTAGGACACGGCCAGCTGAAAACAGAGACGCCTCAGAGGCAAGATAAAGACACAGTTGAGGACACCTGGCTCCAACTCCAATTAACTAACTAAAGACTGTAGCTGCAGGCATTGCACCCCTGTAGCGAAATGCAACATGGAAATCTTCTCCTAAATTAATGTAAGATAGTTCTCCTAAAGTAAACATAATCTGTTACTTGGAGAAGTCTTTGAACCACTCCCAAGGTCTGTTCAGTTTCCTGCATTTTCCACTCTAACCCCTTCCTTGTTTGAAAGCTAAATAAATACAAGCTGCCCAGAGATATTCCTTGTTTTAGCTCCTAGAGTCTTAGACTCTGCAGAGGGTTTTGATCCTCCTGGAGCCCTAAAATCATACCACTTGTCTCATTTACTTCTACCATACACTTGTTTGGGAGATTGGGATTCTTGGCCAGGTCCCCAACACACCAAGCTCTAAAACCCTGAGGGCTCCTGTGGCTGTGCTCCTTGGTGGCAGGAGGGGTCTCACCCAGCTCTGCAGTTGCCACACCCTTGGCCCTGGGAATCACCCTGGAGCAGAGGCCTCTGACGTGTGAAGAACTTTAATTTCCTGGTTTCTGACACGCAGATGTCCTACTCTACTTCAAAAGCAGCTGCTACACACCATTCAGTTGCCACGGCAGAGCATCAGGAGGAGCAGCAATCAAGGGCCTGCCTTTGAGCCCTGGCCCAGGGCTGGAGAACAAAGTCCGCACCCCAGCCACCAGGCAGGTGCATGGCCAGCCTTCTGGTGGGCCCTGCGGACAAGGGCAGAGGAAAGGCATCTGCTGGACCATGGCTACAGACTAGGTACTTGGAGACTGCTGACCTGGTCAAGGGAGACAGCCCCAGCAGCCACTGGAGTCCCCCACCTGGGCAGGCTCCTGACCACCTGCTGACACTGCAAGACCTGCTGGCCTGCACAGGCCCAGAGGAAGTAGGGAGATCTCCCCCACCTTTCAGTGCCTTTTGCCACCAAGGGGAAACAGGATTTCTTTAGGTTTCCTGTCTTCCTGGGTGTGGACAGCTCTAATGGCTTCTGTTGTCCTCCCTGGTGAGACCCTCAGCTCGGGGACCTGGTATGGGGACCAGGGCCAGCTGCAGAGTGCATCCAGACCAGTCACATATCCTGGTCCTGGAGATGACCCAGGGCACGTCAGGACACATCAGGCCCCGCGGGACCACTGTGAGGTGGACCTGAGTTCGGCCCATGGCTGCCTGAGCCCTGGGCCCTCCTCGGCCTGCAGGGCCACAATTATACTTGGGTCTTCCAGAATCTATGTTGGCTAAGAGCCAAGGCCTGGATGTCCCCAGAGGGCTGCACACAGTTACCCTGGAGAAGCGCTGAGTCCCTTTGAAGAAGGTTGAGAGGACAGGGTGGGTTTTTGTCTCTGTCTCCATAATGCACATGGTCCCTTTGGCCTAGACCCCGTCCTCCCCTTCTTGTGGGCTCTTGTGTTGTAAACGGCTTGAGTCTGGGACTTGATCTGGAATAATAAAAGGCTCCCAGAGCAACACGAGCACTGGAAAGTTTTCACCTGGTATTTTGAAGATCGTAACTTCTGAGTTATTTTTCTTTAAAGCGGAAATAAACACTTTCCCCCTCTCTGAGAGGCTCTGGGTGGCTGCAGGGCCGGATGTGGTCAGGTGGGGATGGACAGGGATGCTGGACTCTGAAGGGCAGACCTGTACTTGGGCCTTATCTCCACTACCAAGGCAAGACCACACCAACTCCACTGGAGCAGGAGGGAAGGGGGTTTCTCCAATCAGAAGCCCACCAGGGAGGACGGCTGGGGACTGGGCACAGATGGAGTCACCCATCCCTACCAGGAAGAGGAATCAGGACGGGAGGTCATTGCCACAGTGCCTATGACACAGGAAACCTCCTTAAATATTAGATGCACCCAGGAAATATTAGTTAAATTATCACAGACTAATATGATCAGTTTCCTCTAGGATAAAATGTGATAAATGGGTTTTAATAAACAGAGGAGAATTATATGCATCATATTCATGGTTCCTGTCAATTTTATTTAGAGTAAAATGCCATTGGGATAATTAGTTGGTTTTTACTGTGTTCATTAAAAGCTTTTCTAATGACCGCTTGGAGGAACAAGTAAAATTAATTTCTTTCTTGAACATCAGAGGAATTCATCAAACAAACAAAAAGCAAACCCCAGTCTGGGCCATACAGGGCCAGGGCTGGCTGTGGCTGAGCCCATTCCAGTGCCCTGGTCAGCAGTTGCAGGAACACTGGCACCCAAGCAGGTGGCAGGGAGGTGGCCCAGGAGGAGCGACCGAGCAGCTGTGCGACTTCTCATGTGCCTGACTGCAGAGCCCACTTCTGTCTGGCACACACCCCAGCCATGGACCCTGGGGTTCAGACCAGAGATTTTTCCTTGCCGGGGGCCCTTTGGGGTCCAGGGTAGGGCCAGGCACTCAGCAGGGCTCAGGGCCCTGGATGCCACCTCCTGTCTGAAGAACCTAGCAGGGCTGGGCAGAGCTCAGCCTTCACTCAGCCGCAGCATCTGACCTGTGGCACTCGCTGTTGGCAACCCATGCTGGTCAGGAGGACCCACAGGTGTGGTGACAAAATAGATGGCCTCCAACAGGCTGCAGGTGGTATCAGGAGCAGGACTGAGCCCCAGAAGACGCAGAAGGACCTGAAGGGCCTCCTAGTTGGTGCACTGACCCTGCACTGGTGCCTGAGCAGAGGTGGTGGGGCCAGGAGAGCTTGAGTCACCTGCCAGGGTCCTCAGCAGGGAGGAGGGTGGAGAAGGAGAGCAGGCCCAGGCACATCCCGGGCTGCTGCTGAGGGATAGTCCTCCCACCTCTCGCCCGGCTGGACATTGTGCACCATCAACTGCACTGCACCGGTACACAACCACACAGGCCCCACTTGGGGTTCCGTGACAGCGCAACGCCTCAGACGGTGGCCCACAGAGCAGCAGGGCGGGGTTCCCTCTCATTGCTGCCCAGTGCTGCCGCATGGACATCTGTCCGGCTCCCATTGTCCTGCTGCTCCCTGATGGCAGGCAGGGCCTGCCCTGGGGTCAGGCTGGACATAGCAACCCTGCTGTCTTGGAGCCAGGGAGGCTCCCTGTCCAGGAGGTCACCTCCCCCCAGCAGGTGGCCCTGGGCGACCCCACCAGGCAACAGGATCCCCCTTTCAGATGGCCAAGACCTTCCCCTGCCTATTTGCGGAAGGGGTACGGCCACTGTGCCCCAGGTCACTCACATAGGGCTGGAGCTGCGTCCCAGCTGGCAGAGGAGCAGCAGAGATGGTCCTCTGTGTGTCCCCCAAACCTTGTGGGCACCCTTGGGGCTCTCAGTCCTCTTTCTGGAAGTGAACCTAGCCCATGACGCTTCAGCGCTCCTTTTTACCTGTGGTCAGGAAGAAAACGTGAGGGGAAGGGGCTGGAGGGGCCCAGCTCTGAGGCCTCCTTGAAGCTCAGTCCACCGTGGCTGCCCTTCCAACAGAGATGGGGTCCCTGGCATGGTCAGCTCTTTCCAGGCCTACCCTTCAGTGCCAGGGGACCCACCCTGATCAGTGCCACCATTCCCACATCCTCTGGCCCCTGCCCCACTCCGAGCCCCACTCTCAAGGCCACACAATCCAGCTGAGGGTAGATGGTCCCCTGCAGAGAAGTCCCTTCATGCTGAGTCTCGGTGTGTTTTTTATTTATATTTATTTAGCGTGCTATGGGAAATGGCACCAGGGCCTTCACACTGAGCTACATCCCCTGTGCTTTTAAAATTATTTAAATTTTGAGACAAGGTCTCTCTAAGTCAGAAAGTTGCCCAAGCTGGGCTAGAAATATTTGGCCCTCCTGCCTCAGTCTTCCAGAGAGCTGGGATTGCACCACCACCTGTGCACCACCATGCTCAGCTCCAGGCTTCTTAAACTGACACGTGGCCTGGTGCGGCACCTCGCCTGGACCTACGAGTCTTAAGCCCTCGGCAGGCGCCCAACCCAAAAACTGTTTTCATGCACGGGCACCATGATAGATCTCAGGCACCACCAAGACCATAGGAGGTCAGCAACAGACACAGGACTCAGCTAAAAGGACGTGGGCATGTTCCCTGCGTGTGACCACCGTCTCTCGAAGCTGTGTGGTGACTCGGTGCCCACCTGCAAGGTGAAGGGAGGAGAAGTCAAGGCTGTGGCGACCAGAGAGCATCAGGGGACCGGTCACTTCCAAACCACGCTATCTCCACCCGCGGCCTCAGGAACATTCACTTCAGTCCCTCACCTGATGCGGCTATGTGACAGTGGGCCTGGCACAGGCCGGTGGACAGGGAACAGGCCGGACGCTGCCAGGTGACCTGAGAGCTCGTCGAGTTTCTCAGAATGGTGTGCAGCCCAAGTCTCCCCACTCGTGTGTTTCTGGAGGCTTCCACCTGGTATTGTCAGAGAGAGGCTGACCTCAAGTAACCAGAGTCACAGGAAGTGAAACGCTGGGTAAGGAAGACTGCGAGAAGCGTGGCTGGGGACGTGGCCCCCCGAGTCGGGAGCCTCAGCTGGGCTGGGAAGTCACCGGCTCCTGGCAGGAGGAGACAGCGGCTCAGAGGACGGAGACACTGTGGCTGCAGCCCCGCTGCCTCGCCTGTGGCAGGTCACTCCCGGACCCAGCAGGACTGGGGCTCTGAGCTCGGACACAGGCCAGATTTTCACATCCAAGGTGTTTCCCGGAGCAGCTCGGTGGAGGGAAACTCAGCTGGCACCAGCTCATTCGTGCTCACAGCCTCGCCTGCAGCCCTGTGGATACAGTCAATTAAGCTGGGGCCAACGGGCTACAGGGCCAGCGCCAGGCCCAGGGACCAGGTAGGGCCCAGGAGGAGTCTCCCGGCCGACAGTCAATCAGCACACCCTAATTGGAAAGTGGTCATAAAAAGTAATTGAGTTTAATACATAATTTAGATCATTACCCGTTAAGTTAATGCCTCCCGCTTAGGTGTGGGGAGAAAATTATTTATCTCATAGACGGGAAGATTTCATTTGTTTTTCTAATGGAATGCTCGCCAATTGACTTTAATAAGAGCAGTTTGTTAAATCAGATTTTGAATCGGTGCATGAATTTGAAGTTCGTATGTTAATTTTTGACATGAAAGACTCGGGCTCCATTCCCCCTTAAAGTGGCTGGATTGATTCTCCTGGGGGAGCCCCAGGCATTGCTGTCCTGCATCACAGAGATTAAACTGCGTCTCGCTGCTGTCTTGCTGCAGCCGGTTTGGCTCTGGCTTCTCCCTTTTTCCTTCTCAAGGAGGGGTCAGACAGAGGCTCGCTGCCCCTTCACAGGCCCTCTCCCTCCGGAAAACTAAAAACAAATGAGTTTGTTAAATACCAGGAAGGAGCGTAACGGCAACCCTTCACCGGGTCTAACCGTCTGTGAGCCATTAACTCCAGCGATTCCCCGAGCGTGCGGCCAGCGTGGGCCCCAGCGTACGAATGGCTCAGGGCCAGGAGGGGACCTGGGCTGCTCGTGCTCCAAGATGGGACAGAGGGCATGGTGTCTGGGCCCATGCTCACCTCCATGTGCTCCGAGCTGGGCAGATGCCCTCCATGCAGGCCTCAGTTTCCCTATCTAGAGACACAGATGTGACTCTAAGGCAGGGCTCGGAGGAGAGGAGGTGGCACCTGCTAGGGGCCCACTCGTGAGCTCAGGCCTCACAAGCACTGCCCCCAGGCCTGCCCCGGACCCTGCCTGCCTCCCTGTCCCCCTCCTGCCTGCAATTTGGGCAGCACCAGGCACAGACGTAGGGATGTCACCTCACCCTTAGCTGGGCCCCATGCTCTGGGCCCCATGTCTCATCTCTAGGTGGACCCTGAAGGCCGAGGGTGGCCCATAGGCCATCTCAACGATCCAGGCTTGGCGTGGAGGGCTCCCAGGGTTGCTGGATAAGTGGGGGAGCACTGAGGCTAAATCCAAACCCATCCTAAGCCACCAGGAAATGAAATCAACCCCTCCCTGCCCCTGTAGCAGCCCTGAGACATCAAGGGCCCTGCTCCACAGCCTCTGCCTGGTCTCATCTGTACTCTGGGCTGACCATGGGGTTCAGCATCAGGTTTTCATGGAGCTCTGCCCCCAAGCCCCAGGCCCAGAGCCCATAGGGTGTTCCTTGCCTCTGACCCCTCTGGAAACAAGACACAGGCCCCCCAGCTGGTTCACTCTGGGAAGCAGACACCCCTGAGTCCCGAGAAGCCATCCTGAGACCCTGGGAGCCTAGAGCCTCCAGCCAAGGAGCTCGCTTCCCAGAAAGACAGGGAAAAGTGTATCTGTCCTGGCGGCCCCCATAGGGCAGGGTCTTCTGACTCCTCACAGGCTCAGCCTAGAAGCTTGGGGTACACAGGAACCCACAGCTGAGTGCAACCCCACGAGGCAGCCCAAGTCCCTCTGGCTCCACACCACCCACAGCCTCCAGGTGGCTGAGGGAACCCTGCTCCGGCAGAGCCCTCTTTTCCCGTGCCCTGCTCAGTGGAGACCCAAGGTGTGGTCCACCAGGGCCCACGCAGCAGCTCAGGAGCAGGCAATCAGGCACCCACAGTAGGGCACAGGGTGGCCAAGGTGACCACTAGGAAAGGACACATGTGCCAGAGGTTGAGGCCCAGGGCCATCACGGCACTGCATACTTTGTCCCTTTTTGATGAAGGGAACAGAATACCCAACATGCACGGCTTAAGGGATGAGACAGGGCAGCCTCATGGCGCAGGGCTGGGAGCTGCTGAGGGCAGGGCTCAGGGGTGAAGAGGAGCCGGAGAGAGACAGCCCCTCCGGGCTGTGGCCCCTGCTGGCTGCTTCCTCCTGCAGACTCGGCTCGCAGCAGCAAGTCAGTTTGGAGTGCCACCTTCCCAGAAACCCATCCTCGCCGCGTGGAGCTTCACGGGGACATCTAGACAGAAACCCAATGAGACAGTGGCCACCAGCCCCAAGGGCCACCCCTGGCCTCGCTCAGGGCTACAGACCTTTCATTTGTTTCTGCATGAACAGCCTCGGGGCAGCAGCCACTGGCCTTACTCCAGCCAAGGTCGAGGCTATGAGCACGGGGCAGGGCCACTGCAAGCTGCCTGGCTGTGGCCGCTGCTCCGGAACAAATGGAAGAGCTTGTTTACAAATTGTCCGTGGAAATCTGAGTTGCAAACATTGGCATCAGGCCTCGCCTGCCAGGCCACCCGGATTGGAGGGTGATTTATGAAGATTGCTTTACCTGGGCCGAGCTGGTCCATGCCGGGGAGTAATTCACACCAGGCTCATTTCAGATGCAGTCAGAGACCCCCGTATTTCACGATGACAATGTAATCACAGAGCCACATTAAAAAGTCATTATTGTTTAGAATCCAGCTTGGTTTGAAAAACACTTACTATAAAATTCAACAGCCTTTGTAAATTACCGAAAGGTTTACTCAAGAGCACTAGGTGCTGTGATTTAGACACAGAACTTACCACGTTATTGATTCTGTGGGATTTTGTCGCTCCCTGCATTTATGGGGATGATTAGTGAGTGATCAGAGTAATAAGCTGCCCCATGTCGGTTCATAAATAAGGATGAGTTCGATTTGTGCCCTCAAATCTCCCAAGCACCCCGCCCCTGCCCCGGAGTCTGGGATGCCCCTGTGGGGTGGTTTTGCAGACAGGTGTGGAATCAATGAGACCCACAGGGGATGCTGCCTCCCGGGACCTGCTGTCACTAGCCGTCCCCAGCACACCAGCGAGGGAACACTGCAGAGCTCTGCCCGAGTTTCGCGTCCCCCTCCTCTGCTGTTCTCCACGTGCGGGCCAGGTCTGCACATCACTGGACAGGTGGAGGCAGTGCTTACACCGTGGCCGATCCCTGTGGCCAGGCTTTGGCTAGAGGAGTGCGTGAGGTGAAGTTCGGGAAGTCCAGACCAGGCCACCTGCAGAGGCCCATGGCCTGCGTGGGGCCTGGCAGGAGTCCCGACCCCAGCCCAGGACCACACCCTGCATGTGGTCTGAGCTGAGAGTGGCCTGGGAGGGAACTGAGTCGAATTGAGCTGGGAGTGGTTTAAAGCTGAATCCAATGACAGACCAAACACCCTGCGGGCAGGGGAGAGGTGGGCTGGGACCAAGGAGCTGCCCAAACCCAGGGGCAGGGGCAGGAGGGTCGCAGGGCCCACGGAGCTCCACCTGAGGACCCGCTCCACCATCGCCCCAGAGCCCCATCAGCACTGCTGGTAGGAACCGTTTGTGTGGAAAGCCCAGCCTGTGGCCTCCTTAGCAAGCCCGATACCCCCAGGGTATCTCTGGCAGCGCCTGCCCCTGAGGTCACACATAGGCACTACCCCTCAGACTCTGTGGTCAGCATCACCAGCGCGCTTTGTGCAGTAAGCAGGACCCTCCATGGCCGAGCTGGGACAGTGGTGAGGAGCAGGGCTCTGTCCTAGGCCCCCAGTGCTGAACCCCACGTTGGCCCTGCTGCCCACCGGTGTCCTTATGCACGAAGTAAACATGGCCAGGAGCGCAGCATGTCACCAGCCTTCCACAGCTGACAGTGAGCAGGATGACTCTCCCCTTGCCCACCAGGAGCCCACTCTGTGTCAGGCTCAGGTGCCCACTCCTCGGCCTGTCCCTGTCCAGAGTAGCCCATACCTGGATGCCCATGGGCTGGGCACAGGTGGGCCCTGCTACTGTCAGGGCACCTGCACCTGGCTGCTCCCACACCCAGGTTCTTGTCTCCGCAGAGGGGAGCTGGGCTGAGCTGCAGGGCCCCGTGCAGAGGGACTGACCAGCTACCCGCCCACGCATGGCAGTCTGCTTTAGGCCCAGCCTGGGACCTGGTCCCTCTACTCCAGGACTTCGGGGGCAGCTGGGCTCCCACACGCTGAGTCCACTTCTGGTCCCTCTTTCCTTTTCCTCTCTGGCTGTTTGTTTTCTGGGAGGAGGAAGCAGAGAGCACCATGTTCTCTAAGTATATCTCTCAGTCTCTTCTGTCTCTTCCCACGGTTCCCACATGTCGGTCCACATAGCCACACGGTGCCACTAGGACACTCTGGGTGCCCTGAGGCCCTTTGGGGCAAGGACTCTAGGCCTCTGTCCCAAGTCCAGGTGGCCCCTCCAGCCAGCGCCAGTGATCGTGTCTGCTCTGACTCCAGCGGGCCTCACTCTGGAGGGCCTCTGCCCTCCTTGCTCTTCTGATGGGGTCCCCACCCCAAGCCCTGCAGGGGCCCGTGTTCCCCCCTCCAGCACCGAGCTCCCCAACCCTGGCCACAGCCAGCGCTTCCCCTCCCCTCCCGAGCTGACAGCTCAGACTCTCCTGAGCTCCGTTCCTGTGCCTGCCAGTTGAGCCTGACTCTGCCTCTCTCTAGGGGATTCAGCTCTGGGAGGGGAAGGACTTCAGTCCCCAAGGCCTGACCCTCAGCAGGTGTTCAATTATTTGTTGAATGAATAAACGTCCTTGAGGTTGTGCTCAGCAGTCTCCTCCACCCGCATTTCTGAAATGGTTTCTTTTCCTCTTTGATTTCTATCCCAGACTGTGGGCTCGTTTTTCATCTTTCTCTGCTATCTTAGCATCTTTTGTTTTCTCCTAGGCCCCTCCCCCCCAGGATCTGCGTTCTTTGTCCCCAGGTTTTATTACGGGGTAATCCAAACACGCAGAGCATGTTCTACAGGACAGCGTGTGATTTTATCCCAGATTTAACACAGATTAGCATTTTTCCATATTTGCTTCAGGTAATTACCTTTAGAAGCAAAAACATTAGGAACAGACGAAAGCCCTGCTCTCTTCTCTCCCCACTCCAGCATCTGCCGCCCCACGGGCAGCCCCACGAGCAGACAGCCTCAGTGTTCCACCCGGCGACCCGTGCGCAGCTTCATCCCTGCCCACTGGGCACCGCACCTCTGGGCACTGACCTCTGGCCCCGTCTGTGCAGGGCCAGCCATGGCTGCCGCGTCCGCCTGCAGAGCACCTCGGGGTCAGATCCTCAGGAGAAGTCCCGCATCTGCCGCCACACCCTGCATAAGCAGCTGCCTGTGCAGACGGACAACAGTGTCTCCCGGCCTGAGGGAGGGGACATTTGAGGGACAGGCACTTCTGCGGCTGAGCTCCATCCCAGGCCCTTTATTTTGTATTGCGAGACAGGATCTTGCTAAGTTGTCCAGGCTGGCTTTAAATTTGGAATCTTCCTGCCTCAGCCCCCTGAGTAGCTGGGGTTACAGGTGTGACTGTCACTGCTGCCTCTTCTCACGCTGATTGGCCACCGTCTCCTGCTGGGAATTGCATGTTCATATCATTTGCCTATTTTCTTTCTTGTACTTGTCTTAGTGATTTGTGTATGCAGGGTAATTACCACGCTTCTGTTACCTTAATAATAGACATTCTGTCCTGGCTGGCGACTGGTCTTTTAACTTTTAACTTCGTGTTGCCCCTGTTGTACACAGGCTGTTAATCACACCACAGTCAGCTTTACCAAACGCCAGCCTTGTGTTCCCTTTGCACGCCTTACCTGAGGAAGATTTCTGTGTTCTGCTCTGATGCCATTCCCCGAGTTTCTAAGATGGTTACAGCTTTGCGTGTCGGGTGCTTGCCTGGGGCCCAGCTGCACTCTGTCTCTGTCCAGTGCTGGGTGATGACCTGAGTTCCTCAGCTCTCCTATCCACACCCCCTGACCTCGCGGGTCCCCAGACACCTCTGCTGTGCCCTCCCCCCTGTGGTGACTCAGAGGTCTTGACTGCCCTCAGCCCTTTGGCACCCACGTGAATGACAGAGCCACCAGGTCCCATGGAGCCCGGCTAGGATTTCACATGAAACTGCACAGAATTTATAGATCACTGAGTCTTCTCGTTCCTGACATCTCCCTCCAATTAGTCAAATCTCATCCATGGCCTTCACTAAAAGCTTATTATTCCTCATTTAGTGGTTTCACATCAGTGTCATCCTGGAGTGTTATCGCCACTGGGAATGGGCAGCTTTTCCGTTACTTTCTCAGTTCGCCCGGCTCCTGCACGGTGATGCAGAGGTGCTGTCTTCCTGCACCCACGCTTATGAACTCTAATCACAGAGTCCCTGAGCAAAATTACATTGCCTACTAAAACCTCATAACCCACATCGCCCCTTTCTGACCCTATCGCCTTCCTTTCCTGGCCTTGGCCAGATGCCCTGAACGAGGTCAGTGGTCAGCTCCTGGCTGTGGCTCCAGGGAAGCCACATCTGAGTTCTATGCAGATCTCCATGGTGGCCCTTGATGACCCTTTGCGGGTCCCTGTGCCATCCCTGGGCTCAGAACGGCCTAACTGCAAAGCGGACATTAAATTCCTGTGCATCCCCCAGGAGAGCACCTCTCTTCTGGGTGTGAACTCGCTGGCCACGAAAAGGAATATCTGCAGATCAAAACCCACCTGGCTGGAGTTGTTCCACCTTGAGCCTGGTGTGTGACCAGTCTGCTGACGCTGTGCCCATCCTCTGAAGCCACCTTCTGCATCACTCTAGGAACAGCCACCCTGTGAGTGAGCCGCTACCCGGGGATTTCTGCTGGACACCCCCCATGTGGGTTTCTCCTTCGGCATGCGACAGCCCAGGAGTGGGGGCCTGAGCTCACTGCAGAGCAAACTTGAGCGACTGGGTCTTCTGAGCTCCCGTACCTGCCAGCAAGGACTCATGGCAGCAGGAGCCCCCCAGGGCCCCCCCATAACCCCTGGAGGACACTGGTGTGAGAAACAAAGGGTCGCTTTGTATCATTTTGATGAAGAATATGTGACTCGTGATACAGTTACTTCCGTGGGAAGTCAGCTGTCCTCACCAGAATCAAAAATGCAGCTTCCACAGTGCCCAGTGCTGCACCCACAGCATGGCCATGTGGCATCCGCTGACCTCAGGTCCTGCAGACATGAGCCTGGGAGAGGCCCCTGAGACCTTCCCTAGCCCTGAGCCCTCCTTCAGACATCCGGCCCAGCCCCTCTGCAGGCCTCCACAGGGCCTCTCAGGCAGGGTCTCCTACCCAATGCCACACCTGCCTCCGTGTCCTGACTGGGATCAAAGCAGGTTTTCTAGCATGTAAGCCTTCACAGTGGCTTTTAGTCACCCCTTGATGTCTCTGGAAAGAAGTAGCTGTGAGCTGTCCACACCTAAGGAGAGGGAAAACACAGGATTGACATAAATTGCTTGGAATGCTTCTGCATGGAACAGATGCCACCCCTCCCCTCTTTGGAGTTTATTCAGTCGTCTATAGATCAGGAGGGACTCCTGGGTTCCTGGGTCATGACCTCGCCTACTTTATTTTGTTGCTGTAATGTCCCTGGCTGTGTGGACCATTCCCACAGTCAGGTCCCTCTGATCCATTTCCTCACGGCAGGGTTTCCCACACTGCTCTGCTCTCTGGGCTCCCCTGGAATCTCTGACCCAGCCATGGAAGGAGCCAGGGAGCCCTGTGCCTGGAGAAAGTTGTTAGAAACCGAGAGCTGGGCGTGGTGGGGGCTCACAGCCGTCTTGAGGGGGACTCCAGCGCCCATGCACACAGCATCCCCAGTGAGAATAACACTGCACGATCTCGAGCAGCTGCGAGGAGAAATCGTCAGTGAGGTTAATGATGAACCTGTAGAAGTCATGGACACGGAAGAGTAGATCAGGAAATAAGAGAAACCACAGAGCCTCAGTGACGTGGGACAGCAGGGAATACCCAACAGGAGCACGTGGATGGCAGGATGGGCAGGGTGAGAGAATGTGGGGAGATAGTGGCTGGAAATTTTCCAGATCTGTTGAAAAATATTCCTCCGGCATCCAGGGTGCTCAGCCCTGTGAGCAGAGTAGGAGATATTCACCCAGACCGTGGCCAGCAAAGCACCGAAGACCAAGGCCGAAGAGGCTGTGGGCACGGGCAGGAGGCCGCTGCGTGTGCCAGAGGCACCATGAGGGACCCCCTCCCCGCTTCACGGGCAGCCAGAAGGCCTGGGAGGACGCATTCAGATGGTAACAGGAAACACTGCCAAGCGAGACGCTATACCCCACAAATCCATCGTTAAACAAGGAGTTAAAGAAAGACAACACCAGATTGTTTTCTTGCCAGCAAATCTGCCTTATGAGAAATAACAAAAAAAAAAAAAAAAGAAAAGAAAAGAAAAGAAAAATCTCCAGACTGACAGCAAGAAACACAAGAGAGTGATTCAAACCCACACAATAAACAAAAAGTGTCAGCAAAGGTGCATAGGTAGTTACAAAATTCCAAGCATTCTGAATTTCAGATTCTGAGATTCAGCGTGTCCAACCAGTAAAGTTCAAATGTGTGTTTCAGCATCTGAAAAACAAGAAATCCAACACACTTCTGCCTTTGCTCACTTCGGGTAAAGAAAACAAGGTGTCCACACGGCCGGACCCCAAGCAGGCCCACAGCACTGCCCCCAGAAGGACAGGTGGGCTCTCTGGCCTAAACTCTGTGGTCCCCAGACACAGCCGCCGGGATGGAAAAACGCTTCCACCAGCCACCACCGTCATCAGGTCAGGAAGCAACAGCACCACAAAATTTACAATTCACAAGAAGAGGAAATTAAACAAAACATTCCTAATTAACCGATAGTTAAAGAGGAAATCTTAAATTAGAAGACACGTTTATATGAACGAAAATGGAAACGCAGCCCACCAAACACAAGGTACAATGAACGGAAGCCAGTAAAAATGCTCGAGGGAAATTTACACCTGCAAATGTATACACTACAGTAGCAGAATAGGAAGAATAACTAATCCCACAGCCTACAGAAGAGAGGAAATAATAAAGATCAGAGCAAAAATAAATGGAACACAGAATGCAAAACAATAAAGACCACTAGATCTAGTTGCGTTATTGTGAACTTAAGTCTGGTTCTTTGAAGAAAAGAAGAAAAGTGACAATTTTTTAGTGGTGGAGACCAGAAAAGAAAAAGAGAAGACTAAGCCACTGAAATCTGTAAAGTTATTGGTCTTACGAAATACAGTGACTAGAGGGACATTGACAAGTTCAATAACTTAGAGGAAGCAGAAAAATTCATAGTAAGAAAAATCTAACCAAAACTAGTTCAAGATGATCTAGAAAAGCTAAGTAGACTTATAACAAGCAAAAATACTGAATTAGAAACTTAGGGGGAAAAATCCGTAAAGAAAAGCGAGGTCCTAGGGTCACCACTGAAATCTGCCAAATGTTCCAAGAATTCATAGTGATCCTTCACAATCTCATCTAAAAAATAAGAAGAGGGAACATGTCCCGGCGCATCCTCTGCAGCCGGGATTAAGTGGAACAGAACCAGACAGAGACATCACACAGTGGGCTCCGGTGAGTTACCTTGTGAACATACATGAAAAACTTCTCAAAGAAAGTATTATCAAACTGATTCCAGCAGCATATAAGAGGATTATTTACCATGGCCATATGGGATTTAGCCAGAAATGATGGGTTGATTTATCACACAAAAATCTATTGGTGGAAGGCACCAGGTTACAAAAGATGAAGGACAAGAACCAGTGATCACCTCACAGACACAAAGTGTTTAACAAGCCCAGAACAATGAGGTAAAACCATTGGACAGGCCAGGTGTATGAGGGGTCCCCAGCCCTGCAAACCCATCTGCAAAGAGCCACAGCTGACTGGGTGCCCCTGCCCAGCCCCGGAACAAGACCTGGCCGCTGCTCCTCTTTCTTGTTTATCACGGGCGAGAGGGTCCAGCCAGGGAAATCAGGCATGAAAATGAAATAATAGGCATGCAGACTGGAAAAGAAGTATGAATACCTCAATCCGCAGATGACATCATTTTCTATGTAGCAAATCCCAAGGAATCCACACATAGAAAAACCAATTACTACTAGCATATGACTTAAGCAAAGTTGCAGTTTATGCGACTACTATACAAAATCAATCGTATTTATGCACTCTAGTAATGAATAATAGGAAAAAATTCATTTATAATAGCATAAAAAATAAAATACTTAGGTATAAATTTAACAAAGAAGTGTAGCATTTGTATGCTGGAAATTACAAATGTGGTTGAAAGAAAGTCAATCAAAATCAGTGGCAAATAGCACGAGTGCACGGCTCAGAAGCCTTCGTGTTGCTAAGGCGACGGCACTGCTCCGAGTGACCTCAAACCCAGCGCAGCCCCTTCACCACGACCAGCTGGCTTTATCACCGGAGCTGGCAAGCAGATCCCACGCAATGCGAGCGGCCAGCACAGCAGGGGAAGCTGGACAGGAAGAGCAGAGGTTGAGGACCCGCACTTTCCCGTTTCACCACTGACTCCATCACGGTGGTGCCCCAGACGCAGCGTCCCCCACCTGAGCATGGCCACACGGAGCAGAAGGAGACCGAAGCGAACCCTGCGCTTCGGAGCCAGACAGTTAAGTGAGGAGAAATCTTCTCAACAAGGGCACGGGCACTGCTTTGCGTCCCATCTTGTCCCACACACGGAAATTAATTTCAAAGTGCATCCCCGGTCTCGCCATGAGAGCTAAAACGGTGAGGTTGGGAAGGCGAGACAGAAACAGAGCTGGGTGCAGCTCAGCGGCGGAGCACAGGCCTGGCAGGGATGGGGCCCTGGCTTCTGTCCTCAGCCAGGAAAGCAGTCGGCCTGACCCTGGGTAGGCAGCCGTTTCCTGGATACGACACAAACCACAAAAGGAAAGTAGATAAACTGGACTACATCGAAATTTAAACTTTAATGCTATTACTCATGCCACTGAGAAAGTGGAAATTCAAATCTGTAGAATGGGAGAAAATATTTTCAAGGGGCTGGGGATTTGGCTCAGTACCTGCCTGGTAAGCACAAAGGTCATGAGTTTGATCCCTGATACCAACAAACAAAACAAAACAAAACAAAAAGAGAGAGAGACAGAGAGAGAGAGAGAGAGAGAGAGAGAGAGAGAGAGAGAGAGAATATCTGCAAGTTATTTGCAGGGTAAAGGACTTATATCCTTGATATGTAAAACAGCATTTAAAAGTGGCCAAAGGACATAGATGGACATTTCATCAAAGGAAATCTGCAAGCGGCCAGCCTGTGCAATGGCGTTTGTGAGCAGGAGAATGGATGAGACGGAGGCCTGTGGAGGGGTGGAGGCTGGGGGTGGGCTGTAGCTCATGAGGTGAAGGCAGCCAGAGTTACACAAGGGAGGTGTGCAAGGGCCCATGGATCTACTAAACACGCCGACGTGTGCTCGTCAGATGGGTGTCACATGCATCAATTAAGCTTTTTGATTCCTAAAGTCACCAAGACCAGAGAGGTCAGATCTGGCTCTGTCCACACAGCAGTAGAAATCGAGTGTCACTCTGAACATTCTGGGACAGGAGGCAGATAGTGTGCAAGGTCAGTGACACGTTCTTTATACAGTCTCCTAACAACAGAAAATGCTACCCACAAATGGTATCGCTCATCACAGAGAAGAACCTAAAGGAAATATTAGCAAATGGAATCAAGAACTATGAATCCACCACAGCCAAGCAAGGATGGCTCAATACGGGGAAATCCAGCTGAGAATCTGAATGCTTGTTGCCCACCAGGACATCCCTTCCCCAGATGCAGAGATGCTTTTGACGGAGCTCAGCCGTCAGGCCTGTGAAGAGCCAGGATGAGACATGGGAGGGGGCAACCTCCCATGCCAGCAAGGTTGGGAGTGGCTCCCCGAGGGCAGCCTGCACCTGAGTCCACTGTGGGCTCCTGGAGGACAGGCTGGCACACCTGGCAAGAGGGCGCCAAGCAGGGCCCATGTCACCCTTCCTGAGGGACAGCCGCAGGCCCCTGAGTCTCTGTGAAGTGCTAACTGCGGCTGAGGGTCCTCCAGGCAGGGCCGCCCAGCCCCTCTGTTCTGATGCCGGCCTATGGATGGGGGCGCGGCAGCTGTGGGCTGCAATCTGACTTTCGCTGTCTGTGCAGAGCTGTCCAACCCAGCAGGTGACCACCAGATCTCCAAGAGCAGGGCCACTGACCCCGCCGCAGCCCCTTGGGGCAGCTTGGCCACTTGGCAAGAGGGACACCCAGGTCATGAGGCACTGACCTGGATCAGAACTCCCAGGTTTAGCACTGCTGCCACCTGGAACTGGGTCAGGGTTCGGGCAGTTACAAACACGAAAACGCAGTATTTAGTAGCTCGCTCGAAGAAGAAAGAGAGAAAACCATTTGTTTTGTTTGTTTGCTTGCTTTTGTGGTGCTGGGGATTCAACTCCAGGCCTTGCACATGCCAGGCAAATGCTGTTCCCCGAGTTACACCCCGGGCCCTGGAACTTGTATTCAAGCCCCAGCCACTGTATTCAAAGCTTAAAATTCACAGGAAAATGTGACAGGATGGAAGGTGCATGTGATTATGCAGGCACAAAATATCAGCCTGTTTTAAATAAGAATCCGGAAACAAAAGGGAAAAGAAAGCAGTGTGTCCACAGAGGAGGGCCAGCAGCAGGGCGGAGCTGAGGCCTTGCCGGTCTGCAGCGGCCCCTTCTGCTCCGCTGCCCGGGCTCCTGGCAGGTGGAAGGGGCAGGACAGCAACGCTTGCGGTCACCCTTTCTCCCCTTTCTCTCCCAGGGTCTCCTCTGGCAGCGGCTGGGTACCCTGGAGGCTCCACACTGAGGCGACCCCGCCTCTTCTCCCAGCCTGCACACCCTCTCTGCGAGGGACCAGCTCCCCGAGATACATCCCCTCCGCTCCAAAGACCTGGAGCAGATTCTGGCTTCCGGAGGTCCCCACCGACGCAGCCTGAAAAGCATGACAACACTTTACTTAAGGACACTAAAAGTTTATCTTCCTTGATAAGCACTTTCATATGAAAATGTTTGCTTCTGAATTCAGCCTGCAGCTTAAGATCATGTGCTGACAGATTTGCAGGATCAGTCGTGTCTCTGGCCCTGTGTGAGGTCCACACAGAGGGACAGTCCTCAGCGGTGGGGTGCAGAGGGGAGGGACACAGGCAGGGACCCGCAGGAGCCATGAGTGGCTCAGAGTGAGAAGGAGGCTCTGGGGGCGGGAGGCCAGCGCCCACACACAGTGAGGGCAGCCAGCTACCGAGAAATAAAAGTGGAGCCACTCACTTAACCAAAAATAAGCTCTAACTGGGTGAAGGACTCACACGGAAAGAAAGAACAGAAAAAACCACAAGGAAGTCTTCCACGCTGTTCCCACGCTCCAGGCAGCCTCCCAGGGGATCTGCTGAGCGCTGGGTCCCACGGCCCAGCCTGCTTGTCCATCCACTCTGCACTGGACAGGCGGCTGGACATCTGAGGTCAGTGGGGCTGGCACGGGGCCACTTGGGACCCCTCTTCCCCTGCGTCCCCCGGGCCCGTCTCTCTTCACGTCTCCTCGTAGAAGGATGTCAGGACTGCCGGTCAGGGCCACCTCAGTGACCTCACTGGGCCATCCTCACCTCCACCGAGGTCCCACATCCAAACAGAGGCATACACCAAGGTCTTGACACTCACACGGGCAACCTGGGGGGCCCAGTTGCACCCCAACTCAGCCCCTTGCCTCCACATGGACAAAGCCTCCAGCTCTCTCCTGGAATTGTACACAAACTTGAAAATGAGCACAACCTCAGAAGCAGCTCCGTCCTGGGGCGAGTCTGCCAAGGCACAGGCCAGGGCGGGCCAGGGAGGCACAGGCACAAAGGGCAGGAGGACAGTCGCTGGCTCTCAGGGGAAAGGAGGTCACAGTGAAGTCCCACCCAAGCTCTTTGTGCCCAGAGTGTGGCAGGAAGGGGGTGTCTTTGTCATGCCTGGCCTGGCAGGGGTCAGCAGGGGACCCCGATTGGTGACCCCAGGTTCCCAAAGGTGAGAGGAGAGAAGTCTGGGTGCCCATGCCTGCAGGCCCTTGTCTTCACACATGCATTGCAGTGAGCACCCGCTGGCACCCATGGGCACATCTTGCATGCTAAGTGCTTCGCTTGGCTCTCAGACCGTCCTCATCGTCAGCTGACAGCTGTGCCAGTGTGGGCCCCTCCACTTCTGCCCCTTCTCCTCCAGCCTGCCTGTGCCCAGGCCTCTCTGCTCAGCCCAGGGATGTCCTTGTAGTCGACAGTCCCTCAGGCTGCCTGGTGTCCCCAGGATGAAAGCTCCAGGACCTTCCTAGGGACAGAAGCCCCTAGCTCCAGGCCAGGCCAGCTCCTTGGGCCCCACAGCCAGGCTGTCCTAGTTCCAGAGACATCTTCGATCTGCCTACCATGGGACTGATGCTGTGATGTCCAAGTAACAGCTTAGACCTGGGGTGAGGCCAGGATGGCAGGGCGAGGCCAACTGTCCACCAAGCCCGAAGGTCCCTTCCAGCATGGAGGAGGGGGTGGGGGGTGTGAGTGAGAAAGGGCCCCACAGCCCCTCAGCATCTCCCCTCAGGCTCCTCCAGACCAGGAAAACCCTGCCCTGCCAGCGCCCATCCTCTGCCCTTCCCTGTTGGGACTGACAGGTTCACCTGACACCAGAATCTGTGTCTACCAGTGCTCACTAGGAAGACAGATTGAACGCCAGGCTTCCCGAGTAGAAGGGTGCACAGTCGCTTACAGCGGTGCCCGCAGAGCCGCAGAGCTGCCACGCATTGTGGAGCTCGAAGGCCCGGTGCCTACTGCAGGGACCTGTGGGAGTCCATATCAGAGCTTGAAGGGTCTGTGCTGGGGGCTCAGGAGTCCATGCTTGAAGCCAGGAGACAACTTCCTCGGTGAAGGCAAAGACTATAGCTTCTCCACAACACAGGGGCCCTGCGGGCAGCAGGCTCAGGCCCAACCCTCAATGGGGGAGGGGGAGTGACCCTTGCTGCAAGATGGACTGCAGACCCTGTCGACGGAGAGCCACATGGGGCTGCCTGGCCAGGGACCCATGGAGAGGACTTGTATTGGGGTTGGGAAGAGAGGAGTGGGCTCGTAGGGGCCACAGCTTCTGGCCGCAGGCCTGCAGGCTCCTCCTCAGCCCTTCCCCAAGGGAATCCCCTCCCACAGCCTCCCTGTGCAGGCTGGGGATGAAGCAGGTGGCTGCCAGAAGCTGCAGGTCTTCCTCCCGAGAAAGGCAGGGTAATGCTGCAGGGAGGGTGGGCAGGGAGAGTGGACAGGGCCAAGACATCATTGTGGATTGGCGGGCAGATGGGTGCAGCCCAGTGGAGGACAGAGGGGGTGGGCCTCTTTGGCTGGGGTCTGGACACACAGGAGGGGCTCCAGGACCTCTGGCTGCCAGCAGGTGCTGCTGAGCCCCAGCCTCCTGGGAAGGGAAGACATAGATGTGACAGGTGCAGCCACCAGGATGCCCATGGCCTCCCTCCCCCCCTGACTCTGGGGAAGAGTCATGTCCCAGGACAGTGCCCATGTCTCCGGCCCCAGGCCATCAGGAGATGACAGTGCAGAGCCAAGGTCGCCTGGACCCATGCTGCTACAGAGGACTCCACTGGTTCAGTTTCACCCTCTCTCACTTGCAAGCAAAAGGTGCGGGCAGGCAGTGCCCTGTGGCATCCTGCTTGGAGTCGCTCAATGTCCCTGGGGTACCTATGTATGGGGGGGTCTTTCTCCACGGCCTCAGACCTGGCAGCCCCCAGGCCGCAGCTCATGGACCCCCGCCGTTGCCGCAGCCACTGCAGTGCTGATTGCTCCACTTCCAGGTAATTGAGTTTCCTCTGAATGGGACGAGAGGGCCATATAATTCCTGGGACGATCAAATCCTGCCACGGCCTGTGCAAAGCTACTGAATCATGGGATTGGAGTGAGTGTTGCGAGGCTGCCGCTTCATTTCTGGCGAGATTGCTCCCGCACACTCCAGGAGTCAGCGGTGGAAAGACTCTGCGCAGCGGTTTCCCTGAGACCCTCGAGCTCCCACCAGCCCCCCCCCCGCCTGGCTCTGTCCCCATTCGCCACTCACCTGCTGTGCTACCCACAGCCCCAGGGAGAGGCCGAGAGCCACAGTCCCGAGAGATCTGGCGCCACTGCCAGGAGCAGCCTTCCTCCTACCCTTGACCAGGGGCCAGGACCTCTGGGACCTACGGCATGGTCCCAGGCCACCACCCATGCTGTCTGGTCCCCCTGGCTTCTAGGTGGCTCCACACTGCTGCTGGGTGCATCATACCCGGACCCCAGGCTAGGGTTCCCTGGGTATCAGATCCCAAGTCCATGGGAGAGGGCCTCTGCCTACTGGGCTGGCCTTGGAGCAAACACAGGCCCAATGGAATAAGAAGAAAAAGAGTGCTCCATGCAGTGACCAGGGCAGGAGGGGTGGGACTTGGCAGGATTTGCTTCCACTGAGTGGGCATCAAAGAAAGGAAGGCCCCAGAACAACAGAAGAGAGTGTGCCAGACAGGAACTGGCTGTGGCCAGCACCTCAACAGACAGCAGGGGGTAGAGGGTCTAGGGGACAGCTGGCCACAGCCAGGCAAGCAGCAGGGCCCTGCAGGCCACACCACAGGCAGCCTCTCTGCAGGAAGCACAGCAGAATTCCTGCCCCTGGGGCTCCAGCCGTCCCTGTGCTTCTTGTCCTGAGACAAAACAGGCTTGCAGTGGCTGCTCCTCTGCAGCCCAGGGACGGCACAGGGTCCACCCAAGGTGGGGACACAGAGGCCAGGAGCCCCAGCCCTGCAGGCCCTGGCTTCTCTACCTTCTCTGCTCCCCGGAAGTCTTCCCACCCCACTTGCCCACAGCCACAAGCTAGATCCTCAGGCCGCTCAGCTGTGGGGCTCCCTGGGCCACCACAGATTCCCAGGGTGACCTCGGGCACAGAAAGCAGAAGTCCAAGGGCCCTGCCAGTGTCCTCAAAGCCCAGCTGTTCTCATGGGCTCAGACCTGGAGGATACCCCAAGCCACAAATGCCTCAAGCGTCTAACGGTCACTTCTGAAGGACGATGGCTGACTAGCGACCTGCTGGAATGGTCCAGCCAGGCAAGCTGCCCAGGGCCAGCACCCGGGTCTCCAGGATGCCATCCGTGCCCAGCCGGGCCCGATGGGGGGTTCCTCCCCCAGCACACACGCGTGGGGTTTAATGATCACCCGGTACTGTAATTAGGTATTAAAAACCTCACTGTGCCTTCATAAAATAGCATGGAACGAATAATAAAGTATCATAGTTATAAAGTCATCAAAATGTAATAAAATGGTGTTATTACAAAGACTTAAATTTTAACGATGGTTTTTTAGTATGTCACTTAGTATGTAATTAAAGTTACAAAATAATACAGGGTAATTAAAATAGATTCTAGAGGTTTTGTTGGGGGTGATGACTGTGGGGGCCCCAGCTCTACCCAGGGCGAGCTATAGAGAAGCAGCAGGCTCCTGGTGGCCTGGCCAGCATGGATGACCTTCTATCTGCCTGGAAGAGGGGCTTGCAAAGCTCAGCATGTCTCCCAGTGCCCCGGACCTACCCTGACAGCCAGCACCCACACTGCCTGGGCAAGTGCCCTGGGACCCCCCCACCCTGCCCCTGAGCCACGTGCACACGAATGCCAGAGGATCATCCTCTGCCTGGCTCCTGGGATACAGCGAGCAGCTAACAGACCTGGGCTCCTGGGTGGGTGACTCCAAGGTGCCCACAGCCTTGCTGGGGACCCCCATGGGTACCTACCCCTCCCTTCCTTTAAGTCTATTTCTGGCTCCTCCTCAGCAAACCTCACACGTGAGCCAAGTTCTCCAGGGGCCCAGGGAAGCTGCAGGACCAAACAGATGTCCCTGAGGCCACTGTAGGCCAGGCGTGTGTTTGGGCAGACAAGGGCAGGGTGTGCTGTGGCGAGAGCATGGGGGCCAACGAGGCCCCATGCAGCCAGAGGAGGCACTGCAGAGGGTCAGGCACGCAGCACAAGGCACTGCAGGGCAGAGGGGTGGGCCCTGGACAGAACCTCAGCAGGACTGCAGGCCAGGGGAACAGCTCCCTGTTCACAGGTTGAAAGGGAGCCCCCTCGGCCACTTAGCACCAGCTTGGTGTCAGACTGAGCCCAGATCTTGATCTCATCTTGATCTCCCTCACATTTCCACTCCTGCCGTCCCTGTGGGCTCTCCTGAAGGAGTCCCCTGGACTGGTGACTGCTCTGCAGACGTGCTCACTCCCACCCCTCTCCCACCCCATCTCTCTCCAGTCTGAAAGGCTCTGCAGGGATAGCTGGTCTGCCTAGGAGAGGTAGCTGGAGCCCAGGTGACTCCAGGGAAGGAGTTCCCATCGGGCCGCACCAATAAGGCTTATCTACGCCGCTCCCCCACCGAGGGAGGTGGAGGTCAGCTCGCCCCTTGGGCAGCGCTCTGCTTCTTCTGCAGTTCTCTGCAGCACAAGAAGCCCACACCTGGCCTGCGATGCCTCCAGGCTCTGCTCTGCCCTACCTGTGCCATCTGCTCCTCTTCTCCAACAGACAGGTGAGCTCAGAGGTGGGAGCCGCCTGTGTCCATCTCCCTGAGGCCGGGCAGAGCAGCCCTAGTTCTCTACGTGATGCCACCACAGTCTGAATCTCAAGCCCCTCCTCCTGCTCCTCCCTGTGAACACCCCTCATCCTCCTCCTCTGGAGGTAGGAGCCTCAGACAGACCGGACCGGAGCTCAGCTCCACGCATGGACAGCGCCTCAAAGACGCCCCAGCTGGCCCCGGGCCCCAGGCCAGCACAGCCTCCCGTGTGCTCTCTGGGAAGAGGGGCCTGTTGCTCACTGTAGATCATCCTTAAAAAAGAAACCAGAGACACCGGGGTGCCTCTCCACGGCCCCATAAATCTGGAGAGGAGGGAACCGCTCTCGGGAAGCGAAGGCTTTTGAATTTTAAATGGCCAATTTGGTCAATGAATCAATTTCTCTGGGCTGAGGCGAGCACACAGATGAAAGCAGTTTTAAGACCTGTTTAAAGCAGCAAGAGCCTCTTTGTTCTGCTTTCTTCATCCTGCCACCCTCTAATATTTCATCTAGACTCATTTTTATGGCTTTCCAAATTATAGATGTCAGCTAAAATCTGACAAAAGAGAGGCTGAGGGGAAGAGGAGCGCCGGGCCGCGGGGATGAGAAAGGCTGCGATCTCTGTGCCCTGGGCTCTGCTCCCGCAGCTCCCGTGGCCTGTGGCCCAGGGTCAGGCCTCCCGCTGCGTCCGAGCCAGCAGCCACAGGACAAGGCAGGCTCCTGGCAGTGGAGGGCTCAGGCCCCGGTGGGGAGAAGGAGGGAGCAGGACAGGGCAGGGAGGGAGGCCCGGCCTGGGCCAGGTCCCCGTGGGCACCGGAGCGACGCACACTCTCACAATCCATTCTGTTCGATCCCCGTGGTGCCCCACTATAATCCCAGATTGCAATTCCCACCCTTGGAAACTCAGGCTACTGATGTGGAGCAAGTTTAATCCAACTGACTTAAACTGCACACGAAACTGGAGCCAGCCGGCAATGTGGGGGCTGGAGATCCAGGCCTGGGCGGGCCAGCGGACCCTGTACAGGGCCAGGCAGGGAGAACACTCAGCAGTGTGGGCCACAAGGCCTCTGTACAGCCACTCCACTCGGAAGTGTCGCGCAGCAGCAGGCAACTCCAGGAAAGCTTTATTTGTGCTAAAAGAGCAACAGGCTGGCTTTTGGCCGCAGGCCGCCATTCGGCAGCGCCCTGTTACCTGTAAAGGCCCCACTGCCTTTCCCGCAGCATCCCAGCCCTCCTGTGGAATTTCCACTTTCCCTGGCCCCTGGGTGGGTGACTCCAAGGTGCCCGCAGGCTCACTGGGGACCCCATGGGTGTCTCACCCTCCCCAGCTTCTCCCTTCTTTCAATCTTTCTGGCCCCCTCTAGCGAACCTCACACCTGAGCCCAGCTCTCCAGGAGCTCATGGGGGCTGCAGGCACCTGAGGACCAAACAGATGTCCCTGAGGCCACTGTGGCCAGTGTCTCCCAATCCTCTTTTCACTCTGTGTGTGTGTGTGTGTGTAACGCATAAGCACTGCTGACCTATGTGTGACATGTGTCTTCACACATTCCCCCCATCCGGCAGTCTGGGTCTGTCCTCCATGTGCTGATTTTTCTCCTGATTGTCCTATCTCCTCAGGTCCCCACCTATCTGGTAATTTTTAGGTTGGGTGCTGGATATCACACAGCATGGCGCCCAGCACTGAGCTCTGGATTGGGGTACACTCCTTCGAAGGGTGCTGGCTTCTTTCAGGCAGACAGTTGAGCCCCAGGCAAATAAGCCAGGTCCTCTGGAAACTCGCTCCCTGCCCCGGGGATAGGGGTGGGTCCACAGCAGCCTTTCCCCTGCGTGGACTCAGCCCCGCTCTGAGGCAGGACTCTTCCTGGGCTCTCCTGTGTCTTCCATTTCCTCCACTCTGACTGCTTCGTGGGTCCGAGCCACCTGCTTCACAGCCTTCTGACTGACGTGATTTTTATGGGGTCCCTCTTGAAGCACCCCTCTCCCTGGGACAGCTGGCTTTCAGGAGGGGCTCGGGGACCCCTACAGAGTTCATTCACTCTACTTTGCACTCTGCAGGAGACACTCCCACCATGGTCTCTCAGGACTCGCTGCCATCAGCTCCTCCTGGTCCTCAGTGTCCCTCATCTCCCAGGACACAGAGCTGTCACTCTGAAGGGCAGAGAGCAGAGAAAGGAGAACCCAGGAGTTCTGAGCCATCCCAAAGGAACCTCCAAGTCGGTTCCATGGAGGCAGGTGGCCATGCGTCAGCCGCAGGCCTGAGGTGAAGATCTCGGGGTCGGGGAGGTCCTGCATGGGGCGGGCCCTCAGTGCTCCATGGCTATCTTTAGAAGAAGCGGAGAGAGGCAGAGTGGGAGAAAGGGTGCAGCCAAAATCCGGGGTGCTCTTGGGGGCCCAGAGCGGGAAGAGGCAGGAAGACCCTCCGTGAGGCCTCCAGAGCACCCTGCTCTGCACACAGCTCGATTCCAAGCCCTCAAGCTTCATCCTGAACTTCCAGCCTCTCGGGTAATGAGAGGGGAATTTCTGGCCTGAAGACACTGTGTTTTCGAGGACAGCAACTGCAGAGCCCCTGACCTCCTGTGGCCAGCCAGGGGGCTCCAGGCTTCCTTGGCTAGGAGCAGGGTTGAAGAGTACAAGTGGCCAGGACATGGGGCTGTGGGAAACTCCACAGGTGAAAATGCCCGGAACCTGTGAGTCCCAGGTCCTGATCACACCGGGAAGAGGCCGGCGACACCCACCACCCAGCCCCGCAGGCAGCCATCCCCATCCCCATCTGTGCTGTCAGCAGCCTGGCCTCAGAAGGCTGGGTGTCATCCCCCTGCATCGCTGTGCATGCTGGGGTCAAGGCTGCCACTCCTGGGCCACAACATCTGCCACCAGATCAGCATAGTTGTCCCCAGTGCCCCACATGGATGCCATGTGGCCAGGCAGGGTCAGTGGTGTTCACTGAGGACAAAACAGAGTGGAGGGGCTGCCCACGAGCCAGGGCGGGGGTGTGCTGTATCCAGGCAGCATCGTTATGAAAGTGCAAGGGGCCAGGCAGGCAGGCAGGGGCTCTATAGGCCACCAGTAGCAATGGGAGCGTGGTCACCGCAGGAGCCACCAAGAGCCCCACCTGGGTGAGCACAGTCACATGTGGGAGATGGAGGAGCACAGCCCCAGGAGTGCTCAACTGTCACCAGCGCCTCCCCTGCCCCTGTGAGGCACTGCTCTGAGCCAGAGTGGGTCTGGAAGGAGGTGCGGGACACTGCTGTGGGGAGGCTGAGCTGCTGGCTGGGGCTCCTGGGGACAGGTGTCCCCTCAAAGAGCTGGGTGAGCCAGCAGCCAGGCTGCTGCTTCCTGACTTTGAGTCCCAGGCAGCCCGAGACCACGCCATGGCCACCCTTCTCCCTGTATGGCTGGAGAGATCACCAAGCTCAGGAACACCAGGACCAAAACATGGCTTCCTGCTGGGCTGCAGCTGCTTCTCCACTCCGGGCCCCTGCCCTGCACTGTCCACCCCCTCATCCTCTCCTGGTGACCTCGCCCCGCTGCTACAGCCCCCACCTCCTTGCTGACCTTGGTGGTGAGTCTCCACCTGTCTCCCCTGCCATCTATAGCTCCTGGGCTGGGTCCGGCATCCTGGGCTGATGTGCAGCAGGGAGATGCCCCACCGTGGGGGCTCCTTGGCAGGTGCTGTCGCCACACAGTGGTGGCCGCCCCTCCAGGGCCTCCCTCCCAGGTTTCCTCAGTGTCTTGAAGTGCTGTAATCTGGCATTTGGAGAGAACAAGGCAAAGGCAATTTTACCACTGCAACAAAACCAGCAAATGATGCTCTGATGGCTTTAATGAGCTCCATCCTGTCTCCCCCATGGAGTCAGCAGACAGCAGTCCGTGTGAGAGGTCAGAATGAGTATGGTTGGGTCCCCGCAGAATGGAGAGCCGTCACCACGGAGCTCACCTAATCTGCCCCAGCATCCAGCAGGAGCGATGAGAAGATATCTCACAGGAAATTGTCCTCCCTCCTCGTAGCCATAACGACAGAGGCAGCAGGTCCTGCTCAACTTCCCCGGCAAGAGGCATAGCCAACACATAGCCAAATGGAGGAAAAGCAGAGGCCTGGATTCTCTCAGCATGGGGGGGCGGGGCCTGGGGGAACCAGTCCCTCCTCTCCCCTGCTCTATTGAACAAGGATGTTTGGGACGTTCCCAAGGGTGGGCTGGAGTTGGGTGGGAGGAAGGTGAAGCCCCACGGTGCACTGCTGTGGGGTGTGACAGCTGCCTGGTTGGATGCTGAGCGGCCACCTCTGCTGCCCAGAGCCTTAAAGGTCCCAGGCTCCTGGGCACCAGGTTTCACATCCCAGCCAGTGGAGACTCTGCTTACCAAGACTACACCAGTCCAGACCTGTGCCCCCAACGTAGGAGCATTTTGAGAAAAATTAGAGTCCTCAAAAGGAAAGATGTACCCAGTTCACGGGCAGGTGTCAGTCACCTTAAACTGATGGCTTCACTCCATGCAACTCCACCGAAATCAAATTAACACAATAATGCCAAAGTGCATTAGCAGGTACCGTGGCCCCAAGGAGCAACACCTATCCTGGAACAGAGCAGGTTCCAAGCTTCTGCAGATCACAGGACCCGAGACAGTGAGGTTTCCGACGAAGCAGACACCAAGGGCGCAGAACAAGACAGGGCTCAGGTCGGCACGCAGTCCTCAGCCGTGTGGCCCCAACGTGATTCAGTAGGAAGTAAGCATCTTTTCAACAAGTGATGTCAGAAGAACTGGATGAATGCGAGGAGGGAAGAGCTAACCCAGCCTCACACCACACCTACACGTTAACTCCAGGTGGACCTTAGGTAAGACGCACAGGTGCTTCTGGTGTCCAGCACACAGGGTGTCTTTGTGACAATGAGTGGCAAAGACATGTTAGAGGGCACACAAAAGGCACTGGCCAGTAACGACACAGGATAAATGGAATTTCATCAAAAGTTAAAAGTTCAGGTCACCAAGACACTGGGAAAAGATTAAGACAGTCCACAGACCGGCCGGTATCTATTTATATACACACACATTGTACATCTTATATTTGGAGCCCCAGCTGTGTCCTCCTCCTGGGGGGAGGACTTGGGGTTGAGGTGAGGGGGCAGGCTTCATGGCTCCCCCTAAGGGCCTGGACCACAGGAACAGTGGAGCAGGGGGCCCAGTGTCCAGGCTCATGGGCGCTACAAGGGCAGACTGGCAAGGACTCACGCTTGCCCATTCCCCAGATGCCCATCCGCCCTGAGGCTGGGCCCCGGGATCTGACATAAAATGCAGCCCAGGTCTCCACTTCCTTACCTGGACCTGGCTGACCCTGGACTTCTCCACACACTGCCGGGTGCCTGTAAGTGGTCCCTCGTTCTCCTGCAGTCCCTGCCACTCCAGCACCACCTGCAGCACTGGGCCTCCGGAGGCCAAGTGCGTGCACACCCAACCGTCCACAGGGAGAGCTCTCTGCTTCTGGGGCACAGGAGGTCTGGCCTGCAGGAGACACCAGGATGTGTCTTGGTGGCAAATGAGAGGGCAGCTGGCCGGGCAGTGAGCTGGGGTGCCCCTCCCCTCCCTTCCTGCCCAGCCCCTCCTCAGGCAGCCTCTTGTGACCCCTCCCTACTCCCACCCTCTGGGGAGCCGCTGTGGGCCTACACCCATGGGGGGCGCATCTGGGGGGCAGCCGGAGGAGGGGGAGGAGGATGGCGCAGGGCAATTTTCTCCAGAAAATTGGAGAGAAACCACTCTCCCTGGTGAACAGCCTCTGTCTCAAGCTAATTTCCACATAATAGAATCAAACCATTTCCCTTTCCTCTCCACCATCTCCTCTGCATAATTTGACAAATTGCGAATGCGATTTGATTCAGGGCTCAGATTCTTTTCACCAGTCATGGACAGAGGAGGAGGGAGGCAGAGACCCCACAGGTGTGGGAGGGGCCACCCCACATCCGCACAATGGGGCCCACTCAGCGGGTGGGGCGGGCAGGCAGCACCACATTCCATCACCCGGCGCAGGGCGGGCCCATCTGGGGAGGGCGGCCAGCCAGGGACGCGGGAGCAATCTGCCCCAGGGGGCTCGCCAAGGATTCCTGGCTCTGAGTGGAGCCTGGCAGGGCCAGCCTCGTGCCCAGCCAAGACGGAGGCTCTGCTGGCATCGCCGACAGGCGTGCCGTGGGGCGAAGCGGCCCAGCCAGGACATGGCTGGCACCAGGCCCCACACAGGCCGTGGCCTCGCTCCCTCCCAGCTCTCCCCTTCACCCAATCCTGCAAATCCTCCAACACGCAGCATGGGCTGCACCCCTTCCTGTGTCCCAGTCCCCGACCTCATGGATGGCCACTCTCACCCCTCAGCTCCTGGGCCCGCTTGTGGTAGGGGTATGGCTGCACCCAGTGGGGGCAGGCTGGATGCCAGGGCTGAGGAACCCTGAGATGCCAGCCAGAAAAGCCCTGATGCCAGTACACAGGGTGCAGGGACTTAGGGTCAGCCTTCCTATCAGTTCTGCCCATTACAAAGTCATCTTTATGTGAAAGCAGTGTTGTTTTTCACATTTTTTATTTTAAAATTACACAAATACACCATTGAAACAGGTTTAACAGTTATAGGTACATGGCAGGCCCAGCCCTCCTTAGGGACCCTCCAGGGTTCCAGGCATTCCCTGCCCCTGGGTTCACACGTAATCCCATCTGCACAGTGACCCCTGCTGGGCACTGGCCCTCGGTGCCACTTCCTAGGAGGCTCTCTCCCAGGGCGTTTCCCAACATCCACCGCGGCAGAGTCCAGGGTCCCAGGCGGCACACGCCTATGTAGCGCAGTTGACTTGGTGTCGGGATGATACACGTGTGTGTGAACACCTGTGCACGTGCACACACACACACACACACACACACACACACATCTGCCCCAGCAACGGCCACTTGTCCATGAGATGAGCCCAGGCCCAGCCCAGGAGCTGGAGGCTCTGGTCAGGGGCCTCGAAGGCCAGTCCCTGAAGGGTCACAGGTCCCCTCCAGTCACAGGGGCCTCGAGGAACCCCAAGATCCTGTGGAAGCCAAGGACATTGAGAGAGAGACTCCCACCAAAAAACCCAAAGGGTGAGATTGGAAGGCACCAGCAGTGTGAGGTCCCCGAAGAACGTGGACAGGGAACCAGGAGAGGACCTCACACCTCAACACCAGGCCCGCTGGGGAGGGGCAGGGAGTCAGGATGTCCCTGGGGCCAGCATGGGCTGGGACACCACAGGCACAGAGGGGGACGGCGGGGGTCCTCTGCCAAGTCACCTGTGTGCGCTGCGACCGTCCATGTCTGTGACAAGTCTGCCACAAAGACCAGCTGACTGGGAGCAGTTCACAGACACACAGAGGGCCCCGAGTCAGTCAGCAGTCAGGTGCCCGTCGGGGCAGGGCCGGGAGCCTGTCCTGCCCTCAACTCATGACAGGAGCCAGGTGCCCCCCAGCACGGGGAGCTCAGTCAGGGAGTCATCGGGGAAGGAGGGGCCTTGTGGCTGGAGGGCGGGGCACAGGACTGCTGACCCCAGAGAGGCCAGGCTGACCATGGGGCAGTGGTGCTGGGCAGGTTAGGGTCTGGGTCTTGCAGTGACTCTAGGAGACACAGCCTAGTGTCCTGACAGCAGTGGCGTCCCAGGCACCACCCCAGCCGCACAGTAGATCCTGAGGCTTTGAACCAAAGAGCAGCCACGGAGCCACTTTGTCCCTGCCACTGTCCTCGTGACTCCTGGGCCCTCTGCCCATGGGACTCCAGGCAGCAAGTAGGGGCACCTTGGCTTGAGGGTCCCAAACTCCTGCCCATCCCCAGGAGCTTACAGAATGACCCAGAAATGTCTGGGACCCAACCCATCTACACATGCCAGTCAGAGTCCTACAGGAGTTTCCCAGATAGGGCGGCCCTGAAGCAGACAAAGGGTTAACATAGCACGGAGCTGCTGGCCACAGCCCCACACAAGATTTACTGATTTTTTAAAAGAAAAATATGTCACAGTCTCTGCGATGGGTATAGACCAATTATGTGCGTGGCCAGCTGGCTGCGGAGCCCCTGTGCGTGTTGTGCCAGAATAGGCTGTGGTGCCAGCAGGAACCGCGCCACGGTGGTGAAGCACCGCGACCTCACACTCCTTCTGCATCTATGCCACCCCTGCCAAAGAGGCTCAGCCCCTCACCAGCACCGGCTCAGTGCCAGGCACCCTGGGGGCACCCGGGAGCTGGGCTGCCACCTCCAGGCTGCGGCAGTGGAAGTGAGGGTGTTGGACCACGGCCCGGGACCAACTGGATGGCAACGAGGGTCCATGTGGGTGGCTGGGAGGAGGTCCCCCGTCAAACAGTTTGAGGAGTGGCACAGTCCCTCAGGGGAGCTCGGAGTGGGCAGTGAGGAGACAGAGAGCCACCAAGGCAGGACAGAGAGTGACGACTCACAGGCCAGGTGAGGGGTGCAGGGTGTCCCCAGGGTGTCCTGGAGTCCCTGGAAGGCTTGAATGGAAGAGACTTCTAATGCGTGACTTGGCCCCTCCAGAATGACCTCCTGATCCAACCTGCAGCAGATGTTCAGCCTCCTGAGAGTAAAGGGCATGTTGTGCTATGGAGCTGCATGCCCATGGGAGCCCTGGTGCCTGGGCCACCTACAGGGAGGTCCCATTAAAACAAATGGAGACTGCTGGTGAGATTGGAGGCCACCAACGCCTGGGCGGGACAGGCAGTGCCACTTTGTGAGTACTTCTTTTGGGGGTGTTAAGACGTTTGGATTTAGGTGGAGGTGATGTGCACACTCAGCTGGAGGGGGTCCCTGTCTGAGGACCAGGCTCTGAGAGACGGAGGAGAAGGAGGTTTGGAGGAAGAAGAGGAGGAGGAGAGAGGAAGGCAGGCGATGGTCCAGGGTGCACGCCAGGTGCTTCCAGGAAACAGTGAGGTGCGATTTTTCTGGAAGATGAAGGCAAGAAAGCAGGGGACCAGGCAGGTTCAAGGTCACCTGTGGGACCATTGTAAGCATGCATGTGTAGAAATTTCTTTGTGAGTCAAAATCTGTTCTAAAATTAATGATTTATTTTAAAAAGTCAAAGCACACGCTTGACATATGCAGGCTGCTGACTACAGCTTCAGCTAGACTTTCAGAACACGCAGCTCTGACTGGGAGACGTTAGGGCCCTGAAATGGGGGTGGAGACCACGCTCCCTCGGACTCTGCTCCCCAGCACATCTCGCCCTAGCAACCTGCTTGTTCTCCAGCATCTACCAACACAAGCTTCACTGGCCCTGGCACCCCCACCTTGCCGTCACCCAGACCTACTGTGTAGAACTTTTGTGTTCAAAATGTTTCCAAACCCAAATGTGTCAACAGTCTTCAGGGTTCCTTCTGCTTCTGTAAACAGGCTTGCTGATCACAAGATGTACCAGGTACAAGCTGTATCCAGCTTGTTTCTGTTTCCAGTTTGTCCCCATATCTACTCACATACAAAAAAAACCCTCACAGTACAAAAGTAACTTCCTGTACTAGTTTGGGGCTCAGACTTTGGAGTTGGTGGCTTCTTTGAGCCTACAGGCAGGTGTTAAGCTTCATTCCCTCCACTTTGCCAAGTTTGCTACCGTTTCTGTTCCTCCAGTAAACCTCTGCCTCCTGTAACAACAGCAGCTCAGCAGGCCAGGTGAGTGTTTCTTCTCCTACCCCCACGACCCACCTAACAGGTCAGCTCATCCTCACTCCAGATAGTAGACTGGGCCCAGGAGGGTGGACAGCACCCTTACTGATTCAGTCCTTTGAGTTATTTGCCCTCCTGCAAACCCATTGTTATTGTCTTCTGAGCTCTGTTGTCCCTCCAGAAAAGCCATCTGTGTATGACCCATTGGTCTCACGAAGGCAACTGTCCCCTCTGGCCACTTTGGAGGTTTCTGTGTGATTTTTTTTTTCCCCCACATTTGGACACACATGCCTGCAGGGCTCCTCTGGACAGTCTGTCCCTGCAGCACTGGGGTGTGTGGAGCCTGGGAATCTGTAGCCTGTCCACTCTGCAGAGGCCCAGCTAGAACCCAGTCTGCAGCTCTCTAGGCAGCTGGCCAGCCCTCTCCATCATGGCTAGGGCCACAGCGGTCACGAGAAAGGGGCCAGGTTTGTGAGCCATGTCACGCACCGCACTGTCCAGGCCGTAGCCCCAGCCCACTGCGCATCCTCAGGGCCCTGAGAGGAGATCAGGTCCCTGCCTCACCTCTGCAGAAAGCTTAGGCCTGTCCCCACCTGCTCACAGAGCCACTCCCTGGCCAGGGACCTCTGTCTTCTCAGCCACACTGTCCTACAGCTGTCCTGGCCTCTGAAGTCAAGTTCAGGACTTGGTTCTGAGGCAGAATGGAAGGTCCTGGTTCTCCTTCCTGGACCCCACTCTGAAGAAGCAACAAGAACCCCCTGGAGGTGGCAGGAGTCAGAGGGGGAGTCTGGCCCACTACTAACATCCCTAATCTTTCTTTCTTTTTTTTTTTTTTTTTTTTTTTTTTGGTCTTTTTCATTTTTTATCGGTACCAGGGATCGAACTCATGACTGCCTGCTTGCAAGGCAGGCGCTTATGCCGCTGAGCTAAATCCCCAGCCCCTATCCCTAATCTTTCTAAGCCCAGCAGGCTGTGATGAACACAGCTACCTTCTCTGCAGGTTCCCCAGTGTGAGCCCTGCCCTTCCTCATGGAACTGAAACATCAAACAGCTACATCTCCCGATACTCTAGCCTCACACCTGGGACAGGAGGTCAGGTGGTGGCCTTGACCACAGAAAGCTCAAATCTAAACCCAGCAGTAGAAGTGAACTTGGACCAGTGAGCGCACTCAGAGCAGAGGCGAGGCTGCTCTAGAAGAAGGCAGGCTGTGCATGCGTTCAACCACAAAGACATATAAATAGTGTTGGGCTGCTGTGAGCAGGCGGGGACAGGCCTAAGCTGTGGCTCAGATGGCTGAGACCCCGGGAAACAAATGGAGGCTGGAGAGGTCGGGCCCAGGCACTTTCTCACCACCCTCGCCAGAGGTATGCACCAGCTGGGTCTCCAAGTGGCCACCTGGAGGAGGTTGTGGCCAGCTCTCAGGGCCTGGGCCATGCCAAGAGGGGACCTGGGCTGCACCAGTCAGCTTCTGAGGCTGCTGCGATGAACAGCCAAACCAGAGAGGTGCAGGGCGCTCGTATCATCTCACCATCTGAGGCTGATGCACAAAACCGAGGTTCCTGTGGGGTCCCTGTCCTTCCAGGCATCTGGAGCTGACACTTGCAACCTCTTCCAGCTGTGGTCACCAAGTTGCTGCAGTCCCTGCCTCAGTCTTCACTCTCCTCCTCTTCTCTCCTCCGTGGTCTCTCTATCACTAGTTTAAGGCCATGCAGGTAATTCAGGACCATGCTCTCCTCCCAGCATCAGGGTCCAGGAGGACAGGTGCCACCTCAGTACCATGAAGCTACCAGGCAGGAGCTGGCTGTGAGCTGGGGCCTTCAGCCTGCTGTCCACCCACATGAAAAGCCTACCTGTCTTTCCCTGGCACTGGCCTCCCCACCACACCTGCCCCCTGTCCTGGGCCCCATATGAGACCCCAGACACTGAGTCCAGGAACATGGGCCACATTCAGACTGTGGCTGGGGCAGTGGGAAGGGGACAGGCACAAAGGTCACTGGAAAGGCGGTGACTGCCAAGGACAAGTCCCAGAGAGGTCCAGAGTCACCTCTCCTAGGAGCCCTGGCCTCACCCCTGCAGCCCCCTGCACACAGATGGACCCCACTTCTCCCTCCCTGCCCTGTGTGAGGTGAGCTCACCCTGCACCCTCTCCACGAGGGCCTGCAGAATAATCCAGATGAGCATTTCATTGCTCTAAAGGGGAGAAGACTCATCCTTTTGAAAGGTCCACTGTGGAGGGGCCCCAGACAAAGGAAACCAGCCCCCCCCCCCACTGCTTGTGTGCTCAGAGAACAGCAGAGGTGAAAACTGACCACCAGCACTTGGGACCTCCTCAGAGTGAGGGACACAGGGTGCTCGGCTCAGAATCAGCTCTATGACCTTGGCTCACTTCCCAGACTCACCTGGGAGAAGAGCTTCCTGTCCACATCTGTGCCCACATCTGTGTCCACACCTATGAGCGCCTGCAGCTTCTCTCCTCACGGCCAGAAAGGTGCCAGATGTCCCTGAAGTGAGCAGGTAACACCTAATCGTCTGTCCCTGCAGGGAGTGGTCATCAGCAGCATGGAGGACACAGCAGGACAAGCATCCCCCAGCTTGCCTGACAGGAGAGGGCGTCCCTGTGTGCTCAGAGGTGAGGATTACCCAGAAAGACCCCTGTCAACATCCCCAAGCCATGCACCTAACAAATGTGTGCCTAACCTCAGTTTTAAAAGCACACGCTACTCTCAGATGCCAGGTTTCATCTCCCAAAGTGGCAAAGCCTGTACGTTCAATGGCAGGTACGTGGGCAGGTGAGGACCATGCATCAGTGTGACTGCCAGCAGGGCAGCCCCTGGGAGGTGACACAGCCAGGTTTCCTGGAACTACAAACGCATGTGGGGGAACTGGAATTTGAATCGGAGCCTGAGGCCAATGAACAGGTGGTGGCCACTGCTCCCGCGGAGCCCTGTGTTTGCAGCAGGGCAGACAGCATGTCTAACAATGCTGGCAAAGCACACAGGCAGCTCTAAGCTCAAAGCACACAGGCGACCCTGACCCTGACCCTGACCCTAACCCTAACCACACAGGTGACCCTAACCCTGACCCTGACCCTGACCACACAGGCAACCCTAACGCTAACCCTAACCCTAACCCCTAAACCGTAAACCCTAAACCCTAACCCTAACCCTAACCTTTCTTTGTAGGAAAGCGGGGAGATGAGAACATGAGCAGACCTGATTACACTTCCTAAAGAAACTTCAGGAGGTGTCCAGAGAGTCACACAGTGGCCAGCACTGGATATATCTTCCTGTGAGCCTTGCGAGTTCCCCACAGCGTGGTGTCCCCTGGGAAAGGAGGATGGGTTGCCCCAAAACACACACACCAGCACACTCCTGTACACACACGTGCACACACATAAGCCTGTAGACCGCGTCCTCCTGTGAAAGATTAGTTATCAAGAGGCAGAAGTAATTTCACACCTTTGCATAAAGACTTCAGAAACTAGAATGAAAGGACTGTGAATGAAAGACAGATGCAGAACACCCACCCCAAGAGGAGCCACCCCAGGAAACTCAGACTGGGACAGAGATCTCCATTGCCCCGAGACAGCCTGGTCCCCAAGGAGGACAGGGTGAAAGACACGTGTATTTCCAAGGACAGAGCACAGAAAACAGAAGCTGAGAGCCCTGAGAGCTGGGAGAGTGCTGGGCTACAGAAGCCGCTCCAGATTAGCCAGCCCCTGACGGGAAACAGCACAGGGACACTGCTAAGGACCAGAGTGCAGAAACAAGGTAGCAGGAACAGAGTTCAAGCCGCGCAGGTCTAACACGTGCAAAGGGTGCTAAGGGGAAGAGATCGAAACCCGGGGAGGAGACAGTAATCATCCAGCTGTGAAAAGTTTCGGGTCCCCAAGCCGAGTCTGCAGCTCCAGAGGCCCCAGGGGACAAGGGCCAGGGGTTGGACACCATCAGGACGGCTGCAAGGGACGGAAATGGTTAGGGGCTTCACCCAAGTGTCAGAGGCGGGCGAGTTCCAAAGGCGAGCAGCCTCACAAAACCACGCAGACCCTGGAGAGGGAGAGGGCAGGGTGGGGCGCAGGACCCTGAGCTGTGGTCCCCACCTCTCTCCTCGACAAGTGCTCTGGTACAGCAGGGACTCGACACCACAGGGGAGCACACGGGGTGAGCATACCAGCAAGAATGCAGTTGAGGCCGTGTGGCAAATCCCTCATTCCAAAAACAGGAACGCCAGACAGTGGAGGTGAATCTGAGAAAGAGGCCCTGGCTGCTCCGGGTACCATTTTAGTTTCTGCAGCTGATAGGTTCTGCTGGCCTGGGGTTAGCTACGTCCTCCCAACTGGTCCCAGACTCAGAGAAACAACTCATCTCTCCAAGAGTAACTTCTACGTCCTCCTGCTCATTCCAGAGAGAGATCTCCTCTCCCTCTTGCACATGCGCCCAGCCCTTTCCAATCCCCAAACTACACAACCACCCAAGCCTCCACCTCCAGCCCCCAGTGATCTTTTTGTTCCCGGGAGGTTTAACACAGGCACATGCTCCTTCAAATCAGCTATTAATGTCACTTTGCTAAACTCCTCTCCAAACCGAGACTGATAAAAGTGGCCCCACTTCTTTGTCCTCACAGAGAGCCTCTGTACCCACGGCCCCATGAAGCTCTCCCACGCCTGCATTAAAGGCCTCCTTCTCCTTTGTTACCTTAGCTCTCATTTTCTCCCGGCCGCTTCAGACTGAGTGCTCAAAAATACTCAATCAGCAACTTTTCGTTAAATTTGAAACTATTTCCTGATTTCAAAGCAGCAGCTGCCAAGCACTCCAGGCCAGATGATAAATTGTGAGGTCCCCTGCACATGAGCCCTGAGGAACTCTGGGTGGGCCAGGGCGAACTGGGAACAAACCTTGGAGGTCCAGGGGCCCTGGTAAAAGCTTGGAGATTCGCTGCAGGCACCGAGGTGGGGACCCGATGGAGGAGGACAGTTAAAAGCTATGAACAGTGACAATGTGTGAGAGGGTAAATTAAATTACCAAAATTTCCAGCACTCGGGAAGCAGAGGCAGCAGGATTGCTGAGTTCAGGGCCAGCCTGAACTACGTAGCAAGACCCTGTCTTAAAACAAACAACCAACCAAAATCAGCAATGATGGAAGGGTGGGGAGCCAAAATCTAAGCCCTGCACATGGCCGCCTCAGAATCGCTATGCTGGTTCCGCAGGCTGGTGACAAGTACCCAGGCTCCCCTCCGGTTCCCTCTGGCTTGCTGGGTAGCGCTTCACCTGGCCAAGGCCACCTGAGGCTCTGAAGTTGTTTCTGCCCTTATCTCATGCTGTGAGCTTTCTGGCCACCATCCCTCTGGAGACCGTCCCTAAGACCCAAGCGGGCCATCAGCAAGGCAGGCCGGGAGCAAGCGCCCCCCTTCCTGGTTCCCTACATCACTGGCTTTTTAGATGATGAGGGTCGGCCTTTCTCACAGAAGCAGAACCCTTACTCTCATTGTCTGGATTTATTTCCTTTTGGTGCTGGGGGTGACGTGCACGGCCTCCCACCTGCTAAGTGTCCTCCACTGCTGAGGGACCCGAGCCCCAGATGATCCTATTCTAAAGGGGAGGGAGGGGCCTGGCACCTTCACCCTTCCTGCCTGAGATGGAGGCAGGGCTTGGCCAAGAGGTTTTCCCTGCACAATCAGGGGGCAGGGGGATCGATGCCTGTGGCCACCAGGACCCCACTGAAGGGGAGGGCTCCACCTGTGATGCTGAGCCTGGCCACGCCTTCCCTCTGCCAGGCCTGCTTTTCCAGCCCCAGGGAGCAGACTGGCCGCCTGTGCTGGAAGAGCTGAAGTAGACAGCTAGGAACCACCGCCCAGCGGTGTGGAGAGTGAGGCTCCTGTTATCCAGCACAGGAGCCTCAAGCAGGAGCTCCTGGTGCTCAGTCCCGGTCCTCGCCAGCATTTGGTGTTGGTCGCTTTTCTTTTTTCCTTTTTTCTGTTGAGTCTAGTGGTCTCATTGTTTTAATTTGCAATTCCACAGAAACAAATGGCTCTGAACATCTTTTCATATGCTTATTGGCCATCTGCTCTCTCTCCAGATATCTTTCTCCCATTGTTAATCAGGATGTTTGTTTTCTCGTTGCTGAGTGTGGAGATTTCTTTGTGCATTTTGCACAGAAGTCCACAGGCTGAATACATGGTACACAGTGCACAGCGGAAGAGCGCTCTGACCCGCAGCCCGCACAGCCGGCCCCAGAGAACCGCCTGAATGGCAGCACTCGATTTACAACTGACCACTTCCCCTCCGTCCCAGAGCAAGTGAGCGGACCCCAGGAGACCCCACTTCCGGGGGCTGCCCCTCCCTTTCCTTCCAGCCGCAGGCGCTTTCGATGAAATGGAGCCCAACTGCCCGAGGTTTTTGCGCTGGGCGGTACTGAGAATGCTTGCCCAAGCGAGGTCAGGCTCAGCCTCCCCTGGCTTCCCTCTGAGTTCCTTGGTTTTGTCGGGGCTGCCATGCACTAGGTTAGTGGGTCACGGGGCAAAGGCCACAACTGGATCCTTCCTCCACGTGCGGACCTTAGCCACGGGCTCCAGTACAGGAGGACTCCTCTCTGTCACATGCGTCCTGTCCAGCCAGCTGGCTGCAGGCATGGGGTCTCATCTCTAGGATCTCTGGTCTGTCCCACTTTACACGTTTTGTTTTGGCATTTGATTAAGTACTATTTTCTGCATATTTTTGCACCCACGTTTATGAGCAATGTCAGTCTCTGGTGTTCTGTTCTGGTAATGCATTTGTCGTTTTGTTATCTAGGCAATGGCAGCTTCATTGTGGGTAGGCAAATCGGGAGTTTTCCCTTGGATGATTGGTAGAATTCACTGGTAAACTGTCTGGACCAGCTGGTTTTCTTCCAGAAACCGTTAACCACGGCTAATCTCATGAATACCCTAACCTTCCCTCACCCTCCCTGGCCTCCGTCAGCTGCAGCCTAAAAATATTAAATGGGAAATTCTAGAAATAGACAACCTCTGGGTCTCAAATCCTGTGCCATTCAGAGCATGTGGAGAAATCCTATCCCACACAGGACACGAATTGTCTCTTTGGCCAGCGTGTCCACCACTGTTTAATGGTCCAGGCCACTAGGGTGGACCCCCTCTTCCTGCCAGATGGCCAGAAGATCAGTCGCCTGACACAAGGCCACGTCCTTGCCACCTTCGTCTCACCACAGAGGTGCTCTGTCACCTCACAGCACACGAGAAGGCTGAGCAGAGGCTGTAGGATATTTTGAGAGTGAGGGGCCGCGTCCACCAACTTCCACTATCCTGTGTTGTTAGGTTTGCTCTGTGCTCTGCAGACTCCTGCATGGCCCTTCGCAGCTTCTCCCAGTGTCTGAGGTATTTTTCACTTTCTTGATGGAGTCTTCATGCCCCCAACGAAGAAGACATATCCAGCTCTAACTGTTCTAATGCCAGAGTCAGTACGCCCTGGCCTACAGAATTTCTTCTTAAATGTGTCTAAAATCTCAACTGTAACCTCACTAAATTGTGCCTCATACCATCAAGTTATGGCTCAGCAATCAGAACTTTAAATTAAAAGCATCACGGTGTTACTGTCCATTTCATGAGCTTCTCTACAAGATGACCATGTTGTCACAAATGACAGCAGTTGTGTTTCTGCCTTTCCCAGACGATGCCCTGGGTTTTCTTCCTGGCTTACGGAGCTGACCGTAAGAGCAGCAGACGGCCAGACTGGGCACCCTGTCTCCCTCCCGTCCCACAGAAAGAGGGTCCCCTGCCTCCTCAGCACGCAGCACCGGCAGGAGGAGCCCCTCTCTGCAGCGCTCCGGGCCTGGTATAGAACCTGCACGATTTCTCCCGTAACCGTCCCACAGAATTCCCTGGGGAGGACACGCAGGCCTGGAATTTTCTTTGTGGAAACAGTTTAATTATTAATCCTTTTCTTTTATAGATTCCTGGTCGTTCAAGTTCTCTGCTTCTTGAATCAGCTCTGGTGGTTTGTATTCCCCAGGAATTTGTTCATTTCAACAAAGTCGCCAGATACATGGATGTAAAGATCATAATGCGCCCTTATGATCCTGGTGAAATCTGTACCTTCTCATTCTGGACTTTCATAATTCGTGCTTTTTTCCCTGGCGAATCTGGCTAGAGGTTTATAAATCTTACCGGGCGTCTCAAATGACCAGCTTCTGCTTTGGCTTTCTCTGTTCGTTTTGTACTATATTATCTTCTAGTTCATGGCTCTCTACTCTGATCTCTGTTGTTTGCTTCCTTCTGCTCACTGTGGGGCTGACTTGCTCTCGTTCTGTGGTTTTAACAGCCTGGACATACCCACTGATGTCAGGGCACCCCTTCCATGGCAGGGCATTTTCAGGTCTGCGTTCCTCACAATGCTGCTGGGTTACACTTTTATTTTACACTTGAAGATATTTTCTAATTTCTCCTAGTTTCTGCCTTGAGCCACTGGTTATTTGGTGCTTATGGCATTATGGTTTAGACCAAATTGTCCCCCCAAAGCCGCCTGTGTTGCAAGGTGAATAATTGTGGGTGCTGCTGTGCCGGGTGGGCTCGGGTACCGGTGAGCTCAGCGCTGAGTGGACCATTAGCAGGAGGACTCAGCAAGAAGAGGCTGGGGCAGGGCGTCTGGACCTGCGAGGTCTGGATGGGGCGTGGTCTAGGGTGTGGCCTGGAGGCGGCCTCTGCCCCTGCCCCAGCCTTCTCCTGCCCTTCCTGGCTGCCCCGTGGGAGCAGCTCCCTACCCCTGCCCTTCCATGGCCCAGGGGCCTTTTCTGCGTGAAGCTTGTGAGCATGAATTGAAGCATCTAAACTCTGAGCCGAAGTAAACTCTTCTCCTTTAGATCGCAGAAGTCAGGCATTTTGACCCAACAATGAGGAAAGTGACCAAGACATGTGAATGGTGCATTTTTATGTTACCTAGTTGAATGTTTGTGAGGTTTACAGATTTCATTTTATTATAAACTTCTAAGTGTGGCAAGGCCCCATAGAGTGTGAATCTTTCTGAAGATTCTATCTGTGGCCCTTACTGTGACGGGCCTGGCAAATGCCGAGGACAAGCGTCCTTCAGCTCTGCTGCAGTGTGGCCTGGTGTCGCCAGGCTTGGCTGGCAGAGCTCAGGTTCACCTTTGATGATTTTATTTTTTTTAGTTTTTCCTCTCAATCACAGAAAGACTGCTCCAACTGTGGAATTGGCTACGTCTCCTTGAAGTTCTGTCAGTGTTTGTTTTGGTGTTTTGAGTGTCACTCTGTTTACAGCATTTATGATTATTATCTCATCATGCCTAGTTGACAGTTCTTTCCTTATGAAATGACCTTTCTTATTCCCTCAGTGTTCTTTGTTCCAAAATTTACTGTGACAATGATAAGAAACCCCATTTTTCCTTTAACATTTCTTTTATATTTCTAGATGACTTTGTGTTTGAGGTTTTCTTCTTGTGTAAGCAGCATGCAGTTGGTTCTGTTATACAACCTGCAAATCCTCGCCTAGTCCCTTGGCTGTCCGGACCACTGCTGTTCAGCGTGAGTGCTGCAGGGTTGGGCTGTAACCATGGCTTTGCTACTGGTTTCTGTTTGCCCCAACCCTGTATCAGAGGAAGGGCAGAGGAGGAGCAAGAGGTTGGAACCAGCACTTCACCAAAGATGGCATTCAGGCAGCAAACGGAAGCCATCTGGTGGACGCTTGTATGTGGGGTGGTCCGGCTCCCTCAGTGGGGTGAACCAGGGCGCCGGCGGCCAGGGCTCTCTGCTGCTGCGGGGTGGGAATGGGGCACTGCTCTCTGGCAGTGGCTCAGTGGGGTTTTTAAAGTTAAACTTAGCCCCACACCAGGGCTGGCCACACCAGCCCTCGGGGTTTAGAGAGGAGAAAGAGGGCCGATGTCCACACGGATGCTGTGACAGACCTCCCCTGCAAACAGTGAATGCATCCAACAGGTGAAGACACCTGCTGTTCTGTCCCTGTGGGGGATGCTGCTCAAAGGCAGACTGAGCGATGGGTCTCAGGACTCATCCTCAGCAAAAGCACATGGACCAAAAGAGCTCACACGTCCCACTGCGCCGCCATGTGCACAGAGCTCAGGAGCACGTGCACTAACCGGTATTGGCCGTGGATCAGTGGTCCCGGGAGGGAAGACCCTCAGGAGAGAGGACAGCGGGCACACAGCCCAGTTTAGGGGCGCACATAGGCCTCCATCATGGGGATGGTTTCCTCAGAATCACCCACTTTACATGTAGTTAACTGCATGCTAATTATACCTCAACAAAGATGTTTAAAAAGACATTTTAAACTTAGAATTTAGCGCGGAGAGAATATAAATGAGAACCAGGCCTTCCAAAATGCTAGAGAAGGAAACAAACAGCTCCCAAGCCAAAGGCAGAAAGAGGAAAACAAAGCGTAAATAACAGATGTGTCAACAAACACGTCTGCTTTACCAACAGGGAAAGCTCAGTGCGCACCCTTCCCCAGCATGCACCGAAAATGACACCTGCGGTAATGAAAAGAAAGGGATGTGTTAGGCCACCATCAGAAATAAAAGGAGTCGGTAACAACGGTATCAGATGAAGTTAGGACGCCCTGAAAGTGGAAAAAGAGTAATTTGACACTGGTGACTGAGGAGAACCGGACAACCTCTAAGGTGGGCCTTAAGCAGTGAACCATTTACCATCCTGATCTGCAACACAAAGGAGCGTCCCAAACACCACGGCAAATTCACAGCTGAGAGGCTGGGAAGGCTAAGTCTCCACTACGTGAAATCACACCTTGCTTAATTCTGCTCGAGTGCAGTTTTGACGGAATGGGTTGGGCCTTGTGCCCTCCCCTAGTGATGGGAGGGGACACAGCAGACAAGTGCATGGAGCTTGTCCTGTGGGCACAGCACTCTCCCACACTTGGGAGGTGGCAGAGCAGAGACCCCAGGGGTCAAGGTGGCCAAGAGGGCACTGCTTCCCCAGCCCAGAGACTCTGCCCCTGTTTCTTAGCACCCAGCCTCCAGTCTCCCCACCGCCATGGGAGGGGTTGGCACCTGATGTCCTGCAGCTTCTGACCAAGCAGCCACACACCCGTGTCCCAGGGCGACTGTGCTGTCCTGCAGTACAGCGCTTTGGCACCGCAACTGACACCTGTTTTGCAGTCGTCAGAGATAAATGGCTCAGCCCCACGTGGAAAGTGGGTCATGACAGCACAAATGAGAGTAAGCCAGGCACTGCCCTGCCCCGTGGACCTGGACCAGGTCCTGTGGCTCTGTGGGGGTCACCCACCCCCCACACTCCAGCCCCAGGCTCTGATCCTATCTCCCACCGCACTCCCTTCTGCAGTGTCCAGGCAAACCGGACCACAGTGCAATGCTTTCCTTACCTTCTGGACACTCAGAAAGGCTGGCCACTGCAGAGGGGACCCCACAGCCAGGGTCTGGAGTCTCCTGGCCCTGGGAGGCACCTGCTCACTTCCCACAGCCTTGCCCCCTGACCAGAGCCCAGGGTCTCCCCGCTGGCCCTCTTGGTCTCTGTCCTCCCTGATCCTTCCAGCCCTCTCCCCCAGCAGCAGCTCAGCCGCCTCCTAGACCAAGGGCCAGTCTCGCAAGACAAGCCCTGTGCAGCACATCTGCGCTGGGGGATGCTTCCCCAGCACCTGGGGCCCCGGGCTTGGGTGCCAGCACCTGTGGCCAGGCTCAGCTGCTGTCACCCTCATCAAACAGGAAACAGGCTGCAGGATTCAGTGATCTGCAGGAGAGTGGAGCCGATTCTAAGGTGGGTGTGTCCTGCACACCGACACCAAAGAGGCCAGATGTTTATGGATGCAGATTCCTGAGTGCTGTGTCCTTCCAGGTAAAGAGCACCCTACTAGAGCCAGGGAGGCGTGTGTGTGTGTGTGTGTGTGTGTGTGTGTGTGTGTGTGTGTGTGAGAGAGAGAGAGAGAGAGAGAGAATCTTGTGTCTGTCTCTATGTGTCTAATGTATCTATGTGTCTTTGTGTGTCTGAGTGTATCTCTACATGTCTGTATGTCTATGTGTCTGTCTGTCTCTCCTGTCAAGCCTGTACACCAAGGTCCCCATCTTGATGCCTGGGGTCCCAGCTCTGATGCCCCCAAACAGCTTCCTTTCGCCTTGCAACAGTGCAGCCTGAGATCAGCCCTTGGTTCCACCCTTCTTGGCTGTCTCCATCACCTGGGGCCCAGGAGTCACAGGGACCCAGGCCTGCAGGAAGGGGCTGCACCCTGTTCATGCCCGGATGCCGGCGTCTGAGGCAGGGGGAGGGGGTACCAGGCTGGAGCTTTCAGCATGGCTTTGCAGCCAGCTTGGCACCTCCTGACAGCACCGTCCAGATGGTTCCGCACAGTGCTCGTTAGCATGCTAATTTATTCTGACTCATCCTCACAGCAGGGCGGGCAAGCTCTTTGCAGAGCACTCAGTCCTGGCTCTCAGGGGAAAGGCACCCTCCTGCTGTCACACATGGGGATGGAGGGAAGGCACACAGGGACCAGTGTGACATGCTGACACTCCCAGAAGTGCTCAGCCACACGCAAGGCCCTGACCCCTGGCTGTGCACGCACTGTGTGCACGCTCTGTTCCCGCGCTCACCACACCAGCTTCCCCTGGCAGAGGCTCCAGGGGACGAGGCGCCTGCCTCAAGGTTACCCCAGCCCAAGAGTCAGTTCAGTCCCAAGGCCACGTGGATATGCAGGGGGGGAAGGAACAGGGGCCCATTCCCCACACACTCAGCCACACACCACCTGCAGCTTTCCAGCGGCATCCTCCGGCCACCAGCATTGCCACCTGTCAGGGAGGCCAGCTGGGTGAGGGCAGGGACCCTGGAGTCTGTGCTACCTCCTGCTGTGTCAGTCCCACTCTGTCACCCTCTTCTCAGCCTGAGGTCCCCAAGGGTGCCATTTGCCCTCCTCCCTGGCCCAGGCTGGGCTTATGGGAGACCTGTCCCTCCTGTCCTGTGGACTGCCAGGGACCCTGGGGTGTGCTTACCCTGGCAATGCTCGCCGGTGGCTTCAGGTCCCCCACTCCCTGCAGGTTCCTCAACCCAGGCCTCTCTGGGCTATCCCTCCCGCCTGCAGAACCCCCTGTTGCCACACTGCCTCAACTGCTGCCCAGGCAGGTCAAAATCTGGGGATGGGGTATCCATAGCGTCCAGCCCCTCACCTGCCTTACTCTGAGGTGTGGCATCCCAAAGGGTGAGGTGGTGGTGGGAGGAGCCAACGTGTCCTCCTCTGTCCACAGCATGGAGATGGAGTGGCTGTCGTCCTCCCAAGCACAGAGCTGGCCGGCTGCCCTCCACGCCCTGCACCCACCTGGCCAGGCTGTGCTGAGGCTCCCTGCAGGGCCATTAGGAGCAGCACTGCTTCTCTCCAGTGCTGGCTCAGAAGCAAAGCACTATTTCCCCATTCCTACCAGACGGGGAAGGAAGGCGGCTCCTGTGTAGAGCTGAGTGGAGAGGGGCAAGATGCCATCAGCCAGGCTCAGCAGGGCCCCCAGGAACACTGGGGAGTACCGCCGGGCTTGGATGGGGAGCCTGGGCGTGCAGAGCTGGGAGATGGGGTAAGGGCGCAGGGAACCTCCAAAGGCCCACGAGCAGCGTATAGGATGACGAGAGGACTTCCGGGCAGCTCTGCCAACCCTCCCTCTGGAAGCACCTCTGTGGTGTGCCACACTCCTAGCGTGGTCCTGGCCACCTGGATCTTAGCAATTTGCAAAGCACTTGGAAAGCTGGGCACGACACCCATGAAGGGCAGCTGTGCTTTCTCTGGGCTGTGGCAGTGGCACCAGGAGCCCTGTAGCTACATGGTCCTGCGGGCACAAGAAGGTTTTCTCATCACCTGGCCTCCTGGGTTGCTGCCCATTTTCCAAGCCTGGTTTCCCATCAGTCCCGTGTGCCCTGACAGCTGCCTCAGATGACCAGTGTGGAGCTCTTTGGCACTTGGAGACCTCACACCTGGTGCCAGAGTAGGGAGGCTGGTACTGCAATGCCTGGGTGGGCAGGGGCAGCAGCAGTGGAGACCCCACTGCCAACAGGATGGTACCGTCTGCACACCCCAGTGTGAGTTAGAGCGACCCCCAGAATTTCAGGGATTTAAATGCCAGTGCCATCCCCAGCCAGAGGTCTGGTGCAGGGGACCTGGGTAAATGGGGCTCTGCCCCCCTGGAAGCTCAAGGCTTCTCCACATTGCTGGGAGACTGAGCTGACCCCAAAGTCTCCAATATGTTCCTCACTGTGCTGTCACCCCTGTTCCTGTCATAGGTCTTCACAGGGAAATCAGCAGGCATCTGAGCAAGGGGGCAGGCAGCCATGATGGACGGGACACGAGGGAGTTTGTGGGGTCACCGTCCTCACCTGGTGGCAATGGGTCCTGGAGCCATAGACACTGGACATGGGACAGGGGCCCAAGCTGCCTGGAGAGGCCTGGGTGTCACCTGATCCACTGAGGCAAGCTGGGCTGAGCCCTCCTCCACCTTGCACCACTGGGACACAGATGGGCTTCCAGGTGTCCACAGCCACCTGTGGGCTCATTTGTGACAGCACAGCTGGAAGAACGGTGGTCAGGGATGCCATCCAGCAAGTAGAACTGAGTGGGACATCGTGACACAGCAATGACCAGGAGCGGCAGCCAGAGGAGGCCCCAGGGAAGCAGGCCAGAGGAGAGATGGCCAGGCTGCCGACACAGGCCTGGGTGTGGACACCTTGGGAGGGCTCAGGAAGCCACCCAAAGCTCCAAAAGACACAGAGGACAGGACCCCTGCATGAAACCACCTGCCGTGAAATGACCACACCGGGAACCTCATGGCAGGGTGGTGACAGGTGGACAGTGATGTCCTCTCCAAGGAAGACATCAGCCCCTGGCCTGAGGCAGCTGCCCAGACCACGTCTGACCAGGGCTCCATGGAGGGTCCTTGTCCTGAACCAGAGTGAGCCTAGGAAGGCGGAAATCGTGTGGAAAACACAGCCACCCCTGTCCCTGTCCTCGCCCTGACCCAGGATCCTGCCTCTGAGAGGGAGGCCCTGACCAACCCATCTCTGTGGCTCAGTCCCTGGGGAACCTGGAGCAGAACGACAGGCTCTGTCGAGCTTCTGCACTGCCGCACACCTGTGTGGACCACAGCGGTCACGCCAGGGCCAGTGGTCTCAGCACTGGGTGACCATTCTCTCCCCGCCACCCCAGCAACCTCTCAGCATCAAGGACACAGCCCTGGTATTTACAGATGGTAATGAGACTGTCTGCGCTCCGAGCCACCATAAATACACAGGGAAAACTGCTGAGTTCCACGCGATTCCCCCTGATTGCCTGGAGGCGTCTTTATTTTAATAAAAAAAAGCAATCAGCCAGGCTGCTCAGTGCACTCAGTGTCCTGTTAATTACCGGCCGATGTGGGTGGGAGGGGCTCTCCCACCCCAAACCTGATGCCCGCCCCTCTCCATCCTTGGTGACAGGGGTTGGGACAGGTAGTGGTGACGTCTGCCAGAAGGGAAACTGACTCTGTCCCCTACAGTGCCCGCCAGGACACGGGTGGCTGGGGCACAGGAGACCACAACCGTTACTGCTCTGGCACTTGCTTCTCCCCCAGGGACACAGGGCCAGGGCAAAGGCCAGGTCGGCGCAAGCCCAGAGCTCTGTCTCTCGGCCTCCAAACACAGAGGCCCAAGGACAGCGGAACCTGTGGAGACCTGGGTGCGGAGTCAACTTGACAGGGAGCTGCAGGGGTCATGGAGCCCACTCCGGGTGTGTCAGGACTGCAACGTGGCCCTGCCCTGGGCCAGCGACCTGGAGCCGAACCCTGGACCAACTCCTTTCCAGGGTGAGTGTTGGGTGTTGCGTCTGTCGGGAAAGCGGCCTGATCCAGCACCCAGGGCCAGCAAGTGTCATGGGACAGGTCCAAGACACCAGCTGCAGGAGTGCGCGTGGAGGGCACAGGTGCCTCGCCCACAAGAGCCTGGAAGGGCTCTGTGACCCTGCGCGCAGGCGAGACAGGACTTAGCATGTGTGAAGAAGCAGTTGAGGTGAAAGCCGGTTGCTTCTGTGAAGACACGGGGTGGGGGTGGCGGCCCTGCAGGAGGTCCTGACCCAGGAGGATCCCTGTGCTTTGCCAGGGACCGAGGCTCTGACCAGGGAACACCCCTGCCACCAGCAAGGCTTCCCAGGTCCTTGAAGCGGAGGTGGCCGGGCAGCACAGCCCCGGGCCTCTTCGCTCCCACCTGTGTTCTGTCTGCTCCTTCTTCCTGCTTGAAGTGTAGACATGATGCCCGAGCCTGAGCAGCCATCTTTTGACCATGAGGCAGAAAACAGAAGAACCAAAGCTACACTAAGGAAGGCAGAATGGGACAGAAAGACCCTGCGCCCTCTGGGGCTGCCGACCTCACCTCAGACTTCTTGCTACGAGAGAAACATGAGAATGCGCTGGTGAACCCATGTTGAGTTGGCTGTAGCCCAGAATAACTGTTACTAAAAACAAAACCAAGCAAGGCTGGCTGGGTGGACTCGTCCGTGGCCCCTCAGCTCCCTGACAGAAGTTGGGCCGGCTGCCACAGGGCTTTGGCTGTGCAAGCCCTGCAGTGCGGTGATGCTGCCTCCGAGGGCCACACTGTTCAGGCAGGTGCAGAGGGTGTGGTGGAGAAGCCAGCACTCACCCCTCTTGGGAAGAGTCACCGTCCCAGACCCTGCCGCAGCGGTGAGAGGGTGAGAGTCAGCTTTTGGTGGCCCCAAGGCCTGGGCGTGCTTATTACTGGCACAGTGCAGCCTTACTGACTGATACAGCCAATGGCAGCTTATCAGAGAAACTGGACAGAGTCTGAGGTGGTCTTTACCCTGACAAGAGACCAAAATATTGCCTTGGGTAGAGCTGGTGTTTGGATTCCAACTGCACTGAGGTCAGGCTTTCACGGGGACTGGGTGACCCAGAGTTTGAGCTGATTTCCCAGTTCAGTGAGCTGCTGCAGGACAGTGCTGAAGGCCTCCTGGGCGCATCCGCCTTCAGCCACCCGTGTGCGAGCCTCACTCGGTGCCCAGTCGGATGGCGCACGGTCAACTCTGCTGCAGTGCTGGCATCTCCTCCCGCCCTGCTCTCTGCCACCAGTGTCCTCAGCTAGAGCCCGGGGCCTGGCCTCTGGGAGAGGCAGCGAGGCTGAGGCCCAGCAGCAAGGTCACCAGGGGCTCCCAAGAGCCCAGCAGAGCCCCCACCACCACCCCAAGCTCCCCGCACCCCACCCACAGCCAGGCTCCCTGCCCTGCTGTCTTTCTCCAACTTCTCTTCCGGCCCTGGGTCCCCAGGCAGGTCAGGACCCCACTTCAGAAGCCACAGACAGGGGCGCTGAGGTGGGACGACCTGTCTACAGCTGCCCATGCTGGAGGTGGAGATCCCCAAGGTCACACTGCCTAGTAGGCCCGTCCCTACTGTACATGGGAGAAACTGGGACCTACGGTGCAGGAGGGACCCCAGATGCCTGGGCAAGGGGCTCAGCTGTAACCCTCCAGACCTGTCCTCATGGTGTTACCAGGCCTGGGCAGCCCAGAGGGCGAGGGGCGGGGCCCCAAGATGGGTGAGGGCCAGCCTGGGCGCAGGTCCACAGCCAGGCTGCAGCTGCCCTCACCTCACACTCCCTCCCAGTTAGCAGCTCTTGATGGACAGGAGCAGGCAGCACCTTCGAGGGGTCACTGTTGGAACTGGCTGCAGGAAACCTCCTTCACAATAAAGCTGCTCATGGAAGGGAAATGTGGATTAAGGCTCAGTTTCTGTGGGAAACGGGTTTTCACCGCCCGCCCTTGTGTGTGGGATAAGCAGGCCCTGGCCTCAGGGACCCTCAGGAAGCCTCAAAGATGGTGTGGTTTAGAGGAGACTGGAGTTCCACCCCCTACCTGCACCCCAAAGGCCACCCAGGGCCCCCTGGGAGTGGTGGGTAGAACTCCAGAGGGGCGGCTGGGAGGCTACGCGGTGGGGTAGCTGTGTCCCCAGGAAGCAGCCAGCGCTTGTCCCCCACCACGCCCAGGCTGCTGTGCTCACCCCACTGCTGGCCAGGCCTGGGAGCCCGGGAGGGCGCCAAGCTGGGGCCTGCAGGGGGTGCCATGCTGGAGCCCCTCAGAGCCTGCACAGGGGTGCCTGAGCCCAGCGGAGACTGTGGCCTGGACACCTGAGGCTCAGGGGCCAGAGAGCAGGCACCCCCTTCTCTGAGCCCACCCACCACCTTGCCGCTGGGCCGTGGAGGGCAGCCTGTTGGAGCCGCTGAAGCTGAATCCACATGCAGAGCCCTGGCGCAGCCCAGGCATGACTTAACTGAGCACGAGGAGACCCTCAGGAGGCAAGAGGCCACAGTGAGGCCACCTGGAGGCTTCCCGGATAGTTCTCCTTAATTAGCATCTCTTGTTGCTCTGAGGGCTCCTTGAACCCCTCCTGAGACCCTGCTCAGGTTTCCTGCATTTTCCACTCTAACCTAGTTTAAATACTAAATAAACACAGGCCGCCCAGAGACGCAGTCTGTCCCGGCCAGCAGAGTTAAGATCTACAGAGGGTTTGGGTCCTCCTAGAGCCCTAAAGACCACCCCTCTTGTCTCATTTGTTTGGGTCTTCAGCATGCTCTTGTTTGGAAGACTGGGGATCTAGGCACAGACTCAGCAGCAGACCTGGCTGGGGTCCCATGCAGTGTGGTGGGGTGTCCGCGACAGCGGCCTCTCTGTCTCCCTCTCCAGGTCCAGGCCCCACTCAGGTCCCTTGCAGTGGCACCAGGTGGAGAGCTGTGTGCTGGGAAACTGAGTCACACAGCAGGTGTTGCTGACTGGTGTCCTGTGGGGGACCCCAAGAGTGTTCCTTGCCAGGTCAGGACTTGAAACAGGGGTGACCCCACGCACATGCATGGTCATCACACTCGTCCCTGGGCCCTGCAGGCTGCAGTCCCAGGACCTAGAAGACACCAAGCTCTCCCGGTGCCTGAGTCCCTGCTGTCCCCACCGCCTGCTCATGTGTGCACCGGGTCACCTCAGCTCACTGTGCCCGTGCCAGTCACTTTCCCAGAGTTGTTCAGGGTGCATTGACAGGCAATGTCTGCATGTGTTCAATTTGGATGGAATTATTTTACTTTTTTTGACTCTCATTTGGTGGAATTTGTACACATGGAGCATGTGGGTGCATGACCAGTATAGTTATAAACACAAATCAGATGCTCAAGACCAAGCTCACAAAGTCAAGAGCAACATGAAAGAATGGGTCTCTGCTTTGGCCCAAAGAACGGGCTCACTCCAGGGACCTGGCCAGGCGGAGCTGCAGGTGCTGGGCTGGGCCAGCTGAGAGCCCTGGGCCCGAGGAGCAGAGGCGCTGGGGACTGGGCCAGCTCTGAGCACATGGCTCTCAGGGCAGGAGGTTGCAGGGCAAGAGGTACATGAGCCTGGTGGCCCCCGAGGCCCTGGATGGGGACAGGGCCCCTGAGCACCCTGCGCTTTGATCTGAAAAACACCTGACTCCGTTCCTCCAGACACCAGACACCAGACACAGCAGCTGGAGCCTGGCTCTGGTCCGGCAGCGTCTCCAGCTGAGCCTGGCCGGGAAGGTTATTCATGCGCATGCACACCAAGTGCCCCTGGGGAGTCTGCGGGCTGAGAGATGTCATCCCTGTGGGAAGTGGGGGCCCTGCTAGAGCCTGTTGGGGGGTGATGTTAGAAGGACCAGGACCCTGGAAGGGTCAGTGCAAGTGTGGACATACACATGACCCAAGGTGCAGGTGATTCCAAAACACACAGCAGGCAGGCAGGACCTCAGCCTCTGCAGACTCAGGCCCGCGGTTCTCCATGCTGAGTGGAGCTGGCACTTGGTGGGCACCTTTCTGCCTCTGCCCAGGCCATGGCCCTGGACCTCAGGGCTCCTCCTGTACCCCATGGCATCACTCCAGCCCTCATGGCCGGTCCGTCCCTTCACAGCAGCCGGGCAGGGCTGGGACTGTGAAGAGAGACTAGGCCTTGTCTTCCTGGGCTGGACAGAGAGGCCCCACTGGTTAGAACCCTGCAGTGGAGACAGCCGACACCCCAGAGTCTGAGCGCCACAGGGCGGGAGCTGCAGGGGCACAGCCAGCCTGCTTAGAGCCAGCCTGGGCTACTCCCAAAACTCCATGCCCTGCCCCCGCCCCCAGCCCACATAAGAGCCACGTGGTCCAGACCATGGCAGCAGCCTGAGTTTGCTGGGGCACCAGTCATTAGCAGGGCTGGGCGCCAGGTGGCAGCCCCAGGCCAAGGGGCCCCATGGGGGGGCCACCTTGGGTGATGTCCTGGGCCGGGGGAGCCACTGCTCAGCACGATGCTCGCCTGGCCAGTCCTGCCGTGACTTCCCAGCCTCAGTACAATTTCCAAGGCAGCTGGAGCACAGGATAGTTTTAATAAAAATTAGGTACAAGCAGATACAGGGGATTAATAGTTGTATTATGATTTTATAGTTTTCCATATACGGTATCGTGGAAAAGACAATCAGAGAGTAGAGCCATTTCAGGCAGATAAAATGGGGCATTTATTTTTAATGGAAAGAGAATTTCAGGATTCACCCAGCCGTGGAGAGAGCTGCCGAAGGCCTCCATGAGCGGAACAAAGAGGGGGGGTGGAAGGCTCCATGGTCTTCAGAAAGCCCCACAGCGAGGGACCTGGGGCTGCTGGGGTGAGGGAGCCCCACCCAGGATGCTGTAGCCCTGATCAGAAGCCGCCAGGCACTGCTCTGCACCCTAAGCCTCAGTTTCCCTCCTGTGCAGGAAGTGGGTTGCTCAACAGAACCCAAGGCTTGTCACAAGGCTTCTAAGCTCAATCTTCTCTGCCCTCCTGCATCCACCCAGCCCTGGCCACTGGCCATGACCCCAAGGCCTGGCCCTGCCAATGCCTCTTCACCCCTAGAGTCCCCTCCTCGGGACCAGTCACTGTCTCTCCTGGGGTTTCTCAGCGGCAGCTGAATTTTCAGACCCCAGAGGTGGCTTTGAAGCACAGGTGCTGTGGTGGGAAGGGGCTGTCAGGGTCCCCTGCTTCTAAGGCAGAGGCGGCAGCAGCTGGAGCCCCCTGGAGGATGGCTTTTGAAGCCCTGTGCACCCTGCCTCAAGCTCCAGGCCACAGGCTCCTGCAGGAAGCTTTGAATCCCTGGAGCGACAGGGGTGAGGGCAAAGAGCCGTCCCAGGTGCAGGCTGTACCCTGCAAGAGCACTGCTCTCCCTGCCCAAGCTCATCTGTGTAGATGCTAGGGAATGAGCACCCAGAGTCTTGCTCCCGACGGGCTTGGGCAGTGGGCAGGCTGGGCCAGCTCTCCCCAAGCAGAGGAACAGCAGGGCCTGTGCCGTGGGTCATCAGGCCTGGCCAGCCGTGAAAGCCCAAACCAAGCCATGGCCAAAGCGGAGGGGAGCACAGAGCAGCGGACACCCCTACCCCTTCTCATGCAGGCCGGGCAGGTGTCAGAACCACTGCCAGGAAGCAGACCAGCTAGCCCGTGGTCTCTTACGTCCTCCCTGGCTGCCAGTCACCCTGGATGGGCTCTCTCCTCGCCAAATCCAAACAACCACACACCAAAACCACCACGGACTTCATCGGGCGTCCCCATCCCAGCTGCCCATCCAGAGCCCCGGCTAAGAGGCCCCACGCATGCCCCCTTTCAGCTCCCCGGGACCTAGAAACCCCCAGGTGCAGCCGTGTTCCGTGGCCAGGAAAACCGGGGACAAGGTGTTCCCTGGAGCACCCTGGTCCCCTTGGGGGCCCTGGGCCTGCAGGACAGTGACCACCATGCCTGCCCCTCCCCTGGGGATGACCACACAGTGCCAGGAGACGGCGGATGTGCTCAGGTTTGTGACAGGAGCCCACAGGGAGAACTGGAGACATCCCACGGCCAGCAGGCAGGGTTTGATCAGTGCCAGCGCCAACACCCAGAAGGCACTGGAGCACCAAGCCCCGGGTAGGGCTGGCTCCGTGGGAAGCTCACTGGGGTCATGCATGCTGGTCGTCAGTCAGGAGGCTTGGGAGAGGCAGACACCAGCTCGGCGTGGGGCTGGGCAGGCACACAGGGCTGCGGCACGTGGCTCAGGCAACCAACCCGCCAGCCTGACGCAGGGGACAGCATCGGACTCCTGCGCCCGCAAGGGCAGTGCCTCACTCAATACCGGAGACGCCCACATGCCGTCTGCCGTCTGCCCAGCCTTCCATGTGCCTGCCGCACAGAACCCACTGAGCCCACCTTGTCCCAGCAGCCTGCATCACCGACCTGAGAGACAGGACAGGCACCAAGGCACAGGCCAGCTGTGCACAGCACAACACCAGGCTGAGAGGAAACCTCCACACACTGTACGGGCTCCGTGACTGAGCGCGGTCCAGGCTCTGAGGCTGCAGTAGGGGGGCTCGTGCTGAGCTCGCCATAGGGACCCCGAGTCACGGCTCTTCCAGATCTCACTGCCTGCTGCTTGAACACAGAAGGGCAGACGGACCTCAGCATGAGGCCCAGGGTGTGCTGCCCAGGCTCACCCTCTGGCTCAGAGAAGTGGGGGAGAGGAACTCAGCACCACCATCCTCCTGAGGTGGCAGGGATCGCAGTCCCACCACAGAGACCCAAGAGACAGCCACTTGGGATCAGCAGGCAGAGGCCTGCAGGGCCATGAATAAATGCATCGATCAATCAGTCAGTCAACCAACAGAGTCAGAAAGAACTCATTGCCGGTACCAGCAAGACTGCCCAGCTGCCTGTGGCCTCACAGAATGAAAGGGCTGCTACTTTCTAAATCACACAAATTAATTTAGAAATCAGAGCAGCTCCCGCAGCTAAACTGCAGATTTCAAAACAGCTTAACAAATTACCAAATCCCCTTTAAGAAGACAAATTATTCCAGCCCCTCCACCGCATGGTTAATTATGCATGCAGTTTTGTTAGGCCGAGTTAAATATTCACAAGCTGGGTGTGCCTCAGGACTGAAGCACAGCTCCTGCCCCTCGCTGTCCAGGCCACTGGGTGACCAATGCCACAGGGCCCCTGCCCAGCCGCCCTCCTCCCCCACAGCAGTGTCTACATCCTCCCCGGCTCTGTCTTCTGACCCCAGGCACAGGCACCAAGGTCTCAGCCTCTGAGCTTTCCTGGCCACACCTTCCCAGTCTGTCCCCACAGAGGGAGACCAGCCCCTGACCAGTCCGAGGGCACCCACCCGGGCCTGACGCCAGGCAGGGTGCAGGCCATCACATACTGCCTGTCTGAGCGAGGCAGGTCTCCAGGTGCCCTGCTTCCCGGGGTAGCTGGGACTCTTGCACCAGCAGCACTCCCTGGGCCCTTCGTCCCCGGCGGACACAGGCACCCTCCCCAGGAGCGGAGCCCTTGGCTGCAGTCGCCCTGAGAGGATGTCACACGCCCAGGAGGCTGTGGGGAGACCTGTGCTACTCTGCACTACCCTGGCAGGGCCTCGGCCTGCCTGTGATGGGGACCTGGCTGTCCCTGGGCTGCCCCACTGTCCTTCCCTCCCCTGGCCAGCACTCACTGGAGAAGAGAGCAGGCCTGGAGCCCACAGGTCCTGGGAGCCAGTGCCACCCTGCCCGTGTCTGCTCTGCCCATACGACTGCCTGGCCGTGGGGTCTCCCTGGGCCCTCCACGCTCCCGCCAGGTCTCCGTGACTCAGCAGCATGGGAGGTCAGTTTCCAGGTGTCTCCTGCAATATACCCTACATCTGAGTCCCCACGGGGAGAACCAGGGTATCCCGTGGCTATGGCCACTGCAGGGCCCAGCCACGCTGCCACCTCAGAGGTGCAAAGATATGCAGACCCTGGAACTGCCCAGGAACCAGCAGCTTCACACCCAGCTCCTCTGCAGGGGGCATCAGCCCTGCTCCTGGTACACACACACTTGCACACATGCACACCCAAGCACGAGTGTGCCCCCATGTGCACAAGGCACACAGCCACACACTGCCCAGCCACGCAGGTGCCCGTGTGCACAGCCCCATGGGAGCCCCAGGAGGTGCTATGGTGGGCACAACTGAGGACCCCTGAGCTCTTTCCACATATGAAGCAGATGGGCCCATGAGAGGGACAGCATCACCCCAGGCTTCCTGGTGAACTGGTGCCATGCTCCAGTGGCCCAACTGGAGTTTATGTCCACCCCCTCCTGGGGCCTTGTCCCTTGGTGTCCTTGCTGTGGTTGGGTCCCCTTCCCTGCCTGTTCCGGAGCAGGCCAGGCACCTGTCCAAGGCCAGAGGTGTAGGGTCCAATGGAGCCTGATGGCCTAGCTGAGCATCAGTCTTTGAGCTCAGGTTCTGTATCCTTGTGCCTATGCAAAGCAAGAACATCAGTGGCGCCCCCTATGCGCCCCCAACTGGCACTGCATATGTGTGCCCTCTAAGCCCACCTCCTGCCCTGCTCAGCCAACCTCCTTCCTGGCATCTTCAGGCTCCCTCAGGGCAGGACTGTTCTGGTAGCTGGGGCCTGGGGCCAACTTCCAAGCCCTCCCTCCTGTCCTCACCCCGTCTTCATCCCCCCCCCATCCTGGCTTCTCTGGGCCACCGCGTCTGCTGTCACTGTCCTCACCCTGAGGAAAAGGAGAAGCCAGCCCCCTCCACAGCTGTCCTCTGTTCCACTGAGCCAGCCTGACCTGGACCTGGCTTGGTCAGGCTTAGGGCCACTGTGTCCTGCAAGCCCCTCTCCCCTGCCTGGTCCTGCTATTGCACTCTGCCCGGATGGCCTGTCGGCCCCTGCTATGAGCACCCAGTGCACCCAAAGTCCCACAAGATGCTCTCGGTGTCCTGGCACAGTGCTGAGTGGGACCCCGCTGGAGGCGGGGCAGAGGGCCAGCAGGCGGCACCCGCACACGTGCCTTTGTGTTCACTTTGCAAACTGTCAGTTCAGCATTCTGGCTGACGACCTGCTCCATGGTGGCCTTAAAACTGTCCATGCTCATAAATCAGCCAGGGATTTAAATAAGCCCTGCTGGCAGGTAATTCCTCAGAACTCCCCCACTCACACACAGCCAGACAGGGGTGGAGCAGGGAGAAAATGACCGAGTCGGGCTGGGAGCGGGGCGTGGAGCCCTAACTCCCAGGGGAGAAGTTCATGGAGGTGACGTGGAGGTGGGGCTGCCCGCACTGCAGTCAGCTCGCTGCCACGGGGCTCCCGTCCTCGAGGCCCAACCCACCTTGTTAGTGTCCACCTCGAGGCCAAGACACCTCCACGCCTCAGTGCACCAGCAAGAGCCCTGTCCCCAGAGAGGACACGGGATGCTATGTCCCTCCTACGGGGTTCCCAGGCGAGGGAGGGCTAAAGGCAGCACACAATCACCTTCAGAGAACTGCAGAGACCCTGAACCCAGAATGCCCTCCCAGGGCATCCCCTCTGCCCATGCGAGCCACAGGCCCAAAGTCACATGAGGAGGCACTTGGAAAGGAGCTGGGTGCCTCCTGGGATACCTCTGAAGCCCCCCTCAAAGCAGCAGGAGTTATTGCCCAAGCCTGGTGGTCATTGTTCCAGCCTCGGACTTGGAGCCTGCCCAGCTCAGGCCCTGCCTAGGGCTGACCCAGGACTGGTGTGAGGCAGAACCAGGGCTCGGTGAGGGGCTCCTTATGGGCTGGGACCAGGGCTCATGAGGATGAAGCAGGAGCAGATGGGATGAGACCCTGCTCCTGTGGACTGGGATCCAGACTCAGCATGGGACTATCTCAGAAGCTCTGGCACAGGCTCATGGTCACCCAGTGGGTAAGGGGGCTGCTGGGGAAACCGCCAGCCCCATAGCTCTTGTGCACTGCCCAGAGGACCCCGGCCCGACTGCCTGTCACCTGAGCACAGGTTATCAGAAGCAGCCCCCTTGTCCGGCCTGGGTCCCGCTGAGCTCCCTAGTGCTACTGGGCAACACGCAGGGCAGCTGGAGCAGATGGGGACCAGGCCAGTCCCTGGCCTGTGGCCACTTGCAGGCACGCAGACCCTCAGAACACCCCCACTGTGCCACAGTGCTGCTTGGAAACTACTCACCTCGACAGCCAGAGTGGCAAGGTCTCCATACAGGGCCAGGCTGCCCAGGTAGGGCAGTGGGCAGGGCACCAAGAGGCTATCTGGGGACATCACCTGGGAGGTCTCAGCTGTGAGTTGGTGCCTACACAGGGCTGCACCATAAGCAGGTTCATTAGAGGGCCCCTCCTCTGTACCACAGGGGAAGAATTGAGACCTCCATCTCCTGCCCCAAGCACAAGCCATGGTCCTCACCCAAGTCCCAAGCAGCTACTGGGGACCCTCACCTATCTCTAGGGAACTCAGCAAGACCCCAGAAGGAGAACCCACCAGGAGGAGGACAGGGCTGCCACAGACCAACACCATGGCCACACCAATGGCTCTCAGGGGGCCTCACACAGCCCTGCCACAGGACACAGGGTGTCTTCACCCAGCACTTTGATACTTGGGTTTGATCAGGAGGACCCAGGCCCTGTCTGGGACTCAGGATAGCAAAGAAGATGGCACCACAGGCAGCAGCCAGAGCCCTCCAGGTTGGGACCCTCAGTCACATGAAGACCCCACAAGGGGCTGTGCCCTGTCCAGGAAACTCCCTGACCCCCATGTATCCTGACAGGTGTGGACACTCAGAGGAGGGCAGAGCTCCCTGGGTCCCCACAGCAGAACCAGCCCAGGAGTGGGGTGGCCCAGGTGCTGCACAGGAGCCTGGGAGTGGCACTTTGTCTGGGTGTGGTCCCCCCGCCATGGTCCCCTGCTTTGGATTCCACACAGCCCTTGCTAAGCCAAGCACAGCCTCCAACTCCCAGGCGGAGGCCTTCTCCCGGGGTGTCTCTTCCACCTGTCCTGGTGCACACCCCTACCTCGCAGACTGGGCCTCTGTCGCCACCTGGTGGCTCATGGCCCACATGGGCGGACATCAGCCAGTAGCCTCCCCTCCTCTATTGGCTGGCGTGTCCTGACCATACCTTGGCTGCCTCCTGCAGAGACCACAGTCTAGGGCCCCCGGGACCCCCGCCCAGGGGGCATCGCCTGGGAAGGAGCCTGACACTCAGAGGAGCTCAGTCCTCAGAGGGAAAACTCCAGTGAACAGCATGGAGATGCAGTGGCAGGGGTGCCGCAAGGGCTCCTGATTGCTAATCAAATTCTCATTCCTGAAGCTCTTTAAATCATCTGCAGCCACGTTATTGTCTCAGAAAGAGTTGTTACTATTCTTATAAACAATCTTATAAAAACTTCTAAATCAACGTTGGTCCTCACCGAAATGTCAGCCCCAGCCACGTCCTCTTGCCGGCGGGGTGGCAAGAGGGGACACTGATGTGGCACAAGCCTTGCCACATGCCGGCCATCCAGGACAGAGCTGCAGGCAGACCCCAGGACCTTCCCCGGGGCCTGGTGGCTGAGCAGGCAGGCAGGGCCCCTGTGGGCCCAGGAGCCTTGGCCACCCCACTGAGGCCAGGCCATCGTCACATACCGCCTCCTCCCAATCCGACTCAGTGCAGCTCTGCCTGTGCACCTGGGCCCTGGGCCACCTGTGGCGGGACCCCTGGGTCTCTAGGGCCCCGCCCTGCACACTCTCATGCCCAGCACCCTGCCTGACATGAGGCAGCAGTATATCTGAGCATGTGTGATCTGGTGCCACTGAGCCCACCCTGTGGGCCTCAGATCGGGCTTTGGGCCTCAGTTCCTCCCCCCCCCCCCAGTGCCCTGGAATAGGCATCACCTGCAAGTCAGGCTGGGCTGAAGGGGCGGAGGCCACTCAGCCCGCAGCCTGAGCCCCTGTGCTCATGGGCAACGGTGTCAGGCCAGTCAGAGGGCAGCCCCAGGTTGCAGGGCCTTCTGGTGGCAGGACAGGGCACCCACCGCTCCCCATGCAGGGGCTTCCTGAACAGGAGACCACTCAGAGGGTCCTTGCCCCCTACAAGAGGGCTGCTGATGCCACCTCAGGTGCTTGGGGTGTGGGAAAAAAAACTCAGCCTGTGGGCCCACAGCCTCCAGGAGCCACATGCAGTTCCAGGCCAAGCCTGGTGCTCTGTGGGCAGCATGGTCAGCCAGCTCTGGAGTTAGAAAGGACAGAGGACAGACTCTCTGCTCTGGAAACACTGAGGGAATTAATCTCGCCTGGCTAGCTCCCCCACTGGCTTCCCTTCCACTCCAGTGGAGAACAGATGGCTCCCACGCAAGGCGTCCTTGTGGCAGCCTGGGTGCATCAGGGCCTCCTGCAGCCCAGGCCTGTGCCATGGTCAGGGCCCCAAGCATCTTCCCAGGAAGGGGCATGGGATGGGGCTGAGGAGGTACAGATGGCCGTCCAGGGGAGTGGAGACCCCGGGAAGAGACAGGTTCAGGGAGTGAGAGAGCCTGGCTCTGGGTACGCGGGAGCCATAGCAGATTGCAGAGCAGGCACGACCCTCAGGGGCCCTGGGGACACCAGGCCAGCAGAGCAGGGAGCTGTATGTAATGCCACCACATGGGCAGGCACTGAGGCTGCTGCCAGCCCAGGCCACAGCAGGCTGTTAGACGTGCTCTACGGAGAAGGCGGCAGGGAAGCTCTAAATAAGCCCAAAGAAGTAAAGACTTTTACTGTTAGATCAATTCCCCTCTAATTTTAATGCTCAGCAAAGGTGTTTTTCTTAATGACTCCATTATTTTTCATACAGCGAGCAGTAAGCGCCCTTCCTCTTCCACACTGGTGGATCGGGGCGTGAACAGGGGCTGCTGCAGTCAGAGATTTCAAGGAGAACAATTACATACAGGACACAGAATTTATAATACTATTTTACGATGGTCACCCAAGAGTTAAATACAAGAAAATGCAGGAAATCTGTCCACAACACTAAAGACCCAGAATATTCAGCCCAGGGCCTGAATCCCACAGCAAGGTCCTACATGAGTCTGGCTGAAAACCTAGAGCCCGTGACAATACCTCGCACCAACCAGTCCAACTAGAGGTCCAGAGCCCATGACAAGGACTCACGCCAGTCTGTTTTACAGATCTGCACTGGGAAGGCCCAAAGGCCACTGGTGGAAGCTAGAAAGTCTATGCCAGGGGGTGAAGGAGCTGTGCTGACAGGTTGAGGGTTCTACACTGGAGCTGAGAAGTCATGCTCAAAATAAGAACCAGGGCTCCCCTGAAAAGCAGCACAGCCACCCTCAGCAACACGGAGGCCCCGAGCTCCTCCGATGAGAACAGTCTAGTACGTGCCGGGAAGCCAGCGTGACAAGCTTCTCCTGGAGATTAAACAGCACACGTCTACCCCTCCAGTGCCAGGAAGAGATGCTCAAAGTAAGGACCAGAGCCCCCCAAAGTGAACCGCAGACACTCTCAGCAACAAGGTCAGGGGAGCCAGCAAGACAAGGTCCTCCAGGAGAACCCACAGCCCCAAACAACACTCAGAAGAGCCCACAACACCCCACTCTTCCTGTCCACGTCTCCTTTTATGCTGGTAACCTTCCTCAGGTGGGCCATCCACACTCATGCTGATTTCATTCAGCTGGCATTAAGTTGACCACCAGTTTTTAATCCGTAACAGGGAACCATGTGTCGTAATGGTAGGGACAGTGTGGGGTGCCCTTGCTGTCACCCAGCCCCAGCTGCCTGGGTAGCACTTGGGTGGAGCCCAGGTAGATGGGCAGCCACGGACCTCCCCAAGTGCCCCATCTGTCCCTACCATTGGAGGGATGGAGGGTGACCCAAAGGGACGCATGGGCCCTGGAGGGAGTGACCGCCATAAGGGCACCCAGGGACACAGGCCCTGTGCTCACATGTGCCCCTCACAGTGCCCTGGACCCGGACACAGGTCAGAGGTCCTCACAGGCACGGAGCTGCAGGGAGGTGGCACCAATCTGCCACAGCCACTCAGCCCTGGCCCTGAAAGCCCGCCTGGTCCTCCAAGCTCAGCAGGATGGAAGCTAAAGGGGAGCCAGGTACCAGGCAACGGGGTAGGGCAAGGCCACAGCAGCCAAGGTCGGCGGGATGAGGTGAGTGGCTGGGGGCAAGCTAAGCTATCGAGGGCCGGCAAGCGCTTTCACCCCGGTGTGATCCGTATCCGGGGCCCCCAGTGCCTGTGTCCTCTCCCCCAGGAAGCCTGTCTCCACTGTGAACAAGGTGTGGTGCCCCAGCCAGGATCCCCAAACTGTTGGAGCCGTGGAAGCAGAATACACGTGTAGGGCTGTGGCGTGGCCTGGGCATGGCTGAACTGAGAACGAGGAGACGCCTCAGGCCACAGCTGAGGCCACCTGGAGGCTTCCTGGATCGTTTTCCTTAATTAGCATCATTTGTTGCTCTGAGGGGTCCTTGAACCCTCCCAAGATCCTACTCAGGTTTCCTCCATTGTCCACTCAATTCCTTGCTTGCTCTGATTAATACAGACTGGCCAGCATTAGTCCGCCGGCGGCTAGCGGAGTTACAGCTTTGCAGAGGATTTTAGTCCTTCTGGAGCCCTAGAGATCAGGCCACTTGTCTCATCCCTTTGTTCCTTCACAGTGCACCCGTTAGTGGGGTTGAGGACCTAGGCACAGACCCCAGCACCAAACCACACTCTGTTTAAGGGGCAGCCAGGCCCATGTGGGCTTCCGCTCTGCTGGTGCAAGCGCTCCTGATGCAGACATGGCCCCCTCACCTCCAGGGAGCCTCGGCAGGAGTGCCTGTGTGCCAGGACTGGGCAGTGCGAGGGCGGCCCCTGCTCCTTCCCAGGCCCCCAAGGGGTGCCCTGCCCACAGGGCATCATGGGGGCCAGCTCTTCTCAAAGTAACACCCAGGAGCCCCTGGATGCCAGGGTACATGCCGGACCCTGTCCGATGACACCTACTGTGGGAACCTCAACGATGCTGCCCTGGGCCAGCACTCTGCAGCTCTTCACCTCCCAGTGGCTCTGCAGGGGGCCGAGTCACCATAGGTCACCCTCAGTGGTGCACACACTCTCACAGGTGTGCCTAGCCATCACAGCACATACCGGGTGATGTCCCCACCACAGCCCTCAGAGACCCCACCTGGACTCAGCCACTTGGCGTAGAAGTCTCAGTGACAGCCTTGGGGCTGGGGACGGTGGCGGCCTGGAGGCATCTTCAGGGCTGTGTGAGGGTGTGACCATGGGTACTGGGGGTCAGAATGATGCCACCAAGACACAAAGTGCTGGGCTCCACACAGCAAACCAAGTTTGTCCTCTGGAAGAAACTGAAATAAGACGCAGGCTTTGTCTGTGGCACAGGACCCTACGCCAGCCGGGCTGGGCCCTTCTCAGCATGGTCTCCCCTCCACCAGAACACAGGCCACAGCCATGCCAGTTACCCCACGAGGCCTCCAGCCCCTACCCTCTGGTCCAGGAGGCTGGCCCTGGCTGGCTATCCACAGCCCCAAGACCCCTGGGGCCCAGGCAGGAAGGGACAGTTCACCAGCTCCTCCCAGCCTGCCTAGGATCCTCACGACGGGACACCCAGGGGTGCCACAGTCCTTCAGAGCCACAAAGCACTTCCCTCCTGACTGCAAAACCTCTGCCAGCCTGGTGGCCCTTCTCCAGCCAGCCTGCCTCTCACACCCTCCAGCTGGCATGAGACTCAGGGCCACATGCTCTGCCAACCCTGAATGCCCCCTCCTGATACTGCCTGGTCTTCCTCCTCCCCACCCCACTCCTCCCAGGCCCCTGCAGTGGCTGCAGTCCAGGACCTGTGTCCACTGCCCCCCCCCCGAGTGGGCACAGTCTCCTCCTTGCCTGGGGACCCCACTGAGTCAGCCTGGTTTCATACTGTGCTGTGACCCAGGCCAGTGGGTCATGAGATGCGGCATCTGAGGATCTTGGAGACCTGGGGCCACCTGCTTGCATGCCTGGCCTGTGTGGGCTCAGACACCTGACAACCCCAGCCTGTGTCTGGGGAAACGGTGATGTACAGGTGGACACCGTGACACCAGGCCTTTCCCAAGGCAGGGAAGGGCAGGCAGCACTCCACAAGACAGTCTGTGCGCCTCTGCTGCCCAGGCTGCCTGAGACACTGTGCCACAGGACCTTCCCAGCAGTGGGTCTAGGCAGGGGAGCTGACTGTCTGCAGGTGGGGCTGAATGAGTGTCAGCTTGGCAGGCAGCTGTGCTGCTGTCCCTAAAAGCACGCTGAGAAGGACACATAGCCCACAGCTGAGGCCATGAGGTCCTGGCCCCTTGCAGTCACCATCATTCACCATGATGATCCCCGTGGGTGAATGGAGTAGCCCTGTCCTGTGGGTGACTCTGACGGGCTGATGGGTGCCCTCTGCTGGTCACAAGAGCTCAGAGCCTCACCATTCCTCAATTCTGTCCTCCCAGATGCTGTGGTAAAGGTCAAGGGGCGCACAGCGTCTCTGGTGCCAGATCCAGGGAGGCGCCAGGCTGGGTCTGAAGGTCGCCGGGTCACCAGGTGGGCTTGGCCAGAGTGGCCTAGCATCTCCCCCTGGGACCACAACTGCCCTGGGTCCCAGATAACAAGGCCCATTTGGACCCTTCTCAATGGCTCTAGGACTGTCCACACCCAAGTCTGCTTTTTGAGCCCCAGAAGCTGACCACCTGCCATGCCAGCAGCTCAGGAGGTCCCCTGTGAAGGTCAGGAGAGTCCGTCCGCACGTGGGGCCCAGACAATACTGAGAGGCAGCCCCAAAACAGGCACTCAAGACAGCAAAGGTAGCAGATGTCCAGCTCTGAGCTGCTCTCCACTGCCATGATGGATCGACCAGGTCAGCCCTGTGAGATCACTGCACTGAGCCACCTGCCAAGTCCACCATGGCCAGGAGTCCCAGCGGAGGCACTGGTGACGCCAGTCCTTGAGGCTACATGGCAGAGGGTCAGCAGCTGCAGGCACCAGGCTCTGGGCAGGGAGTCTCGAGCCCGTGTCTGTTGCTGGTTGGACAAGAGGAGCATGGCAGGTCCAGTAAGCCCAGAGGGCATGTGGCCCCATGGTGACTGATGAGCCCGCTGTGTGGAAGCCATGGGCCAGACAGAGCAAAGCTGGATGATGGGGCCCAGGGCCCAGCCAGGAGTGAACAGCTGCCAGTGACCTGGGTGGACACACGGAGGCTCTGAGCTTATCCTAGCCACAGCCCACAGCCCCCCGTCCAAGCTTGGCCTGGCACCCCTGCTCCTGCACTCCAGTCCCCGCCAGCAAAACAGCTGTCATGGCAGCTTTGGGCAGCCTGGCTCGGTTACAGCTTATGTACAGCCCCCCAGGCAGTTGGCTCGCGGGGGCACTGACTTTATAAATAAAATATATCATTGTAATTACGGCTCCCGTAGAGAGCCCAGGACATTTACGGCCTCTTGGAGGTCATGAATAATTTAGGGCAAGGGAAACGGGGCCCAGAGGCTCCCATTATCTCGGCTGCTGGCAGTGACAGGGCTGATGTCCCAGACTCCAACCTAGGGGACCAGCAGCCTCCGTGATGCCCTCATTCCCCCAGGGAGCCACAGCATGGGGTGAAGTGTGTCCCAGGGCTGCACCCCAGGCAAGGACCCCCTAGGCCTCTGCACACACCAGGCCTTGTGTCCCCACACCCACCAGGCCCAGGTGGGCAAAGCTGCTGAGGCCTCCAGGAGCTGCAGGCCTGGGAGTGGCTGGTGCCGGATGTACTCACCCTAGAACCACAGGGAAGAGGCCAGGCTCACTCTGGGGCACTGGTGGAGACAGGAACAGAACTGGAGCAAACCTTAATGGCATCAGCATGCCAGGCACAGGGAGCTGCACCCCCACGTGGGACCAGCTCCTGACCCAGGCTTCCCGCAGTGGAGTCCTAGGGGCTGTGTGTGGTGGGAACAGTGCAGACCATGGGGCCTGTGCTGATCCAGTGCTGCCAGCATCCCAGGGCACTGGGGACACCCTCTCCAGGGACAGCAGGCCTTGGGTAGCCCCAGAGAGGCCTGGAACCAGCTGCTCCTTCCTGCTGGCCCAGAGTGGGCAGAGGAGCTGGGCAGACTCCACTCTGTGGCTTGGAGGCCAGGACAGGGCTCTGCCAGGCAGTGGCTCTCATGACCCCTAAACATTGTTCTTCCCCAAATCCAAGTGGTGGGGGTACCATGTCCCCAGCTCTCTCGGCAGTGTCCCTTCAACAGGGCTTGGTGCACAGGGCCAGCCGTCTGGGCCCCACTGTGCTGGCCTGGAGCACAGAGCAGTCCTCTGTTGTCTCCATGTCCGGGCAGAGTGCTGCTCCCTGCGGGACATTGAAACTCAGTGTCCGGCCCAGCATGGACACGGAGCCAGGGGTGCCAGCCAGATGCCCCCTTAGCCTCTGTGCCTTCAGCACAACCAGCAGGTTCAGGCCACACACAGCCCCAGCTGGCCCTGGCCCCCATGTCTGGAAAACTAGCCAGGTTCCCAGGAGGAGGTGCCCCCACTCTTAATGAGTGACACAAGGACCCCTACACCATGGCCACCAAAGGCCGGTCACAGAGGGACTCCTCCTGCAGGCCAGCACATGTCCAGCCTGAGCCCATCTGCCACCTCCTGCTGTGTGACTTGGGGCAACGTCTTGACTCTCTGAGCACTTTTATCTCATGTAAAAGAGAATCAGGTACAACAGACCCCAGTGCACCAGCCAGCCAGACCCTGGGGAAGGCTGGACCCCTTTCTGCCTGGACCCTGCCCCTGCCAAGGCGCTACTGGGCTCAGCCAGGCCCAAAGGCAGAACACCACACAGGACAGGGAGCACGGTGAGAGGCTGCCACCCTACACTGCCCACATCCACCCACCCCTGCCCCACATTCCAGCCACAGGGTTTTGGGAGCCATCGGCCTGGAGTCAGCCTAGAAGCCATGTAGGACCCAGGCGGGGCTAGTGGCCCTGACCTCCGACCTGGTCTGCAGGCCTGGCCTGATGCCACCACCCACCCCCGGGGGGCCTGGGAGAAAGCTGTCCAGTGGAGGACATAGGATTGCTGTTTCTGCCAAAGGGGAGCAGCCTTGGCCCAGGCCTTGCCAGCTGGATGGCTCTTCATCCGGTGGCAGCCAGAGCCTGGGAGAGGCCTGGTCACCTGCGTGGCCTGTGGGCCATGCCTGTGCCTGGCCCTACCTCCCCAGAGCACAGAGATGGGCAGGGACGTCACCGGGCCATGCCCTGGCCCCAGGACCAAAAAGCCAGTTGTATCCCCACTGGTGTGGTGGGCGGAGCCAGGGAAAGAGGAAGACAGGTGCTAACTTCCGGCCCAGCAACCAGCATGGAGGGAACCTGGGAGGTGGCTGAGGCCTCAACGGGGCCACAGCAGCAGTCACATCCAGTGCCCTGGGTGTGATCCATTATGGCCACCCTCTTGTCCACCCAGGACTGGGGGTGTCCCAGGGCAGAGACATTCCAGCAAACGGGGCAGCTGGGGACCCCACAACCTCTGCCCCCGAGCCTGTGTCTCCTCGTCAGTGGGGCTGGTGAGGGGCTCCCAGTACTCCAGCCCTGGTCCTCGGGCCTCCCAGGTGGCCGATCTGCCCAAGACCCCAGCTGACCTGACCCGATCCCGCAGAGGCCATCTCTGGGGTGTGGAGTCATCACCAGGCACATGGGGAAGAGGCCTGGGGTCACGGAGTCGGCGCCTCTCCCTGTCCCCTAGCCAGGGCCAGCGGGGTCCAGTGAGGCCAGAGGGTGCTTTGTCCCGCCTTCCGGCACTGGGCCAAGAGCTCTCCCTCTTGCTTAAGTGGGAAATGCACATTTGTCTGGGGAGCTGCCAGTGAGCAGACCGGAGCCCCACGCCCTCCCGCCCGGCCTCCGCCCTGCAGGGGGAGGCCCGTGTGGTCCCCTCAGCTGTCCCATTCCCTCTCCAGCCTCGGTGGCCTCAGCCCTTGGGCTCCGTCTGCTCCAGGCTGGGCAGGCGCCTGGAACCCCACCACGCTGGCCCAGGGCTGCCTCTCTGTCGTCCACTGTCCGGAGGGCAAGAAGGCCCCGGCCCCAGCTGCCGTAATGGAAACTTCCTGGCCGGGCTGTGAGTGGTGACGGCTCGGGTTCCGCCCTGAGGAGGCTCCGTCTTCAGCGACCCAGGGCCAGGCAGCCGGGCCGTCCCGAAAGACAGGCCAAGCCACAGGAGCCAGGTGGGCAGTGTGCAGGGGGGGAGAGGGGGGCACATGCACATCAGTATGTGTCCCCTCAAGCCCCACAGAGGTGGCTGCCCACAGCAGGTCAGCTGGCCTAGGCATCCAGGGGCAGTGCAGGTGTGGGGTGGGGGAGCCCTGACCAGTGGTCAAAGCGGAGGGGAAGCTGTCCCTTGCAGGTGGGCGGGGCCCTGGGGTCACCTACGGCCATGAGGAGGCCCTGCCCCATCACAGGTTTTGGGTGGTGGGGGAGGTGTCCCGGGCGCAGGCGGGGCAGGCACAATACCATGCCACCTTCCTCCCAGGGCAGGAGGGGACAGCAAGTGGGTGCATTAGTCACTTCCAAAGGCTCCGTGACAGGAGAGGAGGGCACCACAGTGTTCTGGATGTGGCTGTGGCCAGATCTTGGAAGCACACAGGACTCCAGCCCTCCAACCTGGGACTCTGGGCCTGTTCCTGGGCCGAGACCCCTTCCCATGCTCCATCTGAGCCCAGGAAGGTGGCAGACACTGTGTCCTCCTGCCCGGGCTCCAGCGTCCAGTCCCAGCCCCGGGGGCTGTCCAGGGCCTGCTCACTGAGCGGGCGCAGAGCTGTGGGTCCAGGAGGCCCCAGGTTCCTCAGCCTCCCAGAGGGGCGGGCCGGGGCAGGCCGGGGCGGGGCGGCCTTCCTCGGTGACAGTGACGCTCTGCAGGCCTGGGCTCCTGGAACTATTTTCCGCCCTTTATCACCCTTCCGTCATGAGCTGGCTGCGGAGCAAGTGCCCTGGAATTACACCCTGTCCCTCCACCTGGGCCTTGCTCCAGGCTGGGCAGAGGTGACACCCAGTGGCTCCACCTGCTTCTGTCACCCCCTGTCACAACAGAAGGCTCATTCTCCACTTGACCAAGGTCACCAGGACCAGACTGAGCAGTCCCTGGGGACGGCAAGGGCCCCATGTCCTCTGGCAGCTCCCTCCCCTGTGAAGGAGAAGCACGAGTGAGGTTCCCCCCCTCCTCAGCACTAACTGGAGACACTCAGGGTCCCCAAAGAGCTGCAGGTGGGGGAGGGTGGCCACAGATGTCCTCACTGCCCAGCCCAGCGCCAGGGGGAGTGCAGCCACCCCGAGGGACAGCCACCGCGCAGAGGCATCGCTGCAGGCCCCCTCTCAGCAAACCCCAGACACTGGCTCGTCCCTGCTGGGCCCAGGACAGGGGCCGTTGCTGCTCCTGAGGACGAGCAGGTGGCCCAGGGCCTGCAGCCTCACCCAGCACGCAGGTCCACACACATTTCAGACACACATGTGCATACTGTGTGCATGCAACCACCACTCAGGCACACACATGTGCACACACACAGATTCCCTGCACACGCGATTGCTCCTCACACACAGCCTCTCAGCCCCACCCCAGAGCACCGAGGATGCCCCACCTGCCCCAGCCACCCGCTGCCCCGTCTCTGACCCGATTTGCAGTAAAACCTGATGCTGCAGCAATGCTCAGAAACCGCTTGCTTCTCCAGTAACTGGACCCGAGCAGGCAGTGCAAGGCTCCTGGGGCCGCATTTGTGCCCCAGGGCTCCCAAGTGGCCCAGGGCGGGGTGTGGGGACCTTGGGGTCACCCCCAGCGCAGCTGCTCCTGCCCTAAGGGTGCCGAGCTTGGCGACAGCAGAAGCCCTTGCTCTCTGGCTGTCAACCTGCGACAGGGCCAGGGGTATGTGCTGGGTGAGCTTTCACACCTAGGCCCTGCAGTGACCACTGAAGACTCAACATGAGGGACCTGGGGAGGTGGCAGGCAGGCAGCTGCTGGCCCCAATTCACCTGTGCAATAGGAGGACAAAGGGCCCAGTGCCCTGTGGACAGCCTCAGCGCCCTGGTGAACAAGGACCTAGGGCCCCGTCCTTGTGGATCTGATGCCTGGCACTCAGGGGGTTCTGGTTGGAGCTGTACTGGGGAGCTTGGGGCCAAGGGCCTGCCAGGGGCATGAAAGAGAGCCCGGAGCAGAGCAGCCAAGTACATGGGGGAGGGGCTGAGGCACAGGAGCACATGGGCATCTGGACAGCCAGAAGGAGCCATAGGACGCCGCACAGAGCAGAATCAGTCATAGACAGAGAGGGTTCAGTAGGCGGGGACAGGGGCACAGTTGGGGCAGAGCTATGGGGTGGCCTGGGGCTCAGGGCTCGGCTGGCAAGGTGTTAAGAGCCCTGGAGGGCCTTCCCTGGGACCCATATGATCCTGGCAATGAGAGATTCCCATTCCATCCCTGGCCCCATGGCTGTGAACCAGGGGACAGCAGCCCATGGGAGTACTATGCAGCCAGGAAAGGGGACAGTGAGCAGGCTCTGGTGGCAGAGGAGATTGCTTAGGTAGAAGTCACTGGCTCTGTGACCCTCTCTCTCCCACCTCAGCACCATGCTCCAGTAAATGAGGACCACAGCTCGAACCCTGAGCCCTGACTCCAGCCCAGAAGCCCTGCGTGGGACCAGGAAGGATGAGGAGGCCGCAGGGCGCTGGGCACAGCCCCAGGCAGAGGTGGGGAAGACTGTCCAAGACCATGGCTCGTGGTGCGGGCTCCGGGCTCCAGGGTGCACAGGCAAGGTTAGAGGGCTCCGGGCCTCACCCTGCAGCCAGGGCACGGTGCAGTGGGGGCCTGAGCCCCGCGCCCTGCGCGACCTTCTGCCGAGTCAGGCAGGAGCAGCGTTCGAGGCCAGCCAAGGACAGCAGGTGGGTGGGGCTGGAGGGTGGAGGGGCGGGTGGCAGGGGAGGGGTGAGGGCAGCACAGCCAGGCTGTCACCCAGCAGACAGGTGCAGGCCACAGGGGTCAAGGACGCCAGTGGAGAAGATGGCACAGTAGGCAGAGCCTCACCAGAGGGCCCAGACCTGAGGCTGGAGGCTGGGGTGGCCCAGCAGGGCGGTAGGAGCCCCAGGCTGCCCCAGCTGGCAGGGTGGTCGCCCATGGCCAGCTCAGGCACAGGAGGCAGCCTGGCTCCCGGTGATCTCGCCCACAGAACAGCTGGCCTCCCGGGTCACAGATGAGGGCACAGAGGCCCACTGAGTGTTCAGGGACAGTGGGTTCCCTGGCAGCCCCTTTGGCCAGGTGGAGTCTGGCCATGAAGACGGAGGCCTGCTCCTTGGGGGACCACAGCAGCCCGCTATGACCTGAGGCCAGCCTGGCCCTGCCCTGGCTCAGCCCCACTGAACTGGGCCCCTCACCCACATGCCCCCTCATCGCAAGCTCCCCTGAACAGCAGCCCAGCCTCCAATGCTGCCGAGGCTGAGGGGCCAGGCCTGGCATCGCCCTGGGCAATGGGCACACCTGGCTGGGTCAGGGCTGCCAGTGCCCCTCCCACCATCCCAGGCTGTGCACACAGCCATCCAGGGTTCTTGGAACAGTGCTGCCGACAGCGGCCGAGTCCTGTGGTCACCATCCTTTCCCTGGGACCCAGGAAGGCCGTGAGTCTGTGTGGGCTGAGAACTGCAGTCCAAGAGGCTCCTCCCCGCCCGCCGCCTACCGTGGAGTATTACTGTTCTCACTGGTGGCGTGCAGTCACCCTGAGCATGGGCACTAGTGGGAACAAAATCCAGGACTTGACCTCGTCCACTTAAGACTTCTGATCCCACCAGGACGGAACAGCAGCCGCAGAGGTCAAGGCTGGCGTGGCCATGCCTCTCGGGTCCTGCGCACCAACTGCCCTGGCACAAAGCCCAGAGGAGGCAGCAGGGGGGCAGTCGGAGTGGGCAGTGTCTAGCAGGAGGGTTCATGGCCTCTGACTCCCTCTTTCCCCAGGAGGGAGACAGGAAACACCCCCCATCCATCCTGAGACGGAGCTGGCCAGAGCGTAGGCCCCATGAGGCTGAGCCACCAAGGACCTCAAGACATGTGCGGTTCCGGGAGCCCTTGGAGGTGGCCGTTCACTGTGAGAGGGCATTTGGGCAAGCAGGGGACTGGCGGCAAGGGTCTGGGTGGGTCAAGGTGGGAACCCCAGCCCCTGTCCTGTGGTCACGGACAGAACCCCAGGAACGCCCACGGGGCCCTCAGGACACAGGGAAGGGGGACGCCAGGCAGCTCTCTCCAGAAAGGTCAGAGGCTGCACTGGCCACGGCTCCTGTGGAAGGGGTGGGAGAGGCGGGGTGCCCGGCAAACTTCCTATCTTGGCCTCCTTCACAGACATCGCCTGCAGGGAGCCCCCAGCGGCAGTCAGTGGTGAGTCGTGAGCCCTAGCCCTTGAGCTCTGACCCTGGCCAGCCCGTGGAGCAGCTGCTCTCCCCGCCCCACTGGCCTCGGCATCCCATCCCACTCGGCACCCCTGGCTGCCCAGCAGGGCCACTCCACAACCTCTGTCCCTGGCACACACAGGTGGGCCACGGTGCCTGGTGCCCCAGAGATGTCCCCTGCTTCTGCGGCTGGCTCTGTGCATCCTGCTCGGGGTGGCGGTGGGCCTGTGCTGCAGCCGGGCCAAGTCTGTCACTGAGGCCCTGGAGGACCTCCGGGCCCAGGTCCTGGTCCTTGTCCTGCGCCTCTGGCACATGGCCCTGAGCTGCTGGCGCTGTCTCCTGCGGTTCTGACCATGGCCAGCAGTGGGGTCATTATGGGATGGCCTAGCAGGTAAGGCTACAGGGCGCCCCAGTCTCAGGCTCTGGAGCTGACCAGGAGACAGCCCTGCTGGGTGGCACTTGGCATAACTAGAGGACTCTGCAGGGCTGCTGTGGGGACACGCAGTGGGCACCCTGCTCCTCTCAGCACAGCCCTCCTGTTCCTGCGTGTCAGGCGCCAGGGAGGCAGCTGGGAAAGGACCAGAGTCTGCCACCCGCCTTGCCCAGCCTCTGCCTGGGGGAAGCTGTATGTCACCAAGTGAGCCCCACATCTGCTGGGACCCACCACTGTCATCCTGAGGGCTGCACCCCATGAGCAGAAGGCCATGTGTGTGGGGTGCCCTCACTAGGAGTCCACTGTGGGGCACCATCCTCCTAGCCAGCCATCCCTGCCATGCCCCCAGGACCCCAACAGACAGAGGCAAATGAGGCTCAGTCAGACACAAGAGGGACAGAAGGGGGCGCCACCTGGGGCATGGCTGGGCATCTGCACTGCAGCCTCTGACCTTGGCCTCCATCCTGGCACTAGTGCAGGAGGGGCACTTTCCCTTCCAGCACCGTGGCAGCCTCTGGGCTGGGGTTCAGGGGAAGCAGCAGGCAGCCCAGCTGGAAAGGCCCTCAACGGCCAGCGGCCTGCTGCATCCCCAGGCTGCATCCCCCAGCGAGTTCCCCTCGCCCCTCACTCCCCTTGCCCTGCTCTGGGTCTCACCCTTACCTGGCCTCAGGGACCCTAGGGTCTCCTCCAGATTCACAGTCCGGGGGCCCAGAGTAGGGGAGCACCATGGAGGGGACCACAACAGAGAATGGGCACCTCCGGCATCAGCTGTCACCATGGTGACTGCCTCCTGCCCAGGCCAGCCCCACAGGATTGACCTCACTAACCACAGCTGGGGTGAGCAGGCCGCCGCTGCCTCAAATTCTCAAGGCTCTGAGAGGGAAGTTTCAACCCTCTCTGGGCCTAGGATGCTGCCCTGCCACCCCTCCCAGGAGGGTGCTCCTCCTGCTCTGCACCGGGCCCAGCGCGGGCCTCTCCACTGCGGGGCACACAGGTCCACGTCCAGCCACTTCTCACTAAGCACTGCCTGAAGACATCACCCCGGAGTCACCCAGCGTCCACACCTGGAGATCCCAGCCCTAGAAACTCGGACGCCAAGCCACAGCCTCACAGTGAACCCTTCCTAGAAGCCGCCGAAGAGCTGGAACAAACCCCAGAGGGACGCAGCCCTACAGGCGGCTGGGGCTGGGCGCACAGGAACAAACTCCACATTCCAGAGACGCTGGAGCTCGGAGTTTTATTTTGACTGAGAGAAATAGATACATGGAAACTTGAGAATCTTTACTTTCAGTTCAGCCAGAAGTAGGGCTAAAACAAGGTGCCCTTTGAGAGAAGCCGGAGAGAAACCAGGGTGTCTGGGGGCAGCCCTGCCCTCCTGCCCTGGGGAGGGCAGGCCTGGACGGAGCCTGCACCCAGGCCTCTGCCTGCCTGGATGCAGGCCGCCCTGGACCAGCTTCCCAGGCCTGAGGGTACAGTGGCCCAGGGCCAGCGGGGCTGGGCGAGGGTAGGGGCGGTCCATGGGCCCAGGAAACCACACCAGCCTCCCAGGGCCCCAGGCAGCTGCAGCAGAAATGGGGGGCAGAGCAGAGGCAAGGCAGAAGCCACAACACCATATGTGGGGGACAGATAAGCAGCTCTCGGGGCAAGAAAGAGTCCACACATCCGGCGATTAGAGACCCAGAATGACATCAGCCTTGGGAGCCTCAGACTGCCCAAACCCATCCTAAGTACCTAGCACCCCACAGGAAACTCTCAGCTGGGCTGGAGCCCGCACTCTCACTCCTGACCTGGGTCCTCCTGACAGCACCTGCCTGCCCAGCACCCTGACAAGCTGGCCGTTTTGGGGGGCCCAGTTGACCACCCCAGGCCCTTTGAGGTGACCCCAGACCATTCAGAGTCCAAGCTGGGAGAACACTGGGAACACACTTCTGAAGGTTAGGATAGGGGTTAGGGTTGGGGGGCTCGTCCACCTTAGGGCCCTTTCCCTGGAACAGGACAGGGACCCCCAAGAAGAGGGGATGCTGGCTCTCCCCAGAAGAGTGCCTAGGACTCTCACCAGGCTCTGCCGCCACTGGGTGGCCAAGTGAGAGCCGCTGCCCTTCTTCTAGGGGTCACAGGTGCCCCGTCGCTGCAGTCTGTTCACATATACCCTATCCACATGCACGTGCACACACGCGTGTGCTCACACCCCAGCACTCACAGTTGCAGCCTCCAGGAGGCAGAGCACGGACACCGCTGCCCAGGTCTCCACTGCCAGCTGCTGGGCCCCGGCAGGAGTCGGCGCTCACCTTGCTGCAGGCAGGGCCCGGGATGCGTGGGGAGCAGGTGGGCCAGGCAGGGCCTGTGGCAGGGGAGGGGCAGGCTGCAGAGCCTAGATGACAGCGCTCTTCTCCTCTTGGAAGGAGGTGCGAGGGCCCGGCCTGGCCAGCAGCAGCTCCTTCTCGTGGACCAGGCTGTCCAGCAAGTCCTCCTGGCGGTAGTTGTGGTAGACCTTCAGGAAGGCCAATGTGGTGATGGCCAGCCATGCCAGCCATGAGGCCCAGAGGCCAAACTGCAAGGACAAGGCAGTGTCAGGACAGAGCCAGAACCCAGTGTGCAACCCACAGGCCCCCACATGCACCTGACCAGCCCCCGCTGTGCACCTGTCCAGTCTCCTGCATGCACCTGACAGCCCCTCCTCATGCTCCCCACCAGCCCTGGCCCTAGTGAAGGCGAGGGCAGGAGGAGATGCCAGTACCAGTACCGGCCGACACTCCTTCTCCCCTGAAGTGAAATCTCCCTCGTATGCCTGGGCAACCTGAATCTGTGCAGAGGCGGAAAGCAGACCACCCCCACCCCGGCTGACACAGCCCTGGCAGAGGACAGTGGTCAGGCAAAGCCCTCTCCTCCCAGCAGCTGGGCCCCTGGGCTCCCAGGAGAGCCTGTAAATCACAGTCCCTGCAGCCACCGGAAAAGATTGACCTTTAGCTGCTGTTTCTAAACAACTGGAGGAGAAACAATCTAGTCAGCCCCAGGCCTGCACTGCATCAAACTGATACTCATTAGAGCATTTTGTCAGCCCTGCGATCAGCACAGCTAGGTCCAAAGCATCCTTCATTAAATCTGCACGAAGGTGTCTATGACCATTTCAGTGGCTCTCAGCCAAGAACCCCCAGCTTCCATGTCCAGACTCCCCAAGGGGCTCCTGGCCACGATGAGGCCCTCAGGCTGGCCAACAGAAGGTTAGGGCTGGACCCAGAGGCTAAGGCCCTGCATGGTTGCAGAGGGACCAGCCTGGGCCTTCCAGGGCTCATCCCATACCTGCTTTGTGGCAGCCACCTCTACCACCAGCTCCCCAACCCCAGGCCACGGCACTTGGACATCTGACTCTCAGCCATGTTTGCCCCCTGCCCCAACCCCCACTTAACCTTTGAACACCCTGCCCTGCCCTGGACCTGGCCCTCGCCCCGAAGCCTTTGTTCCTGGGGTGGGATCAGGAGAGTCACACACAGGCCCCTTCCCGCCCACCTGAGCGATGGCAAACTGGTCATAGAAGGCAGAGTTGTCCACACTCAGCTCCAGGTCGATGTCCTGCAGCTCCTCACAGCTGAAACACAAGGTAGGAGATGGTGACTGCTGGCCAAAGGGCCTGCTGGGGACCTGCAGGACCTCGCAGAGTCAGCTTCGAGCCCCAGTCCAGGGCGCAGGCTCCAAGGAAGGGGACCAGGTGACCAGAGGGCCGCGTGTTGGCCTCAGCTGGTCCCCAGGTCCTGGCCTGTTGTCCTGCCCGGCAGGCCGACTGGCCTTGAGGAAGGGAGCAGCGAGGCTAGGGTCCATGCCCCCCCCCCACATACTGCTCCCCAGAGTGTACACTGGGGACACAGCAGGCAGCTTCCACAGGACAAGGTGACTTGGCCCAGCCCGGCCAAAGTCTGCATGAAGCCCACACACACCTGTCTCCAGCAAGAGCTGAGCAACATCCCTCCTAGGGCTGCAGGAACGGACAGGGGAGGGCCTGCACCGAGGCCCCCACAGGCAGGACTGGCACAGTGAAGGCCAAGCCGCAGCTGCCAGCTGCAAGTGGAGACCCAGTGGGGGCCACCAGGGCTCATGCAACCTTGTCAGTGACCCGGGCCCCAGCACGCAGGCACCGGACAGGTGAGGCACTCCTGCCACACTCTGCTGTTTTAGATGTTGGGGTTAAGCAGTTCTCTCTGTCCCCTCATTGCCCAGGCTGGTCGATCTGCACCTTGCAGGGCCTTGGCCTCTGGGTCCAGCCCTAACCTTCTGTTGGCCCTATTTTAGATGCTGGGGTTAGGATTAGGATTAGGGCTAGGTCTGACTTTTCCTAAAGGAAGTAGAGCCTCAGGAAGAGGTGATCCCAGGTTCTGCCTTCTAGGACCTGAGCAGTCTTTGGGTGGGCAACGGGCATCTTCCCAGGGCCATGGGCAGTCAGCACACTCTACCCTCACGTGCCCACCAGCCAGGTACTGCTCCAGCTGACTGCCAGGAACCCACTCACCCCTCAGAGCCCTCTCTTCCCATTGTCTACCGTCATCCACCCCATGGAACAAAACCCTGACCTGATGCCCACCCTGTGCCTCTGCCTCCCGTGGGCAGCACAGGAAGGGACCTGGTCACTGCTCCCAGTGGCAATGAGAGGACAGAGAGAACTGCTTAAGCCCAGACTCCACACACTCCTGCATCAGAGGCCTTGGCTCCTGGGGGCCTCTGTGTGTGACACTGCAGGCCTCACAGCAGGAAGGAGGCACCCAACACTGGGGTGGGGCTCAGGGAAGGAGCCATCAGGTGGCGACCAGATGGGTACCAGGTAGGGCCCAGGTGGGCCAGGTGGGGCCCAGGTGGGGACCAGGTAGGCACTGGGAGGGCAAAGCCACAGACTCCAGGCAAGCTGCATGAGAGGCTGTCTGTGGGTTCAGGGTGGGAAGCAGGGAAGGGTGAGGCCCAACACACCTGTGGGGTACGGTGCCCTTCTCAGTGATGGCGTCACACCACATGGTGAAGCCCACGCTCACAATGGTGCTGGCGATGAAGACCAGGAAGACCACAAAGGCACTCACCAGGAGGTTGAGAAAGGCATAGAAGAAGGAGCTGCAGGCAGAGACAGGGATGCTGGGGTCACTGCAGCTGCAGCCCAGCAACGATCCCCAGCATGGAGAGGCCCCAGCCCAGGCTCCCTTGGTGGCATGAGGGGCCAATGATACCCCATACTGGTCCTGAGATGCCCACCTTGTCCTTTCCAAGACTGGATTTGGGCCCACAACACCATCACTGTCCAGGGGAAAAGGGGTCCAGGGTGGTAAACAAAGGCATGGCTGGCATCTCACCCAGGGCAACCTCGGTCCCCGTCATCCAACCATGGTGACAAATGGTCAAGGCGCAGAGCCCAGGCACTGCTGGCTCATCTGCCAGTCATTTGTTTGACAAGCTCTCTGCGTCTATGCACAGCCCACAGTGGACACAGGACAGGAACAGGAGTGTGCCACCCTGACCCAGGAAGCTGACACACTGATAACAAACAAGCCCACTGTGCCAGTCCTAGCAGGTCACCAGGATGCTCAGGTGTAACCGCCACCCACAGGGCCCACCCTGGACAGGCCACCTGGCTGAGCGACTGCTGGGCAGATGGCATAGCCTCTGAGGGGACACAGCCTCACACATCCAGACAGAAGTGACAGAGCCCAGAGCACAGTCCTGACACAGTCACAGCTCTGGGATGAGTGCCCCCTCTCCCGCAGGTCCACAACCCACTGCCTCTGAGGACCAGTAGCTGCCACAGAGCTGTCCACCCCCCATACACTGGCATGGCCATGAGTGCTGTGGACACTGTCCCTCACTGTCACACACGGGAGCCCTGCAGCTGCCTCTCCTGCTCAGAGCACTTCCCTGCCCTGCCTGCAGGCTGCCCTGCATGTGCAGGGCATGGACGCCTGGTCCCAACAGGGGCCTCACAAAGAGCCTAGGGCTGACACCACAGCTCCCGACTTCCCAGCCAGCCTTCCATTACCCCACCTGGGGGACCTTCCTCCCTTCAGGACCTGATGACTGATTCCGGGCCACACAAAAGACTCACATAGGTAAAGAACAGCTAGCAGCCACCCAGCCTGTGCACCTGCCCTGCCTGTACTGTCCCAGGTTAGACCACACCCACTTTCAACAGCCCGCTGCCCACCACCCTGTTGGGCTCCCCAGAGCTGCATTCAGGGCCAAGGCTGATCAATATTCCCACCAAGAACCTAGGGTACAGGAAGTGGGGTCACCTGTAGTAACCAAGCATCCAAAGCCTGGGGCTAGATGAGCTCAGGGAGAGGGCATGGCACAGCCCACCTGAGCTCTCTCACCTGGCAGCTTGCATCAGAGCATGGCATCGTGGCCACGGGCCTGGTGGCTGGGTTGTCAGGACAGCCAGGTCAGAGCCTCCCTGGGCACAGACATGCAGTTCACCAGACAGTGGTGGGGAAGGTGCCTAGGACCTCCCCTCCCAGGCACACTCGCTCCTCTGCCTGCTGACAGTGCCTGCTGCCTGCTCTGGGGCACTCTCCAGCAGCAGCACCCACGGGTGCTGGAGTTCCTACTTCCTGACAGTCATCCCAGGCTAGTTGTGGGCAGGCACACAGAGCAAGGCCGAATCTGGTCCCTCTCAGTGGGGTGTGGCAGCCAGAATCTAAACAGGTGTGCACAGCTTACACCCCCTGCTGGACCAAGCCCTGGTTCCCAAACGCCGTGGGACTCAGGAGCTCCAGGCCCAGCTGCCCTTCCCGCCACAGAGGGGGCACAAGCCCGACAGTCAGGAATGGGATCGCCTGGGTCTCCAGACATCCCAGCAGCATCCTGAGTAAGTGGGTATCATTTCCTCCTCCCTAACCCAGACAAGGAGCTCCCCACAGGCGGAGAGGTCCCTGAGCTGGGCCACTGCTGGCGACAGCCTTCTTGCAATCTTCTCATCCACTTCTGGTCGGTTTCCATGGAACCTGTCTGACTTTCCAGATTTTTAAAGAACTGCAGGTGTCCAGAGCCTCATCTGGGTCACAGTGCCACCCCTCTCTGTTCTCCAACACACAAAAAACAGGACAGGGTGACAGACGGCACACACAGGGTTAACCATCTTTCTCCTGACAGGATGTGCCGTCGTCATGGTGACAGCTATCCTAGGAAGCCAGAGCAATCACCAGGCGAGAGCGCGACAGGTGTGAGCAAGCAGATGGGTCCTTTTAACCCAGCGCCCCCAGCCCATCAATCATCAATCACACACTGCTGCCCAGCCAGCCCAAGGACTCCCCCCCGGCCCCACCTGCGCTGAGGGAGAGCTGTTGGGCTCCAGGGCCACAGCCTCTGCTGCTCTTTCCCTTGGCAGCTAAGAAGGGAGCTGCGGGTACCACCCTCCCCCTGTGCATGCCAGGTTCCCTCTGCCCTGGAGCCCAGGACCAGGCCACTGGGCAGGCACCTCAGCAGCCAGGTGGCAGCCTCATCCTTGAGGAAGCAGAGTCTGACCACGTCAGCCCTCTCACACCTGGGAGCTGAGGGGGCCATGCTGACCTCCGGGGCTGGGCATCTGTGGCCACCACATGGGTTTATGGACGTGTCTGTCCTGGCCCTTGGCTGCCTCGAAGCCCCTTGCCACCCTCACCCTGGCTCGCCTGGTCTACAGGGCCTGACCAGCATCTGTAATGGAACCATGCTCCAGGCTCGTCCTGTCTGTCCATCACTGGCCTCTGCAGGCTGCACCTTCCCAGGGCCCAGAACTCGATGACACAGTGGCTCTGAAGGGTGGACCTGTTGACCAGAACCTGAGTCCACAAAGATATCAGGTTCAGCTGGTGACAAAGATCCAGGCTTCAGGGTCCAGCATCTTTTGGTCACCCACCCAAGGAATACTTGCCACAGAGCTGTCCACCCCCCCATACACTGGCAAACGCACCTTAGGGTGCGTTTTGCCTGAGTACACAGGGAGGAATCAGGTGCTGGCCTGCCCTGGGTTCAGCCAGCCAGGGTCCCCCTAGATGGACATCCATGGCCTGTGATGGCTCCAAGACCTCTAGCCCAGGCCTACAACCAGACAGGCACTGACACCACAGCTGACCGTAGCTAAGTGGACTTGCAGTGGACAAGGTAGAGGGCAAATGGCCAGACAACCAGGCGACCCTGGCCAGTGATTCCTGATGCCACAAAGAATGTTATGAATGGGGCATCCCTGGAGTCAAGAAGGCTGACCCAGCACTTGGAAGAGAGCCGGAAAGCTAGAGCAGAGGGACAGAGACCCACCAGCAGGAGCCCAGGCCACCAGTTCTGGACCCTGGTGAAGTCTAGGGCATGGTGGTCCTGCCCACCCTGAATCGCAGTGCAGGCCGGTCAGCAGGGCATGAAGCACCAAGGCATTTGGGCCTGTACCGATTCCAAGCAGAAAGCCCAGAGACACCCAGCCTCAGTGAAGCCTCTGTGCTGGCTGCTCCTGGGGCAGGTGTCCCTTCTGTGAGTGACAAAGACGAGGCTGGCACTTCTGATCTGCTGCCTCATCTGTGCAGAAGGGGCTGCCTGGTATGACCACAATTCCTATCTTGCCAGCTCTTCAGGGCTCTTCACCTGCTGCACCCCATGTCTGGCCTCTACTGTCCCCCAACACACACACACACACCTCTGAGTCACCCATCACACTGACCACACAAGCTGGCCTCTCTGGAGGGCTGCTGTGTGTCGGCCCCAGCTGGACCACTTCTGCTGCAGGGACACCCAGGCCCAGAAGGGCAGAGCCCAGCCTCACAGCCCTGAAGGCTCCCTGGTGACATGGCTTCTCACAGACCCAGGTCCAGTACCTCAGCGGAGGGTTGAGCTATGCCCCACAGAATGCCAGGTCTCAGCCTGATACTCTGACTGTGACTTTTCTTGGAGAGGGGTCTGTGCAAGTACAATTAAGTCAAGGATCTCCAAAGAGATTGGCCTGGACTTAGGGTGGGCGCTAAACCCAGTGACCTCATGAGAAGAAAAGACAGAGGTGAAGCCAGAGGCAAAGGTCAGAGTGAAAGAGCCCCACACAAGGAGTGAGGAAGGGTGCTGTGGCCCCCAGAAGCTGGAGCCCTCGAAGGGTGTCCTATGGCCCCTGGCTGGGGATGGGGTGCCCTGCTGTGCAGCAACACCCTAGCTCAGGACTGTGAGGAGCCCCAGCTTGAGAAGCTTTTTTTGAGCAGCCCCAGAACACGTGCACACTCGGGATCCTAGGCTTGAACCCCTCCTCCAGCTTTTGTAGCCCCGCAGTACCTTCTGCTCCTGGGAGCCTTTCTTGGTCCTCTCTGAAAAGCCGAGACCTCCTGGGGCAGGGGGTCCCCACCCTCACAGTCTCATGGCCCCCTGCAAGGAGCACAAAGCCACTGAGAACAGGGTAGAGCGGCACAGGCCAGGCAGCGGCCTCCTTGGTCTGCAGAGAGTGGGTGAGCTCACCGCTGCCACCATCGAGGACTCAGCCTGGTGACTACTCCACCGGCTCTGGATCACAGCAGCACAGGAAAGGGGAGGGAGAAGGGAAGGGAAGCCTGGCCCAGCCAAGGTCTGGGTGCCAGCAGTGCACCGTGAGGGGCTCCTTTCCACACAGGCCTCTTCCTGGGAGGAGAGGAGGACTCCCCAAGAGCCTCACCACTTGCCAGGCCCTGGTCCTCCCCAGACGGCTTACACAGAGCGGAGGAGTCCGGAGCTGTCCCCGGTCCTGGCGAGAGTGGGCCGGGTGGAGGAGCCCTGGTCTGCTCCGCCAGGAAGGTGCAACAGCTGTACCACAGGGGATGCAGGAGACTGCATCCAGGGAGGGAGGACGGCGATCGCTGGACCGCATGTGCGCGCAGACAAAGGGCGCTGCGCTGGAGGCGGAGACGGTGGAGGGCGGACCCTGCGGGCCTCGGCGGCCGGGGAACAAGGCCTGGGGAGCGCGGTGGCACGCAGGGTCCCGCTTACCCCTCGTGTCCTTTGCAGAGGAAGAAGAGCGTGCGCCAGGCGTGCGCAGCGGCCAGCAGCAGCGACAGGAGGCTGGCGAGCAGGCTGAAGCGGCAGGCGGCCGGCGGGCCCCACTCCTGCACCGTGAAGCGCTCGCGCGCCTGCACCGTGAGGTTGGCGCTCAGCCACATGCCCTCGGTGAACAGCAGGCAGCGGCCGCGGAAGTCGTGGCCGTTCTCGGACAGCGGCACCACCACCACGAAGCTGAACAGGAAGGCCAGGAAGTAGCAGACGCACTGCGCGAAGAGGAAATTGTTGAGCGCCATGGCGCAGCCAGCCAGGGGTGCGCGCCAGAGCCTGGAGCCTGGAGCCTGGAGCCGGGACCCGGGACCCGGGACCCGGACGCCGCGGTTCAGGCGCCGCACGCAGCCAGGCCCAGGCGCGCGAGGCTGCGCAGTGGCGACGCCGGGTCCCGCGCGCCCCGCCCGGACGCGTGCGCATGGGCCCAGCCGCGCGCCTGCGGCCAGTACCGCAGCCAGCTCCAAGCGCGCCAGTCCTGGCGGGAGCCGAGCGTGGCTCAAGACGCTGCGTGGGCCTCACCTAGGCAATCTGAGTTCCAGGTTCCCCAGGGCACTGAGGGAGGCAGAGGAGTCTGCAGCCGGCTGACTCCTTCTCCGGGACCCTGGCGCGCAAAGGACCCGGAAAGGGAGACAGGACAGAGGTCACCCACCAGAGAGAGGCCAGGGTCGCCAGATGGGGTGGGCCTGAGAAGGGCTATCTGTGGTCTTCGCGTGGAGCACACAGCCTCCGAGAGGACCCTGAGCTGATGCTTGTAAGATAAATAACGGATGCCCTGGGCACCTCATTAAGACATCTTTGCTGAGATGGAATCTGCCGGTGCATTAATTAATAGAATTAATGCTTTTTACAGTTTCCCCTAAGACTAAATCACATTTAGTCCAATTCCCGGAGTGAACAAGCTCTGGTATTGCTCCTTCTGGAAAATCACATCAGCGTTTTTGTTGCAAGCACTAAATACTCTTTTTGTTTTATTGCTAAAATAATACATGCTCATTTTTTAATTCCAGCTACATAGATACATATAATATAAAAGTATAAATTCTCGTCCCGATCCTACCCTGTCACATGGCCGGGGCAACCATTTTTAACTACCTAGCGCCTGTTTTGTGTACATTTTGCCACAAATACACACAGTTTACAGAGATGCTCCATGCTACATGTGTGTTCTGCAAGGTGCATCTTTTATTTCTTGGTGCATCACAGATCTGCCTATAGATCTATTTTACTCTTCTTAATAACCGAGCAGCCAGGATGCCTCCACACCGTGCTTTCTTATTCCTCTTTCGGTGGACACTTAGTGTCTCTAGTGTTTGCTTTTTCAAACACTGCCATGTGAGCATCTTTGCACACACGTAGCTGTGAGCTCACACAGGTTGCACACAAATGCCTAAGAAACCCTTAGAAGTGGAAGTGCTAGCCCTTGGGTTTAAATGTTAACAGAGATCACCACGCTGGTCTCTAAAAAACCTGTACAAACAGCCCTTTATCCATGGGGAAGATTCCCTCTCCAAGGGTAAACAATCCTATGGGCACATGGAAAACCCCTCGCCCAAGTGTGGTTTCTATTTCCCTGCTGGCCAGGGTCAGCCCTCTCCTCCGATGGTTGTCATCATTTGTGTTTGTCTTCTGTATTTGCACATTCCTTTCACCACCTCCAGAACACGTGCATTGAAGACATCCACCACACCACCCTTTTCTTGGAGAATCCCCCAGGGCTCCTGCTCCCCTGGAGTCCCCAATCCGCCAGAGGGCTCACACCAAACACTCAGCCACCCAGGGGTGGGCATCAGTGGGGCTGAGGCTGATCGGATGCCTCTGAGGGTGTCACACATTGAGGATTCGGCCAAAACCAAGGAGGCCTGGAAGATGAAGGGGAAAACAATGGGAAAGCATAGATAAAGTCAAGGGTTATAAAACATCACCACTGTAAAAGGCATGGGCTGGCACTGTTACAGATGAAGTCTATCTAACCTTCAGGAAGCGAAGAATTCTCTTGTCATTTGTTTTAATCAAGATCCTCCTCAGAGAGTCAGTAAGGTACGTGCTTGTGTGTGTGCCTGTGTGTGTGTGTGTGCACTTGCATAAGTGTGTGTCCTATTTCTATAGATAGAGGGAGGGAGGAAGAAAAAGAGAAAGAATGGGACAGAAGGAAGGAGAAAGGAGAGGGGCCTATTTTAAGGAGCAGGTTCACGTGATAACAGAGGCTGCATGTCCAAAGTTTGCAAGGTGGCTGGTGGCCTGGAGCCCCGGGGGTGTCCAAGGGCTGTGTACTGCAGATTCTTCTCCCACCCCAGGAAGGGCAGGCTTTGTTCTATCCAGGCCGTTAAGTGACGGGAAGGCCTCCCGGCCACGGAGAGAAGCCTGCTTTGCTGAATGTCCACTGATTCAAACATTGATCACATCCAAATGGAAAAAACCCACACAGAAACATCCAGAGTAATGCTGGCCACATGTCTAGGCATCTGGACCTGGCCAACTTAACATGTAAAATTAACCACCCCATTATTGGAATCATTCCAGTCTATATAAAATACAGAAAATTCCAAAATTCACTTTTTCCCCAAAATCCATTTTTAAAAGCCAGTATTACCCTAGTGAAAAAAGTTCTCCTTTAGAACTATGTGGACTTAGCAGGAAATTTCATTTAGGAAATGTGATACCAAAAATGTTGGGAATAGTATAACACTCATTGAATCCAAGTCAGTGTATTAAGAAAATAATCATATTTAGAAAACATGAATAAGTAGAATTTATTCTACAAATACAGGAAAACCTTGGCCCTAGGAAGTGATCTACTACATCAATCTGCCAAGGAGGAAAACTGACATTTTATTCAAAGATACTTGAAAGGCATTTCACACTGTTCATAACTGTTCCTGGTTTTTTAAAAATTCTACATAAAATAAGTAGAAAACTACCAAAGCATGCTGAGGACTAAAACAGGTGCGAACTCCGCACCTGTTCAAATGAGGAACGAGGCGGGACGGCTCGCTGTCAAACACCGGGCTGTCGGTTTGCGATTCTCCCTCTGTGACGAGGCAAGAAAACGGCACGCAGCGTTTATGGAGGTGGCATTAGCGTTATGGAGGGACCCCGATTTCAGACCGGAGCTCTCAAGGCACTGCGGACACGCACGGGGCCTGGCTGCAGGTTCACAGATGACAAGATTTGGACAAGAGCTCGAGCATCTCCAGCCAGGCTCCACGGGTAGACCTGGCAGGGGCAACTGTAGCTGGCGCATGGGGGCTGGGGCAGGGTCCTCCTTCCTCCTGGGCACTGGCCAGTCCTGCTGCCCAGCACAGACTCAGAGCCAGGCAAGGGCCCGTGGGGCAGAGCCACAGGAGTTGAGTGACAGCCTCTGCCTCTGTGGTGGTCCTGGCCGCTGCCCTCTCTTGGCTCCGTGGGGCCGGATGTCCAGCTCAGTCTAACTTCACTGTTCCTTGTGATACCTGACCCTGCCTCGCAGGTGCTATCACACAATACCACCTGGTCGGTCCAGTTGGGGACCCCACCAGACCCCGCCATGAGGGAGCCCTGTCCTTGGCTGCCCTGCTGCCCTGCTGCCCTGCCCGCCAGGCTTCCGTGCCATGCCCATGCCCACCCCCCAGTGGCCTTAGTGAATAGACCGTGGCACACAGCCGGGCCCTAGCCTTCCTGAGCTCACCATCCTGATCTCCTGTCCCTCCCTGGCTGTCCAGGTGTTCCTGCCTCAAGTGGGGTGGACAGCAGCTGCCCAGTTCCTCACCGTGCACAATCACCTGGTGCTGTGAGAGAGGAGCACGCCTTCGTCCTCTGGAGCCCAAGTCTGAAGTCGGGGTGCCCCGGGGACCATGAGCCCACTGCAGACTCTGGGGACAGCTGACCCTCACCCTGCCCCCTCCCCAGTCTCCTGCCCTCCCTATCCATCTTCAAGGCCGGTTACGCCAGCGCTGTCCTTCTGTGGCTGCATCTATCTCACTGGCCTCCTTGGAGGGGAAGGCAGCCCGTGGATGACCAGGACACCTCCCTCCTCTCAAGTCCTTGGCCTCCGTCAAGTCAGCGGAGTCCCCCTGCTTAGGAAGAAGACGCTCTCCCAGGTGTCACAGACGCCAGGATGTGGACATCTTCAGGGACACTGCGCTGCTTCCTGGTCCTCCATGTGGAATTCTGGGTTCCGGGGAAGCCCCTTCGGGCTGAACGAGTGTTTCCCCAGCCTCCACAGCCATCCAGGCCCTGCTGGTTACCGGCAGGATGGCAGTGTGCCCTTCCTCTGTGAAGCAGGCCTCTGACTCACCTCTGGGCAGATGTTCCTCGACCACTGGGGCCTTCAGAGAAGGAGTTGAAGTCCTGAATCCCAGAGTCTCGGAACACAGTCCTCTTTGGAGAAGGGTTGGAGTGGATTGGAAACTGGTAGTCACCTTAAACACTAGCTGAACTGGATCAGCGTGGTGCTGGGTATGGGCGGCCCACCTGAGGACAGTTACCAGCATGAACAGGAGACCTGGGGAGGAAGAGTGGCGCTGTGGGTTCTCCTAAGTGTTGCCGTTGTTGGAGCCGTGGGTCTCCTGCAGGAGCTTGTCATGATGACTCCCCTGATGTGAACTCAGGTGTTATCATCGGAGGAGCTTGGGACTCTGTGTCTGAGAATGGCTGGGCTTCCCTTTGGAGGGCTCTGGTCCTTCCTTTGAGCATCACTTCCTGGCTCAGAAGGGGAGATATGTGCTGCTCAGTCTCCAGGAGAAGCTCGTCACACCAGGGCCCTGCCAGGCAACCACCGGTGTGGATCCAGCTACGAAGCCCAAATCCAACGCTGTTTCCCAGATACCCTGGCCCAGGTGGTCCTGGGAAGTAGACTCCAATGTGGGCAGCACCAGAAGCCCCTGAGGGCAGCACGGCTGGCCAGGAGGACAGCAGCAGCAGGGCGATGAGGACTGGCTCTGCCCCAGAATGGCCCACGGCCCGTTTCCCTAGACACGGTGGCTGTGAGCCGGCCTGCCGTCCTGACCTGCTAGCCACATGGTCATCGATGGGAGCAACCTCTCCAGCCCAGGGTGTGGCCGGCTGGAAATGCAGCCCCATCACATTCGGCTGAGGAGATAAAAGAACCCAGCCATCCACAGACGTGGAACTGCAAACATGAACATAAAAAGACGCTGCCACGTGGGCTGCTGAGAGAATTGCAAACACACCCGAAACCAGACACAGCTGAGTGGGGGGATGCGGAGGGGTGCCCGTACCCCACCTCTACTTTGACTTGGTTTTGCTGCTGCCAAGGACCCTCCACTCCACTCCCCAAAAGCTTCGATTCACAAGGACACGTGTCTGCAAATGCTTATTTCGACTGTTTGTTCTGGCCAAACGCGGAACAGCCAGCGTGTTTATAACCTCAGCAAGGCTGGGTGGATTCATACGCTTTTAGAGCTGGATGGTGTGTGTGTGTGTGTGTGTGTGTGTGTGTGTGTGAGAGAGAAAGAGAGAGAGAGAGAGAGAGTGTCACAGCTACATGTTTTAAAACTGCAAACTAATGCACACAGGAGAGCACCGTAAGGAGAGAACCACTCCTTTGATTGTATTCGAGGGCAGAGGAGGAAATGTGGTCTCATCCCTGTGAGCTGCTGGGGCCCTCATCTGGTGCCCGGAGCTGGGGTTGGGCTGGCCCGACCTTGGCCTGCATGTGCCCTGGTCTCCCAGGGACTGGCAGGGGCCTGGGCTCTGTGGTCCCAGGAGCAGCTGGGTTTCTGTGTGGGAGGGGTACCTTGGGGCAGGACCACCCTTGAGTGTCCCAGTCTTCACCACTAAGTGAGGACCCCTCCCAGATGGTGGCCCAGAAGAGCCCCATCAGGGAAACCCAGCCCTCCCAGAGACAGTGGGCCTAGGGCACGGGCCCCAGAGCTGCTGCCCCGACAGAGGGGTTCAAGCCGCTCTTTAGGAGCCCAAGCAGTGTACATAGTAGAAGGGATCAGTGAAGATCCCCCTGGAAGAGCTCCTGGAACAGCAGGGGCTGGGCAGCAAGTCTCGGAGCACCTGGAGGGGCCAAGGGAGGCACCATGTTCACACCCACTGACCCCTCCTGAGCCCTGTCTCCCTGTCCCACCAGGCCTCTCTCCCAAGGGAACCCACCGGGCTAAGACCCACAGCCCTCCCTGGCCTGAGTTTCAGGGCTCCTGGTGGGTAGGGAGGACAGGACTTCAGAGTGCAGGACATTCCCTCCCTCCTCTGTTCCTGCCTCCCTACCCTGACTCCCTGGCAGACCCCATCAGGGACAGAGGTGCGGCTTCCGGGAAGGTCTCCACTGCCTCCTCCCATGAGGCAGTGTAGCGATGCCTACCTTCCCGGGGCTGCGCTGAGCAGAAGACGACCTCCCCCTGCCCTTCTGCTCCCTCCCTCAGGGACAGAGGAACACGGGCTGGACCAAGGCTAGGGATGGCTGCAGAGGCTGGGGATGCTCAGGACAGGGGCCAGGTGCCCTGGGAACTTGACAAAGTAGGGGGACATAGGCAGCAGACACGGGAAAGACGCCCTCACAGGCCCTCCCAGCTTGGGCCTCATCCCCACTGAGGGAACCCCATCTGTGCCCCTAGCTGTGGGCTGAAGCAAGGACTCTGCTGTGACAAGGACTCTGGGGCACACAGCTGGAGGAAGAAGCCAGGCTGGGGACTCTGCCAGGACCCAAACCCAAGCCTGAAAACGTAAGGCCTTTGACCCCATGCTGCTCTCTTGGCTCTCACTGAGGTGGAGATGAGAAAGATCAGAGCAGGAAGCCACTCCCCATCCAGAGGACTCCAGGGGTGCATGGCTGGTCCCCCACCCCCACCTGCTACACCCTCTTGGGATGCAGAGAGAGAACAGTCACATGGAGGGCAGCTGCTGATGGGGGCCAGGTGCGTGGGGAAGAGGGGAAATAAATGAATCAGTGCACTGTAGAGAAGGGGGTGTCGGATGGTGAGAGGGTAAGGGTGGTGGGTGAGCAGGTGGATGGTGGGTAGATGAGTGGATGGATGGGTGGGTGGGTAGACAGGTGGATGGTAGATGGATGGTTGGGTGGAGAGGTGGATGGGTGGATGGATGGGTGGGAAGTGGGCAGGTGGATGGTTGGGTAGGTGGAGAGGGGTGGATGGGCGGATATGTGGATGTAAGAGTGGATGGATGGGTGGGTGAGTGGACATGTGGATTGATGAGCCAGTGGGTGGAGGGAGATAAAGGATTAGTAAGCGTGTGGGTGGTTGATAAGTGTGTAAATAGGTGGGCAGGCGGGTCCCTGGGTGGGAAGCGCAGGGCTGAAGAACGATTACCAATCCTCACAGTCACGGTTTGGGGAGCACTGCCAGGCTCCGGTGAGACCTCGCAGGATGCTGTTCAGGCACCGTTTCCAGGGTGCCTTCCACACAGCAGCCCAGAGCACACGTGGGCAGTCTCCCAGGGTGGGCCCAGCTGCTGCGCTCTGAGCAGGCTCCGAAGGCTGATAGGGAAATCCCCATGTCAGTGCCCAGGAGGTGACACCGCAGGAGGACTGCAGGCATCCACACCACGGAGGAGAGTCAGTCCCAGGCAGCGGTGTCTCCCAAGATGCCACCCCAGAGGGTGCCACGGTGGGACCCCTGCGGGATCACCAGCCAGCTGGGAGCAGCTGTGCCTGCCCCTCCTGTAGTGTCCTTCTGTCCAGGTGACCAGCAGCCCTGGAGGCCCACGGGGGCTCGGCGCTGTGACCCCGGCCAGCACCAGGCTCCTGCGGTCCTTTGTGTCTGACCCCACAGCTGCCCACTGATTGACACACTGTCCTCTGAGCAGAACTTTTCTGCTTCTCCAGCCTTCTCAGTTGACGACCGACCTACTGGGGCAGGGAGGGTAGTTCAGGAGTACCCACAGGGTCGTGGGTTCAAGCCCCAGCACCAAAACCCAAAACACTTGACCTTCAACTTTCAGTTTAATAGAGAGGCTGTGCCCTCCTGCGGGTGGCACTTCAGCGCCTCCTCGGGTCCTGGTGGGCTCATCCTGGGGCAGGCAGCTTCCATTGCATTTCTTCTTCAGCACCTCAGGGCATGCGCAGGTGCGCGCATTTTGAAGGACTTTCTTTTTGTGGTTGATTCTAATTTTACTGCATTATGGTTATTGAATTTAGTCTGTAAATGTTAATTTTTTTGTCTTTTTCCTTTTTATCCGTACCGGGGATCGAACTCACAACTGACTGCTTGCAAGGCAGCGCTTATGCCGCTGAGCTAAATCCCCAGCCCCTGTAAATGTTAATTTTAATATTAATCTAATATTAATTTTAACATTAATTGTTGACATTCCTTTTGCCTCCTACTATACAGTTTTAATCTTCTTACCATGTTAAGTACGTATGTGTTGTACATACTCTATTTCTTGAGTGTGCATTCTAGTGTCTATTAAATTAAGGTTTAGCTGTTTTATTCAAATCTTGTGTATGTTTATTTAGTCTTGTCCACTGTTTTTGGTGAGTGTCCCCTATCATGATTATGAATTCACACATTTCTCTTGGCTTTACATGTTCTTCATCATCTGCTTCAGTTTACGACTCTCACAGTCTTTATGAGTGGTGCTACTTGCCTTTCCCCTTTTAAATATTTGTCAATTTATTTTATAGAATATAAACATTGCTAGTTTACATTAATGTATATTGACATAAATATAATTGTTTCAATCTGTACTTCAATTACTTGTAGACATACAAACATCTCTTTCAACCAACATTCTAGTAAGAACTTATGTGTTCTTATTCAATCTCAGAGTCTCTATTTTTTAATGTATTTATTTAAACCATTGACATTTGTTGTGATTTCTGCCAAACCAAATGTTAATATTTTCTATTTTGTTTTTTCTGCCTTCTCAACTTACTTTGGATATAATGTTTAGTTTATTCCATTTTTTCCTCAACAGGCTGTGACATATTTATATTACTTCCAGTTTTCATTCATGTGGGTATAGAAGACACACTTATAAACTTGGGTTTTTCCCTAACAGTGTTGAGAGTTAGCCAGGGCCTAAGTGCTGGCTAAGACCAAACTGGCCATGGGTGGAGCTTTGTCCACCCTCCACGTCCCCTTCCGGCCCCTGTAGGATTTTATTCTTTCATCTCTGAACTTAACCTCATGCTGCTTCTCTGCATTTGCTTCCTGGCCTGGGAAACATGGGCGGAGAGCCCAGAGCCCAGGAGGCTCTCCCTCCCACCACCCAGTGTGTGTACAGCTTTGGGGAGCATAGAGGTGTGGGAACGCCAGAGAGACCATCAGCTCGGAGGTGGAGGAAGGGGCTGCTGAGCAGTGTGGTTGGGAGCACTTCTGCCCTCAAAGTGGTGACACCTTTTCAGAGGAAAATTTCCAATTCCCAGGAGGCCAAGATGAGAGCCAAAAACAAGAAAAATGTTAATGCCTTTCGATCCAAAGGCCAATTGCCAGGCATCCAATTTGTGCACACGGGCAAAGAAATTGTCCCTGAAAAAAGTGTAAATTGCTACTTGCTGCATGTAAATGAAATGCTAATTGCTTTTTGCAAACAATATTTATGCAAATGGTCCCACACTCCGCACAGCAGCACAGACTTGCAGTCGCAGGTACATTTGTCACCAGCCCCCTTCACCTCCAGACCGGAGGGCTCATGGGGCCCCCACAGGAGGATCTGGGCATCCCTGTCCTCTCCCAAGGAAGGTCCTGATCCTGCATCTCCTCTGCCCTAGGCATGTCAAGGCCAAACCTCTGCTCCCACAGGCAAAGCTGAGGACTCCAGGCTTCACCAGCAGCACCAACAATCAAGGGCCTTGGGAACCTCTGGCAGCCGCACCAGCATTTCCCAACTACAAATCACCTACGCAAGGCCCCTATGCCAGCAGAAGAAAATCCTAGGCAATACGAACAGTCACAGAAGTGAAATCAACCAACCTTACACAAGGAGGAGTCTTAACACACTCAAAGTCAGGAAAGCCAGATCCACCCAGGAGGACCTCAGCCACTGCAGGCTCCAGCATTGCCTCGTCCGCCTCTGCCCGGGTCAGCTCAGAAAGGAGGAAAGCCAGAGCCACCCAGGAGATAGGGAGCCGAGGCTGCAAAACAGCATCAGGAGAAGCTGAGGGCGGGAGCTCAACTTGTAACCCTAACACTCGGGAAGCTGAGTCAAGAATATCACCAGGAATTGGAGGCCAGCCTGGGCTGCATAATAAAACACCGTCTCCAAAAACTACTGGAGAAAATGAAGTGCAGAGAAACCCGGCTCTTGGCTGCGCACGGGAACAACCCTGGGGAAGAGAGGCCAAGGAGCGAGAGCAGCCACCAGGTGCCAAGTGCGGAGGGAGCATCTGCAGGGGGCAAGCTCAGACAGCACCTGCACGGGGCAGGTAAGCCCCCCCCCGCCCAGGCAGGAGAAAGTCAGCAGCCGGGCGAGGGCTTCTACAGCTATGCTAAACCAAACTGAAAACCAGGGATTAAATGAGTTGACAGGCGAAGGGCTCAAATATACTCAAATAATTCAAGGAAAGAGGCACTATGGTGACTACTATTATGTTAGATTATCTTGTGGTGAAACACAATGATGCTTAAATTGTTCGGTTCTGACCTGTGTTGTTCTGTTACAATGTCCTCTTTTATCTCAATCTCTCCCCTTTTTAAAATTAATCTATTTTTTCTCATTTTTTTAATTAAGGGAAAACTAAATTTAAAAATAGGGAGACATATTATAGTAACTTTTTTGTTTTCCTATTAACCTGATTTTAACCCCAGTATTGCTCTCCCCATCTTGTTCTGTCTGATTATACTATATTCTATTTTGTTTGATAGTATCAAGTTTGAGGGTATAAGCAACCACTTTGAAGGCAATAAGATTTACTATGATGCCCATTATGGTTTGACTATTATCTTCTTTTGAAGTTCTGTAAGGTCTCCAGTGCAGGTTTTATTGGTCTTGTTCTGTACTGTTTTGATCAATTCTATTATACCTGATGAGATAGGCAACTCTTTTTAAAAATAGCAAGAGGCAAAATGGTACCACTTTTGATCACCTGGTATTCTATTTGTGCTATGCCCATCATTCTGCTCTAACTGACTCTGTTTTGCTTAGTCACATTTGGTTTTATTCTCTTCAAAAAAAGTAATAAGAACTGTGGGAGTAATAAAACCCAAAAAGTGTAATTGTTATTGTAAAAGCGAGGAAAGGAAGGTGGACTAAGGGATATAACTGCAGGTATGTTCGAGTGTGTAGGATGGAAAACCATATTACTGAGCTTTTGTTGGATCACTGAATGGAACTGTCTCCAATATCACTGTATGAATGTCCACTTTATATGCTTTAATTTTATAATTTGGGCAACTGTTTCTAAGAAGACAATATTTAACCTATTAACTGGTGACTTCTTACTGTATATTTTTTCTTTTTCTTGAAATTCTGTATTACTTGTACCCTTTTACTGCTTTGTTTTTTTATGTCCTTTCTTTTTTCTCTTTAAATAAAAAAAAATTTTAAATAAATAAATAAATAAATAATTACTTAAGTAAACCACGGGGCCTAATGAAATACAAGAGACAAAAAGCAGGTGGAAGGGGCTGGGGATTTAGCTCATGGCATAAGAACGTGCAGCAGACGGTTCGATCCCCAGTACCGACTAAAAAAAAAGCAGGTTGGGAACAAACCTGGGAAGCCCTGGAGGAAGCAATCTACAAACAACGCAGCTGTTTCCGGAGCTGGAGGCCTCCAGCCTCTGTCACACTCCACGCGGTCCAGGCCTGGACCCTCAGCATCTGCGGCTCTTTCAGAACCCCCCGGCCTGACAGCTTTTCTTTTTCTTCTTACGCGCTCAGTCCTTCCCCACCTCTAGCTGCTTGCCGATTTGTTGGCTTCCGTCTTCACCACCCTGAAACCCTAGAGCAGGGAAGACCTGGTACAGGGCAGGGCGAAAGGCCCCTGGGCACAGGGCAGGGGGTCAGGCCCCTAGGAAGAGGGGAGCCCAACCCTGGAAGACTCCTGGGCCTTCCTGCTCTCTCCGTCACCTCCCAAAAGTGACACTGAAAGCGCCACACCTACAGCAGAGGCTGCCACCGAAGCCGAAGACGAAGGCTTACACAGAAGATGAAATCTGCTCTCTCGTGCCAAAAGCAGAGCAAACATCAGCACAGCTCAGCCGACAATGGCCCCACTTCCCAGGAAGACACTGCAGACCACAGGTGCAAGGGCTGAAATCCCAGCACAGAGGGCACAGAGGGCACAGAGGGCACAGAGGGCACAGAGGCAGCAGGAAAGCAGAGCCTGTGGAAATCACTAGAAATGGCCAGGATGGGAGGCCTGTGGGCAGAGGAGCAGTTGATGTGGTGGAGGTGGGGTGTGGCAGCTGTGCGTTTCTGTGTTCCTCAACTTCCTGTGGTGCAATAATTATAGATTTGCAGGAAGTTGCGAAAATATACAGGGTATGGTGGCACACCCCTGTAATCCCAGCACTCAGGAGGCTGAGGCAGGATTGCCACAAGTTCAGGCCAGCCTGGGCAACACAGTGAGTCTGAGGCATGTTTGAACTGCACAGTGAGACCTGTCTCCAAAAAAAAAAAAAAAAACTGAGCAGGGGAATCCCAGGCACCCTTCAGGACAGCCTCCATCCTCCAGCACACTGTGGTGACCACAGAGGTATCACCTGCCCCACCTGGCACACGCCAGCGCTCCAGATGCCCAGGAAGGAGCAGGGGTTTGGTGTAAATGACCCCATCCTCACAGCAGGCATGCGACACAAGCCTCATTTCACATGTTAGAAAATCTTAAGAATGAGTGACAATGGAAATAGAATTTAACATAGCCACATAATGGTAGAGAAGAAAAAAGAATACAGAAAAATCCATTAACCCAGGAGGAATCAGAAATAGAGGAAGAAACAAAAATCACAGGAAATGAGCATCATAAAATAGAATTGTAGCATAATTCCAAATGCATCAGTAAATGCACATGAACTGAACCTGCACGTTAAAACAGAGATTCAGCAAAGTCAGACCCAGACATACAGCTTCACAGGAGACACCTAATAAGAGAACACAGAAAACCGAAGCTTCAAAAAGGAAGAAAACATGAATTTAGTAACTGCCATTTTATTGTCTTGAGGTTCACAAAGCTATCGCACCACGAGACCAGGTAATTTCAAGCAAAACAAAAACCACAGTAAGAATTAAGGGAATTACAAAGCACTGGTGAATACAGCTTCAAATACCTATAAATAAATGCACAGTATCTGAAAACCTGACACAGTGACATCCATGGTGGATGATGTTAATGGTCATTTCATCGCCGAAAAAGCCTAAAGAGGAATCAGAACGGGAGAGAAGCAGGAAGCTACCCCAGGCAGCAGGCGCCAGCGAAGGAGACCGGCGGGCACCGGAGGGGATCGGCGGCCTGGACCCACGCGCTGCACTAGGATAAGGAACTGAGAGTCGTGATATGAGGATCCAAGTCAGAGCCAGCCGTGGTGGCGGACCTGGAATCCCAGCACCTGGGAGGCCGATGCAAGAGGTCGCAGCGAGTTCAAGGTCAGCCTGGGCTACAGAGTGAGTTCACAGCGAGCCTGAGCTACACAGCAAGGCCCTGTCTCAAACACACCAACAACAAGCAAACAGAATCCGAATCAGGAAATAGGAAAAGAATAATGGGATAAGCCCAAGAGAGCAGAGCAGGGAAGCAACTGCAGGGGTCAAGGCAAGAAACAGGAGCCAGGGGACCAGGAGGGGTCTCCAGCCTGCACTGGCGGGAGTCTGCAGAGGGGCGCAGAGAGGCCACACCCCCACGAGCTTTGCTGCAGTTACTACTCGGATCCAAATGCGTGCTAATCGCCATTACGATTCCCTTTGAAAATTACTTGTAAATGCTTTCTCCTTCCCTACCGACCTTTTATTATTGACTCCTAACCGTCATACTTTAGATCTAAAGTGTCCCCAAAATGTCTCCCACGTGTGGAAGGTGACTGCGGGTGCTATGGGCAGAGACTGGACAGAAACGTGCAGTGAGGAGGCGGGGCCTGGGTGGGGAGGCGGGGCCAGGGTGGGGAGGCGGGGCCTGGGTGGGGAGGCGGGGCCTGGGTGGGGAGGCGGGGCCTGGGTGGGGAGGCGGGGCCAGGGTGGGGAGGCGGGGCCAGGGTGGGGAGGCGGGGCCAGGGTGGGGAGGCGGGGCCAGGGTGGGGAGGCGGGGCCTGGGCGGGGAGGCGGGGCCTGGGCGGGGAGGCGGGGCCTGGGCGGGGAGGCGGGGCCAGGGTGGGGAGGCGGGGCCAGGGTGGGGAGGCGGGGCCTGGGCGGGGAGGCGGGGCCTGGTCTGGCACGGGGGCGTGGTCGAGAAGGGCTTCTCTCCCTGCTGGCCTCCTTGTCCTGGGCACCTTCGGTCAGCAGCTCTGCTCCTCCAGGCGCTTCCAACCTGACTCAGCCCACAAGGGCTGAATCTGTTGAAACAGTCCAAGTACAGCCCTCCTCCATTAAACTTTGGGCGTCAGATCTTCTGTCCCACCGGCGAGAAGCTAAATTCACTGCAGTGATCAGAGGTCGGCCCCGGCTCCCCGTTCCGGTTCCCGCACTTGGTCCACTTGGCCAGCGATGTCGGGTGCTGAGGAGAAGGCGCAGCCTCTGGCACTCAGCTACCCGCCCGGCCACGGAAGCCCGCTCTGCCGGCTCACTGTCCCTGTCCCCGCAGACACTTGCAGTGTGACAGCCCAACTGGTGTGAAGCGAAGTTCACACTGCGTTTCGTGGAAGTTTAAGTGCAGATGGCTGCGTGCGATGAGCAGCTGGGCACCATCCACAGGGGCACCAGCTTGGGCTGCTTAACAACTGGCCTGGGAACGCGGGCTTTGCAAGAAGAGGTGTAAAGTCATCCCTGTCCTAGGCCACATGCTCACCACATCCCATGGGACAGGCTAAAGACTCAGAAACCAACGGACCTCCTTGAAGACAGCCTCAGAGAACACACGTGCGATACTACAGAGGAGCAGTTTCCTACAGCACCAAATCAACAGATGGCAGAGGAATCTGTTTCACTTCAGTTATAAAATATCCGAAAGTCAAAAAGATCCTGCAAAGTGAAACGTCAGGCAGAAGACCTAGAGAAAAGCTCTGCAGTGCATATGATTCATGAAGAAGTCAAATCCTGAGTCTATAGAGTTCCCATAAAAATGGATTTAAAAGAAAAAAGCCCTGCAACCCGGGTACAAAAGCAAGGGGGACCCTTGGAGGAGGGCAGCCTTGGGACAGATGCTGGGGCCTGTCACCTACACTCCTTCCCCATACCGCCCGAACCAGAAACAAGGGCTCTGGGGACAGGTGCACCCATCTCTCCAGAGGCAGCCGGCTGCGAACCCTGCCCCCAATCCCTGCCACCCATCTTGCCCTCAGGGGCTCTTCTCTTCCTCACCCCAGGAAAACGGGTCGAAGGAGTTTCACTCGTCCCCCCAAACCTCAGCAGCAAGAGCCACCGAGTCCAGGAAAGACCGGAAGCTGGGCCTGTCCATGTTGCAACCGCTCCAGCCAGGCCTGGAGACCATCGAGAAACCAAGTGCAGCCTCTCAGCCAGGGTCACGCAGCTGTCACATCGGCCTTCTAAGGGGAGCGGCCAAACACAGCACCAGGCCCTCTGAGCCCCCTTTAGGGGCGCTGCCCCTGCACATCCTCACTAGCAGCGGTTCCCAGCAGATTCCCATGTCTGCCTCCCACATAGAAGGTGAAAGCTGGGCTCTGGCTCCATGTCCCGAGGTGGTGACCCAGCCCCCTGGTCCTGGGCAGGGCAAAGTGCACACAGGGACAGCCTCAGCTTGGCCCGGGGTGATGACCCAGCTCGAACTCATTGCCCCAGCCTGGCAGCCTCCTGTGGTCCCTGAGGGGTGGCTCACCCTCTGCAGCACCCCGGGCCCAGCCCTTCTCACCCTTCCCCCACCGCATAGCCTGCCAGGCCTCCTGCTGCCCCCAGCTTCTAACGCCCCACCCCCCTGCCTGGTTCTTGACAAACTCAGCCCAATCCATCTTCTCCCCCGGAGGCCTGGGAGGCTCCAGAGAAGGTGGCACTGATTAAATGACCATAATGGACAACATCCGTCAGCAGTCAGAGGACAGGCATGGCTGCAAACTGTTCCATCCCATGTCCCTGCTGTCCCTCACCGGACCACACCCAGTGCCACCCCGCTGGAGGTCTCCTGCGACAGCTGGGTGTGCAGGACAACCCACATGGGGCGGGCTACTGGGCCCCTCACCTTCCTCATCAAGACCTCCGAAGTCCCCTGCTCCAGGCCAGCGCTGCTCCGGCCCTGTTCCAAGGCCCTGACCACCCAGTGGAGAGGGAAGGAGCCAGCTTTGACCAGTCCCTTAACAATGGCCATGGCCACTGTCCTCGTATTAGAGAGGGGAACTGAAGCTCCCCTCAGCTGAGACACCAGCTCGGCCTCACAGTGATCCCCCAAGGCGGTGCTTCTGGGGTGGGGAAAAGCCTGTCCTCCAGAGGTAGAGCCTCCAGACAGCAGTACCCCACAGCCTGCTGACCCCTCCCGGAACCAGACCCAGCCCAGCAGGAGAGCCCTGGAGGAGAGGGGAGCGGCCACCTCTCCAAGTAGCCGGGGATACTTCGAGGGGCCCTGTGCTACACAGGGTGGGCGGCCACTCCTCCAGACTTGGGGAAGATGAAATGGGAGCCATGGCTGGGGTGGGACCAGACAGGGGACAGTGTCCACTCTGCATGTCCCTGCCTGAAATGGAGAGAGGTCAGGGCCCAGCAGCCACCAAGGGAAGAGGGGTCACCAGAGATCTTAGAGTTACCCAGGTGGCAAGCACCCCCAAAAGACAACATGTCTGAGGAGACCCTAGAGTGCCAGGTCTCCCCAAGGATCTGAGGGTGTTCTGCCAGGTGGATGGGGAAAGACACGCAGATGGGAGGAGCAGCCCGCTGGAGATGGGTTCCATCCATTTTTGGGAAAACCTGTCCTGAGTGGGCTGAGACCACAGGAGGCCAGCAGACTGGGCTGAGTGGCCCAGGACCCGGCTGCCCTCACGGCCACCTGACTCCTTGTGCAAGATGCTGTCCTGCAGGGCCACCTGTCCCCGTGAGCAGGTGCGAGTCCCATCACAAGGCCCCACCTCTGCCCTCCTCTAACCTGATCACCTACTTCCTCCACACCCAGTGATCCTGGCCAGGGCCAGCACAGGCCTGGGAACACCGGGCTTCTGGTCCAGGACGCCAAGCCAGTGCCTATCCCCTGTGCCCCTTGTGGTGCCTACCTGGCCCCAGGGAGGTTGCAGGCTGGCCGGGTGAGCATGCATGCCACCTGGTGAGGGCCCAGGGGTGCCCGTGGCAGGAGGAGCCCAACACAGGGGTCCAGAGTGTCAGGGCACAAGAGGGCAGAGGGGACGCTCCTCATGGCAGCAGATTCTACCCTAGCACGAGGCCCCGGGAACCATAGGACATCTGCGCCTCTGCCTGTCTGTCCTCACCACCTCCCACACCCCAGGGGGAGCCAGCAGGGGGACCCACTTCCCTACCGGGCTCTTTTGTGGTTTCCCAGGAGACCCCGCCAGAGACCCCCAGCTGCCCCTTCCATATGACCACCCTCTCCACCAGGGAACACCTCCTGGGCAGGGGACCCAGCGCTGGGGTGGGACAGCTGGAGGAGGCTTTCACTGGGGCTCAGCCCGTCAGCCGGGGCCCCCGCCCCAGTCCCTGCCCCTCTGCGCCTGAGCACTCACAATGCCATGGATTTACTGGCCTGCACAGGCTGCTCTCTGAGCTGCTGCCTTTTATTTTATGACTGAATTAACGTTATATACACAAGAGCACGGTTAAGATACCCACTGGAGGAAAGCAGAAAGGGATAAATTTCACAGGCGTGCGCCCAGACCATTAACGCGCACCCATATGTCTCCCTGCTGACCTCTATCACGGCTGCAATGCTCAGGAAGCCCCGCCTACCTGCTCGGGTTTACGGCGCACTAATTTGCCATGTCCCGGATATTTTGGGTTTCATAACTTTTATATGCAAATTAATAAAAACCCCTTTGCATTCTCACTTAAATCACTGGATAATTAAGCAGGCTGAACCCCCCCACCCCACCATGGCCCAGCCGGGAGAGCAGTGGGCACCTACCAGGAGACCAACCCAAGGCCACCGCTGTGTCCAGGAAGCTGGGGCCCTGAAACCCTGGCCCAACCTCAGGCACCACCTTGCTCCCAAGACAGCTAGGGCTGGGGCCTGCAGGCCGGAGAAGAGGAGGGACAGGCCCTGCCCGCAGCGTGGAGCCTGCAGGCTCACGGTATCTGGACACATCCGCCACTGCTGGGGCTGCGGGATCCCAGGCCCTGTCCCTGATCCTAGGCCAGGAGCCCCAGCCTGGGGCGCTCGGCCGGCCCCTCCTGCTTCTGTCACAGCCCTCCCTGTGAGGACAGCCCAGCACAGTCCTGCTCGAGGATGGGCCCGAGCCCAGGACTCTGCAGGGCTCAGAGCTGGGGCCACACAGTGCCCCACAGAGGGAGACCAGGCAGGGCCACCAGGGACAGACTGCGAATGTTGTGGAAACAGACACGGGTGCGCAGGAGGCTGTGTACAGAGCGGACACAGCAGGCCCCAGTAGCCAGCAGCCAGGCCTCTTCCTCTGCAGCTCGGTGGCACGTGACTAGGTACCCTGTGATGTTTGTACCTCGCAGTAGGGGCCAGTGTGCCCTGAGCTGCACCCCATCAAGGGCCGCAGCTGTGCTCTTACAGTTTCCCGAGGGCCCAGCACCATCCCAGGCCCACCCTGGGCCTCCCACGGCAGGCTCCAGCGCAGGATGAGAGCAGTACCCTCCACCAGGCCACTCAGCCTCTGCCTCAGGAGGACTGGGGCCTGGGGCGCAGCAGGCACTGGTCAGGCCTTTGGGCCCCCCTCCCCCAACTCCCCATGACCCATGGCCTATGACCTGTGACCTGCGACACCAGCTCCTCCTCTGTGCGAGGGACATCCAAGGCGCCGTCAACCTTCAGGGAACCCCAATCCCTGGGTGCAGAGCACAGCATCCCTTAGGAGGGCCTAGGGGTGTGCCCCATCCCCCTCCCTCAGCACCTCGGTCCCCAGCTTCTGTCCAGGGCACCCCATAGTTCACAGGGGCCGACTCAAACTTTTCCAGCTTGCTCACAAGGCTACACAGGCCTGCTAATCGAAGCATGGGTAGGAGGAGCAGGCGAGGAAAGGTCCCTCAGCTCCTGACAGACACTGAGCAGCAGCCAGGCGGATGGACGGATGGAAGTCCACCAACTAAACCCCAGGAAAGGAGAGGGGACCACACCTGCAAGCTTCCCACCAGGCCTCAGGAGAGCGGGAGCAGCCGTGTCACAGCAGCCTGGAGGGACCCTGCGTTACCGTCTCAGGAACGCCACCCTGCACACACCTGCCACCCCAGTGGCGCAGGGACCCAGTGACAGCGAGCTGGACTCTGACTCGGAAGCACCAGTCCTGAGCTCTGTGAAGACTTGCATATTTTGCTTTTATTTTCCTTTTTATGTATGCAGAAGAGTGGGCTGTGATAAAATCCTGTGATTAAGTGAGTCCGGCGGAGCTCTTTGATGAATGTAAAGTAGGGCTCTGCGTGACCAAGCACTGTGTCACCGCTCACAGGGAGCATTTTCTCTTTCTTACAGGCGCATAAAGCAGCAGGCGCCTCACAATCAATGGCATTTAACAAAATGACCAAAAAGGACAACACACGGTCCAGCACGGCTCCCCAAGCCCAGAACCCAAGGACCCAGGGGCCAGAGCACGCAGGGATGGTCCCGGTGTACAGAGCAGAGGGCCATGGCGAGCGGACACTGATTCATGACGGCGAAACTCACAGTGCTACAGGTGGAAGAGGACACCCTGCCTCAGAGAATCCACCTCCCTCGGACATCAGCCACAAACACCGCGAGGTCCAGAGTGGTCGAGGGGGCCCTGGTCACCCTCCGATGATGAGTCCTGAGAGCCCAGTGAGAGCCACGAACCCAGAGACTGAAGCAGGAATCTGGGTGGGGAAAGAAGGGGTGACTGTCACTGCACAATGCCACGACTGTGACAGGGAAGCCCCAGGACACTCCCAAGAGGAAGCCGCCAGTTGGTCCTGCTCCTCTGCACCACTGTGAGCAGCCAGGAACCAGGACCAAGGCGCAGCAGGAGCCTCCGAGACGCGGGATCCTCCACCACCCCAGGGGCCACGCCCACGGGGAAGGCTTGGGGCGCAACACAGAGTCTCTGAATCTGCCTTCGGATTGGCACCTCTGGACCCCTTTAGGAAACCACATGGCTCCTTGCTGAGCAGCTGGGGATGAACGGAAGGGACGCAACATAGAGGTCAGCCGTGCCCACCAGACACAGGCAAATGACACAGCGCAGCAATCCAGCCACAGTGCCCCAAAAGGGCCACGCAGACTGCGAACTAAGTCGAAGGTGCCCAAAGTTGAGGGGCACCCGGCAGGGAAAGCAGCTGGTTATGAGCAGAAAGGTCACGTTAGACCCTGCTGACACCATCTAGATCACTGGCCCTGGGGTAGACACAGGACAGAGCTTGGATTCTGGGCCCGGTAAACTCCCCCACACCCACAGAGTAGACCGAGGGGTAGGGCCTGGGGCTTTGGCATCACAGCTGCACCCCTTCCGTGTGCGTGACCAACAGAGCCCAGGGGACACACAGACTCACCATGGGAGACTAGGGCCCTGGCCAGGGGCTTCCTGGGTCCTAATGTGTCAACAGGGCCACTCTGTGGGTCTTGAACCTGGTGGGAGCCAGCAGGGCAGGCTGGGACCACTGGCTGCAACGTAGAGCCCTCAGAATCAGGCTCTCAAGGGACCCCAGGCCTCCCCCACCCTAGCACAGCCCCAGACAGGTTCTCTGAGAGAAGCAACCCCCTTCAGACTAAGGTTTATTGGGAATTAATATTCATGAGGCTCTTGGAGGAATGGCTGTGGGTTTAATAAATATTAACGCAGGACGGCCCCCTCCCACACCCCTTTAATTCTTCATTTGCAGCATGCATTATTCACTCCCTCGTGGGCACTGCCCCGGCACTGACCACCCACTCAGTCCACACACACCCTCCTCAAGATGCCCCTTTGGCCTGACGCGATTTCCCCTCCCTGGGCGCTCCCAGCTGTGAGTGGAGCTTGGGCGCCTCCAAGTGGCCAGTATGGGTATGACCTCAGCTGCCCCAAGGTGGAAGACAAGTATCTCCTGGCCTTGCTCCTGCCTGACTCCTCAGCCAGAAATGCCTTGCAGAGTTTGGGGTGCCGCACACACCCTGCTCCCCTGCTCAGATGCACCTGTGAGGCCCCTGCTGACTGGAGGTGTCAGGCTCCTGTGATGCCTCCCAGGCAGGACCCAGGACTTCCTGAACTTCACAACCTCCATCTCCCCACAAATGCCCAAGGGAAGAGTGAGGAGAAATGAGCTGTCTTCACATCTCTGCTCCCCACGGGCCTCCCACCCCCCACTCAGGGACCCAGGTCCCGAGATACCAGCTGTACCCAGGACTCAGCACCCTGCTGCCGCCCCAGCCACAGCATCCCTAGGCCAGGCTCCCAAGCAGAGGGCAATGGGGCAGGACTGCAGACTAGGGGGTCTCCTGGAGGTGCAGATCCTCAGGCAGGGCAGCGCTGGGGAGTGAGGAGGCCTGAGGTCCCCCTTCCTGGACCCCACCCTCAACCATCCCCTAGAAGAAGCAGACAAGTCGAGGAGACAGAGCAGGTCCCTGACCCCATGGGCTTACCAGAGACACTTGGAGAGGCCCCAGGGGTCCCCTGCTCCTCACCTGCCCTCCCCAGTCATAGCCAGGACCCCAGCACCTGCTTCACCCCTTAGGGCTGCGCAGTTCACACCCTGAGCCGCCTCCCACCCACATGCTGCCTACACAGCGCCCGGCTAGTCACATGGATCCTGCAGGGCACAGTCCACGCCCGGCCTCACCTGAGTAACACCCTCCTGCTTCCTCCCCATCCAGCGGGTCAGGGAGCCACTTAGGGTCGGTAGAGGCTCAAGCATGGCATATGTCAACTGACGGCTTCTGGCCAGGTCCTCATAGAACCCGGCCTCGCCGGGGCAGGTGTTGCCCACTAGGCCAGGGTAACTCATGGATGGCACAGGACCAAACCTGGCCCATCAATTTCCCAGGCCCAGGAAAACTTGGAAGGAGACCTGAGCAGCGGGTGACTCGACATGGAGGCCTGCTATGGGAACCGGGCCCGGCCATACCCATCCCTCCCCACCCTCTGTGCTCCCTGGCCAGTGCCGTGCCTGCTGCCCCTCCTCAGGCCCCTGCTGGTGTCCCCACAGCCTGTGACCCACAGCCTCCCAGAGGTCCCAGAGGGACACAGCAGAGAAGCCTCCTGGTGCCACCCCGAGCTCCCAAGCCTGCAGGATGCCAGGGCTCTGCCAGCCTTGGCTGAGAGAGAACAGCCCTTGCTGAGTGAGCGAGTGACAGTGAGTTAGCTGGCCCCAGCCAGGGTGTGTCCTGCTCTGACGATGTCCACGAGACCGCCCCACACACACAGGTCAGTGGTGTGACTTTGGAGACTGGACTTGTTCTGCCCAGGCCCCAGGGGACACTCTGCTTACTCAGGCGACGAACAGCACTGACCTGTGAGGCACCCCAAGGTGCCCAGGGCCCTCCCAGGATGCCCTCAACACCCTGTAGATTGGGACACATGCCACTGGGCAGCACCTGGCCTTGGAGCTACCAAATTTACAACCTCTGCCCCTGTGGGATGTGGGGACTAAGCCCAAGGTGGCCCTGTAATGACCAAAGAGCACCTTCCAAGCAGCACCAGCCATCACTATGGGACAGTGGTCTCAGAGTAGGAGGCCACCCTGCTGGAGTGTGGCACACACAGGGTCCCTGGGCATGTTGCTTCTTATTCTCTGGACTTCTCTTTGCTGGCAAAAGAAGCCAGGATGTTGCTTTTGTTTTCTACAATCACTAAGGAGCAAACTCCCACACAATCTTGCAGGAAATTAAATTAGAAACAAGATATGAGGCTTGCAGAGACCTTGACGGAGGGAAGTCCCCAGCAGGGCCACGCTGACACATCCGCTGAGACCATATCACAGTTATTAACCTTTGGCTCCAAAACATGGAGAAGACCACTAGAAAGGCAGGAAGGCGTCCCTGAGCCGAGGCACAGCGGGAGCCTTCAACACACCTTGTCGGCGCCTGCCAGATCAAAGCGGGTATGGAAGGGTAACAGCCACACAAACACCAGGCATGCAGGACTCAGTGTGCCACAAAGAAAGAAAGCACCTGCCTTCAGACACCAAGCAAGCAAACAGGCAAAGAGCACCTGCGAGAAGCCCAGGGACCGAGAGCTTCCTGGAGGGTGGACTGTGCCGTGAGTCTCAGCACTAACAATGGACAGTGCTTTTCAAGTCCTAACCTCCACCCGGCCTGCCCCACACGGCAAGGGTGCAGCACGGAGGGGCTACTCGGCCCCTCGGGCCCGGGGCGGGTTGAGTGTGCTTCCAAATCTGTCGCCTGAGCTCCTCCGCCATCCTCTGACCCTTAACCCGCGCAGGACACTGAGCCCAGCGCGCAGGCAGCACTCAGGAAATGTGAGGCCCTCCAGACAGCTGTGCCTCAGGGAAACACTGCCGGCCACAGGTTTTCATTCACTTCCTAACGAGGGCACTGGGCGACAAAAATCACGGGCAATAGCCCAAGTGGCGCCAGAGGACAGCGTTACTCTTAAGTAATTCCGGAAGAAAGGAAGGGTGAAGCTGTGCTTTCCTTTAGGAAGCTGACTCAGAAGAATTTCTCCGGAGCTTGAGCTAGACCTGAGCTCTTTTCCGTTCCACTCCTCTCAGCAGTACCCCTGGTTACTGTGTTTTCTGGGTCCTTACAGGAAACAGCTTTACTTCTAAACTTCTTAGAGTTTCTTTTACAAGTCACATTGTCACTGAACATGGTCTCTTAGAAGTAATGCAGTGGCTAAACAAAGTAACACTGTCACTTCTGAAAGATCAGGAACAGGCTTTCCACAGGGGCCTCAGCTCTCAGCCTCCAGCCTGGGTTTCTGCCTGTCCTGCACCCCTCAAACAGGGACATCAGAGATCTCACCAGCATCTGAAACTCTCAGCTTCCTGTTGCATCACAGGAAAGTCCCTAGACACCTCCGGAGCTGGAGGCGCTGACCACGGCACCACCCACCCTGCCGCCTCCATCAGCACAACCCGGTCATGCTCTCCCACCAGTTCCCCCTCTGGCGCTCTGCCCTCCCCAGTCCACCTTGAAGATCACCAGCTGAGTCAAGCCACTACACGCCTTGGGACTATTTCCTCTTTCAAAGTGGAGTTTGCATGCAGCAGCCTCAGGGAGTGGAGAGCCTGAGCACGGGGATGCTCGCCACAGGGGCCACATACCTGCAGCCTCAGAGGAGAGTCGTCCGGGAACAGGAGGTGACCCGGGGCTGATGGGGCTTTGGCCTGGCGTGTCCTCTTTGGGGTGAGACATCTGTTGCTCCACGGAATAGTTTGAGGTTTGTTCGTGGGGCTGTGGGCATCTGTGGTTAATGCTTTTACAAATGGTGGGATTGGTCTTTTAAGAGGACCCAACAAGCCTCATGGCACAGAGACTTCGAGCTCGCCGCCAGCACTTACAAGGCAATACTTTGGCACCGTGTGCAGCACGCACTTGTGATCACGGCTTCGTGGGAAACTGAGGCAAGAGGATCACAAGTTCAAATCCAGCCGGGGCAACTCAGTGCTTGAGGACATCCTGTCTCAAAATTTAAAAAATAAAAAAGGCTGAGAGTGTAGCTCAATGTGAAGGTCCTGGGCTTAACCCCCGTCTCTCACACACACACACACACACACACACACACACACACACACACACACAGCTCTTTAATGGGTATCTTTTTTTCTCCCTTACCTTTTATTTCCATTCCAACAGAATTTTGTACTTTGTGCTGGAAAATCGTTCACCCTCACTATACATCCCTGCAACTAACACCCCCAGCGCTGGTGTCCCAGGGCTCTGGTGTGGAAATTCACCCACCTGTGTGCAGTGTCAGGAGGCAGAAACTCGGACAGCAGAGGTAGAGGTGGCGCCTCCCGCCATGAACACCAACCGGGTGGAGATCAGTGGTGCAGCGCAGAGGCAGAGCAGGGCTGGGCAGGGGGACGAGAAAGACAGACAGAGACAGAGACAGAGAGACAGGGACAGGAGAATGAGATCAGCAGTATCAGGCATGTGGGCTGAAATGTCACTTTTTATTCTTTGTTCCCGAAGCTCTTCACTGTCTTTCCAATCTTCTGCTGGCTTCACTTATTTTGACAACTATTAGCTCACAGCTAATAGCAGCATGGACCCAGGCCCAAGTCACTGGCACTGCCGATACAGCAGCAGGGTTGGGGGCTGCCGCTCAGGCCCGGCCCCTGGGGCTCCCAGGTGCCCACAGTGCCTGGCAGCCGCCCTGCTCTGGCCCCAGAGATGCAGCGCTCAGCAGCTCTGCACGTAAACAAGCACATGGGACAAAAGAGGCTTTGTCATCGCTCGACAGCGCACAGAGACTCCCTATCAGCTGCAGTCAGGTCCCTGCCCGCACCAGGACTGCAGCACCCACTCGGGCCACCGCCCTGCTGGGAATCCTGGTGGGAATCCGGTTGCCCGGGCAGGGAGGTGTAGACCGCAGCCAGGTCTGGAGCCCTAGTGGGGACCACAGAAGGTCAGGGAAGGCGCCGGCGCCTCACACCACCAGAGGGCGCCCCCGCCCCACACGTCCTCGGCCAGGCGGCAGCAGCCCCGCCCGTCTGGGGCCCAGATCTGTCCTCCTCCCCCGTCATCGTCCTGCCGCTGCCATTGCCATCCCTGTGCCAACCCATCGCCCATCCCCTACCCTGGACTTCCAGGCCCCAGCCCTGGTCCCCAGATCCTCCTCACGCGGCTGAGAGGCCCTGTGACCTGCGCCGATCCCCTGTCCACACTCATGGACACAAAGGCCACAACCCAACCACAGCCTGGCAGGCAGGCGGACCACACAAGGGGCTCCGTGGTCCCACGCCAGTGCGACCCCCAGGCCCCTTTGTGCAGCAGGGCTGAATCCCAAGCTGAGCCTCCAGCCAGCTTGCAGCCTCCCTGAGATCAGGCTCAGCCCCGCCCCACGGGCCTCTCTGCCCTCCGCTTTCTCTTAGGATCCTTCTGTTTCTTTTGCAGTTTTACTTTTTCTAGTACTGGGGATCAAACCCAGGGCCTTCACACTGAGCCCCGTTCCTCGTCCTTATTTTTTACTCTGGGACAAGATCTCACTAAGCTGCCCAGGCTGGGCTCCAACTTTCAATGCTCCTGCCTCAGCCTCCCAGAGTATTAGGGTTACTGTGCGCCCCACCTCACTCAGCCATTTCTACATTTTTAATTTTAAATGCCTTTGCTGTGATTTCTAACTGCTTTTCCAGTTACTTCTGTTTCCCGTAGCCCCACCTTCTTTCCAAACCTTCTAGTTCTGGTGTACGCTGCTGTTCTGTCTGGGGTGTCACAGTTGTTCCAGAACAAGTCTGGCCCGGTATGCATGGGAACTTGAGGCCGGAGAACCAGGACCACACGGGGTGCGTTTCTGGGGTCCTCAGTGACCAAAGCATGGTCCTGGTGGCATCGGCAGGCTCAGATCCTGGTAGTTTGGGCCTGACAGAGGGCGCGTCCCCAGGCCGGGACAGAGGTGACCTCATGCTGGCCTCTCAGGGGACCTCGAAGGGACAGGAACATCCAGAGAGGGAGCCCTGGTGCAGCTAATGGCTTTGCCTGCTGCTGGCTTCCCGCAAGACTGCAGGAAAAGCCAGCCGGGCTCTCTCGGGGGTCACAGTGGCGAAGGCTGTGGCCAGCTTTGGGCCTGTCAGGCCAGATCCAGACTTGTGTCCTGCAGTCTTTAGCGCGTTTGAAACCTTCGGCTTTGTTTCTGCTGCCACTGGCTCCAATGTCCGCTGCTGTGACCCACAGTGGGACAGCCCCAGGGCCGAGCTGCCTTCCTGTGTAGGCTGCAGCAGCCAGGAAATGGCTCACATGGGGGCCAGCACCACACAAAGTCTGTGGGCAGCCCCAGGAGGAGCCACAGTGGAGGAGACGGCATGAGGGTCAGGCCCTGGGACCCATCCCAACGCCATGTCCTATAGCCACGAGAGGGGCCACCCTCTCAGAATACACCACCTCACAGAAGCCGCACAGGATCACTGGTCACTGTCAGAAGCCACCAGATGGGGCGACTGTCATATGCAGTGCGCCTGTGGGGGCACCTCGAGGTGGCAATGAGTCATCTGTCCTGCACCAGCCCTGACAGCAGCTTCCATGTGAAGCCAGCATCCTGCGGCACAGCCCAGACCAAGGCGGGGAGCTCTGTGCCCCGGCGGTGCCTTCCTGGCCTCAGCCCAGGCTCCCTGCTGCCCTTCTCACCCAGGCTCACTGCAGTGAACCCCGAGACACCATCCTGAGCCTGAGGCCAGCACTCAGGCCTCCTGGAGCCTGCGTGGCCAGGGCTGGGGGTGAGCCTGTGTGGGGCCTGGGGTTTGGGCCGAGGCACCAGCTCCCTGACATCTTTCCGGCCATCTGCCTGTGCCTGAGGGGGCTCCATGTCTCCTGGGTAGGTGCGGCCACATCTTCCACAAGGTCATCACACTTTAGGACACTTGTCACACTCGGCCTGTGAACTAAGACAACTGCTACTTTCCGAGGAGGGGCGGATCCTGCCATCCAGCACCGTGAAGCCAGCAACAGCTGCGGCCATTAGAAGGGGGACACAGCAAACCCAGCCTAGGCCACAGGCGTGAGGGGCCGTCCTAAGGAAGCCGCACTCCACGTGACAGCAGCCCTGGGGCCCTGGGGACCCTATGTGACGTGGAGGTCACAGGGGCTGAACAGCGGGGAGCCACACCAGTGGTGGACACACCACAGCACATATGACACACAGGGACCCTGGCGCACACAGTGGGCTCCAACAGTGCTGTCATCAGTATGGGATCATTCACGGTGACAGGGGTGCCTCTGTGGAGAGCAGCCATGGGACCTGGACAGGGTGGGTGGGGACATGAAACTGCTCCACACAGTCTGTCCAGTAGACAGCACGGCCAAGTGCATGGCTCCCTTCCATGTGCGTGCATGGACGCGGTCAGGACGGAGCGGAAATCACAGGGTGAGCAGCAGGGAGGGCGCCCGAACCTCCCAGAGCCACCGCTAGGGGCCAAAGGCAGCCCGGCCTCAGGTCCAGGCAGGAGCAGATGCCCGGCCGAAGGAAGGCCTGTGCTGGCTTCCGCCTCCCTGCACTCCGAGTTATCACCCAGGCCAGCCCTAGGGTCAGACACCACAGACCTCGGCCCCTGTCCTCCGGTCCCTGCACAGATGTCCTCCTCTGTCCTTTCTCCTTACTTCCTGATTCTACCCATGAAAAGCCCGAGAGGCTTCCTTCGAGGCTGTCTTCACGGGACTTGCGCTGCGGGGCTTCAGCGAGAACAGCCCACCTCAGCCTCCTGGGGGTGTGAACGTGGACTGCGAGTGGCCTCTCACCCTTTTGCTCGGTGCGATGGTCAAGAACTGTGACAACAGACCAGGAGCATGGGCCGACCAAGCTTTCTAGATGGGTAAGAGATAGAACTCTAGACCTCAAAGTGTTTGAATTCTCACTGAAATTAAAACTTTAGAGATCAGCTTTTGTCCCCAGGATAACTGCTGTCAAAGCCAAAGACAGACATCAGTGAGCACACAGGGAGCCCAGGCCCAGACTCCACAGCGGGGAGGTTGGATGCAGCAGCCCAGATGGAGGCAGTGTCCACAGATGCTGGACGGCGCTGCCCAAGGAGACGTGGACAGACACGCCCAGCTCCTGGCAGCACTACTCATAGCAGCCCGAGTGTGGGATGGGTGGGTGAGGGGCGAGCAGTCCATCCTCAGTGGCCGTGACTTGGCCAGCAGGGACTCCAAGGATGTGGGCTGGGTGGGAACCCAGTGTCACCGATGGACACGGTGGTGACCTTCTGAGTGCTGGGCAGGGGCTCCTGTGCAGTGTGTCAGGGCTGCAGGTGGGGAGGACGAGAGCCCAGGGTGTGGCTGCCTGAGGTGCTGGGACTTAGCACGGGCCTGAGCTGCACACACACTGTGACCTGGGGAGGCCGCCATGCTGCCCACAGCAGAGCCAGGAGATCTGCCCCAGCGCAGGAGCCAGGGGTTGGGACAGGAAGCGAGGAGAAAGGAGAACACACAGCTGGCTTCCCGGAAAGGGGAGGAGCGGGTTGGGACCTCCCAGCACTGAGCAGAGTCTGGAAATCCTTGGCTCCACAAAGGAGACCCACGCCAGGATCTGCAGAACACACAGGGCTGTGCGGAGCATGCGCTGTCCCCTGGTGGTAACAGCTAGCACAGAGGCCCAGGGCGGCAGCCGAGGGGTCCCCAGCAAGGGCTCAGCCTGCCCTCCACAAGGGAGACACCTATGCAGGGCTCGGAGGAACAGCCTTGAGAAAGGGGACAACAGGCAGCTGGGGCACAACTGGAAATCCAGCATCCTGGAGGCTGAGGCAGAAACATCGCCAGCCCGGGCACCTTAGTAACTTAGAGACCAGCCTCAGAATTTAAAACCCAGGGATGCAGCTTTGCTCAATCCTGGGCTCAATCCTGGCACTGAAAAGAATGAAAGAAAGAGGGAAAGGGAAGGAGAGAGGAGGAGGCAGCGATGGAGGGGGACCGAGTAGAGGAGACCTGGACCCACGCAGACCCCGGGAGCAGAGGCCAGCAGCTCCAGCTCGAGGGTGAGCATGGGCAGCCTCCCAGGAGGGACGGGGCGCCCTGCCTTTGGGGTGCAGCGTGGGCCGAGGCCACGCAGAGCAGAAGTAGCACAGAGCCCTTCTGTGCACTCGCCCTGGGTACGGGAGCCACTCTGCCCCGAGGGCCGTGTTTGGGGCCTCAAGGCCTCTCTCCAACCTTCGGAATTCCCCTGCCCACCTTTCTCTGAAAGAACAGAATTCCCCTTCCAAAGGTAGATCCCTAAACGTCCTTCCCCCTAAACCAGTCACGAACCCTCAATGGCCCTCAGCTCTCCTCCACCCCTGTGTGGGGCAGCCACAAAGAAATCTGACCTACATTGCCTGCTCCAGAGGGATCCCACCCACTGCAACAGGGAGGAGTCTAAGCAGAGGCCTTGCTGGACCCTCAGATCATACCATTTGTGCAGTCATCATTCCGAACAACTGTCCATGCCTCACAGAACCTAGGCTGAGTGTGGCCAGTCCATCTGGGCCTCTGAGTCTTTAATCTGAAGGTTCCTTGTCACCTGGAACTATGATCACATACATTTGCTGTGCTTTTCCTGGTCACAGGTATCATGATAGGCAGGAAAAGGTCAGCCCCTTTCTGTCCCGATGTCTGGTGCCAACATGGCCACGTGTGGACAGGGTATTCCATGGGAGAAGGCATCGGCATGGGGCCCTTGCCCACTGGGACCTCGGCCTCATGAGGAGGAGAAGGGGCACAGGCCTCAAAACTGGGGGTGGAGGGTGCTGAGACTCTCACAGCCACAGCCCCAAGGAGAGCTGCCACACTAGGGCAGGACATGGGGAGCCTGCTGTGGTGCAAGCCACACACAGGCGCGTGCAGTGCACACCTGCTCAGGCCAATCCTAAGCCCCAGGAAGAGGCGGGATGCGAGAGCCCCTGCGGCCAGTGGGAGCTGCTGCTCTCCCGGAGCGGAACGGAAAACAGAGACGAGCACTGAAGAGGCACAGAGTGCACAGGCGCCCTGAGGCTGCTCCCGTGGGCACAGGACTCAGCTACCGGGTAAATAGAGGCAGGCGGCGGCATCAGGTTTGGGCTCCAGGTGACCAAGGGCGGGTTGGACCAGAGGCAGAGATGGACACCGACCGGACACAGATGGTCACACGCGTGCATCTGTGTGTGTAGCGAGGTCTCACTGGTGCATGAGCAGGCCGCAGTCCCAGCCCACCTCCTGTTGTGGTCGCAGGAGGCCCAAGGCCGAGCGCTTTACACAGAAAAGACACTGACTTTGCTCAGGGTCCTGGAGGCTGGATGTCTACGCTTGGTCAGCCCTGGGCAGCAGGCGCACAGCTCACGGTGTGGGCTGGTGCTGCATCACAACTTGGTGGAGAAGCGGGGACCTCAACAGGGCACGCTGTGGGGGGCCGGCCCTGCTTCCCGGCACCTTGTTCTCCTGACAGTGGACAGGGGTCCTGGAGAGCCACACTAATCCCTGTGCGACGCTATAAGGAAAGGCCCCAGGCAAACAGCTTAATGGGAGGAAAGACACCATCCAGACCACTGTATGCGTGCACACTCGTTCTGCCGGTAGACAATCAGCAGCCCCGCAGTGCCCGGCGCCCAGGCCCAGAGCTGCACGGGACCCCAGGGACCTGGAGATGCAGCGCTGGTCTGGGGCAGGAAGCCCCCAGCGGAACTCCCCACGTCAAGACCTCTGGGTCAGTAGAATCCTGGGGGCCACGTGGGGCGTTGGAGGAGTCCTGGGACAGGAAGGACAGGAAATGTGAGGGTGGAAACCTGAGTGAAGAAATGAAGAAAGAGCATTAGCTGATGGCAACGCTGCCCGGAGTCACTTAGCAGATGACAGCAGGGGACACGGAAAGGGCCGGGAGGGACCTGGGTCCTGGAGTGCTGATTTGCACCTTCTGTGTGCATCTCCCACTGCTCTCAGGGGAACACAGCAGCTTTCAGAGCTCCTCCCCTCAGACCTAGGACAGGAAGGGGTCCCGGAAGGACCACAGAGCAGGGGAGGACAGAGGGCCCGAGCCCCAGGAGCTGTCCAGCCACCAGCGAGGGGAGCAAGGCCACAGGCAGCTGTGGAGGACAGAGGCCAGCACATACGCCAGTCGTGGGTCTGCACTCGCCCGGAGGGAATGGGCTTTCTCTTCCCTTGTGGTGCACTGTCTGGTGTCAAACTCCAGCTCTGTTCTAGCCTCATAAAATGATCTGGCCAACATTCATGTGCTTGTTTTGCTTCCTGTTTTTTAGATAATTTGTATGAGAAAGGAACTAACTGTTCTTTCAGTTTGGTAGACACAGTAAAACCATCTTTGGGGCTAGAATGCCGTTTGGAGGGTTGGTTTGATTTTTGGAGAGGCATCAGCTTAATACTTCTGACGCACGTGAGGTCTCCCTGTCCTGTAACGAAACAAAGCTTGTGCTGCCTGGTCTGCAGCTCCCAGGCTGAGACAGCACCCAGTGATACGGAGGAGACGGACACAGAGCCTGGGTGTGTTTCTGGGATCAGTCACAGGGCCCAGCTGTGACTTCGTCTCAAGGTCTGTTATGTTTGTGTCTGGACGTCCCCCCAAAGCCTCATGCAGTCATGGGGGCAGGCTTCTAGCACCTGTGATTGATTCACGGTCCAATGCTGGGATTATGGTGTTACACCCGGTAACGTGGGTGGTGCTGGCTAAATACAATATAAGAGACAGAGTCTTCTCTCTCTGCTTCTCCCTTTTGCTCTTACTGCTTTTGCTGTCCTCTGCCATGAGCCGCTTTACCTTGGAGCCAGCTGATTTTGGACTGAAAGGTCCACAAACTGTGAGCTAAATAAACCTTTTCCTCTTTATTTTGGGTCTTGGGTATTTTGTCTCAGCAACCAGAGAAAAGTAACCATCATCTTCACCTGTACACACCCGCAGATTGGTTCCCCCCTAACAGCCTCTGCAGCCAGTCTGGGTGTTTGGTATCTCTTTTCAAGAAGTGCACTTCATCCAGGCTTTCCGGTTTGTGTATGAAGGAAACGTGTTGTTCACAGCGCTCCTCCTAGCTTTAATCTGCTTATTTATACTCTGCTGCTGCCCAAGCTCTCTGTGTCCAGGCAGCTGGCCAGCTAGCGAAGCCCTCGGAAAGCAGGGAAACAGAGGCACTGAACTGCAAAGAAAACCTCCACTGGGCACAGGCACAGAGTAAGAAGGGAAATCTATCACCGTAACAAGCTGCCCCAGACAGGAGGCGGGGCAGAACATGCAATCAGTGCCGACATTTTAAAAAGTTTGTTAGAGTGAAACATCTTTGCCGTAGCTTCCCCTCCGACGGCTCCCATGCCTTGTACGCCTTGCACACACCATCCCATCCTCCCTGCTTTTGGAAACAGCTCTGGAGTCCTCTCTCCCAAGTGTTTACGAGGCGTGATCAGAGGTCAGCAAGACTGGAGATTCAGCTGAGCCGTGTAAGTGCCTGCCTAGCAAGCATGAGGTCGTGAGTTCGATCCCTGCTACCCAAAAAAAAAAAAAAAAAAGAAGTACAGCAAATGTGATCGCCCTGTGCCGTCCACTGGGAAGTCAGGCCGTGGGAACGCGACACCGTGCCCTGGTGCGGCTCATTCACTGGGCCTGGCCCTGTGCGGCTTCCTTCCCTCTCCAAAGTCAGTGTAACCATGAAGTTAAGGCCGTTAGCACATTCAGGACCTAAAGCAGCCACAATAGCACAACTAAAGACCCTCATGAAGGAGCCAGCGGCTTCCCAAAGTAGGATCCGTGTCTCAGGGCGGGCAGAGAACCCCAGGGCACTATGGCAATGGTCTCTTATTGTCATAGTTTTTGAAAATTTAAACATTCACCATATTTCCAGGTCATGCCCCATCTGTGACCACCAGTGAACCTCCAGGCCACTACAGTGGCAAAGCATCGACAAGAACACAGCCTATGGCAGCACACACCTGCCACCCCAGCACTCGGGGGGCTGAGGCAGGAGCTTTGCTGTGAGGTCAAGGCCATCCTAAACTACACGATGAGACCCTGTCTAAAAAACGAAACAACCCGAAGAAAGAAAACTTCCTCAGGGTGTGACGGCAGCTTTCGTCTGAATCAGAGTGGGACTTAGCTGAAGCTGAGGAGGCCAGCTCTGAATGCCTGCCTGCCCCTGACCTGCGTTCCTAGCCGAGGGACACCCAGCCTGGGCTGGAGCTGGCTAGAGACGGTGGAGATGGATGCAGGTTGCCTGTCCAGTTCCAAAGTGCCAGAATCATCCGGGAGGGGTCCAGCGCCTCGCACTCTGCACTGTGCCCGCCTTTGGGACTGAGCTCACCAGGCCTGGCAGCAAGCGCTGGCCAAGGCCGAGGCCACTTGACACCCTGTCCTTTCTCCTGACAGCCCCCCGGCCCCAGGGTTCTAGGGGACAGGTGCCTGTGGCCTTGGGTACCCGAGCAGACGCTTACCGGGTGTGCTCAGGCCTGCAGGCTGCTGGGCAGGGCACACCGAGGGCCAGGGCTTCTCCTGGGCACCCTGAAGAATGCAGCTGTGCCCTGCGGTGGGCAGGGGTCTGGCCGCCCTGGCCTCCACCTGGATGGGACTCCTCTTTCGCTGCCCGGTTATTTACTGCCATGTTTACATCTGTCAGACCTGCAGCTCCCACCAGCTCCTTTTTTACTGTTTTTCCCTTCTTTATCCACCTAGACTCCCCACGTCAACTTTCACACTTAGTCTGAATTCTTGTTCAGCTCTCATGTCCAGGCCTGAGACTCGGGCACTGCCACAGGGGAGCACTTGAGGAGGGTGTGTGCCCCTGGGCACGGACCCCAGGCTCCATCCCGGAACTGAGTTCCAGCTAGGAACCTCCCCAGCCCTCCCCTTGAAGCCTGGACTTGGAGCAGAGCGGGCCGCGTAGGCCCTGCTGCGGGCCCTGGTGATCCCCTGCAGGAGCAGGAAGAGGGGACTGCTGCCTTTCTCCGCTCTCACTGCCAGGCAAACGGCCCCAGATTGCCCTGCTTCCCACCGGGATCTTGTTTGGTTTTGCATGTTTGTTTCCTAAATTTGTCCTTATCTCCTCTCAGGCTCCTGCAGACATCCTGGCTGGCCAGGGTCGGGGAGGCTGTGGCCGCCGAAACTTGCTCCCACTCCTCTGCCACAGCAAAACTGCCACATCTCAAGAACCCCAGAGACCAGGACCACAGGCACCCGCCGCTGGGCAAAGGGGCTCCTGAGACCAACCCGGACAGGTAGAGCCACTGCCGCCATTACCACACACACACACACAGGCTCCCACAGCCTTCTAGGCCTTTGGCACTTTCCAAGTCCCCAGGCGAAGGGAGGTCCCAGGGTGGGGACCTGTGGCCTCAGGAAGGCCAAGGCACTCACCTGAGTAAATGCTAAAATAGTAGAGTCACAGTGCCAGAGGCGTCCTCGGCTCCATGCCTGCCGGGTACAAGCCCTGCTGGGCTGCCACTCCGCCCCAGATTCCCCCGTGTCGGGGCACTGCTACCTGCCCAGAATGGCCTGGCCTGGGCAGCTGGGTGGATGGAGGCAGCGGCAGGGAGCTGGTGTCTCCTCAGGAGCAGCTCCCCCATGCTGGTTTGCCGGGGCCAGCGCCTGAGGCCAGCACATTCCCCGTAGGGGGTCAGAGCTGAAAACAGCCACCAAGCACACGGAGTCACTGCCTAAAAATGCAGAAAATGTGGACAAACCCAGCACGCACTGAGTCACCGTCAATGGCGCCCGCAGGCACCGCCTGGGAACAGTGGCCTCTGTGCCTCGCCGCCCTGCGCACAGCAGCATAGCAGCGCACACAGCCCGCCGCCCTGGCCAACGCTGCAGCCTGAACAGGCCCTGGCGCCAGCTGGCAGCGGCCGTATAGCCTCGTGTTGGGGCGCAGTACCAGCTGTTTCCCCACAAGCCATCTACTGTGGAAATCCAGCTCCCTGCGACTTTCCGTAAACCTCGCTCTCTTGAACCCCTAACCCACTCCTGGAAAGGGCGGCTTCCTTTCCTGCCAGCACCAGCGCAGGTGGCCAAGTCACTGCTGAGGGCCCCTCGCCTTGTGTTAATTTGTTTAGTTTTGTTTTTACAGTGCCAGAAATTGGACTCGGGGTGCTTTGCCCCTGAGTCACCTACTTTTGTTTTGTTTTGTTTTGCTTTTGCTTTTGCTTTTTGAGACAGCTCTCACTGAGTTGTTCAAGCTGAGCTCAGTCTCACAACCCTCCTGCCTCAGCCTCTTGAATAGCTGAGATAACAGACGTACACCACCACATTCTGCAAAGTTAGACATTTCTGAGGATTTTTTTTTCTTTGTTGGAACATTCCTGAGATTACAAATGACCTCCTGGCTCCTGGTCTACCCTGCAGTCATTTAGGTAAACATTTTATTTCTACTGAAGTTGAATGTTTTCACTGGAGAGTAGGATTAGCAAGGGTTAAGCCCACATGTTACCATTGCCTGAAGCCCACCAGGTGTCTTAGGGTCTGAAAAACTGCGGGTGACCTGTGAGGGGGCCCCAGGATGAAAACTAGTCCCTCTTTGTGCCCTTTTTCAGGAACAGTCAGAATTAACATCACAATCATTTAAGTGGGGGTTTTAGGAGTTTCAAGTCCGGGAGCAGAAGGCCAGTGTGTCTGCAATTCACAAGAGTGGCCCAGTTCGGAGCATTTGAACCCACAGCACACATGAGAGCACCTGTGAGTCAGTGGGAAAGACAGACAACACCCAGATGACAAGAGAGAAGCCATAGAGACACTTCACCATGGATGCCCAGCAAACACGGCTGCAGGTGCCCAAGTCACTGCAACTGTGGAACTCACACGGTAGCATCACAGCCCACAGCTGGCCAGCCAGAGAGATGAAAGCTCTGGGTCCTCCGCCAGGATACAGAGCAGGAGGTTCCCGACAGCTGCCAGTGGTGGTGAGAGCCAGTCTGGCAGGGATGGGAGTGCCGGCCGGCATCTACTAACCCACAACCATCCAGCACAAATATTCATCAAGTCCAGGCTGTAGCAACGCTCATCGACAGGGCATGGTTGCCACTGTGGTCCCATAAGCCTGGGTCACCTAACAACGTCAGCTTGCTCTTAGTTTGTGTAAGCACTCTGCGATGCTCACAGGACAACAATGTCGCCTAGCAACACATCTCAGTGTGCACCTCTATGCGGAGCAACACATTCCTGTGCCAGAAGATGCATGGCCACGCAAGGCACTGGTGTGTCCATCAACTTCAGACAGAATTAGGAGGCACAGTAGGTCCCCCACATCCAGGGCCACCCTCGTGGGGCTCACAGTGAGCCCAGGAGCCAGACACAGAGATATCCTGTGTGAACCCCTTCAGAAGTTTCACAGGAGACCAATAACGCCGTTACTGCGGATTAGGGTGCTGGCTGGGGGGACCCCAGGCCCACCAGGCTGGGGCAGGGGGGAGCAGGCGCTGCTGGTCTGGGCACTGTTTGCAGGGCTGTGTGCTTCCTAGACGTGCAGTGTGCTTTCCACCCGGGCTGGGTCCCCTCCTGAGTCTCCAGTAGGCTGCGTGAGAGGTTTTCCAGTGTGGCCATCGGTTAGCTCATCTGGGAAGAAGAGAAAGGCGGCTGTGGAGAAGCCAGAACAGGGCTCATATCCACACAGGATGGAGGCTGCATGACGAGGGACTTCGCCGTCTGCCTGCCTGGGTTCCTCCGAGCCCTCTCACCTCATCAACGGAGACTTCGAGACCACAGTCTTCTGCCCGGATAAGCTCAGCAGTTCCTCTCAGTGAAATCCAACACAATGCAACTTGGTGCTCTTTCTTTCTTTCTTTCTTTCTTTTTTTTTTTTTTGTACCAGGGATCGAACTCATGACCCAGCGCTTGCAGACAGGTGCTTATGCCTCTGAGTTAAATCACCGGCCCGATGCTTTTTTCAAGTGAAGCATTATTGTGTTATTCCCTTCCGCTGTTCAACACTTTCTAGCCCTGTCTCTGGAATGAGGCTGGCATCCTCATGATGGTCATTACTTGTGGCTGGACTGGATGGAGTTGACTGCATACCTCTGGTGATTTCATGACGAGCCTTTCTCCAGATGATGAGGCTGTTTTTCTGCGTTCGGCTTGGCATCACCAGCTGGGCCAGCCGGTAGGTTCTTGCACTTTTCTGAGCCTTGGTCTCCACACCTGGAAACTGTTGAGGGTGATGTTACCAAATTTGCAGAATGTTCACGAGAATTAAACTGGATAGTGCGACAGTGCAAAGAAAGCCCCGAACACACTGCAGCTGCTCTCACAGCTGCATGTATAAATAAGCACTAAAAAGCAAGACCAGCTCTGACCCTCAGAGATCAGGTGGGGTGGAGGCACTCACTGGCCCAGGCGGCTTTGAGCCATAGTTGCCATGACCTTTGGGGCAAGAGACATCAGAGCTGTACCCAACACGGGCAGGGTGGTGGGGAGGTTGTACAGAGCTGGGAGGAAACGTGGAAGTCAAGAGGGGGCCCCTGCAGGGAGCCCCTGAAGCTCTGGAGAGCACCACAGCCCTCCTGTCAACCTGCAGGCCCCCCTGGGAGCCACAACAGGGCTGTTTCCAGAGAGCTTTGCCCCTGCACCCGGTGCCCCTGCCTCCACCCCACCCCACCCCCTTCCTGAGGAGGCAGCTGGCCATGGGAATTCTGCTTCCTGCACCATCCGAGTTCCGGAGGAGGGTGTGACTCAGTTCCCAGCTGCTCCCAGCAAGGCCTGCCCGCCCCCGCAGGCCAGGGGCTCTCCCACCCAGCAGCTCTGTCTGGGGCCTGCACTGCTCAGCCTGGGCAAGAGCACAGTTTGACCCCGCCCAGAGGTGCTGACCTCATTCCCTACGCTGCATGGTGCAGCAGAGGAAACAGTGTGGTCAGGCAGAGCAGGACACAGACGTGACCATATAACTCAGGGTGGTGCCCTGGCCAGGGAGAATTATGAGCCACGGGGAAAGGAGTCGGAAAGGCACCAGGGAGAAAGTCCAGAAAATAGCCATTTCCAGAGCGCAGGCTGCCAGGGTGGCGGCTGCAGGAACCACTGGGATGTCTCCGAGCCTCAGATGACACCGGCCCCTAGCTTAGAGGTGCCCTCAGCCAGGTGGGCCCTCCCTGACAGCAGCTGCTGCTCCTCTTCCCCAGAACCCACCCCCACACTCCGTCCCCACCCCAGGACCAGGCCACACACGGACTTGCCCCTCCACTGCCATCCCGGTGCTGGACAGGTGTCCCACTTCCTGCCTGTCGTCCCGTCCCTCCCTACAGCCCTGGATGGCAGCTGCCAAAGCAGCTCAAGGTCAGGCTCCAGCCCAGGGCCACAGGCTGAGTGCAGAGCGGGGTGGCCAGGCCAACTAGACCCAGCCTGGGCATCTCTGTACTCTGAACAGCCCATCATGTTAGGCCTGGTGGACCTGGCAATGCTCTGGACAGCAACGCTCACAGGTCTCACGCCCCACCCCGGAGTCCCCACAGCTGGGCCTGAGGCCTGGTGTCCACTGGGTCCAGCTCCTTCCAGGTCCCCTGGCTGCCCAGCTGCTACCATGTCAGCCTCACCTGCTGTGTCTGTGGGTTGAAAATGGTGAGGTGGCCCTACCCAGAGGACTAAGGAGTCTGGGACCAGAAAGGGTACCAGGCCACTCCGGGGAGACACAGAGATGGGCTCCAACTCAGTGGGGTGAGCCTCAGTCTCCTGGGCCTGGGATCCCCGTCCATAAAGAGTCAGTGCCACAGGGGCATAAGGAGTCAGGCCCACCACACGCCTGAGGGTGCCCAGCCACTGGGGCTGCATGCTCAGTGCCCACAGGCAGGGCTGGCACTGTCCTCTGCCCAGTGCACAGGATGTTCCAGGCCATGGTCAGCTGTCCTGCATGCCCCGGGTAAGGGACAGCTCCTAGGTCAGACCACACTTGGGCCTGAGGGAGAGCCCTGTGGGTTTCCCTGGAGGGTCCTGGCTGACCTGAGCCATGCTGCCCTTTGTAGAGGGTATAGCTGGCTCCTCCCCAGCCTGCTGTCCCTCCCAGTGCCACTCCCAGTCACACCTAATCCCTGACCAGCCCAGCCACATTGCCCACCCGGGCCCCTCACACTTCCCTGTTCTTGGGGTGAAACCTGCTTCTATCCTCACTGACTTCAGACCCCTACAAGTGGTCCTGTACCCACCCCTGGGCACCAGCCTGGCCACTACCATGTGGCCTATTCCAGGTCACACCTTGCTGTCCGGTCAGTTTTTACTGCCAGCCGCTGGCCTTGCTGGAGGGTTTGGCAGGCATTGACTATTAGGACCCCAGCAGCCCTGGGGGTGGACCCTGGCTCCTTCCTCAGGACACCCAGGCAGAAAGTCTCCAGCCCAACCTTGTCAGCAGCAGGTAAAGCACCTGGGTCACAAGATGGCACAATCCCCAGGGCCATTCCAGTAGCAGAGCTGACCAGGTCACACCTTCTAGGCCACGCACCAGCCTGCACCCCAGGCTACAGCCCCAGGCCCTGCACACTTCCCCTCCCCCAGGGAGCTGTGTGATGACTCAGCCCTGAGTCAGCAGCTCCGGAGGAGGCAGCTGCCATCCCTGTGCCAGCACAAGGAGCCCAGAGAGGCCCTGCCCAGGGGGCACCGGGCAGTTGGATCTGGGTTGGAGCCAAAGCTCCCACTCAATAGCTCAGGGGCTGGGGCCCTGGAGTCTTCAGGGAGCCTTCACATAAGGCTCACACACACACCTGTACACACACATGTACACGCATGCTGAAACTCACTGTCAGGAGTCAGTGGGCTGCTCAATGCCAGCTCGGGGAAGAGAAATTGAGAGTGAGGGGGGTCCCCAGCCACCCAGAGTACAGCAAGACCCACAGCTGGTTACAGACTACGAGTGCCAGGCAGGACATCTCCTCCTGAGACCCCATAGTCCCCTGCATGGCCCACGTCAGCCATCGCACTTTACAGACATGTCCACGGAACAGGGCTGTGACAGAGTAAAGGAACGAGACACCAGCCAGGGTGCCACAAAGGAGGGAAGGGTTCCGTGGGGCGGGTTAGGGTTAGAGATAGGGTTGGGGTCCAGAGTCAGGTGGGGGCCAGGCAGAGATCTGTCCTGTGCAGGGAGAAGAGCCTCTTCCACTTCTCATGGAGTTCTAGGACAGCTGAGGTGTAAAAGGACACGTCCACAGGGGCAAAGAAGACCCAGGCCAGCTGAGGGCCGAGCAGAGGCCTGGCCACTAGGTCACTGGGCAGAGCTGAGGCAAAGATAGTGAAGGACAAAGAGGAGGCAGAGCCCCGGAAGCACAGGAAAGGCATTCAGGTAAACAAAAAAAGAAAGAAAAAAAGACAGATCCAGCTGGGTGTGGTAGTGTGTACCTATAATCCCAGCACTCGAGAGGCTGAGGCAGGAGGATCCCCACAAGTGCAAGGCCAGCCTGGGCTACATAGCAAGACCCTGTCTCAAAAGTCAAAAAATAACACAGACCAGAACTCAGCCCCAAGGCAGGTCCCATCAAGTTGAGAAACAAACTGAGAGGGCTGGGCCTTATCTAGCCACCATCCAGCCTAATGGCAGAGCCCTAGGTTGCTTAAAGACAGGGCCTTTCTTAACTTAATCAGAATGTGTGAGCTATGCAACCAGCCCCTGGCCCCACCCAGGGGGCGGTCCCCACCCAGGGCGACCCCAGCCTCTCCTGGGACCCTGCTTCCTCCCAGGCAGGTGCGGTATGGAAGGCAGACAGGAAGTCAGGCAGCCCTGGGTTCACTCCTCTGGCTGAACCTGGGATCCTCGCATGCCTGGCTGTAGTGGGCAGCACTGAGGGCCAAGCCAGAGGGGTTCCCCTGGCACCCTACGCCCACCTGGCCACGCCCAGAGGATGCAGCTGCCTCAGGGCTCCCTTCTGGCTGCTGCAGGTGGCCGCAGCACAAGTGATCGTTCATGATCTTCAGCGGAAAGGAATAAAATGAGGCAGGTGCCGTCTCTGCCGCTGCCGCTGTCCCTCAGAAGACTGGAGAGTCACTCAGCTCAGAGGCCCCACGTAAGCTGCTGATGGGCAAATCTCAGCTACTTCATTCACAAAGGCATTTGAGGTGGGAGAGGGTCCGCCTTCATAGCGACTGTTAGGTTAATGAGAAAATGAACCAAGCGCTTAGGATCTATTGTGGCCCTGCAGGTGCTGCTTCAATAGACTGAGCATTAATGTTGGAAACCCAAGGAGTGGCAAGTCTTCAAGGACACAGCGACCTTGGGTGGCACAGGAGAGGGCCGGAGCACCCCTAGGAGGCAGCAGGACCTGGGGTACTTCCTGACCCCTAGGTGAGCCATTGATGATCTCACATGGGGATCCAGAAGTGACACCTCCTCCTGTGTCCCCAGCCTGGGGACACATTCCCTGTGCCACTGCCCACCCAAGCCCCCTGGCTTTGCTCAGAGTGCAGGGCAAGGGGGCCCTCCTCAGTGGCCCAAGGCCCCAGGGCCACCATGGCATGGGAGATTGTGGAGCTCTAGGGTCAGAAAGCCAAGCTGGGGGCGCTGAAGGCTGAGCCCCGCAGGGCCACTTCATGGTCACCCGACAGCAGTGTCCAGCTGCCTCAGTCATCATGGCCACCTCCTCTCGGGCTTGCAGTCCAGCCTTGGTCATACCTACAAAACTCCATCCAGGGGCCAAAGCCACCAGTGAGGAAGTCCAGGCCCCACCACTTTTCTGAGAGAGCACAGGCCGGGCTTGGGCTCCAGGCCAAGCCTCAATGTGCCCCTCTCCCTCCCAGGCCTCCCAGCCCCCGCCCAGCCAAGTCTGCAGCTTCCGCTGCTCTCCTTTGTAGGGATGCTGGGCCTGGGAGGGTCAGGTCCCTGCCCGCACCCACAGCCTTGAAGGAGGCCCGGGGGCCCACCCTGCACGCTCCCACACCTCGTCCCTCCCCACTCCCACATCTGGGCATAGCCCCAGCAGGTTCCTGTTTCCTTACTGCAGAGCCTCTACGAGCAAATGAGGATACGATCCACAGTTTCAAAGCAAGCAGCTCTACCCCACCACACTAAGCTTAGGGTGCAGAACCAAGAGACAGCTCGGCTGGGGAGCAGCAACGGCAGGCCAGGCTCACTGGAGGTCAACTGAGAGCCCAGGCTGCACCTGGGTCATGGTCCCAGTGCACCCTAGGGTGATCACTACCTGCCAGGCACCACCCATCTCCAGCTGGGGCCCCAGACAGAGCTCTGGTCTCCTCTCTGCACCTCCTCAGAGCGGGGCCGTGCAACCTGCGGACACAGAGGCCATGGGCTGCGGTGGGGAAGGCAGCCAAGGGGCCAGTGGGTTCACGCATGGCTGGGCCAGGCCCAGAGCCAGCTGCAGGTGACAGTCAGTGCTGAGGAAGAGCCAGTCAAAGGGGAACGCCTGTGTCTGTGACTTGCTCCACGCACCCACAGAGAGCAGAGGGCAGCGCCCACCAGGAGCCACCCGCAATTCAAAGGTCCCCCAGGCTGTGACAGATTCATATTTCACAATCACAAAAAGAAGGAGCACAGTGAGCCCCCAACTCTGTGTGGAGGAGAAGCAGCCAGGCACAAATAGGACACTGAACCTCAGAACCAGCCAAAGGGACCAATGATGCAGGGGTGACCGGAAGTCACCTCTGGGGGAACCCAGGGGAGCCCAGGGGTGGGGCATCACGGCACTTCCTGGGCCCGAAAGTGTCCACTGGGTCTGGGTGGTGGGACAAAGGATGTCAGAAGGCACCAACCCAGCAGGGCATGGAGCGCATGCTGCAGTCCCAGCCTTTGCCTTATTCACGGTGGCCACGGACCAGAAAGGCGCTGAGCCATCGCTCCTGGAGGAGGTGTGGGCCAGGTTCCGGGGAGCCGTGGTAAGGTCCGTTCTCAGGAACTGATCAATACCTGATTGCTGGGTGGATGTGAGTTTCTGTTCCGGGCACCTTGTTTAATACGCATCATTGCCTATGGCTGTGAGCCCTCAGGCGGCAGCGTTGGGTCACAGGCTGACGGGGCCTATTTTCTCCATGAGTCACAGCTCAGGCATGGTCCTGTTTCGATCAGAAAGCTAGGCAGCACCTCGGCACCATGCCGAGGGCCACTTTAAAAGCAAATCTCAGGACTGGCATTGGGCACTCCTGTCAGCCTGGCTCTCCGGGAAGCCGAGGCAGTAGCACTGCAGGGTCCAGATCAGCCCAAACAACTTAGCAACACCCTGTCTAAAACAGAACTCAGAAAGGGCAGGGACAGGGCTTAGGGAAAGCCCTGAGCTCAGTCAATCCCAAAACAAACAAGCAACAGAAGCCCTGGGACACTTAGTTCGTGGGCAAGGACCTTGGTCCACAGGACAGGAACTGCCACCCGAAGGAGGCCAGCCCACGTCCAACTCCACGGGCATCTGCATGTGGAGGACTTAAGCTGTTCGTAGCTCTGTGCCTGTCCTGGAACGACCGTGAAAGTGCCTCAAGTATTGACCAGGGCCATAGAGAAACTGCACTGAGCAGGTGAATTTACAAATACAGAATCTGCAGACTCTACTCCATGTGTCTGCAATATAGATCAGAGGATAGAGGCTCCTGCCAGGCCCTGGTCTCAACTGTTCAACCCACCTCTATCTGTTCTAAGAAAAGCTGCTGGCCAAGCTCCTGCTCCTCCCCCTCCCCACCAAATATGATGTCCACCTACAGCAGCCGGGCTCAAACAGTAGCACACAGCAGCTTCTGGGTGCAAATGGGGAGAGAGGAGAAGGGAGAGAGGACTGTGCCTAAAGCCACTTTAAAGCCAAATCTCCAGCCAGGTGGGCAGCACACCTGTGGTCCCCATTAGCCTGAGAGGCGGCCCAGCTGCAGAGCAAAGGCAGAGACCAAGAGCTTGTGCTGCCTCCTCACCAAGCCCACCTGTCCAGTGTGGCAAGGCAAGTCCTGTCCTTCTCAGAAAACCTGCTCCAGATGCCAGGACTGGACAGTGGGCGGGCGGGCAGGTGGATGGATAGACTAGTGGAAGGGTGGGTAGGTGGCAGTGTGGGTAGACAAGCAAACAGGTGGAGAGGTGGCAGAGTGGCTAGGTAAGAGGGTGGGTGGATGGGTGGATGAGTGGATGGCTGGAACACTGGGTAGCTGATGGGGTGGGTGGACATGTTTTCACTGACTTCACTCTGCGACAGCACCAAGGTCATCTTGGGGCACCCTGGTAGGATGAAAAATGAAAAAGGTTTCAAAAGAAAAATGTCAGAAAGCATTCTGGGAGCTGGGCTGACAAAGGAGATGAAACCCAAGACAGGTTGCAGTGTGGAGTCCCGGGTGACCCTGGAGGCTCCTCTGCCTGCAGACAGCTGCCTGCTGGCCTCAGGGTCGTCCTGGCTCTGCACACATCCGCCAGGAGGCTGGGAGATTCTCTGCTGGCAGCACCCACGCCTGCCTGCGTGTTCCTAGCAGAGCTCGAGCTGGCAGCGCCCCAAGCCTGCTCCCCCTCACCCCAGGCTCAGCTTCTACTTCCCAGCCAGAGGTGGTGCTGAGCTCTCCGCAGCCCTGCAGCTGCAAGACCACCCCTGCTGTGGCCTGAGCATGTGGCCTGAGCACATGGGACCTGGCTGGACACGGCCGAGCCTGCCCAGCAGCACGATGTATCCCAGGCCACCTGGTGTGCAAAGCCCATTGGACAGACCCTTGCAGGATTTGGAAAAATAGTGATCATGGGAGGAGGAGCCAAGGACATAGGTTCAACTGTGCTGGGTACCAAGCAGGTGGGAAAGCTCTCCAGGTCCAGCATCCCAAGCCACAGGCTGCCAGACTTCTGACCTCTGGCGCCAGGCACCCACTCTACTCATGAAACACATAGATATAGCCACCTGAGTCACCTGCTCAGCCCTCCACTGGGATTTCTCTAGTGTCCCGTGCTGACCACACCACCCTGCTCTCTTTATCTGCTCCACCTTTGGGGACAGGTTGGCCTGGGGTGCAGGTCCCTGCCACAGTAACCGGCAGGAGCAGGCCAAGGTTCCAGGTTCTCCCGCCCACCTTTGGAGTCCTTGCACCTGAGTGTGAAGTTCCTGGAAAGATAGCCAGGGTCCCTTCCCCGCCCCTGCCTGTGTGTGGGCCAAGCGAGGCTGGGTGAGAACAGGGGTGGGCACAGGCACCTGCAGCCACCCTACCCTGGCCCTGGCCCCAACTGGGCCTGGGCTGAAGAGCACAGTCCTCCTTCTGGGTCAGCACCCACTGGCCAGGCTGCGCAGCCAGGTGCCAGCACAGCACACAGATGAGTCAGTCTGACCACAACCTTCCCTGGTGGTGCCAGCGCCAGACCACCGCTGGGCCCCCCAAGACAGCGGGAAGCCCAGATCCAGCTCACAGAAAGTTCCATGTTGAGGGTCGTGGAGTGGGCCAGGAGGCAGCCCCAGGCAGAGGCACACCGGCCAGGTCTGGTACTCTCCAAGAACAGCCTCCACCTCACCCTGGAGAGCATCCAGCAGCCAGTCAGCCCAGCCCTGGAAGGCTCCCAGGGCACACCCAGCCCTCAGGGCCCTCTTGCACAGACCGGCAGGCCAGGCCAAGGTGGGGGAGGGTGGGCAAGAGCTTGGCTGTGGACTGAACACCCAAAGGTGGGCCGGAAGCCCCTGCTTTCATGGCTGGGGACCCCTGTTTGGAGCCCTGCCTGTGCCTGGGCCGCAGCACAGGGCTCTCAGGGTTTCAAGGTGAGTGCAGACCCTTCTCCCTGTGTTCACATCCACCTCATACAACTGGGGAAATTGAGGCTCGGCCAGGTACACCCCAGCGTGAGAGGGAGTGGGCGCTGGAGCAGGGCCTCCTCAGGGTCGGCCTGGTGGACGCGGGCTCTGCGCCCCTGGCGCCCGGGGGCGCTGTATCCCAGTATCCCACGAGTGACCTCACGGCGGGGACACACTGTGGGCTTGAGCAGGGCTTCCGGTGGAGGACAGAGGGAGAGGAAGAAGCAACTCCCACTCACTGCCTTGGTGAGGGTCGGGCTCAGATACGCTAGAGGGTGCTGCGACCACGGCCCAACAGCACCCCTAAATCCGCGCTCTGGGACGCCAGGGGCGGTGATTCCAGGGATCCAGCCCCGCCCCCTCGGGTGCCGCCCCCCCACGTGGCCTGGGGCGGGCGGCGCGGGCACCTCCCCTTCCTCCCCGCCCTGCCCCAGTGCGCGGGCCTGGACCGCACTAAGCGAGCGCCCCGGACCAGCGCCGGCGGGGCTGCCCACCGGTGAGTCCGCGGTCTCCTGGAGTCGGGGAGGGGAAACTGAGTCCGCAGGCGGCGAGGGGGCGCCTGGGGCTAGGGACGGAATCCTTGGTGGCAACGAGCGGTCCCCTCCGCTGGGGATCCTGCTCCGGGCGGGATTCGGGCGCTGGGCGGGGCCGGGGTCCGCGGGCCACCGCCGGCAGCCACCACATCCTGACATGAATCAGCCGCAGTTCAGAAAATAAACTTCTACTTGGGCCGCCGCCCGCCCATGAACCCAAGGCGCCAGCCCGCGACCGCCACTGCTGGCTGCGCGCGCCCACGCGCAGGTGGGTGCAGGGGCCGGGCACCCCGCTCCAGGCCAGGCGTGGGGAGTAAGACCTGCTCGGCGGGAAAGGAGGCGGCACTATGCCTCTAACCCCTGCCCAGCGAGGAACCCCAGGACCCACCGACCGGCCATGCCCCCACCCGCAGCATTGGCGGGGGCGCGATCCTGTGGGTCTGTGTGGCTCTGGGCTACAGATCGGGTGCAGGCCGCAGGCCAGCCCAGCCCCTCTGGACGCGCAGGAGGCCTGCAGAGACTGCCTAAACCCGCCCGGGGCCAAAGGTCCGCCTCACTCCGACCTGGGAAAATCTGGCCCCCAAGTCCAGCCCTGCACTCTGGGCCTCAGTTTCCAGTCCACTCCGACAGGGAGGGGCAGGGGAAAGGTGGGGACCCAGAACAACCATCCAGATCCACCCTGGGCGAGGAGCAGGTGGCCTGGAAGCAATGCTCTTTGGTTCCAGGTTTGTCCCCACTCTCCAGGTCAGCAGGAACTTTCTGTTAGAAAGTCAGGTTGTGCGGCTAGTCCCTCCTGGCACCAGGTCTGAGCTGACCACTGGCCCTCCACACAGGTACTCTGTCCTCAGGAGCTCCAAGCTCTCTGGTCGTCATGTGCTTCCTGGGCAGATCCAGGGGCTCAAGGGGGCCTGAGGTAGCCTGGTGAGCTGTGATGCAGGGCTGTGCTCCCGGACCAGGCACTACCCAGAACTTTAATCTTCCGAGCCATGCCCCGGGTCCTGTTCTGCCTGCTGTCAGCGAATCCCGCTCACCTCCCTTGCGGGGACGGGCTGGGCCTGTGCCTTAAATAGACTCCTGCCTTCCGTCAAAGTGCTGTTGTTCATTCCCAGGTGGAACGTTTGAGGTGCGTGGGGGCTGCAGTAGGGACAGGTGATGGCTGGGTAACAATGCATGCTGCAGACAGGACACCCAGGGCCAGCCCCGTCTCCCAGGGTGCCAGTGTCAAGGTCCCCAGCGTAGAGGGGTGGTGCTGGCTCTGCTGTCTGACCCCGCGCCTACTTAGTGCACACAGGTGGTATTTGTCAGGTGGCCGCAGTGCACTGGACCCTGCATTGGAGAGGGCATCCCACTCCTTCTGGAGCACATCTTGGGGAACAGGGCAGGAGAGCTGGAAGGCTGAGAGACACCTGACACTCGGGACAGGAGAAGGGGACAAGACAGGGCGTGCATGCAGCTTCCTGTTATGGGGGTCTCCACCCCGCCAGGCTTGCCCTAGGAAGGAGGGTTCCTGGCAACCTGACCCCTTAGCTGGCCCAGCTGGACACCTGCCCAGTGCACAGCACCTGCAACCTCTGAGGTGACAGCAACAGTGTAGAGACAGGCCGGCAAGGGCGGCTGGGCCTGCTCTCCTGGGGATCTGTTGCTTGACTGCTCTTGTAGCCTCTGTTAAGCTGTGATTAAATTAGGAATTGTCAGATGGAGGAACTGAGGCACAGGCAGTTGGCTACAGACTCTGTCCCTATTCTGGGGTGCTCTCAAAGTCCTTGTGTCCACCTCCCCCTGGGGAGTGACCTGCTCGGGACTGGGAGACAGAGGGCCTCTCCTGGTCAAGTGGCTCTGCCGGGTCCCCTCCATGGATGCCCCTTGGCCCTTGGCCCCCGTAACCCAGAGCAGCCCAGGCAGAAGCCCATGCGTTCCTGAGGCCGCAGTCCATCTCCCAGGCGGGTGGGGTGAGTCCCCATCTGGTGGTGACAAAACCAAGGCCCATCCATGCTATCTGAGGACAGGACGAGCAAGGCCACTTTCCTGTTCTATCCACTTCCCCATCCAGCTCGGCTTTTCCCAGTGGCAGGAAGCAGCGAGGGCCCGGCCAGCCTCTGCGCCCCCAGCAGTGCCCCCCTCAGCCGGCATGGCGGGGTGGATGTGGGGAGACTGCTTCTGCCCTGCACTGCTGCAGCACTCCACACCACCCCTGCAGGCCCTGGCCTCTGCCCTGCTGTGCGCTGGCCGTGGCGGGGCATACCCGGGTCCGAGGCCTTCCTCCCCAGGGCTGTGACCTGGGCCAGGCTCACCACGGAGACCAAGAGTGCTCAGCCAGCCACATGGCCTACACTGCCAGGAGGCCAGGCTGACCTGGCCAAAGGAGAGGCTGGTGATGGCTGAGGACCCAGAGGAAGCACACTTGGTAGGTGGAGGCAGGCTCTGGTCCCGTTCTGCCACTGAGACCTAACACTGAGGGCTAGCGTTAAGACAGCCAGGGCACAGTGGGCCAGAGAGGAGTTGGCAGGCACCCACATCCCTCATAGGCCCCCCAGAGGCCATGAGCAGAGACCAGGATCGGCCTTGCTGTGCTCACCCTGGTAGGGTTCTCTGCTCGGCCTGCTGTTGGCCCTGCCCACGGTGGGGCAGCCTGGCAACCAGCCTGGGTGCTGGCCAGCTGCATGTGGAGGGCTGGCGTTCCCGCAGCCTTGTGACCCTGTCTGTGCCTGGCTCTGGTCCTCTCAGGTCCCAGATGTGACTTTCGTGTGCTGCACACACCCACCCCTCGTGTCCCCACATCCCCACGTCCCTTTTCCTGCTCCAAGTACAGCTTGGCTCTGCCATCTGGGCCCAGTAGCGGAGGTGGGCATCTGCTCTCTACTGCCTGCAGGGAGAGGCACTATCGCTTGACCAAGAAAGGCCTCCTACGTCCACAAGGGGTCTGAGAGCAAGGTCCTTGGGTAGCCCTGCGGGTGGGCTCTGGGCTGCCCTCAGCAGATGGCAAAGCAATGATGAGGACACCAGAATGAGCAGCCTGGGTGGGGGCCATGCAGGCCTGGTCAGCAGTGGTGCATCTGGCCTTTCCCCCAGGGACAGAAACCAGGGCCACTCTCCCACAGCCCCGGTCCTTGTGAATGTTTTATGTCAAGAGAGGCACACTGAACTACTAAGGTGGGACTCAGACTTTTGATCCTCCTGCCTCAGCCTCCTTCTGTGCTGGGATCACATGCCTGTGCGTCTGCACCCAGCTTCCGTGCCACTCGTAGGTGAACAGAGTGAGTCCAGAATAGATTGGCTTTCACAGGGCCCCCGCACCCTCAGGTCCCAGTCAGGGATGCCAAGAGGCACATCGTGCCCACAGTGAGGATCTCATCCGCCTGGTCGGGCCTGACAGGCTGCCGGCGCTGGCTGCCTCGGCCAGGTGTCTGAGCAGGGCCTGGGGAGACTCCTGCGCTGGCCAAGCTCTGTCCGAGCTGTCAGTCAGGTGGCCTGCTGGGGAGACAGGGCAGTCAGGGCCCAGCCCTTTCATGCAGTTTCCTGCCCTGGCACCTCCCTCTGTTGCCAGTTGATGTTGACACATTCTTTCCCATGTGACAGCGGGGTCAGGAGACGCAGGTCCATGGCCTGCAGGTCAGCAACAAAGCTTCCTCCTGCCCAGAATCAGTGCCGTCCACTGCCCCAGGCCTCGGCAGCTGCCTCGGGGTGCCGAGGTGCTCAGGATCCCGCCTGTCGTGCTCTCAATCAGTCTTTGTTCTTTCTGTCCCTGGAAGGCAGCCTGAAGCTGGGACGTGGGTGGGGGCGGGGACCCCGGGGCTAGCATGGGGGTGGGCAGAGGGCAGCCCTCCTCCCTTGGCACAGGCTGGGCCCCTGAGGCACTGGCATACAGCAAGCAGGACCTGAGTCCTAGCCTGGCGCCATCTTGCCAGGCTGAGAGAGGCCTTTCTGCAGGACAGCGGAGGACAGGAGGGACAGGACCTTCTGAAAGTTCTCCAAAGTGTCCAGTCAGGGCACCTGCCATTGGCCTGAGGTCTCTTGGGCATGCCCCACGACCCCTTGAAGCTCCTGCAGGGGAAAGGAAGCTGGCTCTGAGCACCAGGGAAGATGCCACTGCCCTGCCAGTACTCAGCCCTCCCTGCCCTCCATATCTGCCAGTGGGGCCATCCCAGAAGCACCATACTCAGAAAGCATCCTTGTCCCCACTGGAGCCTCACCCAATGTGGATGCCAGACCAGACTCCTGAGACTGTTAGGGGCAGGGCCTCTGAGAGCAATCATCAGCCCTGGGGAGCTTGAGCCTCGTGCAGCTGGGGAAACGGGGCCCGGGCCTCACAGTGACAGCAAGTCCAGGGCAGCCTGGCCCTACATTGTCTTACAGCAGGTGGAAGTGAAACCCAGCTTCCTGGTGTTCACCCTTTCTGTCCTCCTGGGTCAGGGAGTGTGGTGGCCGGGGAAGGGAGATTCTGTGACCACCAGGCCTGCCCGCCAAACCCCAGTATGTGGTGCCAGGCACAGATGTGCAGGGCAAGGGCAGTGCCCATTGCTCCTGCAGGCATTTCCTGTTCCTGCATCTGTTGGCATTGGGCAGGAATCCTGGTGACAGATATGTCACCCCACCTGTGGTTGCAGTTCCACTCGATGCATCTGCTCCCTGATTTCTGCTTTTTAACCTGACGCTGTGCGAGCGCTGTCATGCCCACTCATCCTCTGGGCCTTCCGTGCTGGGCAGCAGCCGCACTGGTGCAGGACGTCCTCCTTGCACGGCAGCAGGCTCAGGTGTCCATCCTGACCTGGGGCTGTGGCCTGCTCTGCATAGGACCTGTGCTGGACAAGCCTGCCATGGGGGACCCTTCAGGGCAGCTGTGATCCCCTCAGGGGACTTGCAGCCTGTGGGAGGAGGGCCAGCAAGGGCCTCTCCCAACCCCAGGAGCAGCCAGGGCCGCGTGCAGCTCTGGAGAGCTGAGGGCTGCCAGGCAGTGGAAAAATTTAGGTTTTTGCAAGAGCTAAAAATAGCATTGCAGCCCCTGCCTCCCAGTTCCGGAATCCCGCTTTTGCCATTCTTCCCGCCCACCCATGGAAGACGAACTCTCCCTGCCTCCTCTGCCCCGCCCCTGCCCCATGGGCTCTGTGCCCAGAAGCATCCCAGCTCCTGTCCGGGTGCTGCCAGGGCCCTCTAAGCTGCCTCCCACCTCAGGTGCCTTGTGCCTGCCTCTGTCTCGGGGTCCTGGCCAGGAGGGACCCAGGGCCCAGGTTGAAGGTGGGCACCCCTCCCAGGGAAACTGGCAGGAGTCACCATCTCCACACCAAATTGAATGGCTGAGGGCAGGGAAACCCGCCTGTGCCCCTTGGGAGGTGATAATGCTGCCCCAGTTGTGTTCCCTTCCTCTGCAGTGGGCCACACCTGCCCAGGGGTCCCTGTATGCAGTGGGGTCGGGCAGATCACCTGTGAAGTCTGGGGCACCCTGGGCCTGCTTCTCCAACACGTGGGGCGGGGCAGGCAACTCCCAGCCAAGGTGGCGGCCTCAAGGTGTGGCTGGGCTGAGTCAGCGTCGCTGCCCAGGCGTGTGGCATGGAAGTGTGGGCCTCGCTGTGCCAGGCCAGCCAGGTGCAGGCAGAGAGGCAGGCAACAGCACACCAAGAGCCACCCTTTCAGGAGGTGGCCAGTGGTTGACTGGACCCAAGTCCCTACCTCTGCAGGGGCTGAGTGAGCGCATGGGTCTGAGCTGGCCCCTGGCAGGCCCAGTGGGAAACCCTGCTTGTAGGAACCAGATCCGAGCAAAAAGCCTGGCTTCTGCAGATGGCAGATAAAGCAGAAGCTGGGCAGTGAGGGCTGAGCCCCAGAGCGCAAGGTCAGAAACTGCACAGCCAAAACCCTGGGTTCCCTTCACTGGCACCAGGGCAGCACTGAGTGTGGCTGGCGGGCATGTCCTGGTTGCTCTTCAGCCCTGACTGACTGATCTGAGCCTGGGATGAAGCCTGCTAAGGCACCTTGGTGCTCCAGGCTGTGCCTCAAGGCTACACCCCCAAACCGCAGGGAGCTGAGTCCCCAGCCCCACCCTGTCTTGTGCTCAGCCAGGCCAGGTTGGAAACCAGACACTGAGCCCTGGGGCTGGGCATGGTCAGAGGCGGAAGGGCACAAGACAGTACAAAACAGGCCGCACATTCCGACACTCAACGTGTGCCTGCCTGCTCTGCTCCCCACTTTGCAGATGGAGAACAGAGGGCCAGGGTGTCTTGCCCAGGGTCCACAGCTGGTGATCCCAGGAGCAGGCTTCCCCCTCGGCTGGCACTGGTACCACCTGGGGCATTATTACCCTTCTCAGTCGCAAGCCGCCCAAGATCAGTAAAGTGGGTCACCACCCGCGTGTGCCCTGGGGCTGGCAGGGCTGTGTATTCAAGGGGTGGCCACTACCTCTGCGCTTGGCAGAAACCCGAGGGTGCGCGCAGGGAGGGACAGCTTTAGTCGCTGCAGAGAAAGGAAGGCTGGCGGGAAGTGGGGCCTCCTGTTGCAGGGGGCTCTGCCATCTTCTCTTGGGCCCTAAATTGACGCCTGGGACAAGAATTACAGAGGTGCTGATCGTTGACAAGGTCTCCACCGTTGCACACAGTCTTGCACATGGTGGCTGCGGTTGTGGGTCAGCGTGTGTGTCTGCAGGGCTGGCCACTGCCTGGGGTTTCAGTGTCACCCTGCAAAGAGGCAGGACACTCCTAGGGTCACATCCCTGGTCAGGACCTGACCCCATGGGCCTAAACAAGGCTGTGCGGTCTGCTGGCCTCTGGGTGTCCAGCTGAGCTTACTGTCCTAGCCGGACACAGCTATCTCCTGCTGAGGTTCCACCCTAGACCAAGGGGCGCCCGTCAGTTGGCCTTTTAGGGAGCTGTATTTCTGGCCACAAGGGATGCACAGGAAGGAAATCTGGGTGGTGCCAAACGCAGTCCTGAGGTCAGCAAGCACCCTGACCTTCATAACTGGGGAGCCCAGGCCTGGGCACGACAGCTCTGGGTGGCCCCCTTGTGTTCAGGTCAGGTCCTTCTGCTTGGAGAGCCCAGGCTCCCAGCTGGAGTAGATCTGTGGAAGCAAAGGCCTGGCTGGGAGGCGTGCTTAGCCTGTGCCAAGTGGGCAGGGACTCCAGCCAGCAGGGCACAGGGTGGGTGGGGAAGGGAGGGCCCGCTTCGGGCACCTCCTGAGGCAACCATATGAGGTGGGCATCGGGCATCCAGATGCCGCTCAGCCTTGCTTCTCCTCACAGTGCAGCAGCCACTGCCCCCTTCCCCCGGGGCCTTGGCGACCTGAGGCAGCAGGGAGTCTGCAGCGATGAGAAGCCCAAGGCAGGGCCCGGAGTGGGTGGGCAGAGGCGGCCGCAAGGTCTTGCGCATCTGGGTGAGTGGACACAGAAGGTGGCCGAGGGCCTTGCCTGGGGGTTAAATGTTGGGGCCAGGGAGAACTTCAGGTTCCCTACCTTTGGAGGCCTGGCTGGGGGCCAGAGAAGGGGCGGAACCCACCAAGCACTTCCAGCACCTGCAAGCTTGAGGCCAGAGCTGCAGCTTTGGAGACCGAGGCTTAGGCCGAGTGACCAGGCTATGGTGGCACCCGAGCTGAGTGTGCACACTGGACAGCAGGACAGCCTTGCTGTCTACCTCCTGGCCCTGCAGGGCAGCTGCATAGGCAGACAGTGAGGGAGGGTCCAGACAGGACCTCCTCGTTCTGTGCTCTGGGCAGGCAGGAAGGCTGTGAAACCCTCACCCAAGCAACAGTGGGCCTGAGGCCTGGGGTCAGCTGGGAGGTGTGTGTCTGTCCGCCATGCTCAGCCACCTGAGTGGTCTCGGGTGGCTCCTTTGAGGTCCTGGCATACTGGGTTGGGACTTGTAGCAATGCTACACTAAACATGAGCACTTAGACTTCCGGTATCCCCTGAGGTCTGGCCACAACTCTGCTGTCCCCCACCCTGGGCAATGGGGATGATATCTGCCCTCCTCGGGTGTTTCCTCCGTGGTCCATGCGTCCACTTGGGGAGAGTGAGAGGACAGGGCCCTCAAGTGGAGCCAAGTCCACCCATCACTGCCCACCAGGGCCACCCTCCCATGGCTCCACATTGCTGTTCTCAGGCACTAAATATAAGATTGAAGCCGTACATGGTTGCGGGAGGGCCTGGGATGTCCCTGACCTTTGAGACTGTCCCCAGGGGCTGCAGCAGGGACAGAATTTCAGCCAGGCGGGCCCAGGAAGGGGGGTCGGGTGCCGGCAGAGTGCTGTGGTTCTGCTCAGGGGGAGCCATATCTCAGGGCTGGAGTCAGACCCGAACCCTGACCCTGGGGCCCACGCCAGCTCCTCTGTGCACCTCACCCCCACACATACGGTCTGGGGAGGTAGCCTGCCACCCGCCTGGGTGAGCACCAGGCATCTCTGCACTCCAACCCGAGACAGCCCCGTGATGGCCCTCGGGCCTCCTCTCTTCTGGCTCCTGAGGTTGAGGGCAGCTTGGACGCACCCTGGGGCAGGTCAGGGCAGGCACTGCAACTTCGCAGCCATGTCAGTGGTGTCCCAGCCAGAACAGCTACTCACAGTATCCAAGCCAGGTGGGGACCGTTAGGGAGACACAGGTCCGTGCTATGCCCCCGATCTGTCCTGGGGCCTCCTGTTCACTGAGGGGGTGCCCTCTGCCCTTCCCCATCTCAGCGGGAAGCCCAGTGGTGAAACTAAAACAGCAGATGGTGCCTCCGACTGACCCCGGTGGCCATGCTGGGCCCGCCTCTCAGCCTGGGGTCACTTCCGTGCCCTGACTGTGATCACGACTGCCTCCCTGTCCTCTCTGCAGTTTGGCAAGATGTCGGTGAAGGAGGGTGCGCAGCGCAAGTGGGCGGCGCTGAAGGAGAAGCTGGGGCCGCAGGACTCGGACCCCACAGAGGCCAACCTGGAGAGCGCTGAGCCCGAGCTGTGCATCCGGTTGCTGCAGATGCCCTCCGTGGTCAACTACTCAGGGCTGCGCAAGCGGCTAGAGAGCAGCGACGGTGGCTGGATGGTACAGTTCCTGGAGCAGAGCGGCCTGGACCTGCTGCTTGAGGCGCTGGCAAGGCTGTCTGGCCGCGGGGTGTCCCGCATCGCCGATGCCCTGCTTCAGCTCACCTGCGTCAGCTGCGTACGCGCAGTCCTGAACTCACAGCCGGGCATCGGGTACATCCTCAGCAACCAGGGCTATGTGCGCCAGCTCTCCCTGGGTGAGTGAGCACCAGGACGGGGCCCAGTGGGCAGGTGCCCTGGGGGATGGCAGGGGACATCCTCTATCCCGTGACTCCGCCAGCCCCGCGGTGGCCCTGTCCTCGACCTCCAGATCCTGGTCCACGTGGTGTGCACCCTCAGTGCCCCCTGAGTGCTCTTTCTGGCTTCGAGCCCTTTCACTTAGCCTGGCCAAGCATAGAGACAGCCTGTCTGCCTGTTTACAACTCCTTCTCCAGGAAGTCTCTTGGACTGTGGTCTGAGTTAGCCCAACCCCAGGCAGCAGCCTGCTGGATGATGGTCTCGTGTGTCCTTTACCCACCTACCATGGTGCTCCAGGGTGGCACTAAGTCTCACAGGGGCTCCAGGGCTGGTCAGGCTGCACAGACAGTGATAGGGCAAAGGCCACCTTCACTGTCCAACCTCAGGCCACTAATCAGCCTGTGTCCCCTGCCAGGGCTTGGCTGTGCTTTTGTCTGGGACCCAGACAAGACAGCCCTCAAAACTTTCCCAGCCCAGCATGGGGTAGGACTCCAGGTTCCTGGAACAAGGACGCGCCCCAGGCTATCTGTCCTCGTATAGCTGTTCGGTGAAAACTGCATCCAGTGCCAGCAGCAGGGGCTGGGCCAGCTCCAGAGAACTGGGCATCACCTGCCCCTGCCTCCAAGCTCTCCCTATAGGGGCGCTCTGTGGCGTGGGAGGCAGGCCTCAGACATCAGGAGTCAGCAGGGCAGGCCACTTGCTGAGCGCTACGGCCAGCCTAGGGCGCCCCCTGGTGTCCGCCGGCCAGGCCCGGAGTTACAGTTAGGAGGCAATAGCTCCTGTGGGCCAGGCTGGCCTGGAAGGTGAACAGTGGGCCTGCTGACACCCTCCCCTGCAGCCCTGGACACGTCCAACGTGATGGTTAAGAAGCAGGTGTTTGAGCTTCTGGCCGCCCTGTGCATCTACTCACCTGAGGGCCACGCGCTAACATTGGATGCTCTGGACCACTACAAGGTACACACAGGACCAGGCTGGGTGTATGGTCCCTGCCTGGGCGCATGCTCACCCACCCACCCCACAGATGGTGTGCAGCCAGCAGTACCGCTTCAGTGTCATCATGAACGAGCTGTCAGACAGCGACAACGTGCCCTATGTTGTCACCCTGCTTAGCGTCATCAACGCCATCATCCTGGGCCCCGAGGACCTCCGCACCCGCACCCAGCTGCGGTGCGAATTCATTGGTAACTGCTCACCTGCCTGGCCCCTCCACCAGGCCCTCCTCTGTGTCCCCCAACCCCTGTCCCCAGGGAAGGCACTGTCACAGGGCCCAGAGCCTCCAGCCACTTCCTGCCTTAGTGACTTGGCCTTCACACTCCTAGATGTCAGCCCTGTGGATTCCAACCCAAGGCTGGCTAGAGGGGTGAACAGGTGCTATGTGTGTCTAATGTGCTGTCCCCATCTGTCCCCTGATGTCCCATGAGTGGCTGAAAGCAGTGACCAGGGAGGGGAGGCAGAGTCGGATACAAGTAAGCCAGGTGCAGTGGTCAGGGGGTCCAGCAACAGCCTTCAAACCCCCTGACCATCTGTCCCTCTCCAGGGCTGCAACTGCTGGACATTCTGACCCGGCTGAGGTGAGTCCCACTGTGGCTGCCCCCAAGGTCTTCCAAACCAAGACCCCTTCCCTGATGTCCCAGCCACCTGGCCCCACAGTGCCTCCAGGGGACCAAGGTGGCTTCTAGAACTGCCCCTAGCCCACCCTGAGTCAGCTGTCAGGTGGTGCCACAGAAACTAGGCTTCCAGGTCCAGCACAGGACACCCAGTTAATGATAGTGGCAAACACATGACAGAGTGTTAGTGTGAGCACAGCCTAGATACGGTGCGGGGCGCACTTACAGAACAGTCTGTCTCCGTTACCTGCAACCCCAGTGAAACGCATCCTGGTGGGCAGGGCCTCAGCCAGCACCACTCCAGGAACGTCAGTGCCAAGAGCTGGTGGGGCTGCTATTGGGGAGGTGCCCATACCCAGGTGGGGTTCTTGGGGCTCCGCTCACTTAGCAAGTGAGATACACGACACCCACATCCTCAGCTCCAGCCAGGGCCCTGCCACTGCAGCTGTGGAGGACTGGTCTTGAGGGTAATCGACCCTGCCCATCCCCTCTGGGGTACATGGAGATGCCAACCTACAGGACATGAGGCTTGGGCCCTTGTACCCCTGCTCTCTGGCTGCATTTGGAGCCCCAGGTCAGCAGTCTGACCTCTCCACCTAGAGACCTGGAGGACGCCGACCTGCTAATCCAGCTGGAGGCCTTTGAGGAGGCCAAGGCAGAGGATGAGGAGGAGCTACTGCATGTGTGTGATGGCATCAACATGAACAACCACCAGGAGGTCTTCGCCTCGCTCTTCCACAAGGTGGGCCTGCGCAGGGCCTGGGGCCAGAGATGCGCTGTGTCCCTGGCAGTGGCACAGATCTGGGTCACGCTGCAGGTGGGCGGGGTCTCAAGCCCAGAGCACAGCAGCCCTCAGTGGGGTATGCGTGGCCAGCAGCATCTGGAGACCCTTCATTTGTCACCATTGGGTAGGGCATGCTCCTGGCAGAAGTGTAGAGACCCTACAATGCACAGGATGGTCCCCAGTGTCACCAGGAATGCAGAGGGGGTGTGAGGGTGGGCATCCTGGGAAGACGGTGGAGGCGCTGACCTGGCCCTGGCCTCATGCCTGCCCAGGTGAGCAGCTCCCCAGCATCGGCCCAGTTGTTGTCTGTGCTGCAGGGCCTCCTGCACCTGGAGCCCTCTGGCCACTCTGGCCAGCTGCTCTGGGAGGCCCTGGAGAGCCTGGTGAACCGGGCTGTGCTCCTGGCCAGCGACGGTAAGTGGTGGGGCAAGCGCACAGCGCCTTAGGGTGGGCAGGGAGCCCATGCCATGCTGGCCATCCTGTGCTGGCCCTTCTGCCCATCTCTTTCTCTGGCGTCTCCCTTGACCTGAGCATCCTGTGACATATTGCAGCCCAGGAATGCACCCTGGAGGAGGTGGTGGAACGGCTGCTGGCTGGCAAAGTTCGGCCCCGTCCAAGCCTCCTGGACCAGGCTCACAAGAGTGTCCAGGCTGATCTTGGCCAGAATCAGAGCGACACACTCGCCCAAAACACTACTGCCTCTGGGACTGGCATAGATGCCCAGCAACCAGCAGTGGCTTCTGTCTGCCAGCAGGTGGCCAGCACCCAGAGCTCCAGCTCAACAGCTGTGCAGCCCACAGTGCCCCCACAGAGGGCACCCAGCCCTCCTCCACCTGCACCCTCTCTCCCAGACCCCACCACTCGGTCTCCCTTACACCACCTTCCAGGCCTGGGGTCTACATCTCCCCCAGCCCCTCCTCCTCCCCCACCCCCTCCCCTGCCCAGCCTGGGGGCTACATGTCTCCCTCCTCCTCCCCCACCCCCTCCCCTGCCCAGCCTGGGAGCTGCATCTCCCCCAGCACCTCCTCCTCCCCCACCCCCTCCTCTGCCCAGCCTGGGGGCTGCATCTCCCCCACCCCCTCCTCCTCCCCCAGCCCCTCCCCTGCCCGGCCTAGGAAGCTCATTTTCCTCAGTACCCCCACCTGCACCCCCTCTGCCAGGCTTTGGCAGTGCCCTACCCCCTCCCCCTCCCCCACCTCCTGGTGTGGGCTGGGGGCCCCCTCCCCCACTGCCAGGCACCTCGGGGCTCCCTATGGCAGCCGGCGTGGAAGAGATCATTGTGGCACAGGTGGACCATGGGCTGGGTTCCACCTGGGTCCCCAGCCACCGCCGAGTGAACCCCCCAACGCTGCGCATGAAGAAGCTCAACTGGCAGAAGCTTCCTTCCAATGTGGCCCGAGGTACCTGCCTTGGAAGGCACTGAGTCATGGCAGCCTGGCAGCTGCATGCTGTCCTCCTACCAGACTGTGAGGTCCTGCCTCACTGGCCAGGGCAAACTGACCCCATGAGCACTGTGCCTGCTTGGTCAGACACAGGGATGCACGCAGGTGTGGCCCAACGTGTGGGTACAGGACAGCAGCTGGGGGCGTGTTGGACACCAGCTGCATACTGCACCTGGCCCAGGCCGTAGGCCTGACAGCAATGCCCCCTGCAGAACGCAACTCCATGTGGGCCACGATGAGCAGCCCAGGCACCGAGCAGGTGGAGCCTGACTTCTCCAGCATCGAGCGGCTTTTCTCCTTCCCCACTGCCAAGCCCAAAGAGCCCACGGCTGCCCCGACCAGAAAAGAGCCCAAGGAGGTAGGGCAGGATGGGCGGGCCAGGCAGGACATGGCCACCCACTGATTGCCCTCCAGGTGCCAGCCTTGCTGCCTCCTTCAGGTCACTTTTTTGGATGCCAAGAAGAGCCTGAACCTCAACATCTTCCTGAAGCAGTTTAAATGGTGAGGATCACCACTCTGGTCCCTGGCCCCAGCCAAGCCATGCACCCTACCGGGCCCTGAGGGTCCCCAGCTGGCACCTACTTGGGGCCAGTGCAGCTCCATCTGCAGGGCTGCCCTAGTCGGAGATCCACAACCCTTCCCGTGCCCCAGTCCAGCAATAGGGTAGGACAGCTGAGGTCATCGGGCCACAGACAAGCCTTGGCCGGATCAGGGTGGGGCCCCATGACCTCTGATGCTACAGGAGTCGGCACTGGCCCAAGTGGCTGACCAGTTACCCTGAGCCACCCTGGGAGCTGAGACAGATAGGAAGCGTGTTATTCAGCCGGAGCCTCATTTCCTCAGTGACACTGGGCACACAGCTCACTCTTTCTGGCTCCACCAGCCCTGGACACCTGAGGCCCTGCCAGGTGAGGCCACCTGGAGGACAGGGAGGCTCTTCACTCATGGGTTCCTGTCCTGTCAACCCCTCCAGCTCCAACGAGGAGATCACTGCCATGATCCGGGCTGGGGACACGGCCAAGTTTGATGTGGAAATTCTCAAACAGCTCCTGAAGCTTCTTCCAGAGAAGCATGAGGTCAGCTGGGGTCCCAGGCCACAAAGGATGGGGCAGGCCTTTCCCTAAAGGGAAGGGAAGGGTCCCTGGCCACCCAGCCTGGGGCAGTGAGGAAACAGGCCCAGAGAGGGCAGTGCGGGAGGGCTTCCTGGGAAGGGCAGAGGCAGGGGCTGGGGTGTGTGTGTGTGTATGTGTGTGTGTGTGCACAGGTGCACGTGTGCATGCAGTAAACCCCTTACCCCACACGTGGACCTCCTTCCGGCAGATCGAGAACCTTCGGACATTCACAGAGGAGCGAACCAAGCTGGCCAATGCCGACCAGTTCTACGTCCTCCTGCTGGACATTCCCTGGTGAGCCTGAGGAAGAGCCCAGCAAGACTGAGGGAGGGGCCTTGTAGACACCCCTCGTTCCTAGCCCTTCCCTACACAGAATAGGGGCCGAGGGCCTTGGGGGTCCCAGGGGTGCTGCCCCCAGCACCTCAGCTGCCAGCTGCAAGGAACCAGGCCCGAAGCAGGCCTGGGAATGTGCTTGAGGAACAGAGTCAGTGCTGTGTGCCCAGCAGACCCTTCCTCGGGGCCAGCCCAGCCCTGACCTGCACTTCCTGGCAGCTACCAGCTCCGGATCGAGTGTATGCAGTTGTGCGAGGGCACGGCCATCGTGCTGGACATGGTGCGGCCCAAGGCCCAGCTGGTACTCAACGCCTGCGAGAGTGAGTGCAGCCGGGGAGGCGGAGGACGGCCACTGCACATGAGAGGACACACTGGTCCCTACTGCTGCCAACATCAGGGTGGCAGTGAGAGCACTGGGGTGCAGCTTTCACGGTGCTGCGCTGAGCTGGGGAGGGGCTGGGGCAGGGGGTGAAGGCACCAAACCCTACATCAGGTGAGGGCCTTGAGCCTCAGGCCTGCCCCCACCGCTGCCCACCCTGCAGGCCTGCTCAACAGCCACCGGCTGCCCGTCTTCTGCCAGCTGATCCTGAAGATCGGGAACTTCCTCAACTATGTGAGTTCAAGGTGGCCCTGGCCTCTGCATAGCCCAGGAAGGCAGACGACTCACTTCTGGTCCCTCGCAGGGCAGCCACACAGGGGATGCTGATGGCTTCAAGATCAGCACACTGCTGAAGCTCACAGAGACCAAGTCCCAGCAGAACCGTGTGACACTGCTGCACCACGTGCTAGAGGTAGGGGGCCCGCTGGGGACCATGGGATGGGCACAGTGTCCTTTCTGCAGCCTCTTTCTCTCCCCAGGCCACCTGGCCTTGTCTGGCATGGGGCAGTTCCTAAGAAAACCAAAAACACTGCAAGATCATGGCCCGGTCCAGGAAGCCCCAGCCTGAGCATTTTCTGACCCTCAGTTGTGAAGGCCGAGAGCTTGGGGCAACCCCAGGTCCAGGGACCACGCTGAGTCTCACTGGACACATCCTGTTGCAGGAAGTGGAAAAGAGCCACCCAGACCTCCTGCAGCTGCCTAAGGACTTGGATCAGCCATCCCAAGCTGCAGGGTAGGTGGCTTCTGCTGGCTCCCTGTGGCCCAGAACCCCAGCTTCAGCCCCAGTTAGGGAGGCTGCAAACAGGGCTGGCTCAGGCCTCAGTGCCACCTGGTGCACCCAGTGCCTGCTGCCAGATAGGGTGCTGACCTTCACTTTGAGCCAGGGCTTCCCCACTGCTGTGGCGGAGGAATGAGACCAAGGGGCAAGGGGGTACCTTGGGCTGAAGCAGCCTTTTGAAAAGCTCAGCTACAAGCAGTGTCATGCCGCCACAAGGCCCAAGAGAGGACACCGAGTCCAGGCAACCATGTCACATTCTAGGGTCCCACCCCTGGTAGGGCTTTGGAAAGGCACAGCCACCTGATTCAGACCCTGCCAGGTTCCACCATCCCAGATGCCTCTGCAGTCCAGGAGCTGCTGGACCTCAAGGACAGTCAGACAGGAGGGCAAGTGACCCCTTGCCAGGCTGGCTTCAGAGTTCACAGCACAGCACCAGGTCCCAGGCGTGGGGTGTGGGCTACCCCTGAGCTCTGGCTCGGCTCTGGCACCTTTAGGATCAATGTCGAGATTATCCGCACAGAGGCTGGCACCAACCTAAAGAAGCTGCTGGATGCAGAGCAGAAGGTGTCTGCCTCCATTCCCGAGGTGCAGGAGCAGTACAAACATCGCCTGCAGGCACGTGGGGGTGAATCCCAGCTGGTGGACGAAGCTGGGGTGGCTCGGGGAGGAGGTGTTCACCTAGGACAAGCCAGGCGGGAAGGGACACAGAGGCAGCCTCCAGAGTGGGGGACTCCTGAAGCTGGGTGGGGACCTGGGGCTGCCTGTGGCTGGAGGTCCCACCCCAGGGCTGCCTCCCCACCCTGCCCAGGGGTGCTGACCAAGGCTCTGCCCCCAGACCAGTATCACAGCCTCCCGAGAGCTGGATGCAGTGTTCAGTGCCATTGAGCAGAGAAAGCTGGAGCTGGCCGACTACCTGTGCGAAGACCCCCAGCAGCTGTCCCTGGAGGACACGTTCAGCACCATGAGGACCTTCCGGGACCTCTTCACGTGTTCCCTGAAGGTGGGAGGGGGCAGCCCGAGAGCAGGGGGTCTTGTGGCCCCATGCAGTCCCCAAGGGGCTGCTGGTGGATCCAGCTGTGCAGCCGCCACCACAGCCCAGGGTTGTGGTCAGCCAGGGGCTGCAGGGCTGGGTGACTGCTCCTGTCCGCCTGAGCAGGAGAACAAGGACAGAAAGGAGCAGATGGCGAAGGCAGAGAGGAGGAAGCGGCAGCTGGCAGAGGAAGAGGCACGGAGGCCGCTGGGCAAGGATGGGAAGCCTGGTGAGGCTGGGCCCAGGCGGGGCAGGGGCATGGACCAGGGGACCTCCTCCCTGCCCAAGACTTGTAGCCTGGCCTCCACCAGGACCTGTCCTGCCCAGGGCCCTGGGGTCTGTGTCCCCAGAGCATTTCCCTGAGAGTCCCTGGCTCCTCAGGAAGGAAGGCGCCAGGGAGGCAGGAGGAGGTGTGTGTGATCGACGCCCTGCTAGCCGACATCAGGAAGGGCTTCCAGCTGCGCAAGACGGCCCGCGGCCGAGGGGAAGCCGAGGGGAGCAGCAAGGTGGCCTCAAAAGACCCCCTTAGGGTCCCAGAGCCTGGTGAGCCCCTGCCTGCTGCCTCTGTATGGCTCCCCCTGCTCCAATCCTGTGACCTGTGACCTTAAAAGAGTGCTACTTGCCCCTGCACCCTGGCAGGGGAAACCCCAGCTGCCATCATGGTGGGGACGGGGTCTGCACAGGGGTGGATGGCCCGGCACAGCCCTCTCCAGCCCCTGGACAGCCCCATGCAGCCTGTCCGGCTCCTATCTGGCCCCTGGGTACCAGCAGAGCTGGGAGTTGGTGACCTGTTGACAGATACCCCAAGGCTTGAGACCCACTCGTGGGTAGTTTTCCCCAGGCCTTGGGAATGGGGTGGTCTAAGTGTCCAGCGTGAGAACTCTAGGACCCAGGCTACTAGGACCCAGGCTTGGAAGCTACACTGGGGGCCTGTGACAATGCAGAGCTCAGCAGGATCAGACGAGTGGGTTTGGGCAGGCCCTTGCCCTTCACTGACCTCATATGTCCCCTGCTCACAGCAGCAGCCAGCGACCCTGTGCAGGGCCCCACTGGTGGCACCAGCGACCCTGCCCCGGAGCTGGACCTTCATGCCGCAGTGGCCAGTGAGCCCCCGGGCTGCGACTTTGTGGACACTGTGATCCCCAGCCCAGCATCCCATGGCAAGGAGAGTGGGCCACCACCCCTGGAGCGGCGCTCCTCCTGGTACGTTGATGCCAGTGATTTCCTGGACACCAAGGATGCCCTGAACACCTGCCCCTCCACAGAGGCCTGGCCGGTGGTCTTGGGAGACTCCCACGCACTGAAACTCCTGGAGTTCTCCAGCAAAGAGCCCCCAGGATCACAGAGTTCAGGGCCCCAGGACACCGAAGACCCCGAAAATTCTCAGGGTGTCCACCTGGCCAAGGCAGACAGCACAAGCCAAGGGCCAGAGGACATAGGCCCTGGTGGGGATGAAGACAGGGAGGACACAGCCCTGGAATCTGCACTGGACACATCCCTGGACAAATCCTTCTCCGAGGACGCAGTGACGGACTCCTCTGGGTCCGGTACCCTCCCCAGGGGCCTGGCCTCGAAGGGCTCAAGCAAGCGGAGGAAGAGGCGCCCCGCTAGAAGCCAGGAGGGTAACTTGGGGCCGTTCTGGGTGGTGAGCAGGGCTCCAGTGTTGGGCTCATGATCAAGGCTCCTGTCCCTGCAGGGTTTGGGACCTCTCCCTCATGCAGGTGACAGGTCCTGCCCTTTACCCAGGGGACACTGCAGGCTCCAGGAGTGTCCAGAAGAGCGGGTGACTGTGGCACACGCAGGGAAGGCTGCGCTTCATCACAGGGCAGCTTCGGGCCCCACACCTGTGCCACTGCACCCCAGACCCATTGTTGCCACTTTCACAGCCCCAGCAGGGAGTGGGAGGCTCACGCTAGGCTGCACAGGGCTGCCTAGCCCCAGGGCCCATGACTGCATGGTGTGGTGCCATGTGGTGCGCCTGAGCCCGAGGGCGGCAGCCCCTCTGGCCGCCTGGGATGAGCTGCTGAGTGCGTTTCTTTCCTTTGAAAGCAGAGGTTGCCCCTGATTCTGATGATAATAAAACAAAAAGGCTGTGTGTAGTCCAGTGAGGTAGGTACACAGCCACTATCTGCGCACACTAACGGTGGTGGGCGCTGGGCTGAGCCTGCTGCCCACCCTCCTGGACCTAACCCAGCTTTGCTCTGGCCGTGGGCGCGGTGCAGACAGCTCCTGGGGCCCTCGGAGGTGACGCCTGCTCATCCTCGCCCTTGCTGAGAAGGCCCATGGCCTCAAGTTCTTCCTCAAGCCTTCTCTGCTTTGGCAGGAGCAGCCTTGGGAACAGCGTGGAGCTTCTGTGGGGAGGGGAAGATGTGCTGAGGCTGCTCCTGCCCTGCGTCTTGGCCCTAACCACAGTCCTCTGCCCCTGCGGCTTCACTGACCCGACCCTGCTTCCCAAGGTGACCCTTGCCCTGTGCGTACCCATGGCACAGCCAGGCCCTCCGGTGAAGGTGCTGGCCAAGCATGTGCCCAGGAGGCTGTGAGGAACCGGAACAAGGTGGCCGGCATCCTTCCTTTCCTCAGCAAGGACCGTGCAGGCAGGCACCTCCTAGCCAGTGGGAAGGACCTGGGGCATCCATGTGGCCCGGCAGGCTGAGATACTACCAGGTGCCTGGGTGGAGGAAGAGAGCCCGGCGCCCGCAAGCTCTGTGCTGCCCAGCACCTCCAACCCCACTCGGGGTGCCCAGATGAGGTCACTCCTGTCGGAAGCAGGACTGGAATGGGGACCACAGGGCATACTTTTTGTCTTTCTGGGGTACTGGGGATTGAAGCCGGGGCCTTCTCACTAAGCTGAGTCCCCAACCTTCCTTACGTTTTGTTCCAGGACAAAGTACCAATAAACCACTTGGTTGCCCAGGCTGGGTTCTGACTTAGCCTCAGCCTCCCAGAGTACTGGGGTGACAGGCATGGCCACCTGGCATGGGGCCACCAGGGCCAAGGACTCCCTGCCTGCAAGTGCTGCGGCCCGTGGGGTCCTGGACCCCACCCCACTGCTGTCAGTGTAGTGTCCTATGTGTGGACAGGCAGCTCTCCTGGTTCCTAGGCAGTGCCTGGCCCTGGCCGCATGGCCTGTCTCCACTTGGGCCTCGCAGCCCCATTCCTGTCAGCAGGCTGGTGCTGAGCCCTACCAAGCAGATTCTTAGCAGTTTGTTTTGCTTACATTCTTGCTGTGCCTCTTCGGGAAAGAGGCTCCCAGACCCCTACCAGCCCAGATCCCCCCAACCCAAGGATACTTCAGGGAGCACAGAGTTGCTGGGCCAAGTGCCCATAGGGCCAGACAGGCATTCAGGTGAAGGCCTGGGGTTAGACAGTGGGCACAGGGGCATGGCTCAGACAGCCTGGAGTCGCTGCAGACTGGGCCAACCACAGCCTTGGCAGCAGGGACAGGACAGGGCCGCTATCCCCAGCAGGGCTGCCCCTGATTTTGTCATTTCCTTTGCTCCACAGGCCTCAGGCCCAAGCCCAAAGCCAAGTGAGAGACGCGTGGCCCTGGCACCGCGGCAGCCTGCACATGCTACTAAGGAGGCTCCTGCGGCGACCAGGCTGGGACTGGGCCCTGAGGAGCTGAACTGCGCACCTTTCCCAGCCCAGGCCTCAGCCTCCTGCTGGTGTTGCAGCCAGAACCCTGTGGATGCCAGCGCCCAGGCCTGGTGCCCCTGCAGCACCTGTACATACACAGCTTGTGACCTGCCTTGTACCCCCACACTGCTCCCCAGGTTCCTCACCCTTGGGAGATGTCACCTCCCTCATTCTAGCCCTGCCTCTGTCAACTCAGCTGGGGCAGTTTTGCGTGCGTGCATGTGTGCATGCATATTGGAGACAGACTCTGGATAAGTTGTCCAAGCTGGCTTCCAACCGGGACCCTCCTGCCTGGTTGGGGTTACAGGCATGTGCCACCCCACTCAGTCCTCAGCTGGTTTTTGATTTAAAGACAGTTCTCTTTGAGTCTGTGCTTTGGAGGCAGCTGTGTGTTGGGATGGTGCAGGGACTCCAGGTCTGGGCTGAGGTAGCCTGGCAGCAGTGCCATGGGCAGTGTCCACAGCCCCTTAGGGTAACCAGGGGGCTGCCCTGTGGCCCTGCACCTCGACTAGCCACCTCATCAGCTCCCCAGCAGGACCAGCTGCCCAAGGCCCGGGTGGACCACTGAGGCTGGAAAGGACTCGACCAATAAAGAGCAAGCCTGGCCCAGCTGACCATTGTGTTGGGCAGAACTGGATGGGCTTTGGGGCCGCAGTCCCCACCTTCCGTCTCACAGCGTGGGGAGAGGGATGGGTGAGTGGATGGGGTGAATGAGAACGATGACAAAGGGCAGGGACTAAGAGACAGATGTGCAGTGGGCATCTCAGGCTCCATGGCAGGATGGTGAGGCCTGACGCCCACCAGGCAGCAGGGTGGCCCCCAGCACGAGCACCTGTGTCTGTGAGACAGCAAAGGGCAGGGTGGGGGCTCAGCATCTGCCTGCCGCCCTGAAATTAAAAATTGTTAGTGGCATCTGGGCTGTGGCCCTTTTGTCCTTGTGATCGGCACTGTCATGGAGCCAGGTGACACCTCAAGTAGCAACAGGGTCCCAGGTGCCCCTCAGGAGGGTGTGCTCCGCACAGCCCCCTCTGGGAGCTGCTACCCGTCTGCCCTGCCCAGCTGCCTGAGACAAGCCAGCTTCCCCTAGAACTCCCTGAGCACCATCCAGGAGCCTGTGGCCAGCCAGCATGAGACCAAACCCAGAAGGCCCTTGTCCTTGGGAGTTTCTGTAGGACACCTACTTTCCTCCTTGGCCCACCACAGTCCAGAGCACACTCAGTGTGGCACTGCTGGCTTTTTTAAGTGAACATCACTCAGTCATTCAGCAAGAATCTACCAGGGGCCCTGGAGGTGGTGTGGGTAGGAGGGCAGGCACTTGTGCCTGGGGTCACTAGAACAGGCAGAAGGAAAGGACAGTCACATCCACCGAAAGGACATGGCAGATACCCACACCCACCTGCTCAAGCAGCAGCGGTTCCAGCCATTTATTTGTGGTACCAAGAGTCGAACTCGGGACCTTACACTTGCCAAGCAAGCGCTTATGCCACTAAGTTACATCCCTGGTGCTCAAACCGGTTTATGGCTACCACTGTGACCATCACTGAGTCCGGTTGTCACTGCTTCTCCTCAGTCTAGGTGAAGAGTCATTCCGCACACTTCTTTCGGGCTGGCTTCCTCCCTTGCACTTTCAGCCCCTCAGGTTTAGCCCAGAGCAGGGCCGAGCCCCCTGGTTCACTCTGCCGCCCAGCAGGTCCTTCCTGTGGCCAGGCATGAGCGTCTGTGTGCTGGTCCTCACATCCACCTGCACTCCCTGCACTGCAGTGGGTCCCTAAAAGGATGGCGGCCTCATGCTGTATCCAGGTTTAACTCTTAAGAACCTGCAAGGCGATTTTCCAAGGGGGCTGTGGCCCTGGACTAGCTGACCAGCAACTTGGCAGCTTGGCAGCAGCCCCTAGACCCAGGTCACAGTGGCAGGACCACAGCCCACCACCCTGTGACAGGCCTGCTGCTGGGCGGGATGATCTAATTTGGGGTGGCCCATGTGACTGGCTGGGCCCAGCTGTTGGCCCTAGCCAGGCTGTTTTTAGAAAAGCCCTGCCCCCAGCCTGTAGTCCAGAAGTCAGTGCTGGCCCACACAGCCACTAGGGGTTCCCACAGTGGGACTGTCAAGGCGGTCCCCCTGTCCCTGAGCCTCCACTCACTCTCACCGGCCCTGGGTCCCCCAGGAAAGACAGCTGCACCTCCTCAAGCCCTAGGCACTGCCTAAGAGGACAAGAGCAAGCACTTCCATCACATGTGACTTTCAGGCTGGGCGCTCATTGTGCTCCTCATCGGAACACAGCTCCTCCGGGACCCCAGGTTTCTCCAGCCACCATCCTGACCCTGCCTCACCCATGCAGCGCCTAGTGTTCCCGAGACCCGACCCCAGCGCCAGGTAGCAGCGTCCTTCCGGAGCCAGGCCCTGTGACCCCGGCCTGGCACCTTCCCACCAGCCAGCGGTCACGCACAACAGCATGGAAGGGAAGGCTCTGTCCCCTGCACACACAAGCACGCTGTCTCTGCGACGCCGCCTCCGGGCTCCCTAACCTACCCGGGGCCGCGGGGCTGGGCAGGAAGGGCTAGAGCCAGCCTCCTGGAAGCCGCTGCTGCGGCCCACACACACCAGGGACCCCAAAGTGGCATCCGGCGCCCGCAATCATCCAGCGCCGTCTCCGCGGCCTCAGGGGGCGCCAGTCGGCCGGGTTCAAGGCGGCGGGACCCTTAGGCGGCCTCGACCCGGCCCAGCTCGGCCTGGGCACCGCGCCCCCTGCCGCAGGTCCGCCCCCGAGGATCGGGCAGCGGCAGGGCGGGACCTGCGCGGGTCACGCGCATAGCCACCGCCCTGCCCCGCCCTGGGGCGGCCCATTTAAGGGCGCGGGGCGCGGGCGCGGGCGCGGGCTCGCGGGCGGGCGGCCGGCCGGCGCGGCGGACAAGGATGTCGGGGACCCGAGCCTCCAACGACCGGCCCCCCGGCGCGGGCGGCGTCAAGCGGGGGCGGCTGCAGCAGGAGGCGGCGGCGACCGGCTCCCGCGTGACCGTGGTGCTGGGCGCGCAGTGGGGGGACGAGGGCAAAGGCAAAGTGGTGGACCTGCTGGCCACGGACGCCGACATCGTCAGCCGCTGCCAGGTGCGGGTCGGTCCCGGGTTCCCCCCGCCGGCAAGTCCCCCCTCCCTGGACCCAGCGCTCCTGAGAGGTCTTCCCGGGATCACCCTCGGTGCTTGGCCCACAATCCCGCACTCACAGCGCTCACATAGGGGCAGCCCGGCCAGAGCTATAAATACAAGTCGCTGAGTTGGGGACACCAGATCCTCGGTTGGGTGGGGTGTGCCAGGGAGTGACTGGGCCGCCCTGGGCTAGGGGCACCCAGCTTGGGCAACCTGAGAGCCCCCCACTCCTCCTGCAGCCCCAAGGATCTAGGGCCAGAGTGTGCTTGAAGAATCCTAACCGCCTGCTGGGTGGGAGAACCTCCTGGGCACCTGGGTACTGGGGAGTGGTTGGGACAGAGACCTGGATCAGGGTCCAGGAGGATCTCAGCTGACTGGGGAGAGCCCAGACTTCTGGCCATGGTGACCCAGTATCTGCTAGGGCCGTGGAGGAGCCAGACACAGCCTGTGTCCTTGGGACCTGGGTAGGGCCTGACCAGCTGCAGGGCCTTCTCAGCGGCCAGCATGCATTCTGCCCAGAGGCCAGGTGGACGTTCCTTGGGTCACTGCCCCTATCCATGGGTTCCTACCCATGCTGCCTGTGAGCTGCCAGCCCCACAGTGTCTGCTTGGGGGCTCCGGAGGGGTTTGGAGCCTGGGCGCCAGGCACCCACTGGAGCCCCTCCCTGGCAGCAGGGCCTGAGGCTGGGCTCTGGTGTGGCCGCAGCCTGTTGGCCCACAGAGTGGGGCCCCTGGGCAGACCTGCAGATGGGCTGAAGAAAGTGCCTGCTCGAGGGGCTGCTTCCTGTCCTTTCTCCCTTCACCCTGGGCACAGGGGCAGCCCACAGACGCTGTAGCCAGGTACGTGTCCGCAATTCTGTGACTGGGCATCCCCACCCCATGTAGGCCTCTGCCATGTGCTGCCCTGCACCGTCCATACAGTCTGTACCCCATTGGAAGGACCCTGCTGACACTGTCCCCTCACCTGGGTCAGCAGGCCAGCCCTGTCACATCCACCCCCTCTCCCAGTCTGACCCCTACAAATATCAAACTCTTTCCCGGGCTGAAGGAGCCCTGGACTGCTAGTTTAACCACAAGCCGCAAGTATGTCTCCCACCAGCCTGCTGACAAGCCTGGGAAGGGGGCCCCCATAGAGCACTTTTGAGGGTGACGAAACTTCGGATGTTGATGTTTGCCAGGAACTCCTTGCACACCACATCGCAGTGCAGTGGCACTGGCCTGCACCCTTACCCCACCTCTGGGCACCACCCCAGTGCCACAGGCTGTGAGCGCCTCTCCAGGTGACAGACCCCGCTGTTTGCACGTGCTTGGGGACCCAGCTTCCTGCTCTGGAACAGGGCTTCTTCCCACTCTACCTTATTCCGTGCCACCCTGGTAAGGTCACAGAATGACAAGAATGAGGGTCCAGCCAGGTACCCAAGGCTGCCTGTGCTCACAATGTGTATGCACAGGCAAACAACAATGCCAGTGCCAGGGCCTGACCTCATGGATGCCACGGGTGCAGGGAACTGGGTGATCTATGAAGATACAGAACAGGGGCTCCACACCCACCCACATCATACCCATTCCCTCCTCTGAGTGCCGCAGATAGCTGGTTTCGGACACTCCGAATACTGGAGCCCATGGGGCTTTCTCTTGGTTTCTACCACGAACTAATAATGCCCATGCCCAGTCTGACTGGGATCAGTCTCTGGGTTGCTAACCTCAGGCTAGAGCTGGAAGCCGCAGTCTTGTGGGTGGACTGCAAATGTGGGCACAAGGTCTCAGGGTCTCGCATGTCTTCTCTGGCAGATGTTCTGTGCCCTGGGGCCCTGTCCTTGGTTTGCAAGGTTCTGGAGTTTTTTCAGGGGCTCATCAGAGATTTCAGGCTGCTCTGGGACCCCTGGAGTGCCTGAGATGCTCCCAGAAGCAGGTCCCCCACTGCCCCTGCACCACCATGGTGGTGACCACAGAGCATGAATGTGTAGCCAGCACTGCGTGGTCACAGAGCTCTGCACTTCCCTCCAGGAGGGAACCTCAGTGGAGACACTAAGAAGAAGTGAGGCACAACATGGAGGAATTGGGGCCAGGGCCATCAACCCCAGGAGGGCAGCTTTCGAGCCATAGGCCTGGGAGGGGAGCACCCCACCAGGCAGATGGCAGATGCCCCTTGAGAGCTCAGGGACAGGGTGGCCAGGGCAGGACTGCCTCTGAGGTGCCTCTGCTGCAGCTGGAGTGACCTGGAGCCAAGGGAGCATGGACATGGGGCGAGGCAGCTCGAGAGCCAGCAGGAGAGTGGGGGCCGCAGGCATGACAGCCTTTACCTCAGGGCCGCCTGGCTGACACACACAGCCTCACCGTTCCCAGGGCGGAGCCAGCTAGGCCAGCACAGCCCATGGGCAGGCACCCAACCGCTGCTGCCTGCCAGGCAACTCCAAGTGATCTGGTCCTGTACTCCCAGGTCCTGTACTCCCTCCTGTACACCCAGGAGGTCTGGGTGTAAGCAGCGTGGGAGGGGGCCAGGTGGGGGCAAAAGGCTGGCAGGGAGGGGAGGCTGGGCTGAGGAGGCACATCTCAGCATGCTGTCCAGGCTCTGACCTGGAAGAGGCTGCTGGCCCATGCTGGGAGCACCAGAGCTCTGGCTTCTCTGTGCAGCTCCGGCCTGCTGTGGGCTGATAGGGCCTCTGCAGATGGAAGACTTTGTGTCTAGAGATCCAGAGGACAGACGGCCACGTGGAGGAGCACACCAGACGCAGTGGGTCTCGGCTGTCAGAACCCCAAGTGCCAAGGGGGGAGACTGAAACTAGCAGGAGCCTGACAGCAGGAAGGGCAGTGGTGGGGCACACACTGGCCCCTCGGGTTCCACACTGAGGGCCACAGCTGCCACATGCTGGAGGAAGGCATCCCTGCAAGCACAGAGCTAGGGTCAGGGCTGAGCCACGTCTTGGGCAAAATCGAGTTGTCATGGGTCCCTATAGGGAAAAGTCAGGTCTTAAACCCCCAGCCACTAAGAGCTGAGGTCTTTGAGTAACAGCTGACCTGAGGGCAAGAAGCAGTAGGGGGACTTCAGCGTCCAGTGACAGTGGCCCCTGGAGTTGTGTGGTGTGCTGCCCACGTGACCATCCAAAGCGTGTGGCCCAGCCCAATGGCCACGGCCTCAACCCACCTATGGGAGCCACCATGAGTCTGGGCCAGCACCTCCTGGACGATCCTGCTGTGGGCTGAGGGACAGTCTTCCCTGAGCTCCAGTGTCTGTGCTCTGCTAGACTATCGCTGCCCTGCATTCTGCAGCTAACCAGTGCCTGCACACAGAAGCATGCTGACCAGAGTGGATGGCCACTGTGGTGGCAACTGCACCTGGGCAGGGCCATCTGAGACCCCAGCCTGGCTCTCCGTCAGCCCTTCTGAGGGAGAGTGGAGTGAAGGAGTTCTGAGTACTCAGTTATAGGCAGGAGCAGGGTGTTGGACTCACAACTGGCTGGCTGGGACCGGAGGGAGGGAAGGAGGTGACATAGGTGCTGTGGGCAGGACAACTCAGGCCCAGCATCTAGGCAGGCCAGGCCCACAGCAGGGTTGCAGCTGAGGCCAGCCTTCTCCACAGTGAGGCCTCTGGGGACAACACGTGAAGATGTGGCCATCTTGGGCAGAGCATGCAGGCCCTCGCATCCCATTACAGCCAGGGTAATACCTGTGTGACCGGAGCTGGCTCTGGGCACAGCGCCTGAGCCTGCTTGCCTGGGTGGAGCGACAGAGACTGCAGGGCTCAGGGTACCACCTGGCTTCCGCCTAAGATACCTTCTCCAGGTTGGCGACCTTTGCCTACCAGCCCCTATGCCCCTTGGGCTTGTCCTTGTGTGCCTTTTGCTTTGGGAGCCCCAGGCTGAAGCCCACAAGGGCATCTTGTTCCCAGCTCTTGGCTGTCCCCATGCACCAGGCGTTCCAAGAGCTCACTGGGGAGAGCCATAGACTAGATGTTTGGGAAGGCACCTTGGCCAGAAGGGCTGCTGGAAGCCCTGTGGCCAGTGCCTCCCTTGAGTGCCCTGTTCCTGGGCCCCACAGTAGACACTGGCCCAAGGTCATGGGATGTCCTCTGGCCTGTGATATGGCACTGTTCCCAGGCACCTGTGTTTACCTCAACACAGGCAGTGTGTTCCTGTGTCTTCTGCCAGCTGGCCTGGTCCCGGGCACCCTCATAGGAGGGCAGGGCGGTGGGCACCCTCCTGGGGCTTCCCTCGCCCAGCTGCACTGGTGGGCAGTGCTCAGCCCCTGCATTGTCCCTGAGGTCTCCCCACTGCAGGGAGGAGGCTGTGGACTGGGATGGGGCTGGGTTGGCTCTGCCAGACTCATCTTTTCTTGGGACCTTTTCCCCACCCATCTGTCCCTGGAGACTTTAGCCCCAGGTGGACACAGGGCATGGATGCAGGCGCTTCGTGAACCGAGGGAAGCTGCGTGTGCCAGGCGAGAGCAGAGCACAGAAGGCAGCAGGCAGGTCCACTGTGGGCCTATCCCATCCCTACAGGCTGTACCCACAAGGCCAGGAAGGGATGCAGGGTCTCCTAGCTCCACAGTGAGGTTGGGGACCCCTCAACTCCTCCTTCCTCCTCTTCTTGCCCCCCAGGTCTCTGTCTCCCTGCACCCAGGCAGCCCTCTGGAACAGCTTGCCTGTATATCTCTCCATGAGGGTCCATGCAGGTCCCCTCCACGTTGTCTCCCCACAGCCCTCAGCAACCCCATCATCTGCGGACAGGATCACCCATACCATGTCCAACCACAGCCACATGTCCCAGTGGTGGCTGGGGATGCCCTGATGAGGGGGTGGGCACTGCCGTGCAGTCAGCCCTGCCTGGACAGGACCCCTGCAGTCGGTATGACCAGGCTGGTGGGCCTGGGGAGATTCCCACCTCCGGGGCAGGGGGCAGCTCGTCATCGGTGTAGTCATGCATGGGAAGCTGCGGGGAGAAGCCTGGGACAGGCCTTCACCCTTCACCTGTGCATTTAGAATCTAGTGCCGAGAGGTCTGGGGCCATGTGGCAGAGTCGGCTTCTAGCAGGCCCATCTCCCGAGTGGGGGGCGCAGTCAGGGGCTGGAGCTCGGGAGGGGACTAAATGCATGGAGCTCCAGCCCTGCTGTTCCATGATCACTGGCAGAAGTGAGGCCCCAACAGGGTCCCCAGCATCACGGACTCCACCAGCTATTGCAGCAGAGGACCGGGAGGCTTGGAGTCTGCCCAGCACGCTGTGAGCAACAGACAGCAGCACTGAGGGTCCCAGTTGGGTGGGCAGAAGAGGGTGGGGTGGGGTGGGGCTGTCTGCAGATGACAAGGCTCAGTTGGATAGAGGTCTTGGGGCAGGTAGGCCAGGTGGGGGCAAGAGGAAAGAGGAGGCTGCTGATGTGGACACGGCAGAGGCACAAAGACCCTGTGCAGGGGCTCAAGAGGTGCCATCACACCTTGTACCCAGCCTAGCTTCTGGGGTGGTGGACTAAGAGGGGAGACGCTACCTTCCCAGGCCCCCAGGGTCCTCCTGCCTGGGCCACATTCCTGTCCATCGTCCCCCAGGGTCAAGGCTCCCAGCCCCACATGCCCACCAGCCCCCTGCACTGCGGGGCTGGAAGCCAGGGCCTGGGAACCACCCTGTGCCAGTGATGGCCACCCCAGGGGCCCTCTTGCTGCCTGGGGAGCCTGAGGACATAGTCAACCAAGCCTCTGTCCCCAGGGAGGCAACAATGCTGGCCACACCGTGGTGGTGGATGGCAAGGAGTACGACTTCCACCTGCTCCCCAGTGGCATCATCAACACCAAGGCGGTGTCCTTCATCGGTGAGTGTCCCCTGCCTGCCACCCCAGCACCGCAGTGTGAGCTGGAGTCAGACCCAGGAACACCCTGTGTGTGGTCCACCCAGACACCAGGAGCCGCTGTCATCCACACAGCCAGCCGCAGGCCACGCAGGGTACAGGCTGGGGGGAGGTGCTTCCCAGCTTTACAGTCTAGGCAAACCTCCGTCTGAGGGCACCAGAGGCCCTGAGCTCAGCCTCCACATGTGCCTGCGCGAGTCCAGCCCCTGGTGTGCCTTTTACTGAGGTCTGGTGGACAGACAAGCACGGCTGGCGGTATGGGTCCAGTGGGGTCCCTGCTGTGGGACCCTAGCCACCTGCCAGGCTCCTGGGCCCAGGGTCCGTCCCTGCCCTGTCCATGATGGGGACCTCTGTCCCCTGAATGCTTCAGGTTCTGTGCATGTCCTTCCCAGCTGACTTTGTTACAGCCACTTGTTGCCTTTTGTGGCCTTGGGCGGTGAAGCCACTATGTTTCCCAGGATCTTGTCCCCCTCCCCGCTCCCTCAGAGGGCCAGGGGGCTGTCCTGGCTCACAGTCTCCACCAGGTCCCCTCTGGCCTGTTCCCTCTGGCTCTGCCCAGCCCACTTGAAACCTAGCTAAGCCTCAGACCGTCAGGAAGTGCAGGCATGGAGCAGCCCAGTTGTACCCTGGGGCCTCTGCCTACTGTACAGGAGCAGAGGCAGGCACAGCTGAGGGCTGGTCTTGTCCGGCTGCACCCTGGCTATTTCCCAGGAGGGCCGTCAGCCTGGACACTTGGGGCCAGGTCAGAGCCAGGCCAGAGCCAGGCTGCATGGTCACCAGGAGCACTAATGAGTGGGCTTCTAGCCAGCATGACGGGCGCCCCGTGAAGCCACCTCTGCCACGTGGTTATTTCAGACACTGTGGCATTTAGGTGACCTTTCCTGCTCTCTGTGACTTATGCAATCTCCAGGTCACTCCCTGCTTGCCTGACATTCCACTTCCCTCAGCCAAAGCATGTGTGGCAGCAGAGCCAAGGGGCTCCTCAAGCGGGGGTCTCTGCTGGGCTCCTGGTAATCTGAGGGGTCCCTTCAGCCTGGATGCACCCTGGCAAGCTGTGTGACCTCGGGAGGGTCTCCCTCCCTCTCTGCCCATATGGAACCCCCTGCAGACCCCACTTTAGCTTATATGATGGGAAGAAACCCCTTCGGAGCTGTGGTGGGTCCTGGGCTTGGCAGGGGCTGTTTTGGTAAACACCACTTTCAGTGAGGCTTAATTTGCATCATAAAATCCCCCCCAATGTGGCAGCCTAGGGGTCTGCACCCCAAAGCCAGCTTCACACTGTTTTATCACTGAAGATCCATGGGGTTGCCAGTCACTGCCTGCCCTCCACCGTGCAGGCCACTGCTGAGCTGCCCACAGCAGTGGTGTTTTTATCAAAAAAAAAATTTTTTTTTTGTACTTGCAAGACATACTTGGTAAGCTTTACCACTGAAATCAATTTTGAGTGTTTTCTGCTAGGCTGTTTCTCAGAGTAGTTTTAGGTTCACAGCAAAACTGGCAGGTACAGCACACTCCAAGGGGCTTGGCCCCCTCCTGGCAGCCTCCACCATCACACCTCGTCACTACGTTGGAGGCGCGCAGCCGCTGCCACGCCCCACCCAAAGTTCACATCAGGCCTCTGCCTGGGGCTGGTGGGTGTGGACAGTGCAGTGATGCGTGTCCACCATTAGTGTCATATAGGACACTAAAATACCCTGTGTCTTAAAATACCCTGTGTCCACCTGTTCGCCCTGGCCACTGATCATTTTGCTGTCTTCGTGGTTTTCTTTCCCAGTGTCAAAGGTAAAGCCATATCACTTTAAAGGTCCAGTTGGCCTTTATTTGCCACCTAGGATGGGCAACACTTGGCATTCATGGAACAGGAGTCCAATGAGTGGGCAGAGGCAGCCACAGTGGCTTCTGGTGGTGTCACAGTCCCCCCTGTGCAGGGCTAGGAAGAGGGGACAGCCATGCAGTGCCCACTCATGGGTAGAAAACTGGCCTGTTTCCAAGTCTAGGTTGAGACCATAGCCCTTGGCACTGACTGAGACACTGTGCTGGTCAGATCTGGTGGTGGGGAGACTTGTAGCCAGTCCAAACCCCTGACCTGCCTGACCTCGCCAGCCACAGCAGGGCTACATGGTGTGCAGCCTCTCCATGGTAAGATGTGCCTCTGTTCAGCCATGCAGAAAGGGATGTGCCCGAGCTGGACAGTCAGGATAAGGCTGCCAAAGGTACTGTGCGGCCCTGGGATGCACATCTGTCTTCGGCTGCTTGGGTAAATGCCAGGGCACTGAGTGCCTTGCAGTGTAACAGCATCCACCTGTAGAGCCTGCCACAGTCCCAGATGGCAGCTCTGACCCCTGAGCAACCTACCCTCCCAGCCCCTGTTGACCACTACCCTGTTTCTTCTCTGAGTCAGCGACTCCAGGGACCTCACATCTGGCTGATGTCACCTGGATCATGTCCCCAGGGCTCACCCACACTGCAGCACACGTCAGGATTCCCTTCCTTGCCAAGGCTGTATAGAGCTGCATTGTATGATGGCCATGCATGGTCCACAGCTCACCCTGATGGACACCCAGCTGCCCCCAGCTCCTGGCTGCTGTGGCCTGGCCTGCTAGGTGCAGGCTGGAGCAAACATGGCTTCCCAAGCTCTGTGGCATGGCTCAGTCACATGTCCTGTCCATGTATTACAGGCAACGGAGTAGTCATCCACCTGCCAGGCTTGTTTGAAGAAGCAGAGAAGAACGAGAAGAAAGGTAGGTCCTGGAGCTACAGCCTACTCTGCCCTGCAGCATGCAGTGCTGATGGCAGGCAGCTGAGAGGCGGAGGCTCCCTGGACAGAGCAGGGTCCACCTGGAGGGCAGGCAGGAAACCCAGAAAGGAGGCTGAGTGGCCTGGCCGGCAGCGCTGTGGGGTAAGGGCCAGGGGGAGGTGGTTTGGGCAGCACCATCATCCCTTGCACAGCACAGGGGGCCCCTTTGGCCGCCTGACCCCACACTCACCCTAACGGGAGCTGGGCAAGCTTACCTGGGCTGGACACAGGTCACCTGTGGGCGCCACCCCTATGTGCCCTGTCCCTGTAGGTCTGAAGGACTGGGAGAAGCGGCTCATCATCTCGGACCGGGCCCACCTTGGTGAGCTTTTGAACCCACAACCCGCCTGGTCCCACACAGCCCCAATACTTGTTCCTCACCCTTTCCAAAAATCTGGGTCAGGGGTGAGAGTGCCATTTAGACAAGGAAACTGAGGCCCGGAGTCATGCACAGTCATGCCTGCATGGAACAGTGTGGAGCCCGAGTTCTGGAATCCCAGCTTTGCTCCTGCCCAGTGCCCAGGGGTCACACTCACCCTAACCCCTTTCCTGGGATATGGCACATGGCTGCTGGGTGCCGGCACAGACCTCTGCCCCTGCTTCTCTCCCACCCCCTGGCACCATGTGTCGGCAGTGTTCGACTTCCACCAGGCGGTGGACGGACTGCAGGAAGTCCAGCGCCAAGTGCAGGAGGGGAAGAAGTAAGTACAGTCCCACCACCCCCTGATCTCGGGCCTACAGGTGGTGGCCTTGGGCACATTCAGTCCCACATGGCGGGGGCCTCCACTTGAGGACTGTGCCGTTCTGGAAGCCCACCTCTCTCGGCCCCACACTGCCCTGGCTGGCTGCCCCCACTGTCGCTGCCACAGCTTGGGCCGCGCTGACTGCACACAAGGGCCTTGGGGAAAGGAGAAGCACAGAGGCAGCCTGGCACCCCTGCCCAGCCAGCACTCAGCTGGTGCCTACACCCTGCTCCTGCACACCAGGGCCACTCCGAGATGTCTGCTAGGACCTCTGACAGAGAGCAGAGGTGGCTCACAGGAGGGTACTGCCGCCGGCCACCAGCCTCACAGCTACCCACTCGCAGACACGGCTCACGGCTGGCCTCGTGTCACACACGCACATGGCCAGTGAGGGTGGTGATGGCAAGCAGCCTGTGGGTCTCTCTGGGGGAAGCAGCAGCTGCCAATCTCAAGAGTGACATCCTCACTACCCAGGGAGGGGGACCCAAGGCAGAGCAGTGGAGGCAGAAAGGGCACTGCTGGGCACAGGGCTACAGCTGGGATGCAGAGCATTGCACTGTGTTCCTGAAAGCCCAGGAACCTCACAAAGCCCCACATGTGGCATCCTAGGTGTCACCTCAGGGAGGCTCCTGGGACCTTTATCCCTGCCTGACCTTTATCCACAGGCTGCTCTCGGCTCTGCAGCGTTGGCAGGGCTGCAGTATGCCCTGGTGAGGGCCAGGTGTCCTCACCAAGACCCAGTCCTATCTTTCAGCATCGGCACCACCAAGAAGGGAATCGGACCAACCTACTCCTCCAAGGCTGCCCGGACAGGCCTCCGCATCTGCGACCTGCTGTCGGACTTTGATGAATTTTCCGCCAGGTACTAGGACATCTGTGGTTAGGGAGGGGGGCTGGGATCATCCAGGACAAAGTCCTATGTGACCATCAGAACTGGGGGTCACAGTGAAGGTCACCTGCACAGATTCAAGAACTTGGCCCACCAGCACCAGTCCATGTTCCCCAGCCTGGAGATAGACATCGAAGGTCAACTCAAGAGACTCAAGGTAAGTTGGGTTCCCCTAGGGGTTGGCAAGTCACCCCCTCCCTTGCTGTGACATGTGGACTTCTCAGAGCAGCCCATCTCCAATGGCTGGCGTGGTCCCTGCAGGGCTTTGCTGAGCGGATCAGACCCATGGTCCGAGATGGGGTTTACTTCATGTATGAGGCACTGCACGGCGCACCCAAGAAGATCCTGGTGGAAGGCGCCAACGCTGCCCTCCTCGACATTGACTTTGGTACATCCCTGCCCTGTCCTTGGTTTCGGATCCCGACAGCCTTCTGCATGTGCTGGGAACCAGGTGCCTGTGGGGATGCCAGGGGCAGTGGGCTGAGCCTCTTCCACAGCCACAGTGCCACCCTCCCAGCTTTCTCGGCTTCCGCAGGGCAGGGAGAAGGGAAGGGTGGAGTTGCAGATGAAGCCTTTGGGCTGTCCTCAGCCCCACAGGTATGGCAGTGGACCCCAGGGTGGCTGGGCCATCTTGGTCCACACTGGGAGCAACCTGCTCCTTCCTGCCCTGGCCCCCACACTGCTATGTGCGCCGCATGGCCCTGCACACGGTACTTCCTGCGGGTTGGGTCTCGCCCCTGCCTGTTGCTGAGAGGCGTCTTGGGCCCAGGTTTGCAGGGTCGGATGAAGCCCCAACCCGTGGCTGCTCTGTCTCACAGGGACCTACCCCTTTGTGACGTCATCCAACTGCACAGTGGGTGGCGTGTGCACGGGCCTGGGCATCCCACCCCAGAACATAGGCGATGTGTATGGCGTGGTGAAGGCCTACACCACCCGCGTGGGCATCGGGGCCTTCCCCACAGAGCAAATCAACGTGAGTGCCCAGCCTGGGCTGCGGGCGGGGCTGCAGGGACCCTGCTCAGCCGCACCAGCTCCCCAGCACAGGCGTGCACACAGTAAGAGGGCTGGAGATCAGCTTGCTTCTACCAGGGTGCATGTGTGGGCATGTGTCTCCTGGACCCTGTGACCCCAGAAGTATGCCTTGACTGGAAGCCCCTCAAGATACCCTCAAGAGGGCAATTCAAGGGTCACCTCCTCTCAGATGGGACGCTGAGAGCCTCCCTGGCTCTCGCCTTGTGGCTGGGCTGGCTTGGTCCTGTTTGGGCTTTCTGCTGTGGCCCAGGCCAAGCTAGGACAGGGCTGAAAGCCCAGTTCTGAGCTCTAGGCCTCCCCACAGACCACAGAGAGGCTCAGGGCTTTTCAGCAGTAGTTAGGGGTGGACAACATACAAAGACCCCCTGTCCACTAGCCACACTGTGGGAGCAGGCTCTGCCCTGCCAGATCACTCCCTCCTGGGTCCAGAGTTAACCTAGGGCTGCCAGGCAGGTTCTGAGCCCATCTTTCTACAGGAACCACAGGAGTCACATGCCAACCATATGATGTCTGAGGTCTCTGACCTGTTTCCCTGGTGCAGCCAGGGGCTCCTGGGTGGCACTGCCACATCAAGTGTGGCTGCTAGGGACACACATGTAGAGGCCACAGGGGCGACATGTGAGGAGTGCACCTTCAGAAATTCTCCGAATCCAGGAAGGCTGCAGAAAGAAGAGAAGAGGGGACTCAAGCCCAGAGAACGCCAGGCATGTGGGTCCCATTGAGCCACGTGGGTACCCTCTTGCCTCTGCAGGAAATTGGAGACCTGCTGCAGAACCGCGGCCATGAGTGGGGGGTGACCACAGGCAGAAAGAGGCGCTGCGGCTGGCTGGACCTGATGACCCTGAAATACGCGCACATGGTCAATGGCTTCACTGCGTAAGTGGCCATTCTAGGGCTGAAAGCCACAGTGTCCTTGTGTGGGGCCCTTGCATCTCCCTCTGGAGACCAACACGGGGCTCACAGCAAGCCTAGTGCTGTGCAGTGGTATCCTGGCCTTGTAAGAACCCATACTAGGTCATGAGTAGGTGGGAGACAAATCCAGCTACAGAATCCCTGCTTGGGGTTCTGGAAGGCGACGATGCCGGCACAGTGTGGCCCGGAGTCCAGGCCAAGTGTGTCCAGCAGGGCCCTGCGCTCTGAGTATGGCCGCTAGGTTCATCTTCAGGATCCATGGAACACCTGCCGGGGGGCTGGGGGAGGTGGGCGGCAGGCGTCCACTCATCCTCGTGCCCAGGGTCCAGCAGTGGTGTCCGAGCTGAGAGACCTGGATTTGGAGAAGGGCCATGTTGTGGATGGGGCTCAGAGGAGCAGAGGAAGATGCAGCGGGGGGGGGGGGGCAGCATCACAGCCGTCCTGGACCAGCAGGAGTGGCAGAGTAAGACCCTAGGAAGTACACAAAACCCTCCTCTAGAAAGGCTGCCTGTGACTCCCCAGAGACTGGATCCCTGCCTGTAAGGGAGCCACAGAGGGTGTCAGTGCGCTAGGACCAGAGTGTGGAGGTGCCCCTCTTGGTGCTGGCAGGTTAACTGCCCTTGGGAAGGATGCCAAGGCCCCCAAGGACCTCTGTGGGCCCCCGGGGCGTGTGCCCCACGCTGCTGGGAAGGACCCCGCTTCACCATAGCTGGCGTCTCTGGACTGACTTTCCTGGGAGACAGGCCGAGGCTGTGAGCTGCATGTTCCCCATGTCCCTGCAGGATCCAGACTAACCACAGTGCTGTGGGCAGGTTCCAAGACCATCTTTACACAAGCAGCACAGGCGCCACGGGGCCAGCCTGTGATGTCCAGGGTCGCTGACCTGTTTCCCTTGTGCAGCCTGGGGTTTGTGACACCAGACTCAGACACACAGGTCAGGTGGCACTGGACAGCACTGCCTGCTCACCACCACCACTGGCTCAGGCCCATCAGAACCCATCCCTGAGGCCCACCGCGCTTGGGGCCTCCATGGAGGGAGGGGAGACAGAAAAGGGGAAAGGACAGGAAAACCCAGAGGCCTTAACCTAGGGGTGGCACAGAGGAGAGACGCGGAGGCAGCTGCCATCGTGACACCGGCTGCCTCAAGGAGAGGAAAGGGACACTGGGACCCCAGGGGCCATGCTGTGGGCAGATGGGGCCAAGCCTCAGGCAGATGGGGCTGCAAACGACAAGGAGGAAGCTGCAGTCACAAGATAGGCTCCAGGCCATGCACTTAAGACAGAGAGCTGGGCAGTCAAGATGACTCAGGCTCACACAGGCATTCCTGCCCTGTCACCTCTGGAGACCAGTTTTCCAGGGTCACCCAGGCTTCACGGTTAACATGAAAAGCGAAAGGGTGAGAACCAAATCAAAGAGTGTGGGCCGTTTCTGCATCCCTCACCCCTTGCTTTCTGGGCAGGCTGGCCTTGACCAAGCTGGACATCCTGGATGTCCTGAGTGAGATTAAAGTTGGCATTGCATACAAGCTCAACGGGAAGAGGATCCCCTACTTCCCAGGTATGTGACAAGAGCCAGCGTTTGCCTGCCCACTGGGCCTCAGGAGAGGGGGATGGGGAGCACAAGTGCTTTGCTCCCACGACCTGCGCCACCTGGCCTGGGCCTCTGACAGGCTCCTGGACAGGACTGACTGGTCTCAGGGACACTTGGGAGGACCCTGGGGGTCCCTGAAAGGCTCACCTCCTGGAAGTGGGATTCTGTGAGTTAGTGGAAGGGATGGTTCTGGAAAACCCAAAGCCCTCTGCAGATGGAAAGATGACTATTTCAACCAAGAAAACATGCCTCATGGCTAGATTTCTTTTACTTTTAGGAGGAGGACGGATGGAACCCAGAGCCCACCCATGCTGAACATTCACTAACCACTGCCTTCTATCCCCACCCCTGGGGAAACATTTAAGCTCCAACAGGTTCCCGCCACTAGCTGCTATCCGTCCTTTCTTTTGAAGAGCATACCAATGTTCTTTTCCCGGATTCCCCGTCTTGTGCATTTGGAACGTGCCTTTGGCACTGCACCATGCTCGTGTTTGACCTGCTCCCCCAAGAGCCTCCTCTGCAGTTATGGACACATCTCCCCTGCTTTACACCTGCACACAGACCTGGGTAGACGCAGAGGTGCCCCTGTGGTGTGGGAGTCATCCATACCCTTGGGGTATGGATGACCTGACCCTGACCCTGGCCTTGGAGAGGGCATATCACGGAGACCCAGTCTCCTCCTGGCAGTCCCTGTGGCTCGGCACATGGGGTGTACCTGTGGCTGTCCCTTCAAAGGGGCCACTTGTTCCAGGACCTCCCACTAGTAGGGGTGGTCAGCATGGCCCAGGGTCCCTGCTGGGAGGGAGCTGATGTTCCCAGGTGCGGGTCATAGGTGTTCAAGGGTACCTTAATGCTTCAGGACTCTAGTCCCCTAGGGTTGGTTCCAGGCAGAGCCTGACATCCACAGAAACCTTTGGTGAATGTGTGTGGGCTGTCTGAGCCCCAGGTCTGGAGGGAGCTCAGACCCTGGCCATTCCTGATTCACTGCCAAACACTGAGCAAACCCAGAAGGCTCCTTGCCTTACCGGCTCCAGCTGCCTAGTGTCCCATCAGCAGCAACGCCCCTGCACAGACACAGGGACTGTGGGACTCCGCGCACCTGTCTGTCCCCCCAGCTAACCAGGAAATACTCCAGAAGGTTGAAGTAGAGTACGAGACGCTGCCTGGCTGGAATGCGGACACCACAGGTGCCCGGAAGTGGGAGGACCTGCCCCCCCAGGCTCAGAACTACGTGCGGTTTGTGGAGAACCACGTGGGTGTGGCAGGTGGGTGCCCGTTCCCCTCCATGGTCCTCCCTGCATGCCAGACACCGTAAGGGTGACACAGTGCACAGTGGCTCATCTCCGGGGCAAGACCAGGGCCCCTTCTCAGGCACTGCCTTTGTAATCTAAAGTTTACAGCTCTTTCCATTTGGAAAGGTGAATTATATCACACAAAACTGTTCCTTCATGGGCTCTTTGCTCCGGGTACACTCTGACCACCCTCTGTTGCCCTTTCAGTCAAATGGGTTGGTGTTGGCAAGTCCAGAGAGTCCATGATCCAGCTGTTCTAAGACCCAGTGGAGTGGACGCCCCAGGCCACAGCCGTATCCCTTCGGGAGCAGCTGCAGACATGTTCCTTGACATCGCAAACTACACTGGAAACAATCTGAAAATTATTTTCTGTATTTCTATTTTTCCACTGAAGCTTTCAGCTCCACTCATTGAATACTACAATGATTTTAAACATCTGAAAGCCAGCACTGTGTACAGTTTTAAAAACTGTGCTATTTCAAATGAGCCTAAGTGCTCAAAACAGAGGCCTTGTGTGACACACTGTCACACAGTGTGTCCATCTGGAGTCATGTGATAATAAACATGTCCAGGAGCCACTGAGTGTGTGGCCATTCTGCGCTCACCTTGACCCTGCCCTGCTGCTTTCCAGCCCTGAGAGGTGGTCACTCTTCATGGCCAGAGTGTGCCTGGGGCAGGTTCCTAAGAGGAAATCCTGTCCTGTACATAAGCTGGCTGCCACTGGTAGAGTACCTCAAGGCCAAAGGAAGAGGTAGGCAGGCCCAGGAAGAGGTGGGCAGGCCCAGGACTGCACGGTGTACTGCGTTGGAGGCTTCACAGACAGAAGCATGTTGTAGTAGCAGCAACACAGGAAAGGCTTGGAGTCCAGGACGGGGCCTAGGGTGGGACAGAGAAGCAGGATCAGTTCTTTGGGTCTCCTGGGAATTACTTCCTTGTATAATATGGCAAGGGAGGGAAAAAGAGAGCTTCCAGGAGAGCTTCTCAAGTGGCAGGAGCCAGCCCAAGCCTAGTTTAGAACTCCCAGGGACACCTGCCTGGGTAACACCCATGAGTCCAATGAAGGCATTGGCTGAGGGGACTCTGCCCCTATTGGATGGTTGGGCCTGGGTCATGGACTGCCAGCCTGCTGGCCCTGCCAGGTGTGTTGCCCACTTGGGTCTGTAACAGCCTTGGAGCAAGGTGTGGTGACACACACCAGTAGTCCCAGCGCTACGGGAGGCTACGCAAAAGGATCACAAGTTCCAGTTAAATTACAAAAAAAAAGTTTTAGTCACACCTGGCAATTTAGTTACTTGAAACCCTGTCTCAAAAAAATGCTTTTAAAAAGAATTTACAGAAGGGCAGGGGATGGTGCCCAGTGGTTGAGTGTCCTGGGCAAGTAAATAAAACAGGTTTCGTGTCCCCGTGTGAGCTTCTGCCTGTGTGTCACCTGACCCGCACACCCACGCCAGCGCTCCCAGACTGCCTGGCTTGTCAGAGAAACCTGGCCACAGGTCAGACAAGAGCCACAAGGGGCATCCGCCGGTGCGCTCACAGCTTCCTGTGCGAACACGGCCTTAGGGAGGAGCGGGAAAGGCTCCAGTAAACATCCAGGAGCAAACCAGGAGAGCCGCGAGGCAGGGCTGGCGATGGCAAAGGCGCTGCAGAGACCTCAGGCCAAGTCCGAGGAAGCCACGACAAGGACGTCCTGAGCAATCCTCGACCCGCATTAAATAAACACGGACGCTCAGGAATCGTTAGGGGGGCCGCGGGCAACGCCGTGGGACCAGCGGAAGCGGCTCAGAGCCGTCACGGTAGAGAGCCAGGACCACGTGTGTCGCCCTGACACTTCGGGGTTGTTAACCAAGACTATCACCAGTTTTGCTGGAGAGACAGGACCTAAACAGTGACACACAGCCACCGCCTTCCCGAGCGGGCAGGCCGGGCCCTACTCACAGGCTCAGCCTATCCCGAGCCGGGGCACGCATAAGTCCCGCCCCTGACCTAGTCTCGGCCTATCCTGTACTGCGCCATGCCGCAACCCCAACAAGTCCCGCCTATATCTAGCCTACAGCCTATCCCGAGTAACGCGGAGTGCAAGTCTCTTCCCGCCACTCCTTTCTGACCTTCAGCCCCTCGTCTTTTTCCGCGCGCTGAGTCCCGCCTCCAACCTACTCGACCTATCCTGCGCCGCGTCTCTCACAATCCCCGCCTCTAATGTCTTCTCAGCCTATCCTGCGCCCAACACTTGGCGCGCTGCTGTGACGTAGGGGCGGTGGCCGCGGCGCTCTGCGTCCACTGGCCTCGAGGCCATGCCCAAACGGGGCTCCCCTTTTGCGGACGGAGCCCCACTTCAGCTCAAAGTCCGCGTGGGCCTGAAGGAGCTCAGCCGTGGCGTGTGTGCAGAGCGGTACTCGCGGGAGATCTTCGGTGAGTGTGGGCGCTGCGGCATCAGGCCGCTCCGGGATTACTCAGAGGGTGCTGTTCCCTTCCAACCTTTCGCTGAGCTGAGTCTTGCCTGGTGAAGGACTTGCAACCGGGGGGGGGGGGGAGGTCTCTGGAAGCGGGGGAGCCGCACCCTGTGTCGGGAGCCGCGGAGCCCTTTGAACGCAGAGTCCAAACGGGTGTCACTGAGTTTCTCTCAGGGGTGATCAGCCCCGGCCAAATGCGAAATAGAGCTTCCATTATCTAACGGATTATGGCCGAGACGCAGTTGAAAGATGATCCGAAGTGCTTGTGAGTGGTGCTGCTGTGCATCTGGGACGCTGGAGAATCCAGCTTCCAGAGACAAAGACTCCTCCAGGCTCTGCCCACCCCTTTTCCCCAGCTGTGCCGCTGCCGTGCCCTCTTCCCGGGCGCCGATGTTCCAGACGCAGATGAGCTCCCAGGCCACGCTGGTGATCAAATGAGTGAAGCCCTGGGGACTGTGGCTGGCTTGCAAGCTATGTCTTCAAAATTTAAGCAGTGTTATCAAAAAGAACGAAGTAGCATCAGGAAGTTGCCTGTCTTCTTCTTGTCTCTGTTTTGGGACATTTGCAGTGGCTTGTCCCTCATAGGGCTGGCTTGGCAAGGCCTGAGGAGCCCTAGATAGGCGGCTGGTGTAGTGGGCCAGGCTCAGCCAATCTATATCCATCACTGTTGCTGCTGCTCCATTCTCTTGTAGAGCCTTAGCACCTTGCATCTCCATCCCAGCTGTTTTGACTTGAGAACAGCTGGGACTGGTATCTAACATTTGCTTTTGTTAGGGTCTTTGGGCACCTCAAGTAGCTTGATGGAAAGCACTGCTCCCAGCTCCCACTTCAGCTCCCAGGAATGGGTGTGTGTTGGAGGCCTGATGTGTTGTGGGCTTGGAAGTTTCTATAATTTCTGGGTCAGGTGCTAGCTATAGCTGGCCGGTGCCTCTGGTAGGTGGAAAGGGTACACACTTCTCTTAGGGTTTTAGGTGCAACACTGAGCTTTTGATAATTAATGTTTCTTGAGTACAGAGCTTTGTTTGCATGATGCTGCCACTTGCAGGAGGGAGATTGCTGGGGAGGGAAGGTATGCAAGCCCAGTGAATTAAGGGCAGTGAGCAGACTAGTAGAGAGAGTCCCTGGTTGGAGCATAGGTGGGGTTGCAGGATCCACCTGGGCTAGATGGTAGTTGAGCCAAATGAAGCAGGGAGGGGATAGCATTTTCCGTGTAGAGGCAGAGTGGGCCAGGGTGACAGGCACAGACAGAGGTGTGCTTTGTACCTTCTGGTGGGTCATGGAATGACTATGTGAGAGTTTCATGGCTGTAGTATAAACTTAATGAATGGTCTGTACTCCTCAGAAAAGACCAAGCAGCTGCTTTTCCATGGGGCCCAGGCCTGCAGAGACCATGTGTGGGGTGAAAGCTGTGCCATTGTACACCTGCCAGAGTCCCCGAAGCCTGGCCCTACAGAGACACCTCGAGCTGCAAGAGGCCAGCTGCTGATTGGACCCGATGGTCAACTGATCAGGAGCAGTGCCCAGGCCTCCAAAGCTGGTAAGTTGCTATGATACTGAGGGCCATGGTGGAAAGGCGGCCTGCATGGGACTTTTCTCTATCTGGGCAAGCAGGAGTCCCACCCACAGTCTAAACTGGGCAAATGTCAGGAAGCTGAGAAGCCTCCTGTTGCCTGAAGGTTGTTCAGCAGTTCCTGAGCCTTGTAGTGGGGAGCACATTGGTCAGGTGGCTCTGTGCCATGGGGCAGGTTACAGACAGTTGCCAGCTTCATCCTTGGGTCTGGTCACTGGCCTGGGACGGTTCAGGAACTTTTGGTTAAGCAGTGTCACCGTGAGACGTGGGGGCACAGAGATTGGTAAGGTGATAGCAAGAGCTGTTCCTTTGGGTTCTGGGTGGTGCAGCAATGCTGATTTGGAGTCTCACCATGTATTTCTAGTTGAATAGAGTCCAGGTGCTGTACTTGGTCTGTGGGTTGTCCGAAGAACTCAGTGGTAGATGAATTGGGGTCCTCTGCCTTCACTTTGAAAAGAGACAAGTGGCCCCATATCCTTCCAGGACTGACAGCCTGGTGTTTCTTCCTCACAGACCTGTCCCGGGCAGCGTCCCGTGCCTGCTCATCATGCGTGCGAGCTGTGGATGGGAAGGTGGTCTGCAGCCAGTGCGAGCGGGCCCTGTGTGGGCAGTGCACGCGCACCTGCTGGGGCTGTGGCGCCGTGGCCTGTTCCCTGTGTGGCCTTGTAGAGTAAGTGTCTTAGTCTGTGCATCTTCCAAAGACCTAGGCCATCCTTCCTGTCCCTCTCATCAGCATGTTCTGGGGGTCACAGGATGCCCTATGAGGGACAGGTGGGTCCTTTGTTGGTGCCGTTGCTTAATGGGATAGGACATGATGGTTACAGATGCCTTGCTGACTTCTTTTTATTTTCTGAAAATTTAATGGTCCTTTCTGAAGGAAATCTGAAGTTTACAAGCCAGCTACTGTCTCTGGGGCCTCCTGTCTTAAAATACCTCTTTGGTCTTCTCCACCTTCACATTTAGGAGCGGGTAGCTTGTGCTTTCTCCTGGGTTCACTTTTCCTGTGTGGGAAATGACTGGCAGGGCCGCAAGTGTGCACTGCAGTTAGGCTGCGCACGGCGTTCCTACCAGTCTGCGTGTACTTGCACACCTATTTCCCATGGCTGGCTGGGCCTGGCACTTGCAGGGTGCCTACCAGGAGACTGCTCCCCCCCAGAGCTGTCAGGGACACACCTTGTTCAGGAGAGCCCCCTGGAACACTTATATAGGGCTCCACCCCTTCCCTGGAGAGTGGACAGTACAGGCACACGTGAGCAGCTCTATAGTTGGGCAAGAGTGAAAAAGCAGGGTGGTGGTGGGGGATCGGGAGACGTGCTGAGAGAGGGCGTGTAGGGAGGACAACTGGGTCCGTGGCCAGTGCCTGGATGATTGAGACTGGCCATTTGAGGATGGAGTCTCAAGCTAGTTATGGAAGTGGGATACTCTTCGGTGGGTCTCACAGCCCAGCTCATCTTCCTCCTGACAGGTAAACAGGAAGAAGTAGGGACTTCCCAGCATTATGTTCCTGGGAGGAAATGAGCCCCGTGCAAGGCGGGTTGATGGGAGCCACAGGAGCCCTCCAGCCCAGTGTGGCTGGATTCAGGTTCTCCATCCTCCCTGGTGCTGGTTTCCTTGTATCTCTGCTTTCTGCTTCCTCCTCCCCAGACACACTCTGGGGAGTGTCCAGGGCATGCTGACTTCCCTTGTGATGACATGCTCTTGTGGTCACAGCCCAGGAGGTCAGCTCTCTGCATGGCTTTACAGCTAAGTGACTTGCTTGGGTCAGTGGCCAGCCTGCCATTGAAGCTTTCTGCCTCTCCCCTACCACTCCATTCAGACACACTCTGGCTTCTATGGTGTTGGGAAACAAAGATTTGTTTCCCTTTGAGTGTTGGGAAACAAAGATTTTTCCAGAATGGCTGTGGTTTATCTGAAATGTGGCCCAGCTAGTCACCAGTATTCCACTTGGTGGCCCTGTACCCTGCCTGCTGTCTGCCAGCTCACAGGCTAGCTGTCAGGGCTGCTCATCAGCTCCTGCGCAAGGCAGTTGCAAGCAGCTCTGACTCTGCCCATCTCAGCCTGTGTATCCTTACCGTACTCATGCAGTGTGTTGCTGCCGTGTGTCCTTCAGCTGTCCCTCCCTGTTAGTTTCCTCTGAGAGTAGCGGGCTCTCCTGGTAGTCTTGCTCTTCAGAAGTCATTGTGCTTCTAGTGGAACTCTGCAAGCTGTCTGGTTGGCTTCAGGGGAGGGCACTATCCTCTGTGAGACCCAGGTCAGGCCACCCTGGGCTCAGAGACCTGAGTCAGGCTCTTTAGACAGCACAAGTATACTGTCCCACTTCTGGAGGCCAGAAGCCCAAGGCAGGGTAGCAGTGAGGCGAGAGCCGGCGGAGGCTATGAGGGAGCGTCTCCCCGGCCCTCCTGGCATTGGCTGGCCCTAGGAATCCTTAGTACCTGGTCACAGCCATTTTCTCCCTCTGTCCTCGTGTTTTCCTCCCTGGTCCCATTCTCTTCAGGACACTGTTGTCCTCAGGGTGACATCCTTTCCGATCACATCTGCTCACCCAGTGGGGAAAGGAGGAGAAGCCCAGGCTTCTGAGCCTCAGCACGCCTTTGAGCTAGGCTGCTCCCTGCAGGACATTGTTCCCCAACACCCCTGAAGCCCCTTTGTCACAGGGCTCTCCTAAAATGGGGTGTGTTCCAAGACATCCCGGATTTGGATGCACAGTCAGCCCTAACACGGCTGTCTCTCCCTTGCACATGCAGCTGCAGCGATGTGTGTGAGAAGGCACTTTGCAGCAGCTGCGCCATGTTCGATGCCTGAGGCCGTGTGTCAGCGAGGAAGAGGAGGAGGAGCAGCAGCAGCAGCAAGCATGCGCATTCGTGTGTGTGTGTGTGTGTGTGTGTGTGTTTTGTACTTTGATGACAAGTGAATAAAGCCCTTTATATTTGCACACATAGACTCCTGTCTGTCCACGTGTAAGTGTGGAACCTTTCACAGGCCAGGAGTCATCTGGGAGGGTGACAGTGACAGCAGCAGGGGAGCCCTGGACAGCAGCCCAAGGACAACAGAGGGACAGTCAGAGCCAGGCCCTGGGTTTGCACACTGAACCCTGGAGGGGATGCTTCTCTGTACTAGAGGAGAGTCCCAAAGAGCAGGAAACAAGTGGATTCCCAGCAGGGGACAGCATCTCACCTTCCATGGGGCACAGCAGGGTCCTCAGCAGGGCATCAGCCCAACAGAGAGGCTGCCTTGTCTGTCCTCAGCAGCCAGCTGTTGCCAGTATTTTTGGTTTCAGTCTAACACTTGGCAATGTAAACTGTACATACCTGATGTCTAGTAAAAACCAACATGTAGAGGACAGGAAAACACACTTTACAGTGAGAAGGCAAATCAGTCAGCAGAAGGAGACCTGTGAGACTCCAGGGCTGGAAGGACCAAGAAGGGGACGAAATAAAAATGGCTCTCATAGCGACATTGTTTCTGTTCAGAAGGGCAGAGGAGACTGGAAAGAGGTGGAAACAAACAAATGACCCAACCAGGCATCCAGAGGTAAGGCCGAAGTGTCTGAGGTGGACAGTGCATTGAGCAGAATCAGAAGCAAGGCTGAACACTGGAGGAAAAGACACAGCCTGAAGCCAGCAGAAGCAGTGGTCCGAAAGGAACCACAGGTGGGACGAGAAGTGAGCCGAGCCGGGCGTAGACGTGCACACTTGCCACCCTCAAAGCCCTTGTGAGGCTGAGGCAGGACTGCAAGTCCCAGGTCAGCCTGAAAAGCAGCCTGAGTGGCGAGACTCGGTCAGTCTGGCGTGGGTGGAAGCAGTGCGTGGTGCAGGAAGGTTCCCAAGACCTCAGTGCTATAAGCACCTGAACTTGGTGGGGCAGAGCTTGGCCAGTGGTGGGAGAGTGCACCCGTGACTGCAGTTTGGAAGGAGCCGAGGGCTGGGATTAGGGGCTGCTCAGTGGTGCAGTTTTCATTTGGGGAGGCCAAGGTCTCAAGAAGGTGACAGCTAGACAGCACATGACTGCTTGTTGCCACAACTATTCGCTGAAAGTGGTGAACGTTAAAATGCACACACATTTTACAACACTAAAATAGGTATTCAAGACAAAAATGACAGGTTATCTGGAAGTTTACGACCTGTTTGGACACAAAATTTATGACCATCTGGAAGTTGAGAAAGAAATGAAAGTAAACTGCTTCTAGGTTCTCTTACACCATTTGAAGGTGGACTGTGACGAAAAGTTGCATAAATCCTGAGACCAACAGCCCAGGGCGCCACTCATTTAGTAAATATCCGAAGTGCACATGGTACCCTGGGGTACAAAGACTGAGTCCCAGGCAAATAAGCCAATACAGGCAATAAAAGGGGGTGACTTCAAATGCCCATTTAATCTGAAAGGAGGCAGACACTGGGAGGGGAGCATGTGGGGGCAGCAGTGTGCACCGCTGGCCCCAGTACCATGCAAGCCTGACCCCTTCGAGCTTGCCAGAGGCCACCAGACTTAGGGTTTTTTTGGTACCGGGAATCACACTCAGGACCCTGTGCTTGCCAGCTGTGCTGCTAAGCCATATCCCTGGCCATGCTGCCTATGAGAAATTCACTTTAAGGCAATGAGTTACAAGAAAAGGATGGAGTGAGCCTCTGCCAAGTGATCAGCCCAGCCTGCAGCAGATGTCCCCTGGTAGGGACGTCTTCTGGTCATCCCTGTCACCTGGACCTGCGGAGCCTGCTGTCACACCTGCTGGGCCCAGGAAGAGCCAGGCCAGATCCACCAGCCTTGTGCCGGGAAGAGAAGGGTGCAGATACACTGGGTGTGAGGAGAGCTTGGTCCTCAGCAGAGCCCCGCCACGTCTCGCCCCACTGCCTGTGCCTGCAGGCACCTGTGTTCCCTCTGCTGCTGTGTCCCACTGTGGACCATTCTGTCCCAGCAGTGGGAAGTGCGTAGTGGGCTGAAAGGGCCTCCCTCCCTGCATCCATTCCCTGTGGCTCTGGACTAGAAATGGCCCCAAGGGCTCTGCCCTCCCTGCGTTGCACCTTTGTTCCCACTCTTCAGTCAGCCACCTTCTCAGTGAGCTTTTGCTCAGGGTTGGAAGGTAATGGTTTCTACCATGCTGGTGTTGCATGGATGTGAGACCTGGATGCCTCCTCTGCAAAGCATCATTCCACCTGTAACGCTGCCACTGTGTTTTCCAGAAAACAGTAGGAGTCAGTGGTGTAGCCTGTTAGAACCGAGGACCAGGGACACCCAGAGACCTCAGCTGTCCCCTACAGGCCCAGACTGACCCTGATCACCCAATAGAAACAGGACTTTTGTCCACCCTGTGGAGTGGAGGCCCATGACTCCAGCTGTACCCCACCTGGCCCAGAGCAGTCCTGCCAAGAGCTGGCCAGGGGGCACCAGCTGCACACCCTGCAGGCTGCTGGTTCCAGTGTTGCTTGGGGACCCAGGCCCCCAGCTGCACTGCCCCGCCCAGCTCTGGGCCCTGCCATGTCCCAGTTCTTCTTGGTGGGTCTTGCTCCCATCCCCACAGGCCAGACAGCAGCTGGGGCTGGCAGCAGCCCAGACAGCCACCCCCTGCCCCGCAGGTGCGTCCTGCCGGAAACTGCCCTGTGCCACGTCAGAGGCCAATTTCAGCAGGGGCGCTGGCCTCAGCTCTTCACCCCTCAGCACTCATTAAAGCCAGCCACAAACTTGAAAAGCAATTTTTATTGAAGATTTGGAGGGAAAGTTTCATATTATAATAGTAAAAATGCTGAAATTGAATGTTGTAAAAAACGGCATGGTGCAGCAGCGGCCAAGTCTGGCCAGAACGGGGAGGTCAGAGGTGAAGCGGGGAGAGGACGAGTGTGGAGACAGAAATCATCCAGGGTGCAGGGGGCAGGGATGGCCCTCAGACACAGTGGGAGAGGCTTTCCTGTCACTGAAATTTCACTCCCAAAGCCTGGGAGTGGCAAGGTACAAGGCTCTGTCCTGCAGGCGAGCCCCGGCCTGGCCCGGCCCGGCCCAGCCCAGCGTGTCTGAAGGGCCCGAGTGCAGGGGCTGCCTCATACCCCACCCAGAGGGGACGGCACCAGCCAGTATGTCCCCATGAAGCTGCTTCTGGTGCATAGGCCGGGAGAGGCCCCGCACCCCAGGTGGGGGCAGCCAGAGGCACAGCCACAATGGGTTAGTGCAGGCCCTGCCCAGACCCTCAGCCCACACCACAGGGGCTGCAGAGGTCCTTAAGGTGTCCTACGTGAGTAATTGTTCTGAGGGCCAAGGCCACGTCTGGAGAACAGGTTGGATGAAATAAATTAAGAGAAACCGCAGGACAGTTTTTCTCTTGACCTGGCCAGGCGGCAGGCCATCATCACAGCAGCAGCATCTTCCCATGTGGGGGGCTGGCGTCGCTCCTCCCAGTGCATCTGAGAAATCAGCCATCCGATGCAGGTGATCTGATGGAGGCGTCCAGGCCCTCATGCGGACATGGCTGCCGTGCCCCTGCCTGGGCCCCTCAGGCTGTACCGCTGGCCGAGTAGGAGAACTGTGGGAAGTGTGGCCTCCGTTCACTGTCCACACACTCCATGTTGTCATCTGCAGGGCAAGACACAACTTGGACTGGCTGAGGCCCACCCGCCACTGGGCAGGGTTGCAACCCTGGACATGGCGACACCAGCCCTCAGGACACAAATCAACACCTGAGCAGTCATAGTCTGGACTGTAAAGCATGTGAAGCCCCCAGGGCAACTGGGTCTGTGGCCCAGAACACGCCCTCACCTTGGTCAGGTGGGGTGATGGTGATCATCTGGGCTGTGAACTCTTCGTCAAAATACCTGGTATCAGTCTCTGAGGTGACCTGTGGCTTGAAGGGCGGGCTGAGCTGCAGGAGGCACAGCAAGGGCTAGTTACAGGCCCCAGCCTGCACCCCAGTGCACCCCAACTCGGGAGGCACCAGCCCCTTGCAGTACCCAGACTCCAGTGCCATTCTGAAATAGCAGTGCAGGGGGTGGGCCTGGCAGGGGAGCTGCGCTCACAACCCCATAGGACCACCCCAGGCCTAGCCCAGCAGCAGACCCTTGCCCAGGATGAGAACAATCCCTCCTCTGTGCTCCTCACAGGCCTTCTCAGGAAGAGGTGCACAGAGTGACCCCACCTCCTGGCAGAGGGCAAGCATGTCGGGCAGCAGCTGGGTGGGAAAGAACCCCAGGACCCAAGCATGACTGCCTGGGTTTGGGAGAGGCTAATCTGGATGGACAGGGGCCGCTGGAGCTTCCCCTCTTGTCAAGCCCAGGGAGGGACCGTCCCCTTGGAGGAAGAAGCCTCAGATACCCTTGGGGCCCACCGGTGAGGACCCCAAGACATCATCGTGGCGTCCAGCCTGTGGATCAGGGCTTCTCAGTGAACCCAGGCTCCCTGGTCACAACTGGTCAGGAGGGAGCACTGTTCATGATCCTTACCCTCCAGGGCAGGGCCAAGACACTGGGCAAGTGCCTGGGGCCCTGCCCACCACTGTGGCCTGTTACTGGCACTCAAGTAGACGCCAGTGAGGGTATGCTCAGTGGCAGGCACCAGGCCCCTCCGAAGGCCAGGAGGTGGGCGCCCCCGCCCCACAGTTTTCCTCACAGCCTGGCTCCTTGAGGAGGAGTGGGGAGCAGCCTCCCTAGTGAACACAGGTGAGCTGGCCAGGGCGCGCACGCGTGCCCATGTGGCTGGGTGGGCAAGCATGGGCTGAGTGTGACAGGCACATGCACACGTGTGTGAAGACGTGGACACGGCACCTTCTTCTCATACACGTCTTGCCACACAATGCTGGCGAAGAAGCGGTGCTGCATGATCTCCTTGGCGTCCTCGGAGCCCCCACCAAGCCTGCAAGGACAGGGCTGGTTCAGCGCACGCCCGGCCCGGCCCCGCCCTCCGGGGTGTGCCGGGCAGGGGCCGCACCTCTGCTTGGGGTCCTTCTTGAGCAGCCCTGAGAGCAGGGACTTGGCCTCGGGGCCCAGAGTGCGTGGGAATCTGATCTCCTCCATGAGGATGAGCTCGAACAGCTTCTCGTGGTCCTGGTTGTAGAAGGGCAGGCGGCCGCACATCATCTCATACATGACCACACCCAGCCCCCACCAGTCCACCGCACGGCCATAGTCGTTGTCCTCCAGCACCTGCAGGGAGACACAGCGTCACTACAGGCTGGGGCACAGGGCAGCAGGCACAAGAGGACAGGACGGGGCGCACACCTCAGGGGCCAGGTACTCGGGCGTCCCGCAGAAGGTCTTCATGGTGGCACCGTCCTTGATGCCCTCCTTGCAGAGCCCAAAATCTGTAATCTTGATGTGCCCGTCCTTGTCCAGCATGAGGTTCTCCAGCTGTCGGGGGCCTGGGCTTCAGCACTACCGTCAGACCCCGCCACCTGCCCACCCAGGGGCGCAGTGGGGTCCCACCTTGAGGTCCCGGTACACCACGTTCTTCTCCGAGTGCAGGTAGTCCAGAGCCGACACAATCTCCGCACCGTAGAAGCGGGCCCGGTCCTCCGAGAACACACGCTCTCGGGACAGGTGGAAGAAGAGCTGTAGGAGGCAATGCTGAGGGGCGCAGGGGAGGGGCACCCACCACCCCAAGGCAGGACAGGGCGGGACCGGCCCAGCTCCGGGAGGCTCAGGAATCACCCTCACCCGACAAGCCCGCCATGCACTTCTACCGCGGCTGCCAAGGGCCGCACCCTGCCTACCTCACCACCATTGGCGTACTCCATGACGAAGCAGAGGCGGTCATGAGTCTGGAAGGAGTACTTCAGGGCCTGGAACAGAGCACAGCTGCAGCCATGGCCCTCTGCGGGGTAGGGACAGGTGGGAGCTGTGCACCCCCGGTGCCAGGTACCCAACAGGCACCGAGGTGTCTTCCATGGATGAGTCATGGGCTCTGGGCTTGCATCCAGGGTAAACGATGGGACCTCGGAAGCAGACTGCACCACACTCTGGGGCCACCAAAACTGATCACAAGTTGAAATTTCCCACCCTGATGTTCCAAGCTGTCCGGCCACCTCTACATCTCAGAACACAGGCAGCCTCATCCAAGGAAGGTCACCAATGGCTGGCCTCCCCCAGGTGCTGACCCCAAGCTCAGTGGCTGACTGGACAGGGGCTTCCCCTGAATGCAGACACCCAGCACACACCCTTCTGGACAGGAAGGTTTGCAGAGTTGTGGGCTTCTCCAGCCCTTGGGCAAATGGGTGGAGACCAACGTCACTACCCCTGCCGCTGCATACTGAGCACAGCAAGCACAGCCCATGGCCCACATCCAGCACCATCACACTCAGCCTGCCACGGGCCACATCCAAAGCCCAAGACGACATCTTCCTGCATCAGCCCACTGTGAGTGGCTTCACTCACCGTGAGGAAGGGGTGCCTGGAGTTCTGCAGAACACGGTTCTCAGTGAGTGTGTGGGCCACCTCGTCCTGGAAGGCAGGATCAGCTTAGTGTCTGCTTGCCACCCGTCTGCTCCCACCCGCCTGCCTAACCACCCACCCCACACCCACCCACACCTTGGCCACGATGACCTCCTTCTTGAGGATCTTCATGGCATAGTAGCGGCCAGTGGCCTTCTCCTTCACCAGGATCACCTTCCCGAAGGTGCCCTTGCCCAGCAGCTTCAGATACTCAAACTCGTTCATGGTCTGTGGGCAGCAGGCAGCGCCGTTAGTGCCCCCGCTCCTCACACCTGCCCGAAACCCTCAGTGGCAGGGTGCAGGTGGGCCTACAGGCTCAGCAAGGACACCAGGCCACACTCAGGATGCCAAGTGAGGACCCTGTGCCCTGCAGGGAGCTGGGGAAGTCCAGCCTTACCACACGGTGCTTGGGCTTGGCCAGAGACACCTCCATCTCCTCAGCCCCCGAGTTGTCGCTGGGCGAGCCTGACTGGAACTCCATCAGCTCCTCCTCCTGCCTCTTGAGACCATCGGCCACTGTCTGGATGGCAGTGGTCCACTCCTCCCTACAGGCATCAGCTGAGTCACCTTTGCCCTTGGGCAGTACAGCCCAAGAACCTGGTCTCCACAAGTCTGGAAACCTCCAGGGGCGGGGACAGGGCAGTCCAGCCCCAGTGGCACCGCACCCCAACCCACCCTTCTTCACCTCTGGCTTCAGTTTTCCCAGCTACCGCACACAAGGTGGGGCAGGGCTTGTTTCTAGAATGGGACCGAGCGTGGCTGTGAGCAGCAGACACCATAGTCCCTGGCCCTGTCTGTTTCCAACCTGAGCCTCCGCCCACCGCAGGCCCATGTCCCACCCTACATACCGCTCCTCAGGTGTCTCCACGTGGAACGTGCGCTCAATGACTGTGGTCCACTGCAGGCAGCGGATGATGAAGGTGTTGGGCCTGGGCCGCTCCGTCTTCATCAGCTGGCATTCTGAGGACAGGGCCAGGGAGCATTTTGTGTGCCTGCCTCCCCCTCCCAGCCATGTCTGCACAGCAGCCCACCTGGTCCCAGGTCATCCAGGCCTTCTCCAAGCCTGTTTCCATCATAAGCAGGGCTGGGCCCTGCTGCAGCTGTGACACCCTGCTCTTAAGGCGAGAGGTGTCCCCAAGAGACCCCCTCCCACAGCACATCCTGTCTTTGTATTGGAGCCCCCAACTCATGCCAGGCCTTGGAGAGTAAGGGGCATTGAGGTCCTGGAGCAGGTCTGGGACGCAGCCTGCCCCATCGCACCCGGTGCACAAATGTCTGTGGCTTTTCCAAGCATAGCTGGAGCATCTGGAGAACACACACAGCTGGAGCACATGCACACCTGAAGCACATACATTGGAGTGCATAAACCTGCAGCACACCGGGGGTAGCTACACACCTGGAAGACACAGCTGCAGCACTGCGTCCTCCTTGAGCACACAACTGAAGCAGGCACACTTATAGCATGTGCACATGTGCACCACACACCTAAAGCATATGCCCACCTGCAACACAACACACTTGGGACTACTGTGCACCTGGAGCACACACACACCTGGATCATGGCCACCTGATTTGCACACAATTGTGATACACGCATATCTGCAGCATGGACACCTGGGACTCATGTATGCCTGCAGCACCCCCCCCCCCACACACACACACAGTGGATTGATGGTGAGGACAAAGAGGCCTGAGGAATGAGACTTGTTTGTGCAGAGAGGGTTTCTGGGCAGGGCTTGTAGTGAGGGGCCAGCAAAGGGGCCTCCCACATTCCAGCACCAGGGCCCTGGCAATGTGCAGGGCTGGCGGAACTCCACTGAGTGAGTGAAGAGGCACCTGCCAGGCCTGGGGCCCAGAGGGGGACTGAGCCAGCTCTGTGGGAAGGCCCTGTGTCAACACCACACACGGGAGGGTGGAAAACCTGCCTACCCTGTGTGACAGCACAGAGCCCCCTCCTTCCTCCAAGACAGCCTGTTGGAGGCCACCAGGTGGGAAGCCACATCCAGAGTGGGGTTTTCTGGAGTGTCCAGAATCCACCCTGGGGAAAACTCCTGGTCACGGAGGCCAGCGAAGCCACCCCAACCCATGCCCTGTCTCCTGCAGCACACAGCTGGGCTGCAGCCCTGGCCCTGGCTGGTGCCCTTCCAGAGTCCCCCTCTGCCCTTGCTGGCTACGTTCACTCTGGGGTGTGCTCCAGGTACCTTGCCAAGGCCACTCCTCAGCCATGAAGGCCCTGGTTCTGACTGAGGGGACACTGGACAGAGTTTGGGCATCTCCCTCCTCGATCTCTCCTATCCCAGGGCCACGGACTAGCAGACCACTCAGCCACTGCTGGGCCTGCAGCTGGAGGAGCTTTAGAGGAGGACAGGGTTCAGAGGAGCTGGGCCCAAATAAAGGTCCGCAGAAAGCCCTTTAGCCTGGACCTCTTAGGGCAGGATCTGCTCCTCCAAACTGGGCACCCGGGGCTCACAGCACTGGCTGTGGCCTCCTCCTCAGAGCACAGGTCGGAGACTCGGGATTGGCGATGGTACAACCAGGGTTCCAGAATCTCCTTGCTCCTTTTTCTGCCTGCAGATCCCAAGGCTGAGATTGTTCCACATCCAGCCTGAGCCCCAGGACCAGGGCCAGGAACCAGGACCCAGTGAGGTTGGGAAAGCCAGAGGACCCAGACCCAGGGAGGAGGGACAGAGCTACTTGGAGGTGGGACCATACGGAGGTGCCAGAGTCCAACCCACAGTGCACACTGCACTATACTGCCAACTGCAGCCTCAGACCAATCCCAGAGCCTGTCTTTGGCAGCCCACCCCTCACAGATGTCCCACAGCTGAGCCCTGATCATCTCTGGGTCACCCCTGTACACCTGATCCTGTCCTGGACCAACCCAGGGAGAGCTGGCCATAGGGTGACAACCAGGAACCCAGCATCCCATCTGCTAGGCCCACACAGGCCGGGCTTTCTGGACACCCATGGCCCTCAGCCATGGTGGAGACAAAGGCACCCCACAGACATGGAGGCTCAGGGAACCTTCACAGGCAAAGCCATGACTCCTCCCGGGGGTGGCAGAAGCTGTGAGAGCTGAAAGCCCCCGCCCAGCATCCTGTCTACCCTGCCGCAAGGGTCCCCATGAGACCTGGTGGGCTCCAATTAGTCCCCAGTGCCATAGCCCCCAGCTTCCAAACAAGGGCCCCAGGCGACAGCTCCATCCTGGCCAAGCCCGAGCTGACCAGAGATGACCGAGTCCCAGAGATGACCTCGGAGCCAGCACTGCCCAGCCTGCTCCCCAGGACAGAGGCCAAAGGGGACCTCAGCGGAGGCCTGGCACGCAAAGGGCTCCAGCCATTCCTGCCACACACCATCCCTTCTCCAACCTAGGGCACTTGAGGGACACTTACGTGCCACAGAGAAGTTGTTGAGAGGGGACTCACGCTGGTCCATGTCCTGCGGCCGCTCCTTGTAGCCGATGAAGGTGCCATCATTCTTGAGGAGGAAGTAGCGCGGCCGCCAGGTCTTGATGTACTCCCCTGTGGGCAGACAGGAGGGCCGCTGGGCCGAGTGCACAGCCGGGGAGGGCACTGGACCACAGACAGGCACTCTGGGGACAGACACTGAGAGCGCCCAGCCACGTACCAGGGCTCAGGACCAGAGCTCTGCTATGGCACCCAAGGGCCAGAAAGTGGTGGCTGCTAGTAACAATGGCAGGTGTGGCTACCACCTGGTTGGCCCCTGCCCGAGGATGGAGCCAGTGTGTAGCTCGGCCAGGGGCTCATGGCGGACGCAGGGCCACCTGCAGCCCACCTGGACTAGGCCACAGGGTGTCCACCCCACCTGGGACAGCACTGCTGGCGGCGCCATTTGGCCTGTAGAAGCAGGCCTGGGAGGTTCCTGCAGCTGGGCACCAAGACCAGCCCAGTGCTGACCCAGCCCTGCCCTGGCCACCAGGTACATGGCAGCATTTCCCTCACATTCTGCAGCATCAGCCACACACAGGCACTCGCGAGTGGGGCCGAGAACAGATGTCCTCTGTGATCTCAAGCGACTGTCATTTTTCATACTGACACCCGGAAAAAATGTTTCATTTACATTTTGCCGAGCAAGGAGTCTGAACAACAGGGAACTTACTAATTAAGCAACTTCTTCATCTGGGGGCACTGGGCAGAGGGTGGGGTGGGACCTGAAGGGACAAGTACGCAGGGATGGCTTGGTCCTACGGGGCAGCCTCGCACACCCCAGCCGCCCAGGGTCCCCAAGGAGCAGGTCCCCATTTCCAGGCAGCACCCTCGACTTCCCGTAGACCCCGAGGTTTCACCCCCTGTGGTCCTCCTGCAGGCCACGCCACATCTGGGTGTCCGGGTCGAGGCCCAGGCTCCGGCCTCATGGCCTCGGCCCTACCCTCCTCCCATACCCACCACCCAGTCTCCCCACCCAAGCAGTCTTCACTCTGCAACATCCTGGCCAGAGGGAGATGCACGGTGGACACAAGTGCGGGCCCCCAGCAGGGCCTAAGTGGTTACCCAGATACAGGCTTGGGAAAGGCCGACCAGAGCCCACCCAGGCTACCCCAGCCCCAGATGCCAGCAGGAAGAGCTCCTGTCCCCGTTGCCTGTGAACAATGCTGGGGTCCTTCTGAGAGAACAGCCCCCCTTGCTGCTGGCATACAGCACACCTGCAGCCACCAGGGCACCTGCAGCTGAAACTGGACCCCAGGGTTTCTGGGGGCCATCACCCAGCACAACCCACCCGAAGAGGAGGGCATCTGCCTATCCAGGGTCCCACAGCCCCTGTGGACAAAGCTCCAGCCCTGGCCGTCCACACCTGCCAATCACGTGGCCCCACTGGATGCAGGGCCTGGCTGCGCAGCATGGGCAGAGGTGGAGGGAGCAGAGCAGGCAGGGGGTACCCACCCCCATCCCAGCCCGCCCGCAGCGAGTGCCCACCCGCCGGCACCAGTCTGGAGCTGTCGGCCCCTGATGGAGTACCTCCCATCTCACCAGCTGCCGCTCCCCAGGATGCTAACTGAGCCGGGCGGCTGATGAGCACTGCACCCCGTGCCCCGGAAATCCATCTTGCTCCACCAACTGCCACCCGCCCCTCACAGCCCCGGACCACCACACCAGCACGCAGTCCAACCAATCAACTCCCAGCCTGACCCCAACTCGGCCCCCTCCCAACCCCTGCCCCACCAGCCCTGCCCAGCCATTCTGGGAGCAGACCTGGGGGTGCAGGCCAAAGGTAGCTGTCGCTGGGAAAGACTCCGCCCCCTAGAGAAAAGCCAGGAAGGCCCAAGAGCCTCCGGTTGGAAAGGACCTGGCCTTCCCATTTGCCTATGGGTCCCAGCACTTGACCCCTCCAGAAGAGAAACTGGGTCTCTGCACCCAGACCAGCCTGGACACACAATCTTTCTCTTCATCTCCTGCCTCTGATCCAGCCAGGACATCACTGGGGTGGGAGCAGCTGCGACCTGGCCATGGCCAGCACATTAACAAGTTCCGTCCAGACAGGATTAGAGGAAGACCAGCAGTGCAGACCATCGCCCTGGAGACCAGGAAGGCTACACAAGGGGCAGTCTCTGAGGGCACCTTGGGGTCACAGCAGATGGGACAGGCAGGAAGGGACTGGCCACAAGGCCCCCTTCCCCTCTGTCCTCAGTGTCCATGGAAGGCTACCCATCCAGCCTGACCTCCCTCCCTTGGCCAAGCTGGCTCCAGCTGGGCACTTGTGCAGCCCATAGCCCGCAGGACCACAGTGCCCAGCCTCCACCTCAGGTGCCCTCACAGGGCCCTGCTCTGGATAGATGCGAGCAGGAGGCAGAGGATAAAGACAGGTCAGCCTCCCAAGACGCTGTCCCTCCCCAGGCCCCAATGCTGCCTGAAGCCACAGGTCCACTCCACAGGAAGGACAACCCAAGGTGGCCTAGATGTCAGAGTGGGCTCAGCTCCCACAGGCAGCCACTGTAATGGGATGGCAGTCGAAGGTGTACCTCCTGCCTGCTGCCACAGTCCAGGCAGGCAGAGGTGGGCACCTGCCCTGCACCACCCCTCGAGCACAGGGTGCTCCAGGGCCCAGCTGCAGGGGTGGACAAGGTGAGCCAGGGACCAGGCCCCAGCTCAGGCTGGCAGCAGGGCCCAGACCTCAATGAATACCCCAAGGCCTCAGTATTCCTGTGGTCCCCAGCCAGGACAGGGCCTCTCCAGGCAGGCTCCTCCTGGGCTGGATGCCGGGTTCCATCAAGGATTCAGGAGGGCCTGGTTGCCAAAGCACCCATGGATGGGGCTAGGCCACAGACACATCCCGGGTCTCTCCAGGTGGCAGGAGCACAGGCCTCTCTGAGCCACACTGGCCTAGCCATTGCATCCTAAGTGCCACAGACACCCCGAGTCCCAGATCTTGGGAAACTGCTGGGTAAACACTTTGCCACGCCGTGGTGCAGTGGCAGGCGGCAGCTGGCGGGGCGCCAGGCGACAGCGAGCTGTTTCTCCACAGCAAAGTGAGCCCCAGCAGGCCTGCGGAGCAGGCGCCAGCTGACAGCAGCGACCACACAGTCCCCCGCTGCCGCCACATCCATCGTGTGTGACAGCTGCCAGGCACCCATTTACCTTCTCCAGCACATTGAGCACGCGGGCAGCCTGGCCAGCAGCCCCAAGGCCAGCGGGCAGCACGGCCAACTCCAAGGCAGCCTGTCTGCTGCACCTCTGTAGTGCCCAGCAGGTGCTGGCCATCGAGGGCAGGGCAGGGCAGGGCAGGGAGGGGTCATGCAACCAAAGCCCTGGCCCCACCACCCACTTGCTCCCCAACTGGCCCTTGGAAGGCAGGTGTCTCACCGAGCAAGCTCTGTGGACTTCTCTCCAGCCCACAGTCCCGCCCACCCTCACAGGGGAACCTAAGACTCCCACAAGGGGACACTCGTATTACAGAGAAGCAGTGACCACAGACCCAGGTGCTGAAGGACACAAGTAGCTCCTCACAGGCTCAGGCTCTGCCATCAAGCAGGCATCAACACACGCCCTGTCCTGGGACCCCAGGGAAGGCTAGGTGCCACCAGGCTACCCTCCAACCTTCAGAGGATATCACCACCCCTCCCCACTGCCTCCTCCCCCCTGGAGCTGCCCAGCACCCTCCCCTGGCCAGTGAAGGAGGTGATCCAGATTCCTCCACGCCACACATCCAATCTGTCCATCCGCCACCGAGCCCAGTGATGCCACATCCTTTGTCCCCCAAATCCTCCTACTCAGCCCATACCCATGTTGGTTTATGGTCTTCCCAATCCCAGTGCCTCCAGGTGCCGTCTCTGCCTGTCCTGCTCACAGAGCTTCTCATACTGGCCACCAATCCTGTGCCACCAGCTCCCCTCCACGGAGCTCTGTCCCCACCCCAGACCTGTCACCTATCTGCTGGCCAGGTATAGCCAGACAGCAGGGGGCCCGCCACAGATGGAGGTCCCGTAAGGAAAGGGAATCATTTTGAGGCACTCAGCACCTCGTTCAGTTCAGAGTGGTGCCCATGGACGCACCGCTTCCCCCAGCCCATCGAAGCCTTCAGCAGGGTCAGGGACGGCAAACAGGCAGTGCCGCTCAGCAGGGACAGGAGCCCAGTGCTTCTCTTGGGGCACCTACAGGCCAGGGCAGATTCCCCAGCCCAGTGCAGACAACCAGAGGACACAGAAGCAAGGGCCCAGGGCCTGCCCACTGCCGCCCCCCAGAGCGGACCTCACCACCCTACCTCAGAGCCTACCCTGGGTTCCCCCAGAGGAAGCCCCTCCTGACGCCTCACCGGGCAGGCCCCAGACACCACTTGAAGGAGCTAAGCCTGGGGCTGCAGTGCTGGCCACCCAGACCCAACACCCTGGGGTCCCACCCATACCCCAGCCCCACAGGACAGCTGACTGTGAACCCCAGTGCCAACATCTGCAGACACAGAACTGTTATTTCTCAAGGTTAAAGGAAAGCACGTTCAAAAGCAAAAGAAAAGACGGCAGTGCAGAGGGTGGGTGGCCCCCGGCAAGCGGAGCTGGGCCAGAGCAGGCCCAGGCCCAGCTGGGGAGAGCAGGGAAGACAGGGCAGACGGGGCGGTGGCCTCTGCCACCACACCGGGCAGCCTGGGCAGCAGGCAACAGCCTCCGCTCCGCTGAGGGGGGTGAGGCAGGGTGCTGGCACCAAGCCTGGCCCGGGTGTGCCCAGGCAGGGGGTGCCAGCTTGGCCATGCCAGTTCCCCCTACCTCCCCACCCTGACAGCACTTCTAGGAACTGGCCTGATGCAACCAGCCAGGCCTCTCCCAGGAGCCCAGGAGTCCAGGAGCCACCTGGCTCCACCTCAAATCTCAGCTTCCCTGTGGGACACAAACTCTGTTTCCCACAGGGCTGCAATGGGATCAGGAGGAGTCCAGGACCCAACATCTGGGTGGGTCTCATGGCCTCGTGCCCACTCCAGGAGCACCCCCCACTGGAGGACACCCCTTCCAGACAGGACAACCAGGGCTCAGGGGCCTCTGGATCCAGGCTGGGGACAGCAGTGACCCCATCCCCGGGCAAGGTCGCCCGCTTCCTCTTTTGTTGTTTGTTTTTGAAGGGAGAGTTCAGTGCGCTCACAAAACAGGAAACGCGGGCCCTGCACCGCCGACCCTCGCCACAGCCAGGCTGCTGACCTGCGCCCTCTGCCTCCCCACCCCCCTCCCCGTGACTGGGCCACCAGCCGGGCTGCTGCACCCTGCACACCTCACAGCACAGCTGAGGGCACAGGCTCGAAGCCCCCTGGGGTCAGTGCCCAGCCCCCGGCTCCCAGGATGCCTAGGGCCAGACCAGGGGAGTCCACAGCAGACACTCGCAGCCTGACCAGTGTGCAGCCTCCTGGGTCCAGCTGAGCTGAAGCCCGAATGCTGCCCCCACAAGCAACTGGGTTGGTGCAGGCCAACCGGACCCTCCCCACTGCCCCGTGTCCCCTTGTTCCTGTGTCCTGTGCCCCAGCCGCTTCCCTGGCCCTCTCCTGGGGCAGCTCCTGCTCTGCTCAGCAACGCTGAGGACAAAGGGAGCCTGACTGAGGGGATGTGAGCAGGGCTCCCTGAGGTACTGTCCTGCGGCGCAAGACACCCGCAGGCTCATCCTCATGACCATGGTCCCCCCGAAGCACGGTCGCCCTGTCTCAGTGGCACTGTCTCCCTGGGAGTCCGGTCCCAGGAAGCCCATCCAGCTAGCGTCTACCCCAAGGGGTCACAGAGGACCAGGTGTGGCCAGGCACCCCCAGTGACAGCCCAGAGTCCATGGGGAACACTGGGCATCAAAGAGGACACAGTGGTGACTGCCTTCACAAGAAGCCCCCCGGGAGGGGGAGACTAACAGGCAGGAACACTGGTGCCACCTTCCACCTGGATGCCACCCCATACCTGTGCCACCTATGATGAGGCTGGGAGGGAGCAGGGCTGGCCAGGGCCCTCTCCCCTGGCCTGGGAGGGGAGGCTGATGTCCAGCAGAGCCCCACCCCCCTCCTTACTCCCATTGTACAGATGGGGAAACTGAGGCCCACGGTTGTCCATGACCTTCGCTCTGTAAGGCAATACCATAACAGAGTGACCCAATGGGGCCCCACGCAGCCCTCAGGACACCCCACAGGGCCGGACGTCCCACTCTCCCACTCTGGGCCTCAGCCCCCAGGGAGAGCCCCGGAGCAGGAAATGCCCCAGGAACTCAAGGCCAAGCATCGCCCGGTAATCAATCAAATGGTTGGCCAACCAACAGCAGCCAAGAAGGCAGACTGGGGGCTGGGGATTTAGCTCAGCGGCATAAGCACCTGCCTTGCAAGCAGGCGGTCGTGAGTTCGATCCCCGGTACCAACAAAAAGTTAAAAAAAAAAAAAAAATAAGGCAGACTGCGCAGCCCAGAGGAAAGCAGCATGGAGGCAGGTGGACCCCACACCAAGGCCCAGGCTGCTCTGGGGCACCAGGCGGAGGGAGGGGGCGGCAGGCCGGACGGGGCAGTCACAGGCTGCAGTCTGTGACTGCAGGACGGCACTGACCTCCCAGAAGCTGCCAAGTCGGGCTGCCTTAGTGTGAGCTGACGGCTCCCTCCTGCTGCTTCGCACCCTCTGGAGGTCCTGGCATTGCGTCTCTCTCACCCCACAGCCTCCTGCCTAGTCCCCACAGCTCCCAGACCTACTCTGCTGAGGAGCTCCTATATGTCCCACAAAACCCCATCTCATGATACCAACGTTGGTCACACACCCATCTGATCTGTCCTGGGACCACCCCCAACAAAGACATGGCATCCATTAGCCTGAGGGCATGGTGAGCCCCTGGCATTAGGGAATCACCAGGACTTCCAGAGGAGAAGTTCCAGAGAAAGAAGTGTAGAGGGGCTGGCCAGTGCCCACTCTAGGGCAGGAGGGCACAGCCAGGCCCCTCTTGGGGATGCAGGGATCCCACAGAGCAGGCTGCACCCTGAGTGGTAGAAGCCCCAGCCCCAGAGTCCAGCCTGAGGTGGTGGGCCCTGTGCTGCCCTTGGGAGCCCCGGGCAGTGCCTTCAGGAAAGCCAGGAAGGTGAGCACACCATGCCAGCCCCACCCCAGCCAGTGCCTACCACCAGGGAAGGCAGGCTGGGCCCCAGGCGCCAGCCGGTTAGCCACCACTGACCTCGCTTGTGCAGCCAGCCCTCCTTCACAATGGCCACGTCACTCATGGTGCCTGCAGCCCCCACAGGCCGGGGTGGCCCCAGGGTGCTCGTGGTCTCCACAGTCTCCTCTCAGATGCTCGGGGCCCAGCCCTGGCCGCTGCGTCTGGAAGAAGCGGCAGGCAGGGTGTGAGGTGGCACTGCTGGGGTCTCAGACACACCCCGCCTCCTATTCCTGCTTTTCCCACCCTCAAGGCCTCCGAAGCCGCCTGCCCCACCTTGCCCAAGCCCACCTCCTCTTCCTCCAGACGTGCCCAGTGCCTGGCCACCCTTACAGGCTGGCACCTCTGGCAGAGACCCTGCACACTGGGAGAGCAGAGCCCTGCGGGAGACACTGGCCCTCCAGGAACTCCAGCCCTGCTAGGCCACAGCACCCTGGCCTCAGAATTTGGTTCATCCCGCCAGCCCAGTGCTGGGCGCCTGAGACAAAGACATGCTCAGAGGGTCCCATCAGTGAGGGACACCCAGAGCAGGGTGCTTAAAGATCGACAATCACGGCATTTAGGAGGCCACAGGTGGGGGCACTGTACAATCCCTCACCCTGCAGGGGCCAGAACACACTCTGCCCATCAGTCCACAGCTATCCTTCTGCAAGTACTGTACTCCTAGGCATCCCTCAAAACCCAGTTCCCATGTCACCACCTCTAGGCATCCTGTGAAGGAGCCTTTGTACAGGCCTTTTGTCAGCAGCTCTGTGCTGCCGCTCAAGGCACCACAGGAGATGTGAGGACCAGGTGGCATGCACCCAAACGTGGGTCCTTCTCCAACCATCCCAGACACCCTCCCACCAGTCTCATCTCTGGCCTATTAAGGCTCGAGCTAGGAACCCACAGTGTCACTGGATCACTGTCTTCTGCATCTGTCTCAGCAGGAAGGCCTCAACGCCAGTGTCAAAGGCCAGGACAGGGAAGACCCAGTGGGTAGAGGAAGTGGGCATTCAGCAGGCCCGGGCAAAGCAGGCAGGAGGTCCCCAGCCCAAGGCAGCCACAGGGGGATCTGTGGCCTGGTGGGCGTGGCCTGGAGGCCTGCAGGCTGCCACCCCCACTGCCAGGCCCAAGCCTGCTGTTGACAGTGACAGCTGTTGGAGGCCTGTGCATAAATACATCACACCACACAGCCTGGGTGTGGGACCACACCTCTGGTCCCGGGACCTGGGTGCCTCATGTAGGAATGGGGGCAATACCACTAAGGCCTGAGGCACAATGCCCCAAACAACACCTGGGATCCAAGTCTGGGAGCCCCGTGTCCAGCGGCCACCAATGTACCCGCCCTTCACTGGGGCTGAGGACAGCAGTGACCAGCAGCCACCTAGAGTGAGGTAGGGCTAGGGGCCACATGGCATAGGCCCAGCCCTAGAACCAGCTGGCCCAGGGTGGCTGTCTCGGGTGCCCCCCTGGCTCTCCAGGTCCCCTGATAGCCAAGGTGGGCAGCTCCTCCAGGCCTCGGCATGCAGGAAGCAGCTTCCGGGCCGGCAGGGCCAGGCGCCCTTTGTGGGCTAGCCTGGGCGCCCTGCCACCGCGACAACTTTTCGTCCACGGGAAATGAGGTCTCCTTCCAGGCCCTCCCACGGGCTCGCAGGCCCAGCCTTTCTCCTACCCCAGCCCCGCTCCGCGGAGGCCCGCCGGCCCAAGGCGCCGAGCCCCCGCGCGCCCAGCGGCGCCCCTCTCCCCGGCCGGGCCCGCGCCCCAAGGTCAAGCGGAGGCCGGGCTGGGCGGCCGGCTCCTCGAGCCCGCGCCCTCCGCGCCCAGGCCGCGCTCGGCCACTTCCTGCTCCGCCGCGACCCGGCAGGAACAAAGCGCGGCGGCCACGGCCGGCACGGGGGGCGGCGCACTCACCGGCCGCGTGCGAGCGGGCCTAGCCGGGCCGCGGCCTCGGGCGCCCGCCGCTCCGCATCCCGGGCCGCGCTGGGCGGGACCGCCGGAGGCCGCGGGGCGCGCGCGGGGGGCGGCGCGGGCCGGGCTGGCGCTGCTCGGTCGCCGCCGCTCCGTGCTCGGGCGCCGCTGCGCTGGGCCGGCCCCGCCGCCTCGCCTCGCCTCGCCTCGCCTCGCTCGGTGCCGCGCCGCCGCCGGCCTCTCCCCGCCCTCTCCCCGCCCCGCGCCCGCGCCCGCGCCGCGCCCACATCCGCCTCCGCCGCCCCGGGCGCCCCTAGCGCGCGGCCGGTGGCCAGGGCGGAGCTCGCCGGCGAGGAGGAGCAAGCGCGGGGCCGGGCCGCTAACCGTGCCGCGGGGCTCGCCCGGCCTTGGGTCAGCGCCTGCGGAGCGACTCAGTCCGGTTCGCAGAGGCCTGAGACCCTGCTGGGGTCGGAGCGGCAGCTTATGTGCTATGTCCTCGGGCTGGAGCAGGGAGTGGCCGGCCACTAGTGTCCCCAAAGGAGAGCAGGATGCATGTGGGAGGACCCAGTCACAAACGCGGGTGGGGGTCTTAGCAGGGGACAGAGGAGGGCACACCTGGCCTAGGTCACACCTGAGCCAGTGAGATGCCCAGAGGAGAAAGGGGAGACTCGCGGTGGGGAACCTTTCTGGCTGGACTCGGGTGGACGGGTCTGCAGAATGCCCCCAAAATACCCCCCATTCTTGCACAGGGGCCGCAGTGTCCCCCACCTGTCCCTTGTCCCCCTCTTGGCTGTGGACTGCTCGCTGCCCACTCCCCACACAGAGCGCCCCCCCCCAATATTAACCCTTTAGGGAAAAGACCCCTTATCACGGGTGTGGGGAGTCATTTTTCATCCACAGGTCAGAGTTCAGCTGGGGCTAGGTGGAACACTCAGGATGGAATCTGCAGCTACAGTTGGGGCATCCCTTGCCTTCTGGACCTGCCAGAAAAACTCCCTGAGTACTGTCTGGGGTATAGGGCACCCTCCCGGCAGGCATCAACTCAGATCACAGCGTAGATGCCTGTCCATCCCTCACCCGGAAAGCCCTCCACTGCCTCCCTGCCTGGTCCCCTGTGGCTGTCCCATGGGCTGGGTGGCCTACCAGTGGCCACAGAGCCAGCAGGGCGCCCTCTTGTGGAGATGCAGCAGTGCCCGCTGCTTTCTGGTGGGAGCCCAGGAGGCATCCCCACCTGGTGGCTGCAAATCCCACACCTGCTGTCACCCAGCATCCAGGTGGCACCCAGTCCTGGCTTCCCTCTGTGTGCACCAGTGCCCAGGCAGAGTCTCCCAGTGGGAAGGACACCCCCTCTTCTGTAGCCTCCTGGGAAGAAGCAGAGCCTCTCCTCTCTCAGCAGCCCTGCGGACCCTGACCGTGGCAAGGTGAGGGACCAGCCTTGGGCTGACCGGCCGCTCCTTGGAGCCAGGTGTTCCTAACAGAAACTGCAGCACTGGTCCCTGCCTCCTGGCCTGTCGCCTTCCACAGCTGTCAGCCCTCGAAGGACCCAGGGCTCCATCTGCAAGGTCTCAGCAACAGCTGCAGGCTAGGACTTGGGCAGCTCCCAGGCCAGATGGAGGCCCTGGTCTGGACAGGCTCTGCCCACACTGCCACCCCCCATGGGGCTCTGTGACTGCCTCCTGCCACTGCACGAGTCGGTGTGGCAGGTGGGACCTGAACACAGATCTTCAGGAGCGCACTGGCCTCTCTTGCTCCCTGCCTGCTCTCTGTCCATGCCAGCTGGGCAGGGCCCGCAGGCACTGACCTCTTTGCTTCTCATGACCTCTTGGTCCTGCTAGCCATGCAAGGCAAGCTGGGAGGCTCTGCTAGACAGCAGTCAGGGAGGAATTGCTGCTGAGGGTCCAGAGGGTGTCACCACAGTACAGCCACATGCACCCAATGGATACTACTCGGGAGAAGGCCTCAGGAGCCCAGGAGGAATGCCCTGGCTAAGGACAGGACCTCTGAGCAGAGACAAGCACGAAGGGCCACCAAGGGCTCTGGGGATGAGTCTTCTACGACTGAGTGACCAGCAGGACAAAAGCCCTGAGGTTCACATTCGAGGAGACTTGGGGAGGCACTCAGCTCCCCCATTTTGCAGCTGGGAATTACCAAGGATCGCAGGGATAAGAAGGGTAGGGGCAGGGCTGGCCTCAAGAGGGGCAGCCAGACAGGCTCTATCGGACCTGACCCAAACCCGGCTATTGAGGATATACAAAGGAAGGGTCCTAAATAAAAAATAGACAAAATTAAAAAACAAAGGAAGGGTCCTCTTGTGGGAGTCAGGATCTGCTCGCCCGAGGGCTGCATGTCTGGTCTGTTCCAGGAGTCCCCATTGCATTGTCAGATTTAGGAAATAAAAATGCAGGTGCCCAGTCAAATTTGCCTTTCAGGTAAACCCAGAATGTTTTAATATAAGAGGGGAGCTTTCCTTTCCAGGAACTTTAGATGTGGGCTTCAGGATCTTGGGCAGCCCCCCCCCCCAGGTATGAAAGGTCCACTGGGGACCCTCCTGAGCTGCCCTGGGGATCCCTATCGCTCAGCCAGGTACTCCTCTCCCAGTCCAGCGATCAAAGCTGGGGGCTCCCTAATCCCCACTGACTGTCCTTTGTGATCCGCTCCCATCCAGCACCCACACACTCATATGAAGGATCCTTTCCCACCCCCAGCCACCCCCAGCCTGGGCAGTGCCCCCTTTCGGCATGTCCTGCATGCTTGGGCTCCCCAGCAATGTGAGTCGGTAATTCCAAATGAGGCTGGTGGGAGTGGGACCCTGGCTCAGCAATTTGACACCTGTAGTATGGCTTTGAGCATGTCACCCCTCCTTCCCCCAAAGAGGATAAAAACAAGAGCAGCTAATTAACGGGACTAAACTGTGACTCCGCACGGCCTCGGACAGCGCCCCCAGGCTGCGCCCAGGGAGAAGGCGCCGGGGCTCTCCAACCCCATCCCTCAGCCGCTCACGGGAAGAATCCGCGTCTCTTCGAATCCTTTCCCACCTGGATACCTGGCCTTCTCCGTGTCCCCATTTGGGTCGCGGTCCCCCGCCCACCTCTGTCCCTCCGCTGTGCCATGTGTTCCCCCAGACACCTCGTCTGTCCGGAGGGGCTCGACCTGTGCTCCGGGTCACCCAGCTTAGCGCCCCTACCCCGACTCAGTCCAGGGTCAAGGAAGGTGGGGATTGCCTATGCTAGACTTCCGGATCGAGACTCCACTGTCTGGCGTGGATAAGGAGCAGCATCCAAGAAGGCAGTGTCTTTTCTTAAGGCGTACGAAGCCCCTCCCACAGCCCTCTCCCTCTCCAGATCCGGCCTCTCCAGGGGTCCCGGGACCGAGTCCGCCGACCACCCCTGGGCGGGCACTTCGACGGCGACCTCTGCACTCCAGTGTGGTGGGGGCCCGAGGGCGAGGCGGGGGGCCGGCCGGCAAGTATCGCGAGAGCCCTGCCCCGCCGCGCCCCGCAACCCCTCCTCCCGCAGCGCCCCTGCCGGTTGCGCGCGGGGCAAGCCGGACAGGACGAACCGGGGAAGGGTGACGCGGTGACCTCAGCGGCTCTGCCGCACCGGGAAGTCCCTCGGCCCGCCTCCTTCAGCCTGCGCCCGGATGGCGCTGCCTCCCTCCCGGGCCGGGGCGGGGCGGGGCGAGCGGCGGGGCGGGGCCGGCAGGGGTTGCGGGAGGCGCGGGGAGCGGGGTCCGGCTCCGCCCGCCGCGCCCCGCGCTTCGTTGCCATAAAGGGGGGCCGCGCGGCGTCCGGCGCGGGGCGGCGTCGAGGGGCGCTTGGGCAGGCGGGTGGAGAGGAGTTCGGGGTGGCAGGGGGCGCTGGCTCCCGCGGTGGCGCGCCGCTGTTTACTTTCGGGCGAGTTTTTCCGGCTCGCGGCAGGTGCCCGGCGGCTCGGCTCGTCGCGCGCGGGGATGACGGCGGCGGCATGGAGGTCCCGGGGCACGGCCGGCGCCTGCTGGGCCGCCTGAGGCAGCAACGAGAACTCGGCTTCTTGTGCGACTGCACCGTGCTGGTGGGCGACGCGCGCTTCCCCGCGCACCGCGCCGTGCTGGCGGCGTGCAGTGTCTACTTCCACCTCTTCTACCGGGACCGGCCCGCCAGCGGCCGCGACACGGTGCGGCTCAACGGCGACATCGTTACGGCGCCTGCCTTCGGACGTCTTCTGGACTTCATGTACGAGGGCCGCCTGGACCTGTGCAGCTTGCCCGTCGAGGACATTCTGGCTGCCGCCAGCTACCTGCACATGTATGACATCGTCAAGGTCTGCAAGGGCAGGCTCCGGGAGAAGGACCCGGCGCGGCCCCTGGGGGCCCCTGCTCCAGGGGCCAAGCCGTGGGCCCAGTCACCGTGCCCCCTGCCAGCGTGGACTCCGGACCTCTGCAATGCTACTCAGACAGCGAAGATCCCCGCAGCGGGAATCAAGACTGTGCTCTGTCTGCCAACATCCAGGTCTGCCCCTCGGCAGGCCCCACGAGAGTCGGACCGAGCCCTGGACCTGTCGCTGAAGCCCAGCCCGAGGTCGGAGCCGGTCCAGACACCCTTCTTCAGCAGCAGGAGGCAGCCAGGCGCTCGGCCTCTGGTAAAGGATGAGCAGGTCTTGCCCTGGGAACCGAAGGAGAACCCCCGCAGCACCCTGCAGCCGCCCTGTGCCCCTACAGCCCAGCGCCTGCCCCTGCCCCTGGACTTGGAGCTGCTGCCCTGCCGCGGGGCGGCCCGCCAGAAGCTGGAGCTGGGTTCTAAGCTGGTGGGGGGCAACTCCGAGGAGCTGGATCACCGAGAGCGCCTCTGCATCTGCCCACTGTGCTGCAAGCTGTTCCCCAGCACCCACGCTCTGCAGCAGCACCTCAGCGCTCACTTCCACGAGCGGGACCGCACCCGGGCCAGGCTCTCACCAGACAGCGCCGTGCCCACCTGCCCGCTCTGCAGCAAGACCTTCTCTTGCACCTACACGCTAAAGCGGCACGAGCGGACACACTCGGGGGAGAAGCCCTACACATGCCTGCAGTGCGGCAAGAGCTTCCAGTACTCGCACAACCTGAGCCGGCACGCTGTGGTGCACACTCGGGAGAAGCCACATGCCTGCCGCTGGTGTGAGCGTCGCTTCACACAGTCGGGGGACCTGTACCGCCACGTGCGCAAGTTCCACTGCAGCGCCGTCAAGTCCCTGCTAGGGTGACAGACCCTTAGGCTGGGTGGGACCAGGGATGGAGGTAACCAAGTTTGGAGACATGGGCCTCAGGGGTCCACCTGGTATAGAAAGGTGCTGTTCCCCATCTCCCAGCCAGGTTCTGGGACAGAACTTGGGCTTGGATTTCTCAGTGTGGGTGACACAAATGTCCTGTGTCCAGGGACTTTCTGACCACTGCGCAGGGTGCCTCTTGAGCCTGGTTCCTTGTAGGCAGTGGCTCACATGTCTGAAGTCATTGGCAGGGCACCTGGAAGAAACAGGCCGCCTGGTGGGTGGCAGCAGGAGGCCCTGCTGGAAAGACCTGGGCATCACAAATGCCTGCTGAAGCCACCAGCGCACAGCTGGTATCATGAGCTGCATCCCTGGTGGGGACCCCGAGGCAACAAGAGAGTCAGTGTCCCTGGGGTGGGACTTCAAGAGCTTGTGACTCTCCCCTCACTGTAACTCTGGGCGTAGAAACTGGGAATTTGGAAATGAATTATCTTTGGATCCAGCAAAATGCTTTCTGAGGCCTCCAAGTGACTGCCTGTTGGCAGTGGGCCAAGTGCCAGGCCAGGGAGTTGACCCCAGGGTCTCTCCTGCCTGTGGGAGGTCTCGGGGGCCTCAGGCATTTTTGCAGCAGGAGCATGGGGTTACCAGGAGTGATGTCTTCAGGGATTCCCCTGTCCCGTGGGGCAGGGGTGGGCACTACCGTCACATGGGGAGGGAACCTGGCATCCCCTAGACCGGAGCCACAGCAGCCCATTTAGTTCACAACCACTGGCGTCAGAATGGACATGCCTGCTGCATTTGGAGTCCCTTGGGCCACCCTCATCATCAGTCATGCCACTGGGACCTTAACAGTTGTAAGCATGGGTTAGGTGGAGTGAGGGTGCCCTGACCTGTAGGGGCACAGCAAGTAGCAGAGCTGCCCGGACACCTGCTGTTTCTGCTGTGGTTGGATAAGGCACTGGGACAAAGTCTGGCTGAGTCTCAATCATCGTCTGCTTTTAACACTTGATGTTGTATTCATTTGTCTGTTGGACTCAGAATGGAATGACCTTATCAGTGAGGGGACAGACCACAGTCCACTTTCTTGTGGTGCCTGTGCTCTCCTGGTGTCTGTGCAGCTAACCTAGAACCCCAACCACTGTAGTCCTGGAGAACTGAGGTGAGGGGACACTTCCTTCTGGCAGTCCTGGCTCCTGAGCCCACCGCACAGGGCCCAACACAAGTTCTGTGCTCTAGGTTTGCATGTATGTTCGGCACCCAGCAGGGCTGATGGAGCCCGCAGCCAGCAGGAGAGCAGCTGCCACTAACAGGGATGCAGGCTGTGTCGCTGGCCTCCCTGAGCGCTTTCCTGTGGCAGGGGCGCCCGCCCTGAGTAATCAACATTAGGTTTGTTGTCTTTGTGCGCAGTTACTGTGACGTGAATGTGAAGAGAACGATCAGTTTCAATTTTATAGCTGATGGTTCAGATAAAATATGCACACATACACATGCATATGTATCTAAGATACTGCTTTGGGAAAGAGATGTGTGGAATGAGCTGTGGAAGGAGCCTGCCTGCTGGGGCAACTGGAGAGTGACCCTGGGAGACAGATGCTCCTCCCCGGGTGCTGCCTGGGCCTGGCTGGCTGTGGAGATGAGTGCTACGTCCTGTGTTCCCACACCAGGCTCATCACGATGCTAGTATAATAAAGGCTGCCCAGGTTGAAATGTTAGGTCATCCCTGGGGTTGGCAGGGCACAAGGGGTGGACACCACTGGCTAGGACGGAGGGCCAGCAGGGGTGGGCATTCTGGGAGCTGTGCCAGATGCCACACGTGCTCCTGCAGGGCACAGGAGCAGTGTGGCAAGGCAGGTGACCAGCACACCCTCTCTCTGTTGGAGGTTGGAGAAAGGAGCCAAGAAGGGCAGGCCCTGTGAGGAAGAGCTAGGTGCAGGCTAGGACAGTAGGCTGGAGGAGGTGAGTCCTCCTGACTTCATGATTGGCATCTCCTCCCTCCACCCCTCCCACCTGCCTCCCTCATGGAGGATCCAGATTCCTGTAAGCTTCTTGTGCTCAACACTGTCCAGGCCCTCCTGAGTGGGTGGCTTTGCAGACTTGGCCCCTTGGGGTGAGGTGAGCTGGCTGGCTTCCCTACCCCACTACCATGCTGCCTGACATGTAAATAGGGGCAAGGTATCCCTAGCTGTGTCCCTGGGCTTCCCTCCCTTCCTGGGCAGCTGGGAGGGAATGGTCCTTCCCAGGCTAGAGCCTCCTGTCAACTCAAGAGAGCCCCAGTGGCTGGACTAGGCTCAGGGCAAGCAAGGCTATGCCTGCCAAAATGTCCCCAGGGATCAGGCTGGGTGGGGAATGGGCCAGTCTTGGGCCACTTCCTGTGGCCTTCCCAGGCTTGGGTCCAGATGCAAATCCTTGTCCCCAGCCACTCCCCATCTGGACCCCTACCATGTCCTACAGGGAACCTCTCTTTTTCCCTGTTGAGCACATGGCTCAGCCTGGGCCTGCTAGCTAGGAGGAGGAGGTGGCAGCTGCTGAATGGCAGCCTGGGGAGGGGCTTCCTAGGCCTGCATCCTCCCCAGCCTGGCACTGCTCTGCCGAGGTGAAGCTGGCCAGCTCCATTGCTGGGCATCATGGACCCCTGACACCCAGGAGGGCACCCAGCCTTGACCTACTGGCTGAGTGATAAACTGACACACCCTAGAGGTGACCAGTATGGGCTTGGAAGTGACCTTAGTCCCAGAATTCAACTTCCTTTGGGAAGGTTAAGACACAGCTGTGCCTGTGGTACTGGGCACTTGGCTGCAATATGGTCAGAGGCTTGGGGCCTCTGCTAGGACAGGGGGGTCAGCAGGGCAGCAAGAACTCAGAAAGTGTGCAGAGGTGTCCTGGAGGCTCCCAGGTACCCTCTCAGGACTTCCAGGCAGACCATACAGAGACAGGTGCAGGCCAGCTGTCCCCTGCAAGGACACTGTGAGCAGGTGTGGGTAGGTGTGCAGCCCAGGTGCAGTGTAAGATACACCTGGGGAAGGCTGCCAGATGTGAAGTGGTACAAGCTGGGAACTGCCCACCCTTCCCCATCTCCTCAGCCCTTAGCCTTGGGGACCACTGAGCTGCCCACTGCAATATGCGCTGGTCTCAAACCTTCCCAATATTCATAAATAGGGGGAATCCTTTCCCAGCACAGGCTGCTTCTGAGGACATGCCAGAGAGTGTAGGACACACACAGGGTGTGGGTATGACCCACCATTGTCAAGAGGGTGCGCACCAAGCCTGTTTAGCCCTCTACTCTGGCTGTCCCTTAGAGACTCTCTCCCCACCCTAGTCCCACCTTCTCTGCACCAAATGCCCATGCTTTGCATTTCAGTTATGGTCGTCAGCCACCATCATGTCTACCACCATCTATCTTCTCCCATGCCGCCAGTGCCTACACTGCACCATCTTCCCCACTTCTGCCCTCACCATCCCCATCATAGGCCCAGCCCGAAACTCAGGCAGACAAGGTCCTGGTACTCCCTCCTCCTGGGCTGGCTTCACACCATTGCCTCCAGCTGGTCCCCAGAGGCTCCACTTCCCTGCAGGGTCCACCTGTGCCCAGCAGGTGGGGACATCCCAGCCCCGCACTGCCACCCTCTGGAGATCGGTGTCTTTGGGGTCCTCCACCCTGGCTGCCTCTCTGCGGGTCCCTGGTAGGTGCCCCTCCTCCAACTTCCATGTGTCTCAGCTCCCCCGCTCCTGACTGTGGTTCAGCCCCCTCATTTCCCGTCCTCTGGAACCTGAGGTTTGAGCATCCTGACTCCCAGCACCAACCCTCTGCCCCAGCACAGCTGTGGACTTGCTGGCCTGCACCTTTCCCGCCTGCCCCTCCCCACCTTTCTTCCCTCCTACCCTCCTTGCCCAGAGTCTGCCGATCTCTCCCTACCCAAGCACACCGGAGCCCAGCTCCACCTCCCAGACCAAGGACAGTGTCTGCCTCCCTCATCATGAACAGCGAGCATGAAACAGTGGAAGGAGACCTGTCGCCTGCAGGAGAGGCTGCTGTGTGTGGACGAACCCTGGATGATGATGACACATTCTGGATAGAAATGTTCCTGTTAAAAATGACTTGGGGGGGGGGGCTGGGGATTTAGCTCAGCGGCATAAAGTGCCTGCCTTGCAAGCAGGCAGTCGTGAGTTCGATCCCTGGTACCGATAAAAAGAAAAAAAGAAAAAAAAATGACTTGAGGGCTGGGGTGTAGCTCAGTGGCAGAGCCTCACTTACCACACATGTCACTTCCACCCCACTTCCACTGCAGGCAAGGGATGGCCAGGACAGGGCTTGGACCCCTCTTGGGGCTATGACAGCAGCAGGGAGCTGGTGGACTTACAATTGGTTTCTTATTGTTTGAAATCTTCCATACTGGGCTGGGGATTTAGCTCAGCAGCATAAGTACCTGCCTTGCAAGCGCGCAGTCATGACTTCAATCCCTGGTACAAAAAAAAAAAAAAAAAAAAGAGAGAGAGAGAAATCTTCCATATTAAAATATTTAGAGAGGAAAAATGCACAAAGGTGCCATTTTGCATCAGATTGACAAGATAGAAATGTTGCATCCTAGTCAGTTTCTCTGCTTTTATAAAACACTCAGAACAGAAAGGCCAAGGTCGGGAGCCAGTACCTCACAACCCCTGAGCACAGACTGTGCTTGTCCATCCTCCTACTGACACAACACCAGGCCCATCCTGGGGCTCCTCCCTCGTGACTGCATCCATGACCCAGTCACCTCTCCAAGCCCTATTCACATCAGTTTGGGGGACAAGGCACTAACACTGAAGGACACGTTCTTGGTGAGGCTGTGGGCTGAAGGCATCTCTGGGCGCTGTGGGCACACATCCAACTTGGAGGTCCATTCTCCCATCTCTGTCCACACTGCCTGGGCATGAACGCTTGGACCCCACAGTCCCAGGAGTCTGTCCTGCAGATGAATGCAAGAGACTGAGGTCCACTCGATGGAACACTGTGCAGCACACTCAGGAAAAGCCTGAGTCTGGGCCACAGTGCTGTCATAAAAATGAACGGTCTCTGTATTTGCAGAAGCTGTGAGATGATTTCCAAGAGAAATTCTGAAGCGAAGGTATACAGTGATGAAGAAATTGATCCTTCGTTCTTTTCTCAATGTAAAAATAGGGGAATCTAGCATGGTCCATACATTTACATGTGTATACAATATTTCCCGGCAGCTGTCACAGAAGTTCCTGTGGGTTGTGTATAGGCAAGGAAGTTGGTGGCTGGGAGATAAGGACCAAGGTGACCTTCCAGCTTCCCAGCTCCAGTACCAATCACTGACTACCAACTCAGTGAATTAGGCTGTATTTTACAACATCTTCCTTTATCCCATGTCTTGCTCCATTTTCCTGCACTTGCCAAGACTTGTCATAAGAGTGGCCAATTCTGGTGTTTTAAATTTCTTCCCCCGCTAAGAATTATGTTTCAGTCTTTGTTCTCTGTCATTGGCAGACAGATGCTGGGAGCTGGAACCTGGCTCGGGGGTACAGCATATGCCTTTCACGCTCGAGGCTCTTCCCCTGATCTTCACAGAAGAGAGAGGACAGGCATGGACAGCTCTGCTACAGTCCACACTCCCCGCCCACCCACACTGCCCCCCACCTTATACCACACTCTCAGGAGGCCATGTCAGCAATTTCCTGTGTACCCTCTTTTTGCAAAGGCAAGCAAATGTCACTCCCATTTTTACCCCCAAAAGGCAGCACAGCAGATACTATCTAGAGATGCTCTGGGGTCCCCATCAGGACTGTGCCCTGCACAGTGTGTTCCCTTAGTGGCGCCCCTTGCCATCCCGGTCCCTTGCAGCCTAGCCACTGTTGCTACACCATGACAGTTGCCACACAGCATCTCAGTGCTGTGCCCACTGGCATCTCCCTTAGGAGATTCAGTCTGCCCTGGGTCCCTTCACTGGGATCAGCACTGCTCACATCTGCCAATTGGGAAGTCACTCTGACGTTAGAGAATCTGTCAGCTTTTCCTCAGCATCTTCCGTGGTTTCACTTATTTTAAATTTGTGCCTTGACTGCTTTAGTCTGAGGTGGCAGAGCATGAAGGCCCAGCTCTGCGACATCGTTCATTGACAGCAGACAGTGTAGCCCTTCTGTGCAGACTAAGGAGGCAGCGGCGTGGGCCCCACACTGCACTCTGGCTGCTGGACAGGACTCTGGGGACAGCTCCCACAAGCAGGACAGCTTGCACCTCCTGCTGTAGCTTAGCTCTGGAACGGCCTCCAAAGCCTCATGCATTCATAGGGGAGCTTTGGCCTTTCAGACGGCAACTGGATCTTGTGTGCTGCGTTCATCAGTGGATTCCTCCACGAAGAGTTTCAAACCCCATTCCTGCAGGGCAGCGGCTGGGTGGAGGAGGAGTCACCTCCCTCCCCACTCCTCCCTTCCCTTTCTGCTTCCTGGAAGTGATGGGGTAAGCGCTTCTCCTCAGTCCCAGCCCTGCCACCATGCTTCTAGTAGCCGGCCGATATGGGGTGAAACCAAGCTCAAATTAACCTCACCTGCTTTAAACTGCAGGGTCAGGTATTGAATCCCAGAGGTGAAGAAACCTGATGGAGCTGGAGACCAAGGCCTTCATGGCGACCACAGGTTCTCTGCAAAAGGAAGGGCAGACATCCTTCTTCCCTTTCATTGCATCCAGGTAAAAAGCTTATTGGTTGGTGCCACCCACACTAGGGGTGGGTCTTCCCCCCCAGTTTGCTGACCTACGTGTCAGTCATCTGCACACACTTCCATAATTTGACTAATCTGTTTGGTAGTTCTGACTCAAGTCCAGTTCACATGTCCTAATTCATGATCCCAATTCCAGACCTGCTAGGAGCTGGGCTGGGATGGGAAGACTGCTTAGCAGGGGCTGCGGCCACCAAGAGGTGTGGCTGCCATCAAGATACTGCATTGACATGGAGAAGGATCTAGAAAAGCTACCTCAAAGTCCTGGTGCAAGAGGCTCCATCCCCATCCTGGAGCTCTCTTAGGAGGTGCTGGAGCCTTTAGGACCTGGGCCAGGGGGCGCTGGACAGAAACAGGCGATGCTGCCCCCATCCCACTTTCCAGCTGCTGTGAGGTAAGCACCTTCCACTGACACAGTTCACACCGTGATGTGCCACCTTGCCACTGCCCCCAAAGCAACAGAACCGAGCAACCAGCGGTGGGGCTCCCACCACCAGCCACCACGGATTCCTTCCTGAGTGAATGGTGTCAAGCGTGACGTTACAGTGTGGAAAGCTGACCTGCAGTCTCCCATTGGCAGCACAGGCCGGAAGCCAGGGGCACAGTGTGCAGGGTCCACTGTTCACCTGCCAGGGGTTGGAGTGGGCTCAGAGCTCCAGGAGCAACATCCTCTAGGGTTAAAAGTCAGCCAGAAAGTAAGACCCCAGGGATGACCAGGCCGGCTGGCAGACACTGACCCTGGAGAACTAAGAGCCACTGTTGTGGGCGTGGGCTGGCAGCTGCCCTTTGGAGGTCTCCGGAATAAACCAGCTGAAGCTGACTTTTGTCCTTAGAGGACCAGGAGCTCTGCTCACATGGAAATCACCAGGATTTGGGGAGGAAGAAAAGGCCACATCCCAGCCTCAGGTACTGCTGGGGCACACGTCTTGCCATCAGTGAGGCGTTGGTGATGGGGCTGCCCTTGGTTGAGAGATGGGTTTATTTTATTTTATTTTATTACTAGAGATGGAACCTAAGCCTTTTGCACTGAGCTACATTGCCAGCCTTTTTAATTTTTTAAATTTTGTAAGTGTTTTCTTAGATGGTCCAGGCAGGACTCGAACTTGTCGACTTCCTGCCTGAGCCTCCTTGAGAACCAGGATTGCAGGCAAAGGCCACCACATCTGGTGAACAGTGGGCATCCTAAACTCCCTGGCCAGGGCTGGGGATTTAGCTCAGCAGGCATAAGTGCCTGCCTTTCAAGCACATGCTCATGCTCCCTGGTACAAAAACAAACAAACAAACAAACAAACTAAACTCCCTGGCCATGGGGATATTCGAACATTCTGGACCCTGCCTGAGGTGGCCCCGAGGATGGAAAGGGGGGACTGAACAGTGCACAGGGAGTTCAGCTGCCACAGAGACCAGGTAGACAGGCAGCGGGATGGGTTGGGGAGGGAGCAGGATTGAGGGAGGGGTGGGGTGATGGGTGACTGAGCCACAGGGTATGCCAATCACAAAACTAGGTTTTGCAAAACAAAAAGGATTTCTTTGGGGGTGACCAGAGTGTGGAGATGGGAGTGTTGTGGAAACCGGTACCAAATGGAAAGAAAGATGCCTTGCACCAAGGAGCTGGAAGACACACTATTTATTATGCCGGTGGGCTGGTGGGAAGACAAGTTCCAAGTCAGATTTGGGCTTTGCTTATATAGGCTTGTAAGCCGAAAGTACAAAAGCCGATAGTGAATTGATTACAGACTATGTCATATGTTGTTAGGCAAATTGGGTAGATTCAGTTCGAGGACCTGTTTATCATAAGGCGGGAGAGTCGAGGGAGTTGGGGCAGGAAGTGGGTGAAATCGTGTATGTCCTTGCCCTTGGCTATGCTACCCAGGCCTTGGAACAGGTTAGTAAAACAGTCTATATTTTTAGGTAGGAAAACAGAAGCGCTGCAGCTGGACTGGGTCAAGCTGACCTGGACCGGACTATCTACAGACAGCAGCTGGATGCAGTCAATCAAGGATAACTGGATTTGGTGGGCTAGTTATGGGGGGCAGGATGAGCACATCTTGTCTCAATATGATGTTAATTGCTAGTTAGTTTTAAAATGTTTTATTTTTTGCACAGCACAGCAAGTCTCAAATGGGCTCCTGGGATAGGGACACACATCACCCGTTGCCTTTGTGGCCCAACTGGGAGGGTTCTCTTCCCCCAGCCAGAAGCAGACGGGGAGCAGGGTGTGAGTGTTGAGAGTGGGGGGCATCAGGAGAGCTAATCCCGGAACCAAGGCCAGGGAGCTGTCAGATCGCTCATGTCACAGGACACAGGGACACATGGGACAGCCGGGGGCAGCACTGTGAAGGAGGGACAGGTGAATGTTTGGGTGGGGTGGCAGGCGGGTTGGGGGCTGCCCGGGCCCTGTAGGATGCGGTTAGGGCTGGGGCCAGTGGCGCTACAGAACAGAGGTGTGGAGGCTCAGGCAGGCCGGTAGCTGGTGTCCTCCCAGGGTGAGGGGGTGCGGGCGAACCTCTGTGTGGCGGTGATGCCAGAAAGCCTGGCCCCAGCCCTGCCTGTTCTCCACTCAGGAAGGTGGCAGATGGGCGGGCGGTCATAAGCCTGGCTGGCCGGATGGGATCTCGGAGCAGAAAACCAGGGGCTGAGGTCTTGGGCTGGGGTCAGGGGTGGGCGTGCGGAAGTGGGACGCGGAGTGTGAGGAGGCGGGTCGAATGCGGTGTAAAGAGCTCAGGGTCACAAGCGGAAGATCCGGGCGGTGTCCCAACCCAGGTCCCCGGGCCAGGAAACCCCGGCCCTCGTTCAGGGACTCATCCACTTCAGGGTCGCCCTCTGGAGGCCGCGCCTCGGGAAAGCGTGTGCGTCCCAGGGCTCAGCGGGTTGTGGCGCGGCCGGGCTGAGCTTGCGCGGCGCTGAGCGGCGCCAGTGCTTCCGGGTGTCGCAGCCGCGGTCCGGAGCCGGCGCGCCCCTAGCGGCGGAGCGCACCCTGCCCAGGCTCCTCCTCCTTCTCCGCGGTGTGCGCGGGTGCCGCGCTCCTGCATCCAACCGGAAGTCGCGGGGCAGGAGAGGCTAGGCCTGCGGGGTCCCTGGAAGGGGGCCCCGAGGCCACGTGCGAGATCCGTCCAGCTAGGGCTGGAGATCCAGAGGAGGGAGTTGTGCGAGGGCTGAACGGGCCGGGGTCCTGGGAGACGCGGAGGTCGGAGCAGGCGGAGGAGACCCCGCCGGGTCTGCGCCCTAGGTGGCACCTCGGCTGGACCCTTACGCGGCAGTCGTCTCCCGCGGGATTCTCGGCTGCGATGCAGCCGTGTGCTCTGCTGTGGCCCAGGGCTGAGCCTCTCGGGGGCGCCAGAGGCCGTGGTCTGGGCAGGCGGTGCGGCGGCTGGGTCTGGAGGACAGGGGTGGTGACCTAACTGCAAACTTCCTCGTCCTTCTTCGGGGGACCTGGGAGGGCTCCAGCCGGCTGGCCGCAGGGTACTCAGGGTCGACCCCAGCCTCCCGTGCCTCTCCTGCCCTTACAGCAGCCTGCTTGTGTAAAAACACTGAAGTTTGTGGTGTGCGCCTCCTTTGAATGAATGTTGGCGCTTGAACCCCCCTCCACCCCCACCCACACACACACACTCTGTGTTTGGAGGTGGGGCGGGGAGGAGTGAAGCCCAGCACAGTCCTGGACCTGTGACCCCTTGCAGACGGCGCATCTGCTGCCACCTTTGTTTGGGACTGCAGTCCCAGAACTGTCTGTAGGAAGTCACACAGCGTGTGGAATTTTATGCTAGCAGGAACGGACTAGGACATGCGTGTTTCAAATGTGTGTGAATAAAGATGTGCTAAAAATCATGCTGTTTGTTTCTTACCATGCAGAGACATAGTTACGTATGGTACTGAGCTCAAATCAGGTAAAGCCAGGCACAGTGGCATGTGCCTGGATACCAGGTATATAGGAGGCTGAGGCAAGATCACTTGAGCTCAGGTATTCAAGGCAACATAGTGCTGACCACTCCCTGTGCAGGCCCAGGGCAGCCACCGCTGCCTTAGCCTGCCTACATCAGTGGCACTGTGTGAGAGCCTACTGCGTGCGACACTTTCTGTTGTTGTGACAAAAAATATCAGGAACCTGCCAAGGTTCCGATTGTCTGTATGGAGGGTATGGAGAGAAAAACAAAAAACAGAGACAACTTGAGTAATACAAGAATGGTTGGGAGGTCAGTGTCTCCCGATGGGGTCCCCTCGACACTCCAGAGGAGGTGCTATTTTTTAGGTGTTTACGGTGTTAGGCAGGGCTAGTGAAAGATCCTACTTTGGGGGAAGACTCAGACTCAAAATGGCATAGATGATCTTATGCTAAGAAGGATCTGGTCCTAGAGTACAATCCTGAGATGGCTCTGGAGGATGGGGATGATTTTATGCTTAGAAGAGTCCATGGGAAATCTCAGATGGGTGGGAATAATCCCAAACCCCCATTTTATCCCACAGGGAAGTATGCAAAATTAGCCATTGTGAATTTGTGGTTCCCCACAAGAAAATCTGAAATCAATTCCAAACAGGAAAGTTTCCTTTTGGTTAATGGTTTCAGTCCGTAACTTGTGGGGACAGGAGAGTTGTGGCAGAAAGGCAGGGGAAGGACAGCTGCTTATGGTGTTCGGGTCCCCATGACACACTGCTCTCAACTACACCCCACCCCTCAGTGTCCATGCTTTCCATGATGTCATCAAGTCACCACTCCATTCAGCTCAACGTGTTAGCCCACTATGAGCCAACCATCTTCCCAGAGCACTGCATGTGGCCTCGGGACATTTTAGACCCAAGCCTCACAGTTCTCTTTTGTGTCCAGTGCCCCCCCTCCACACTGATGCTGTCTGTGAGCATCACCAAGTTGCCGTGCAGTGAGGGTCTTTTTTATTGTTTGTAGTGTTCTGCTGGTGACAGCACCCATTCTCCTCCTGATGGACATCTGGGTTGTTTTTAACTTTTGGTTGCTAGGAATAAAGCCACTACAATTACTCTTGTAAATTCCTTTGTGGGTGCCATAGCTTGGATCCCCAAAGGCATGTGTTAAACAAAGTGTGGCCGCAGCCATCACACAACTGGGAGGGTAACCTTGCAGAATGGCCTCGGGGATCCAGCGAACACCTCTGAGAGACAGCAAGACCCTTCTTCCTCCTTGCTTTTTCACTCCCTGATGGGTCACTGGTGAGTCTTCCTGTACCCACCATCACATGCTGTGGCGCCACCACCCAAAGCAGAGAGGGGCCCTGACCATGGACTGGAGCCCTGAAACCATGAGCCTCCAAGAGAGTGATTACCTCAGGTGTCAGCTGCATGACAGAAGGCTAACACCACATGACTGGCGTGCATTTGGGAGCTTTTTCCCTTTATTTTTTATTGATGCGTAATGTGTATACAATGAAAGCCATAGCTCTTGGCTGCAGAGTGCCTACAGAATATTATCTAATGTAATACCTAGAATTCCTCTTATCATCATCTTTTAAACCACTAACCAGTCCAATTATTTAAATACAGGATACCACAAACAATTTGCATTTTTTCATTAATTTTATAACAGGAAATATAAAAATGACAATTTTATCAAATTTATTTCATAGACAAATAGGTTGAAATGACGTCTGTCTGAGCATCACCCGGGCGGGACAGTCAGTATGTACACAGATGCCCTGCCCAAGTCATGCTCAGGATAACCGTTAAGTGCTTTAAAAACTTTAAAAACTGTGATAGAATCTATGCATCATAAAATTCACCCACCCAGTGTCTGATTCAGTGGTCTGGGGCGTATTCTATCTGTGCAGCCATCACCACCATCTAATTCCAGAACATTTCCATCACCTCCAAAAGAACACTGTGCCTTGTAGCTATCACAACCCGTTTCCCCTCCCTCCAGCCCTAGAAACCACAGATTTACTTTCTGTCTCTACACTCAAGCCTCTTCCAGATATTTCCTACAAATGTTATCAACAACATCTAGTCCTCTGTGACTGGCCTCTTCAACTTAGCATAACAACTCGTGTCATAGCTGGATCAGCACTGCATTCCTTTCCATGGCTGCAGAACTTCCTGTAGCATGGGCAGACTGTTTTGCTGATCTCCTTACCTGCTAATGGAATGCTAATCAGCTCTCCTTTGCCCATCATGAGCAGTGTGGCTATGGGCATTTGTGTACAGCTTTCTGTGTGGAAGCATGTTTTTAGGTCTCTTGGTGGTGTAGCTGAGAGTGCAATTTTTCTACTCCACTGGTGCATTTCCATAGCAGCACATAAAGGTTCCAACTTCCCCACATCCTCCGCATTCCTTACCAGGTGTCTGACTGTGTCCACCTCTGTGGGTATGCAGTGGTATCTGACTGCGGTTGGAAGTTGCATTTCTCTAGTGACTAATCATATTGGGTATCTTTTTGTGTGCTTTTTGACAATTTGTGTATCTTCTTCTTTTTTAAATCGGTACTGGGGATCAAACTCACGACCACACGCTTGCAAGGCAGGCGCTTATACTGCTGAGCTAAATCCCCAGCCCAATTTGTGTATCTTCTCTGGGGCAACATTAATTCACATTCTTTTCCTAACTTTGTATTATGCTGTCTTTTTATTAGTATTGAGTTACAAGAGTTCTTTATATATTCTGATTTTGGACCTTTATCAGACATAAAGTTTGTAGTTATTTTTCCCTCATCTTCTGAGTTATCTTTTTTTCCTTTTTTTGGTACCAGGGATTGAATTCACCACTTCACGCTTGCCAGGCAGGCAGGCATTTGTGCCACTGAGCTATATCCCTAGAGTTTCACCTTTTTGATAGTATCCTTAGAAATACAAAAGTTTTTAATTGTGTGGAAGTCAGCTTTTCCTATTTTTTTCATTTGTCCCCTGTGATTATGGTATTGTGTCTTAAAAAACATTGGCCATGGGGCTGGGGATTTAGCTCAGCGGCATAAGTGCCTTCCTTGCAATTGTGAGGTCGTGAGTTCAATCCTTGGTGCCGATAAAAACGAAAAAAAAAAAACATTGGCCAATAACCTTAATTGCAACTTGGTGGGTTTGGGAGTTTGGGGGCCACCTAGAGGGTCAGTATAGCACATTTCAGGGTGTGGTCATGATGGCACGACCTTGGATACTACATCTGGTCCCTGGTCCATTCCTCTCTGACTGTTTCCCTGCTCTGGTTCCTGGCTGCCACAAACAAGCAGCCTTCCTGGGTCTCGGCCTGCCACCATAATATTCCTGCCTTAGAGTCAGCTCACCATGGACTGAATCCCCTGAAACTCTAAACTTTTCCTCCTATAAATTGTGGGTAAATTTGGTCCCAGAGGTGGGAAAGCTGACAAATACAATAGCCTGTGTTTTCTTCTAAAAGCATGATGGCTATAGCCGTTCACTGCAGTCTTTAAAGTATTTTGAGTTGTTCTCTGTAGCTGGTGTGAGGCAGCTCTCCAACTTGGATCTTTTCCACATAGACATCAAGTTGTCCCAGCATGATTTGATGTAAATATTATTCTTCTATCAGTAAATTGTCTTGGCACTCTTGGTGAAAATCAGTTGACCATGATGTCTGGTTTGTTGTTGTTGGGCTCTGGACTCTGTTACCTTGATCCGTACCATGTGTCACTATTCTAGTACTGTGCTATCTTGATTACTTGAAAGGTGTGAGCTCTCCACTTGTATTCTTCTTAGAGATTGCTATGGGTATTTCGCTTCTCTTATGTTTTCATACGGACTTTAGAATCCACTTGTCAGTTTCTAAGGGAACAGCGCTGAGCTTCCATGGGGGTTGCCCTAACTGCAGGTCACTCCAGTGCCTTCTTAGTAACGTTATGTCTTTGATCTGTGACCACAGAATGTCCACTGATTAGGATTTCTTTAATTTTTAAATACTGTTGGGTAGTTGTTAGTGTATATATATTATATATGTATCTTATGTATATTTCATTGAACTTATTCTCCAAGTGTTCATTCTTTGTAAATGAACTCTCTTAACTTTTTTAGACAGCTTATTGCTACTGCACAGAAATATAATGCCTATTTATATGGTGGCTCATACTTTGCAGCCTTGTTGGTCTCATTTTCTAGTTCTAACAGCTTTGTCAGATTTTCTATATCCAACATCGTGTCACCTGCAAGTAGAGGGAGTTAATGCTCTTGTTTTCCAAGTAGGAGCCTTTTACTTCCTTTCTTCATCTGACCATCAAAACCAAATCCCAGGGGATGCTGATGAGCAGGGACAAGCGTGGACCTGTGTCTTGCTCCCGCTTGATCATTGACTATGATGTTAGCAGGTGGGGGAAACTTCTACTTCGTGGAGTGTTTTTGCGAATCATGAATGGGTGTCACATTTTGTCAAATCTGATCTATTAAGCTGATGATGTGGCTTTCATTGTTTCTTTTGGTTTTTGAGGTAGGGTCTTACTACATAGGTCAGGCTCATCTTGGACCCACTGTGTAGCCCGAACTGGCCTCAAACTCATGATAACCCTCTTGCTTTAGCCTCCTGAGCACTGGGATTATAGGCGTGTGCCACCATGCCTGGCTAATACTTTACTGAGAGCATTTCTGTATCTATATTCATAAGGGATATTTTCTTGTGATTGTCTGGTTTAGGTATCAGGGTAGTACTGGCCTCTTAGAAAGTTAGGAAATGTCCCCTGTTTTCTATATTTAGAAGACTTTGTGAAGGATTACAGTTAATTCTTCATTGAACATTTGGTAGAATTTATTAGGGAAGCCAAATGGGCCAGGATTTTGTTTGTGGGAAGTTTTTTCTCATTATTAATTCATTCTCTTTACTTGGTAAAGGCCTATTCAGATTTTATAGTTCTTCTTGAATTAGTTTCAACAGTTTGTGTATTTGGGGGAATTGTTCAATGTTATATAAATTAACTCATTTGTTGATCTACAATTACCCAGAGAATATAATCCTTTTTATTTCTATAAGGAGTAGTAATGGCCTCACTTTTTACTCCTGATTTTATTGATCTGTTGCTTCTTTGGTTATTTATGTATATATTAATTTACTTTACCCTGTACAACAATCCAATTTAACACTGTCATTTTTTAATTTATCAAAGAATCAATTTTTTAAAAAAGAATTTGATTTTTCTCTATCCCTTATTCTCTATTGTATGTTGATTTCTACCTTACATTTATTATTCACTTCCTTCTTCATGTTTTGGTTTTGGTTTTCTCTTTTCCCAGCTTCTTAAAATGGAAGATTAGCTTATTGATTTGAGATTTTTCTCAAACATCTATATTTATTTATTTATTGGGGGGGTGCCAGGAATTAAACTCAGGTCCTTGTGTCTGCCAGGCAGGCACTGTGCCACTGAGCTATATCCCCAGCCCTCTCCCTTATGTCATATGCAGGCTACTTGCTCTGCGGTCGGCACGGTACTCACACGCCCAATCCCATCACTAGACAATGAACCAATCACAAACTAGATTCAGCTGCCTCAGAAGAGCTCATCCTCCACCACCACATTAGGGTTTGAGGGGACATCTAGACACAAGCCATAACAATACATATCAAAGTATTTAAGATTTTATTGCTATTAATTCTTTGACTCCCATTGGTTATTTAGAATTGTGTTGATTTCTCTATTTTATTTCACTAGCCTGAGAATGTACTCTGAGCGATGGTTAGTTAGAGGTATCAGTATGGCTGGGGAGAGGATGCCCAGGCAGCTGGGACAGCGCCCTTCTGGGTGTGCCCATGAGGGCCTCTCCAGAGGAGATGGTCGAGGATGCTGTGGAAAATCCACACTTCACAGGGGGCTCTGTCCAGTCCACCCGGGTGGAAAAGAAAGACAGCGAGGACTGTCACTCTCTCCAGGAGCCGGAACTTTACCTTCCCCTTTCGCCTTGGACACTACAACTTCAGCTTGGGCCTTGTACCTTGAAACTTGTGCTGCAGCTCCTGGGGCTTTTGGGTGCTCAGCCTTGGTCTGGGCGTTCGGTCCTCAGCTGCTTTGGGGCTGAGATTTTCCAGCTGGGACTGAGTAAGGCTACTGGCACCTCAGGGTCTCCAGCTTTCACAGCTTCCCCCTGAAGGCTGCTTAGCCTCCAGATCCTGGGCTGGTCCCCCGCAAGCTACCCCTCCTTTCCCTCCCGTCTCCCCCTCTCTGCTCTTTGAAGAACACTACTTCGTAGGATTCCAGCCCTCGTCGATTTATCGAGACTTTGTTTTACGGCCTGACCCACCATCCACTCTAGAAAACAGTGCATTTCCTACTGATACTGCAGTGTGGAGTGTGTGGTCCAGCTCTACAAAGGCCAGCTGGTGGACGATGCAGCGGAGGTTCTCTATCCCTTGCTGTCCCTCTGTTTAGGGGTCTGTTCACTGTTGAAGGTGGAGTATTGAAATCTCCAACTATGGCTAAATTATCTATTTCCTCCTCCAGTTTGGTCACTGCTTTTTTTTTTTCCTGTTTAGGGAGGCTCTGTTTCGAGGTCCATGTGAGTTTCTAACTGTGTTGCCTTCTTTATGACCACCTCTTCCTTGCTGTAGCACATACATCTTTGTCTCTAGGAGCACTTTTGGTTCAATGTTTGTATTTCCTAATATGATAAAGGCTCTACCTCTCTCCTCTGTCTTCAGCATAGCTTGCCTAAATCCTATTTTAAAGCCATTCTGCCAATTTCTTCCTTTCAGTTAGTATTTACTGTAGGTTTGTCTGCCATTCTGTATTTCTTTTCTATGTGTCTTGCACATTTTATCCTATTCCTCCAGATTGCTTTTTAGGTAGTAAATATTTTTTAGTGTACCATAAACGTGTGTGTGTGTGTGTGTGTGTGTGTGTGTGTGTGTGTGTGTAGCACTGTGTCCTTGGTTCTTGGGCAGCGCTGAGTTTTTTTCTCACCTGGCAGCAAATGTGCAGTTCTTAGGGTCCTGCTGGTGGCTGAAAGCTATGTATGTGTGTGGTACTGCTGTACCTGGATTTGAACCCAGAGCCTTTGCACTGAGCTACATACCTAGCGTTTTTCTTATTTTTCATTTTGAGACTGGGTCTTACCAAGTTGTTATGTTGTTATGTTGCCCAGACTTATGCTCCTCCTGCCTCGGCCTCTCAGAGTGCCCAGGTTACAGGTGTGTGCACTACTTTGCCCAGCTGTACCTTGAAGCTCCAAGTGCTCAGGAAACCAGGGGCTCCATGCAGAAATCTAAGCAATGGGCCCCTAGGAGTTCCACAATCCCTACCCCTAGAGGTCAAGAATGAGTCTGACCAGAGACTTGCACAGGCCCTGGAGAGCAGTGTGGGAGGAGCAAGGAGAGGATGTGAGCTGTCCTCCCTGGAGTAGTTTGCAGCCCCAGCTCCAGGAAGGCTGTCATCTCTGGCAGTGTGGAAGGACTGCACGGTGTCAGGCCTGGAGCCCCTGTGCAGACGAGGGGAGGCCTCTGATCCCCACTGTGCCCCACCCTCCTCTATACATCTCCACTGTCCTTCCTTTGCCCCGTGAAGATACCCACATACTATGCCTCCAACTCAGGCCCTAACCAGGGCCACCTAAGTCCCAAGCTCACTATCCCACTGGGCACTCCCTTGACTCTGCCACATTCACCGGGCAACCCCTGGCCTCCTGACTTTCTCCCCTAATGAGTAAGTGAAGAGGCTAGACAACACATCGAAAGTGACTCCCTATCAAAATAAATAAACAAGGGGCTGGGGATTTAGCTTAGCGGCATAAGCGCCTGCCTTGCAAGCAGGTGGTCATGAGTTCAACCCCCGGTACCAATAAAAAAAAAAAAAAAGAAACAAAATAAATAAACAACCAAATAACATCAACAACAAAAGCAGCACTCAGGCTAAGGCAAGAGGATCAAAAATCCCACACCAGGTTGGCCAACTTAGCAAGACCTTGACTCAAATAAGGCTGGGGTGGGGCAGAGGGCATGGACTGCAGCTCAGTTCAAAAGCCTGGGTTCAATCCCCAGTACTACACACACACACACAAGGCAAATTCTGTTATTGTAGTTCCTCAGTGAAAAGAATTCTAGCAGCCCACAAGGGGAAAGGGTAGAACAAAGTTCCTCTCTACCTGTGCCCTCAACCCTGTGCCCTGCCACCAACTGAAGTGTTTCCCTCAAACCTGGCCATGGGACCAACCTGAGTTTCTGAGTGGGGAAAAGTTAAGCACCTTGGGTCCACAGCTACCCACCTCCTTGTATGCAGGCCACCTAGGGACTTGCATTCTCCTAGGGCAGTGGTGATAAACGCTGGCACACGAGCTGTTTGTATCCTGAAAAACTCTTGAAGGTTTGCCACCAGTGTCCTGGGAACTTACTGGTCTTTCAGCCCCATTAGCTGAATCAGCCTGTTGGGCTCCTGAGCTATGATCAAGATCCCCAGTTCATTGTTTGTCCTTGATTTTAAGCTGTTATCTACGTAAGTGTTGCCATTTGTAACTTACTCTTTTCAAAAATGTTTTTATGGCTTTGGCTTTTGTCATGCTTAGGAAAACTTTCTTCATCCCAAGAGCATTAAGCGATCTCTTGCTTTGGAGTTTTTGCAGTTATTTTTCTGGCCATACGAAATTCATTTCCTGGCAAGGACTGGAGGCAGGCAGGATGGCAGGTTTTTCTGTAGGCAGCTGCCCAGCTTCTCTAGCACCTTTGATTCAGAAACACCCACATAGTCACAGGCGAAGTGGCCACACGGACCCCAACTCCTGGGCCATGAACAGAATTTCTGGGTATGTACCCAGAAATAGGGTTGTTGGATTTTTTGAGAACCTGTTCCACTGCTTGCTGTAAGAACCGAATGCTATGATACTCCCCTTGCAGTGCACACAGAGGAGTCCCTGCTCCTCTTGCTGGGTTTGGGCAGCGGCAGTCCTACAGGATGTGGGGTGGTGTCTCACTGTGGATTCGGCTGGCAGTTCTCCAGGGATAAGTGCAGTTGAGAATTACTCATGTATTTCCAAAACTGTCCTGAAGCACTTTCCTGGGGTTGCATTCCACATATGGAGCAATTTGGGGGCCCTAGGGCCATGTCCCTCCTTGGTTTTCCTTTCCTGGTTTCCTGTGGTCTTTTAGCCTAGACTGAGGTGGCCTCTGTCCCTTCCTGTGGTCCCTGCTCCATGAGGACTAGCTTGAGACCCACTATTGACGCCCACGCCTGCTTTCCTGGCCTGGGTCTCCGAGACCAGTGAGAGGGCACAACTGGCTAGGCATTCAGACAGAACCCGTGCACCATCCCCGCCCTTTACTTGGTGGAGTCAGGGTCCTGGCAGAAGGGACACAGAAAAAATAGTCTAAAAAGTGGTCATTTACATAAAGCAGGGCAAGGGGTTCGCAAAGCCAGGAGGAAGGACAAGCCCTGCAGTAGGGGCTGGAGGAGCTCAGGGCCTGGATGAGTAGGTAAGAAGAGTGGGCAGAGGAGCCCCGGAAATTCCAAGCTCCCCTGGATGCAAATGGGGCGGGGTCTGAAATCAGTGCACCAGAGGGGCAGCGCCCATGTATCCAGGACAAACATACCCTCGCCCCGCGCGCAAGATGCTACATCAGCCCTATGGCCCTCGTGTTCTGGCCAAGTATCTATGGCTGGACACCAGGCCACCCCCCTCCAAGTCCTTCGAACCACGTCGACACTGCAGCCCGAAAAGTCTCTACCTGAGCGGGTCTGGCCTGTATTAACCCTGGCGAAACCCTGTCCTTGGGAAGGGCCCAATCACCTAATCTCCAGCTGCAGGGCTGTCCCTGACCCCTGCAGTCCTCCTTGAGCGCCTTTGATGTGTCCAGAGCGCGCGGACGGCTCCCTTTGTCCTCGGTGCGCCCGGCTGTGGATGCGCCGGTCCAGCTCGGGGTCTGGGAGGGGGCACAGTCGCGGCCACAGCAGACTGTGGCCCGGTGACGGAACCGGCCGTGCACTCCCGTAGCCGCCACCTCCGAAGCAGGAAGCGGGCCCGCCCCGCCCCGCCTGGCTCCACCTCGCCCGCTCTGGATCCCGGCGCAGCACCTGGCGAGGACCTGTCCGCCGGCCGCGGGAGTCCCGGCCGCATGGCCCTCGGCTGGCCCAGCGCGCGGGGCACCCAGGTAGGGAGCTCGCGCCCGACCCGCCAGAAGGGTCTCAGGAACCTCACGCCGCCCCACCCGGCAGGTGGCGCCCCCACCCTCGCCAGCCGCCGGGCAAAGGTCGGGGCCGCGACGCGCCTGGAGCCGGGGCCCCCGGTGCGAGGTGACGCGTTAACCCGCTGGCCCGGCGCCCGGGCCGGCGAGGGGCTGAGGCCGCCGGTTCCGCCCCATCGCGGGGTCGCTGCGTAACCCTGAGCTGCTGGGCGGGGGTGGGGCGGGGCGCTCACCTGGCCGGGGCGGGGCGGAGGCGGGCAGGGGCGTGGCGGGGGCGTGCCCGGGGCGGGGCGGGGCGCCCGCAGACGTCAGGCACCCGTGAGGCCGCCGGCCGCCGCGGTGCCGAGGGCTCGGCCGGGCCGAGAGCGTGCGGGCCGCGCCAGGCAGGTCCTCGGCGGCAGCCCCGCCCCGCACGGCCGGCCGGGCGGGCGGCAGGCGGGATCGCCGGGCCGGGCCGGGCCGGACCGGGCCTGGCCGGGCTGGAATCCGGACTGGGGCCGGGGCCGGGCGGCTGGCGGAGCTGCAGGTAAGACGCACAGGCCCTTCTTGGCGGCACCTGCGCTCCCCAGGCGGCACCGGAGCCACAGGGGCGCGGGCCAGGACAAAGGCGCGGGCTGGGGTTGGGGCACCTGGCCGGGCCGGTCCCCGCGGAGGCGGCGAGGGCTGCGCCGGGCCGGGAGGGCATGGGAGGGGCCGGGAGCGCGTCTACGCGGCCTGCGGAGGACCAGGCCCGGCGCTTGGCCCCGACCCGCGGTGATTCAGGCGGCGCCTGTCTCCCGGCCTCCTCCTCTCCTTATTCCCTGCGCCGCCGCGGCCCGGCCTCCCGTCGTCTCTACCCTCCCATCCTCGCCTCCTCCCGCCTCACCTCCGGGCGGTGGCCCTGCCGCCGTGGAGGGGACTAGTTTGGGGTGTTTGTTATTACCCTTCCCAGCAACGGCGGCCAGCCAGCCAAGCCCACACAGGCGCAGGTTGTGGAGAGTACGGTCAGTGCCCTGGGCCTGGTCCGGTGGCCTGGCCGGGATCAGCCGCATGGCTTTTCCCTGCCGTGAAATGAGACTGCGGCCTCCTCTGGGAGTGTCCCTGCCGGGTGGCCTGGTGATGGCTGATTGGAGAGCAAGGACTGGTTAGGGCTCTGCAGAGCCTGCCTCTCCCCAGCAGGTTTAGGAGATCCCAGGAGATGGAGGTGTGGTGGTGTTGGGTCTCTGGAATATGAGGGCTGCAGGGACACCATTCTAGAGACCATCACTCCCCTCCCCAGAGGCTGGGACCAGCAGAAAGGCAGGACCAAGGTGAGGGTTCAAGCTTGGATGTGCTTCCTTCTCGTGTAGGTTTCCCTCTCATACATCTTGAGGGTATGTCAGGTGTGTCAGGTGTGTAGGGGATTCCAGGTCAGATGGTATTGCAGAGGGGTGGAGCCTGGTGTTAATCTGCCCTCTTGCTCACTGCAGGCCTGGGTGAAGAGCTCTCAGCTGTAATGGACATTACAGGACAAGGCCTGCCCCTAAGGGACTAGTGGCTGGGATGACCCTTGTATATGACTTTGTGTGGCTGTCCCTCGCTCAGTGATGCCCCTCTCACCCAGCTTTGTCCAAGACCTAGAGTCCTTCCCAACCCACTAACCAACATATCCAATCTAGATGCCACGACCCTGCCCTCCTCCTGCTCTGCTCACCTGGCCTTGGCCCCTCTCCCCCCAACCCTGCTTACTCCAGCTGTTCTCCGTGCCATGAATGAGACCCTCAGCAAGGAGCCAGGAGCCCCAGGCCAGCTCATGGGCATGGGAACTATGTGCCAGCTCAGCCCCTATCCAAACCCCGTACTCAGGCTAGTCTTCTTGGTTTCTGAGGAGGCTCTCCAGTGTCCCTTTGCACCCACACAGTGGTGGCCTTCTTGCCTCAGGACCCCTCAGGGGTAGATGAGACTGGGTCCCTCTGCTGTGCTGCATTGCACTGGCTGGTTGCTGCCTGCTGGGCTGACACTCACCACCCTACTTTGTCCCTCCCAGCCCAGCCTGACTGTTGCATGGGGCTGGGGACCGCCTTGTTACAGGACCTCTGTGTCCTGGTCACGGCCACCTCAGCTCAGGCCTCTCTAGCATATAGTGTGCATGATGTGTGTTACAGTGTGTGTCTGCCTATGCAAGTGCTCTGGGTGTGCAGCGTGCCCATGTCTGTGCACACAGTGCACTGAGGGCCTCAGGTCACCAGGGCCTGGTCTCAGGATGACTTTGCTCCTTGCTGTCACTTAGGCCCACAGTGTCCTTCTTTCTGCCATGGAGCTCCCTGTCTGCCCTATCGCACTTGCCCATCAGACCCCTTCTTTGCCAGTGTCCCCCTTCTGGCACTGCATGGGCTGCCTGATGCCTGAACTATCGAACTGTGGTTGGCAGGGGATATTTCAGCTTCCTTCCTGTGGGGGCACAGTGATGGTTCAAAGCCTTCTCTCCACCTGTAGCCCTTTGCTACAGGACCCTTGTCTGGGCTCAGTCCAAGTGTCCTGCGATGGGAAGTGGGCCTTCTGGGTCAGGGTGTTTGTGTGTGGGCCATGTGGGTGCGTGGGGCTGCACACAGGCAGTGTGCCCAGTGTCCCATGAACCTTGAAGAGCACCTGAAGAGAGAAGAGACTTAAATGTCTTGGGACCTGAAAGACAAGACCATGGGGTGGAGGGTCCAGAGAGGGGAATGATGGGGAAGGCAGGTCATGCAGGATACAGGCTTAGCACTGAGAGCTGGGTTATGCTCAGGAAAGGATCCCACAGGCCCAGAGCACACTGGAGCCAGAATTTCCAGAAGAGGCTAGCCAGAGCCTCAGAGAGCAGATCTGTGCTGGGCCGTGAGAACTCCTGGGGTGTTCCAACCTGGGAAGCCCTACTCTGATGACCACCTCCTTCCAGGGCCAGCCGGGCCTCACCAGCACCAAGATGAGTGTCACCTCCTGGTTCCTGGTGAGCAGCAGCGGCACCCGCCACCGGCTCCCACGAGAGCTCATCTTTGTGGGGCGAGATGAGTGTGAGCTTATGCTGCAGGTGAGCCGCTCTTGGGGCTGGGAGAAAGGGTGGGGCTCGGGACTAGCAGGTGCCCCCACCTGCTGCAAGACTCTAGGCCCAGGCCTCTCCATCTAGGCCCTGGCCCCATGAATTGGCCCCAAGGTCTCTGTGACGTGTGCAGAGATTTGCCTGTGCTGCAGACAAGCCTAGTTTTGGTTGGATCTTGGTCCCCTACCATATAATGCCAGCTGTCCCTGTCCCTGGGGAGCCCCACTCTGATGTGTGCTGGTGGGGCACATGGATGCGTGGGTCTGTACATAAGCAGTGTGCTCAGTGTCCCATGAACCTTGAAAAGCACCCGAAAAAGGAAGAGACAGTCCTGCCTAGGCTGAGACGGGTAGTGCCACAGCACATTTTACCCTGTCAGCAAGTGTGAGGCTGCCTCTGCCCAGGACACCTCTCTTGTGTTGATACTCTGTCTGCCTCTGTGTGGTCCTAATGTTTCTATCCCCTCAAAAGCATGTCAGTACTTGAACTTAGTGCCTAGAGGGTAGTGTGAAAGGTGAAGCCCTAAGGGGTGACTAGGAGATGAGAGTCTGAGCGCATAGGATTGGGGCCTTAGGACAAGCCTGGAGGGAGCTTGTCCATCCTTCCGCAGCTGAAGGCTCCATCTAAAGCAGAGACAGGGTCTCTGTCTCTGGCGCCTTGGTGTCGCCTATTGGTCCAGTACTGTGGGCAGCACTTGCACATTGTCCAGTCTAAGAGGTTTTGTCACAGCAGCTGAGGACCAAGCCCTGACATCCCAGCCTTTCCCTTCTAGTCTTCCAGTGCACCTGGATCCAAACTCATCTGCTCTGCCCATTGCTGGGCTGCTCAGACTATGGTATTCCTTTGACCAGAACTCTCTGCCCTTCTCTGCACCCCTGGCGAGCACAGAGACAAGTCAGTGGCTTGTACAGTAGTCACAAGTATGTGCTGTGAAGGCTTTGCTGGCCAAGTGGCTGCTCATGGCCTGGCCCCCTAGTATGAGGATGCCACAGATGGTGCCCAGAGCCAGCATGGCATGCACAGTCTTGCTTATTCAGAGATGCTGAGTGTTGTTTTTCTGTGACTTTTACAGGTCTCTTGACTTTTAATTATTTAAAAGCATAAATATGGTGAGCACAGGCTGCACCCCCAGCCTTATAGGTAGGCTGGGCTAGGTCTATTGGATTGTTCCTAGAGTATAGCCTGAAATTCTTGGTGTGGATGATAGGCACACTGTGCTCCTAGGGTCATCAGGAAGGCCTCAGGGAGGAGGTAGCAATTTAGGGCCTTAGTTACTTTTCTTATTGCTGAGATAAATACCCAACAATCACAAGTTAAAGGAGGGAAAATCTGTTTAGCTCACAGTTTGTAGAGGTTTCAGTCCATAGTTGGCTGGATCTAAGGTAGGGCAGCATAGCAGAGGGGGATCATACAGGAGAAACAGTCCATGGCAGGGGCAGGCAGGAGGCCTTGAGCAGCAACAGCAAGAAGGTGGCCTTCTTTCTGTCCCTTTATATTCCATCCAGGCTGGAGCCTCTTGATTGGTGCTACTCATGTCCAGGGTGAGGCTTCCATTATCTACAGCCTTAATCTTAGTATCACATCCTTGACCCACATTCACTCACCCTAATCCACTCTAAACCTTGGAAACTCCCCTCCTATGACCACATGAGATCTGGGGGACATCTAGATACAAGCCTGACAGGGCCTTGGAGAGGAAGTGAGGTGAGCCTGGAATGCTGGAGCTCCTCCCACCCTGACCCTGGCTCTGCCCCACTGCTTGCTGCTTTTCCTGGGCACTAGGGGAGAGGCGATCTAGGGGTCCCAGTGCCCACCTGGGTCTGCGGCCCAATCCTAGTCCCTGGGCCAGTTGCTGGTGCAGCCTGGAGCAGGGCAGGAGCAGTGGCAGCTTTCACGTCTCTGTGCCAGGCAGCTCCTGCCCTGGGTGCACCTATGCTTTTGCCCCAAGGTGGTGGTGCAGCTGTGTAAAAGGTGACTCCATCTTACACAGGGAAACTGAAGGTGGAGAGCTCAAGCATGAACAGAGAGAGCCCAGGAAGGCTATGCAACCCCTGTCACCCGCACCATGGTCACCAGTCTACCTCCCACCCCATGTCCTCTCAGCTGTCTTCCCCTCTCTCTCCTGTGGGCCACCTCTGCTGGGAAGTCCTTACTGCCACATCACACCTGGCCCCAGGTCGCCACCCCCAGTCTGCCTCACCCATCCTGGCAGGTACCACCTTCCCTTGGTACCAACCTCTGAGCCCTTGGGACCTTTGCATCTGTTGACCCCCTCCCCATGGTCCTTCCTGGAATCTCCACTCCAAATCCCTCCAGCCTGGGCTTCTGTTCAGTGGTCGAATGTGGTACATATTGTCCTGTGCCCATCCTGTCTTCCATCCCTGACCTTGGCCACATGGCTCCTTTGGGCTGAGCCTGGGATCACCCTCTGTCCCTTCCAGACCTACTACCACCCCATCCTGTCCTCACCTCACACCTGGCCCCCTGGGTGGTGCTCCCCACCCCACCCCTGGCTCACAGAGGGTGGCCCCAGCCTGTCCCCATGTCCTGGCCCTTAGCTACCTAGGTGTGAGTCTGCCTTCCCGTCCCAGACTCCCTTGCTGGGAGTTGCTGGGAGTCACCACACACCCAGCCACTTGCTCTGCCCACCCAGAAGCACCTGGCCTCCTCCGGCCTGCTTCTGGTACCCAGTTGTCACTGCATCTGTCCACTTATCCTGCTCCTGCTCTGTGCCAGCACATACTGCTGTGGCTTCCAGGCCTGCCCTTCCCCTCTGCATGGGAGAAGTACCAAGAAGGCAGCACTGGGACTAGGCCTGGGGCTCAGGGCCACCAGACAGCTCGGTGAGAAGGAAGGGGCTGGCAGGAAGGAGTGGCTGTAGGAGGACACGGGCCCCGGGGAAGGGAAGGCAGGGCAGCCTGAGGCCAGGCCTTGGCCAGGTAGGCAGGGCTGTGAGGTTCTCGGTTCTGGGTCAGCCCATCCACCTCACAGCACAGGCCTGTAGTTTGCTGGTATACTGTCCAGTCCCAGGGCAGATCTGGCCTGAGCTGGTGCCGATGAGCGTGTGCTGTGTGACATGGGCGAGCCTGTGTGCACACAGGAGTGTGGGTCCGCATGGGCCGGGATATACACATGGGCCTGCACCGCCTGTGGTGCTTCCACCATGGCCAAGGTCTTGTCCCCAGACGTGCTCTTGCCTGGTCCCTACCGGGTCACAGGAGTGCTGGGGACCAGACTCCCAAAGCCTCTGCCTCACCCACCCTGGCCTGTGGTTGTCCCTGGGCACAGGTGACGGCTGGGATCTTGACTCAAGGACCTGCTCCATTGCCTGTGGCCTCCCTCACGGCTGCGCTGGGGATGAGCTGGCAGAGGCTGTGCCGGGAGCCCTGGCTTGTGGCCCAGACAGGCTCTGCACAGTAGGACAGGGCTCTCCCCACAGAGGGCGTCAGACTCGGCTTGGAGCACATCTTTATTTTGTTCTGAAGTGGGTCCAAGTCTGCCTCCCTCTGTCCACGTGTTGGGTTTGTCTACCCCGCTCAGTCTGCAAACCTAGTGAGCCCTGGGGGAGGGTAGGTGGAGCCTTCTGGGTGGGCTGGCCTCCTGCCCTGAGCATGCAGGCTTGACCAGGCGAGGCTTTGCTTCTGGCCTAAAGTGTCTGGGCTGAGAGGGAGGTTGCTTGAGGGGAGCCCTGAAACCCCAGCACTCCTAGCTCACACTGGGCTCCATGGCTTCCAGAGTTGGCCAGTTCTGCTGCGTTTCCTGGTCCCCAGGCCTGTGGTCCAGCAGGATCCTGGTAGCTATGTGCCTGGGGTGAGGCCCTGACTGCCATGGCCAGCCAGACCTGGCAGAGACAGCATGGATGAGTGACGACTGTGTTTGGGGCAGGAACTCAGAAGCTGGAGCTGCAGAGCGCATCTGCAGAGGAGAAGTGGGGCATCTTATGGGCTGCGACCCAGAGCACAGGAAGGTGTGGCGCTTCCTGAGCCCATGTGTGGCCTGGGGGGAGAGGGAGATCTGGAGGCTTTCTGACCATTCCTCCCCTCCCCGGCCAGAGAGACCCCAGGAAATATCAGCAGGAGTCTGATGGCCTCAAAATGATGGGGGCGGGGGCTTCTGGGGGAAGACTAGCTGCAGGGACTCAGGACTGTGCCACCCTTCATGGTGGAGGGGAATAGTCATCAGCACCTCTGGCAGCCCACTGGTCCTTGGGCTAAATACTTGATAGCTTCCTGAGTTGGCTGTTTCTACTGGTCTCTCCTGGTCCGGGCCCAGGCCTGTGGCTACCAAGTGGAGGAGTTAGGGACAGGTGTGGCATGGAGTGAAGGTGGGCAGGGGAGCTCCGTGGTGAGACTACAGGCCTTGGAGACTGGGCGCAATGGGACCCTGCTGCACCCCCTGAGCAAGGAGAATATGACACTGTCCCTGCCAACATCTGGGTGAGAAGTAGAGTGCTACAGCTGGACAGCTGAGGTAACCGTGTGAGGGAGCTAGGGCGACTGTCCTAGAGAGGGTCCTGGATAGGCTGGTGGCCAGGGGAGATAAACCTCACACAAGGTGGAGGACCTGTGTGCATGCTGAAGTGTGTGTTCACATGTGCGTGTGCACAGGGCTGAAGGCAGGTGCCAGAACCTTGCTAGGGCATGGGGCCGCAGGAGCCACCAGGAACAGGAGCCTCAGCATGCACACGCACCCTTGACCCTGAGTCTGTGTACCTGCCCCCGATCTCTGGGCCTTGCTGGAGCCTGAGCAGGCCACCCCCGCCTGTCCTTGGGAAGTAACTGCCTTCTGAATAAACAGCAGGCTCTCAGTCTCCCACCGTCCACCCAGAGAGGGTGCTGAAACAGGAGGATGGGCGGGGAGAGATCGTGGAGGAGGCACCAGGGTGTCTGCAGGTGCAGGGAAAGTGGCCTTGGAGCCTTGTCTAGTCCCTTTGGCCTCCATCGTGGCTGGGTGGCTTTATCAGGCACACAGTCTATGTGTAGGTGGAGTGGGGGTCGATGGCCCAGGCGCCCAGTGTGGGATGGTGTGGTGGGCTGTGGGCAGCACTGGTGCCTCTGTCTCTGGGACTTGTCTCCCCAGGATGGGGTACCTGAGTGCCTCCTGTGTGTCTCTGTAGTCCCGCAGCGTGGATAAGCAGCATGCCGTCATCAACTATGACCCTGACCGAGACGAGCACTGGGTAAAGGATCTGGGCAGTCTCAATGGGGTAAGTGTTGCAGTTCTGCCCTGGCCCCACCCCTGGGCCCCTGACCTACCCAGGTCTGCTCTGTGTAGTAGGGGGAGGGAAGGGAACCCCCTTGAAAGGGTCCCATTGGCCCTTGGTCTCCCAGGGTGGAGCTGGCCCACGCCCACAGTGTGGACACCTTGCTCTGGGCAGACAAGGCTGGGAAGCAGCCTCCCGGAGAGGAAGGGGCTGTACCTGCTGCCCTGATGGGGTATGGGGGACTGTGTGGCCTCTTTTGGGGCTTGTGGCTGCAAGTATGGGGTGAGGGATGGGGGCCACTCCAGCACGCATGTCTATCTATTCTGGAGGAACCATCAGTGCATCTCTGTAGGTGCACAGGTACGCTGGGACACTGTTCAATGAGAAAGCAAGCCATCAAGTTCTGTTCAGCAAGCCGTGCAGTCCTGAGTCAGGAGTCCCTCTGATGTCTCAGGGGCCCCGCCTCTGCTGCATGACCTTTGGGAGTCCTGGGCACCTGCTCTTGATGCTCCTTGGGGTGCTCCCACCCAGGTAGCCTCAGGTCCGCTCCTTCCTCATCTACCTGTCAGCTCCCTACTTGCCCAGGCTCCATGGCAAACAGAGCTCGCCTCTGCTGCCCACAGTGCCCTCAGTGGATCCCTAGGCTGCCAGCCCTGAGCCGATACCTGCACTATGCAGGGCCACCGCCCACAAGGTCTGCCGTGGCCACACAGAGCTGTGGCCTGCCTGTCTGTGGGACTCGGAGCTCTGCTGTGGACATGGTTGCAGCGAGGACCTGCAGTGCCTGCATGCTGTCCAGTGCTGTCCCTGCCTCTCAGTTGTATGGCCATCTATTCTCCACAGACTTTCGTGAATGACGTGCGAATCCCAGACCAGAAGTACATCACCCTGAAGCTCAACGACGTCGTCCGCTTTGGCTATGATATCCTTCCCCACAGCACTCAGGGCAAGTGGCCCTGAACTTCTGGAAGTGGGTGGGGCCCTCAGGTCCAGGTTAGCACACACAGGGTAAGCTCGAGGCTGGTCTCCACTGGGGGCCTCCACTCCTGCTGCCCCCTCCACCCGCCAAACCCCAGGTTACAGAGGCCTGGGGAATCTTGGGACCCCATCATAGCCTGACCTTGAGGCTGATGGGTAGAACACCAGTGTGGATGTGGGGCACGCTGACCCCCCGGGAAGGAGCCCCCACCACCTGCACAGCACTTGAGTAGCTGTCCGGGGCACTGGGTACAGATTGTCTACTTTGCCTGCCCCTGTTCTCCTCAACGGTGCCACATTCCAACATGTATGTGCTGGAGCGGGTACAGCACCGTGTGCCTGAGGAGGCCCTCAAGGTGGGTGCCTAGGTTGGGTGCCCAGGGTGGGGGGATGCACATCTCAAGGGTTGCTAGAGAGAATGGGTCAGGCTTGAAGTGGCCTTCGTGTCCCCACTGTGGGGCCCACCTGCTCCAGCCCCTACCCTGGGTCTCCACTCGCCCCTGAAAGCTCTGCTCCCTCAGCAGGTATCCCCAGCCCCTGGTGCCAGGAGCCAGCCAGCCTGTCCTGCCCTGCCAGCTGGCCCAGTCTGGCAGGTGGGGACGTAGTCATCACCCTCCAGGCTTGTGTGGGACAGGTGGTGGAGGTAGTGGGGTGTGGGTTAAGTGCCTGGCCTGCTAGAGGTGAGGGACTTTCCAAGCCACTCCCAGGGCCTAGCCCTATGGTTCAATAAGCAAACTGATATCAGTGAGAGGAGACAGAACTCCTGCTGGGGACAGAGTACATTGCTGAGGCAGGGAAGATGAGGAGCCGGGCCCTGGGGCCTCTGGGTCTGTCCAGCTTCTTGGGTGCAGGAGCTCCCTGAGGTATAAAAGTGCCATCCAGCACAGTGCCCTTGTGTGTGCCAGGGTCACATGCCCCAGCCAGGCTGCGAGATCCCAGCTGAGCCCTGGTGGGCTGTAGCAGCTGCCGTCCAAGTCCGTAGGGCACAGGTGCACGGGACCCTGCTCAGAGCCCCTGAGTATGTCTGGTGGGCATTTGTGGCCTCACTTTAAGTGAACATGGGTAGCTCAAGGTCTCATAGCCAGGAGGGCAGGGCTAATGTGCACACTCTGAACATGCATTGTAGGTTCACTGAGGCAATGCAGGAACAGACGTGTGCACTCACATGCAGGCATGCACAGGTACACATATACACATGCACACATGTAGACATGACTGCTCCCCACCCTAACCGTCCCCTGGGCCTTGTTCCGCATGGGACCTATGGTGGCAGTCCCCAAGACCCCCACTCATTCTTTACCCCTGGCCAAGCAAGCCCCAGTACCGCTCTGGGAGCCCAGTGGCTTGAGGACCCCCTACTTAGGTGTGGGGGTACCCAGGCTCTGTGCATTTTCTGGGGTGTGGGGAGACCGTTCTGTGGGCAAGAGGACAGGCGAGGTCTGCCCTGGATGGTGACTCGTCCTTCACTTGTCCACAGCATGAGAAGTACACCAGCCAGCTGCAGGTGGGTGTCAAGAGCCCGGCACCCAGGAGGAACGAGGCGCCACCTGAATTCACAGCCTACTGCGAGTCCTCTCACCCCAGGCCAGAGAAGGGAGACCGGAGACCTACCGGTAGGCCAGGAATGGGACGGGAGACAGAACAAGGGTAAACACACAGGACCATGTTCAGGCCTGCTGGCCCCTGTGTCCTGTCCACTGCCATACCCCACTCTACTCTACTGTCCCGCTCTACTCTACTGTACCCCTGTGACCCCTTTGACTCCCTCACTCCAGCTCCTGCTCCCCCTGAGCCTGTGATACCCCACAAGTAGGCCCGCACACACTTCCTAGCCTGTTATGCTCCTGCAGCTGGCAGCACGAGCTGACCAGAGGCAGGTGGTGCTGGGGTAACATGCTGCCCATAGACACAGAACCATGCAGTGAAACCTGGGTGCCTAGGTGCGGGGGAAGACGTGGTGGGAGGCAAAGGTGCTGCCATCTGGGCTCCAGTGAGCCAGGGCTCCCCTTTGCCAGAAAAGGTGAGGGGCTGCCCAGCACGGCCTCTGCTGTGTTCCTGTGGCAGCCTGTGTGGGGTCCCCAGCTGCCAAGCTCCAGCTGGGACCCTAGTGTCTCAGCAGAGCCTCCCCATTCTGAAACTTGACTGGCTGGGGCCTGGGAAGGTTTTACAGAAGTCACATGAGCTTTGAGAACACTGGGCAGGGTTGAGTCCGGTGTGCACATAGCTGGCAGTGGTAGCTCAGAGTGTCCTGGGTCACAGCGGGTGCACCAGCCAGACAGCCTGCTCCTCACCCCCATCAGCCAGTCCAGGAGACAAGCTCGGGCCCAGGTTGGGAGTTACTGCCCAAGGTGGGACCCCCTTCCTATGCTGCTGGAGTACAAAATTAGATCAGGAGGTGACCCCCAATCCCCACATTGACACATTCAGAGAAGTCGTCCACTTGGAGAGCATTCGGTGCCCAACTGCTGACCAGCCTTGGGACCACTTGCTGCCCAGTGTGAGGGTAGTTAGGAGCCCTGCTCCTGTGACTCAGATACCACATGGCTCTGGTAGGGCTGGAGGAGCTGGAGAGCTGGAAAGGCTTTGGGCACTGGGTTGATACCCTGACCTGGGCCACCAGGTGCCACTCCCACCCAAATCAGCTGGAAAATCGGGTTTCATGGAAAGTATAATTTTCTCTTCTGGCTAGTATTCAAAGACTAAATCAGATACTCAGAACATCCCATGAACCACTGTGGCCAAGGTGGCCTTCAGACCCGAGGGGTACCTAAGGATGGCCTGGACCACTTCTAGAACCCCAGAGAAAGGCTGGGTGGGCAGTGGGCTCCACTTCCCTTGTCCCCATTGGGCCAGCTCTGCAGTGGGAGAGTCAAGCCTAGGGCTGGAGGACTCGCCAGCTCTAGGAAGGGTATGCAGGGGCTGTGCCCTCCAGGGACAATCCTCCCTGTGGTGGGCTCTGTAGAGATCTGTAGAGATCCATGCAGGAGCAGACAGGTGAGAAGTGGAAACAGGCTCAACGTGGTTACCCGGAGGCCAGCATCCATGGCAGCTGCAGGTCTGGGCTGGGAGGGGACCCAGGGCCTGAGTTCTGCCTCCCTGCAGAGTCGGTGGTGTACCGCACACCTTTGTATGGGCAGCCGTCCTGGTGGGGTGAGGATGACAGTGGCACACCGCCCGAGGACCGGCGCCAGGAGGATCCCTACCCAGGTGGGTCTTGGCAGCCAACCAAGCCATCTCCGAGCCCAGGGGAGTGAGTGAGGGAGACAACTGGGCCTGCAGTGCCTGCACAGGGAGACAAAGCAAGAGGTGGGGGTGACCACCTGAGCCCTGGTCTGTGCACTCTCCCCAGAGCGGGCCAAGGAGTCAGCACAGCAGGATGGCGAGCTGGGCGCCCCACCAGCCAGCTTTTGCACTCCTGTCGAGCCTCAGGGCTACTCTTTCCGGCGGGAACCCAGCTACTTTGAGATCCCCACAAAGGAGGCACCTCCACCACCATCACGGCCACCAGAGGTGCCAGAGCGTGAGGTGCCCACCAAGGACGAGGAGGTGATGGGTGGTAGCGGGGCTGCGCCTGTGGTGCAGAGCCACGCTTCCTTCACCATCGAGTTTGACGACTGTAGCCCTGGCAAAGTGAAGATCAAGGACCACATCACCAAGTTCGCCCTGCGCCAGCGGCGGCCCACTGGCAAGGATGCCACGCCTACAGAGATGGTCTCCGCCGAGACCAAGGTGGCTGACTGGCTGGTGCAGAACGACCCAAGCTTGCTGCGCCGAGCTGGCCCGGCCGACGACCGCCACAGCACCAAGAGCGATTTACCCATGCACACCCGCACCCTGAAAGGTCAGTACTCCCTGACATGGGGCCACCCAGTGTGGGCAGGCAGCCACCAGTGAGCCCCAGGCACGTGGCAGACTCTGCTTTGTAACTGATTGCCTAAACTGTCTGTGCACAGCAGCTGAGTTCCATCTAGTATCTGTCAGGAGTCTCAGCTGCAGGGTCTAGGCTCTCACATTGTGGATGCCAGGTCCCTTTACCCATGTGAGGCCCCACGGCAATTGCAGTTCCCCAACAAGATGGTCCTCCTAGGTCACAAGCATGAAGACGGAACACAGAGTGACTCAGAGGACCCCCTGGTCAAGGCAGCTCCAGTAGCCGGTACCCCTGTGGAGGCCGGCGGGGAGCAGATGCGGCTGCAGAGGCAGATCAAGCGAGATCCCCAGGAGCTGCTGCACAACCAGCAGGCCTTTGTCATCCAGTTCTTTGATGAGGACACACCCCGCAAGAAGCGGTCACAGTCCTTCACACATACCCCACCCGGAGACCCCAAGGCTGACAAGCGCCGGGGCCCTGGGTCCACAGATCGAGAACGCCCGGGCACTCCTGCGCGGGGGACAGCAGGCAGCAGCTTGGGGTCCCAGAGGGCCAGCTCACTGAAACGAGAGAAGACAGAGGAGCGGCTGGCCAGTGCCTCACTGGCCACTCGGACCCCTGCTCGTCCCTTTGGCAGTGTGGGCCGCCGCTCCCGCCTGGCCCAGGACTTCATGGCCCAATGCATGCGGGAAAGCTCCCCAGCCACCAGGTCCAGTGCTGAGAAGGTGTCCCCGGGGCCACCCGCACCCTTGACATCCTGTGGGGCCAGTCCCATGGCCTCCCCGGCTACACCACCCCCTCCTGCTGAACCACAGTTGCTCAAGGCACACAGACAGGATGAGGACGACAGCCTCAGCGATGCAGGCACTTACACCATCGAGACAGAGGCTCAGGACAGGGAAGTGGAGGAGGCCCGCAAGATGATCGACCAGGTGCGGCTGGGGGAACGTGGAGTGGGAGGGAGCTCAGTTGGTGTGCATGTTGGGGCCCAGGCACTGGCCTTCACAACCCAGCTGGTTGCTGAATCTGGTCCAGCCAGGCAAGTGGATGCTGTCCACCAGTCCTGTCTGTCACCTTTCTGGTGAAGCCTGTTCCCCGCCCCTCTGTAGTCAAGCAGCCAGATTGCGTATCCTCCATGTTGAAGTGGGACTGGGGGCCAGGCACTTCTGACCCTCTGTGCTTTGTCCTCCTGGCAGGTATTTGGTGTACTTGAGTCCCCTGAACTCTCCAGAGTGTCCTCAGCTACCTTCCGCCCTGTGATCAGAGGGGACAGTGACGGAGGCATGGCCCAGAGAATGGCCTTGCTGCAGGAGTTTGCCTCCCGGCCGCTGGGTGTGAACCCCTCGTTGGAGCACCAGGTATGAGCCCAGATGGCCACTCTGAGAGGGGCAGTAGGAACAGAGCAGTGTCCAGGCTGGGAGTCAAGGCTGATGGCCCTGACGGGGCTAGGCCAGATTTTTCCCCGAGGGTTGCCTCACTTAACAAGCGAACTGGGCATTGATGTGAGTGACCACTCGGTCATTCCTGACTTCCCTTTTGGCTTGTACTATCCCTGCTGAGGACACTCTGGTCTTCTCTGCAGGGCCTAATGGTTCCAGGATGCCCTGGAGGTCAGAAGTGGGTGTCGCGCTGGGCCAGCCTGGCCGACAGCTATTCAGATCCCAGCCTAGCAGGTACGTGACCCAGGGCTGCTGGAGGGACTGGGCCAGGCCAGATAGCCTCGTGCCACTGACAACAGGTGCAGCTTGCACATTGCTATGCCTGGTAGAGGGTCAGGGCTGTGTATGCAGCTAGAGCTGTGGCCACTCTGACTGGACACCCTTGCACCTTGCAGAGGACAGCCTGAGACACAGAGCAGGAGAGCCTGAGGGGGCCCCGCCTACACGCACCAGACGACTGCTTCCCCAGCTGCCCAGTGACAGGGCTGACAGCCCTTCGGGCCCAGAGGCCACCAGGAGGAATGGGCTCGGGCTGCCAGAGCAGGGCATCGAGCAGCCCACCCACCTGGTTAGCCAGGAGGACCTAGACCCTGATAGCCTCAGTGATGCCAGTGGTTCAGATGGAGGCCAGGGCTCTGAGCTGGGCACAGAGCAGCTGGAAGACAGGCACAGGACCCCTCAGGAGGGCCTGGCCTGGGCCAAGGGGCGACGGTCGCCAAAGGCTCCTGGGGAACCTGCCCCCGTCTCTTTCTACATTGGCGACCAGAATGAGGCCGTTGGTTCCCGGAAACCCTTGGCACCTCCTAGGGAGGCAGAGGGTCCTAGGCGAGTGACCCAGGCCAGCCCCTCGGCAAGGGACGGCCTCTACATGAGCAGCAGTGGGAGGATGGTCATCCAGCTGCACACTGGGTGCTCCCCCGAGCCCAGCAGCTCTGGCCCCATCCTACCACAGGAGGCTCCAGGCTTTGTGCGGCAGGAGAGCTTCACCAAGGAGCCAGCAAGTGGCTCCCCAACACCTGGCAAACTCCCGCACATTCCCAGCCACCCGCTCCTGCAGGACCTGACTGCGGTCCGGGCCACACGCATGGATCTCCATGCACAGGATACGCACCTGATTCTGAAGGAGACAGAGACAGCCCTGGCAGCCTTAGAGGCCCAGCTTCTCTCCAAGACCACGGACAAAGAAGACGAGGGGGGCAGCATTCCCAGGCAGCCAGACGACTCCCTCTCTGGGGACTCAGACGTGGACACTGCCAGCACCATCAGCCTGCTCAGTGGCAAGAACGGGCCTAGCCCTACGACCCCACAGCCTCTAGGACCACAGAAGGAGAGGCTGCCGTCTCCGCCAGTGGCTCAGGACCCAGGGGCGATCACCCTGGGCAGCGCGCGTGAGCGACTCTCAGAGAAGCAGCATCGCTCGACAGGTCCTGGTGACCTGGGCCGAGGAGAGGCGGCGCGGCACCTGGCTGTCCGGCGCGGCCAGGGTCCCCGAGGGTCCCAGGACTGGCCCGAGGACCGTGGCTCCAACCTCACCCACCTGCCCCGCGCAGACACAGGCACCCCCAACCATGAGACCCCAGAGACCACTGGGGCAGGTCGCCCAGGTCCTCGCCGGAAACCAGTGGCCCCACCTTCCCTGGCTGCCCAGGAGGAGCAGAGCCGTGGTTCTACCAGTGTCCAGAAGGTGCAGCAGGCACTGACCCGCTCTAATAGTTTGTCCACCCCGCGGCCTACACGGGCTTCCCGGCTCAGGCGGGCCCGGCTGGGGGACACCTCTGACACCGAGGTCACGGACAGTGATCGGGGAGCCACAGGCAACCCTGAGCCAGTGAGCCGACCAGCTGCCGAACAGGCCAAGAAGCTGTCTCGCTTGGACATCCTGGCTATGCCCCGGAAGCGGGCTGGCTCCTTCACAGGGCCCAGCGACTCTGAGGCGGCCCCTGCCCACACAGGCTTTTCTGGCCGCAGTGTGGACCTGTGCTGTGCCAACCGCAAGCCCACCATGGCTGATGCCCGTGTTGCCGCCCGCAAAGCTGCTGCCACAGCCACCGCAGGCTCCCGCCAGCCCTTTAGCAGGGCACGCCCGGGCAGTGCCAGATACTCCTCCAGTGAGTGTGGGGTGGGCAGGGGCATGGGTGGGGGCGGGCAGAGCAGGGCGGCCCCGTGGGCCTGAGGTCAGCCGCCAACCCCCAAAGGGCTCCGTTCCTGGAGCTGGGGGATACGTTGCAGACTGGCACGTGAATGTGTAGGGGCCAAGTGTGCCTGTATCCTATGTGGGCAGGAGACACTGAGCCTCCCAGGACCACAGGGCCCCTATATGACCCCTTGGGGACTGGCTGCCCTAGGCCCTGGGCCCTGGGCCCTGAAACTGTTCTCCTTGGCTCCGCCCTGTGGGAGGCACAGGCATGCCTGCACCTGTCTGGTGGGAGCTTCTGACACACTCTGAGCCCACAGAGCCCTGCCCTGTTCCACGAGGTCCACATGACTGTGTGCCTGCAAGGGCCACGTGTGCTCTGCCTGAGTGGATTGGTTGAGGCCCAGGTGCTGTAGCCCTGCCTGTGCCACTGGTCTGCCCACCTTCAGCCCCATCTACAAGCCTCTCTGCCTGCTGGGACCCCCGGGCAGCCAGGGGTGGGGTTGGGAGGCCTTATGGCTGCGGGCTGAGGACCTCTGCTTGGCCGACCCCACTGTGCCTTCCCCACCCCGCCCAGCATGCAGCCCTTCCTTGTCCATTGCCCATTTGCTGTTCAGGGACTCGGACCAGACCCTGGGAGGAGTGCAGAGCCCTGCCTGGGGGGCTGTCCCTGAGGAGAGGCCTAGCTGTCCTTGCTCACTTGTGCCACCAACCAGACCATGGCTGATCCTCCAGAGAGGCACACTGCATCTTCAGGGGCTGCCTGGGAATGTTCCCTGGCACCCCAGGCGTGGTCCCCTGCCATCGAGCAGACCCACCCCAGGCATGCTGTGCTGGCCCCCGCATGGCCCCTGGGCTGGAGTGACTGTGGTCCCCGAGCTCGGTGGCTGCTGGTGCTTCTGCTGAAGGGCTTCTGGGTGTGGGATGCCAGCCATGGCCCGACCTGGCCCACAGCATAGTGCCCTCACCCAGAGGGCTCCAGGTGCCGTGGGGGTGCTGTGGGGTGCTGAGTGCTGCTTTGTTCTATTCTTGCTTCTGAAACCAATCCACTCCAAGACACTCGTCGTCGGCAGCAGGGCTCGGATTACACATCCACCTCCGAGGAGGAGTACGGCTCCCACCACAGCTCCCCCAAACATGCACGCTCCCATACCTCAACAGCCACGCAGACCCTGCGGGCCAGCAGTGTAGGCCGGGTTCGTTCCCGGGCCCCTGGCCCTCGGGACACAGACGATGATGAGGAGGAGCCTGACCCCTACGGGTTCATCGTGCAGACGGCTGAGATTGCAGAGATTGCCAGGTGAGTGGTGCCATTCTTGGTCAACCACAGGGGCTCTCCTCAGCTGGGAATAACCTGAGGACAGGGACTGGCCAGAAAGTCTGTGATCCAGAGTAGGATAGATGGATGGACGGGTTACTGGGTGGACAGGTGGGATGGATGGGTCACTGGATGGATGTTTTAGCTGATCAGTGGACAGCTGAATGGAGAGTGACTGGGTGGGCGGATGGATGGGTTGATGGACGAGCAGTCACTGGGGGAATGGGCTGGCTGGTGAATGGAGAACTACCTGGAAAGCTGGGAGATGCTGGTACAGAGTACTCTGCCCAGGGTTTTGCTAGGAAGGAACCTGTGCCCGTTACCAGGGAGAGGGGTACAGGTTGCTGAGTAGCTGAGAGAAGCCTCTCACTGACGAGAGGTCAGTACTGATGGCCAAGCCCTGAAAGGGCATAAAGGATGCTGAGCTTGTAAGTGCTGGAAGGGCTCCCAGAGACGGGTGACCCTTGGGAGACCCACATGGGGACGGGGACGTAGGCATCATTGGCACGAAGGTGGCCACTAAGGCTATGGTGAGGTGCGGTCATCCTGGGCGTGCAGCAGTGAGGATGGCAGGAGACAACTGTCTGGTACCCAGGGTGTGGTTGGGCAGTGCCATCTGTGCCCAGCAGCAAAGGCCCCTGGTTCATGGGAAGGGGCCTCCCTAGGGCTTGGCAGGGAGAAGGGCAGAGAACCACGTAGGTTTCTCGAGGTCTGTGTTCCCCAAAGTGGACAAGTTTGGGGCCCAGCTAGCTAGGATCAACAGACAGGAGAAATGTGCCCTGGACACAGAGGGACATGCTGTGGTCCTTGCCCAGCGGAAGCCTGTGGCCCCTGCAGCGTGGCCAGGGCTTAGATTCTCCCAGAGTCCCCTGGGTCTGCCTGCCCTGCCCCTGCTCAGCTCTGACTCCTGAGTCAGAGCTCTAGATGACAGCTGCCGCAGTCTCAGCCCATGCCATCCTCTGCTGCAGTTTCCCTGCTTATAGAGGTGGGCACCTGCGGCATCCACACCTTGGTGTCATCGTGTCCACACCACCTGTCACCTTTTCTGCTGGCTGCAGGCTGAGCCAGACGCTAGTGAAGGATGTGGCCACTCTGGCCCAGGAGATCCACGACGTGACTGCAGATGGCGATCCGATGGGCTCCTCGGGGCTGGCACGTAGCCCATCTCTTGGGAACATGCCCAGCACCCCCGCCTCAACCATCTCTGCCCGAGAGGAGGTGAGCCTGGCCTCCGTGGTGCCGCCCTCACCTAGCACCCTGGCTGCTGTGCAGTGCCCAGGGACTTGCAAGCAGCCTGCACCCTAAGGGGTGGCAGAGGGGCTGGGTAGATGGGTTACCCCTTTGCCTGCCCACCGCCTGGGCTGCAGCAGTGTGCCTGCCTCACCCCTGCAGCTGGTACAACGCATCCCGGAGGCCAGCCTCAACTTCCAGAAGGTGCCGCCTGGGGCTCTGACCTCTCGGGATCTGGACCAGAACATGAACAACAGCCACGAGGATGCCTTTGGCAACAAGACAAGGCCTCGAAACCGTGAGGAGGCACGGTGCCCTGCCCCACACATATGACTCAGCCATGGGGGTGGGGGTCTCAGCCAGTGCAGGATGCTAGGGGTGTAGGGCTTCCTGGGATGGGTGGGGCCCTGCTAATGCCTGGACCCTTTCAGGTGATCTTTGACAACCTGATGCTGAACCCGGTGTCCCAGCTGTCCCACGCCATCCGGGAGAACACTGAGCATCTCACCGAGAAGATGAAGTGAGTTGGTGGCAGGGTGGGCAGACTCGCGTGGTGAGAACCAGGCTAGCTCACACCAGACAAGGGCTCGTAGCCCCATGGGTCTCGAGAGTGTTTCCATCATGTGCAGCTCCCAGAAGGTGGCCCCAGAGCTGGGGGGCACTGCCACTCCTCCTGCCCAATCCCTGGCCCAGCCATCCCACCCTCAGGGCCCAGGAAAGAGGGGGACTTGATGCCAGCAAGCCAGGGCCTGCTCCTGCTCTGGCCTCAGTTCCCACTCTGGGCCCAGGGCGGCAGGAGCTTTCCCATGGTGTTGGGAGGTTCCAGAGAGCTGGGCCACCTTTCGTCACTACCCTTGTCCTTGTCCAGCTGGGCCACCTTTCGTTGCTACCCTTGTCCTTGTCCCTCGCAGGATCCTCTTCCAAAACACGGGCCGTGCATGGGAGGACCTGGAAGCCAGGATCAACGCAGAGAATGAGGTGCCTATCCTGAAGACATCCAACAAGGTGAGGCCCCCCACACCCCCAGGGCCTCACACACACCCCCACACCCCCCCACCCCCGCCCGATTGCTCACCTGCAGCCTCTGCCCGTCCAGGAGATCAGCTGCATCCTGAAGGAGCTGCGGCGCGTACAGAAGCAGCTGGAAGGTAAGTGAGGCCCGCCCGGGCAGTGGAGGTAGGCCCACAGTGGGGATCCCTGCCTGGGCCTCCACCTGACCCCATCTTCTCCACCCCAGTCATCAATGCCATCGTGGACCCCAGCATCAGCTTGGACCTTCTCACGGGAAACAGGACTCCCACAGGCCCCACTGCACAGGGGCTGGGGAAAGGCCCCACCGTGCCTGCTCCAGCTGAGAGCCTGCTGCCCCTGAGGGGCTTCCCACCAAGGGCCACCTGTGGGCCACCCAGCCTCCCTGAGCCTGCCTTCCTTCCCGATGCCGAGCACTTCCTGATCTAGGCCCCGGCCAGGCCAGGCCTCCTGTGCCTGACTGTCCACCGGTAGACCTGCCGCCCAGCCACAGTGTCTCTGAATCCCCTTCATGTGCCATAGCCCCATGGGCGGGCACCTCCTGCCCTGCCAGCACCCCACCCACCTTGCCACCCCCATGGCCACTGTACACTGGGGCCTCCTGGCCCAGCTCTTGGTGTGGCCGCTGCCAAAGGCACACCCCCCAACCTGTCATTTTGTCATTAGCTTTCAAGGCAAGAGTAGCCTGTGCCATGGCAGTACCCTGCTGATCTATCCCCACCTGGATGCTGGCCCAAAGCCAGGCAAGGAAGGGATGGACTGGGGCTGTTCAGTGCCAAATGGGAGCTGGAGGCCTGTGCCCTGGCCAGAGCTACTCCGGAGAGTCCAGCAGCCAATGTGGCTGTGGCAAAATCGGAGCAGGGACCCCACAGCTCCTAGCTTTTGGTGCCAACACAACTGCCAAACCCCCAAGCTTGAGGGCTCCCAGTGGGGCCCTCCCAAGTATGGGCATAGGTAGGGGGACGCAGGCAGTTGTTGGGGCAGCCCCAGTGCCCCTCGATGCTGTACTGAAGGTGTGGGGTGGCAGGGGCACCAGCAGCCCTTCGGAGAGGGAGGACTTAACCAAAGTGACTGGAAACAGGTTTCTGGAAGCTCATGCAGGGGTGTAGACAGCGTGCCCAGTTCTACCCCTGTCCTCCCAGATGCTGTGGGCATTAAATGGGCATCTGCAACAGGCAGTAGCCTGATCCCTTGCAGGGACAGCAGGGACACAGGGACGGGCCCAGAGCAGTGATGCTTTCTCAGGATTCTTCCAGCTGGGAACTGGCCCCTCTGCGGTGCCCCTCTGGAGCCCCAGGTCACAGCACCAAGGCTGCGCAGGGTGGGGCGAGGGCTGGGGCAGCCACAGGCGGATCTGAAGGCCATGGCGGCGACGCAGCTCCCTGTTTACAGTTTGCTGACATGGAGCCAGGTACCTGTGCCCCAGCCCCCCTGATGTTTACGTGCGTGCGTGCGTGTGTGGGGCCAGGTGCAAGACGCCACTGGCCCCACCCCAAGAGCCTGCTGTCCCTTTGGAGGAGGTGCTAGCCGGGCTGCAGCCCGCCTGCATTCCCCACGCAGTGGCCCACAGCCTGGCTTCAGGAGCACAGTGGCCACTCACCTTTGTCCACGCCCCGCCCTTGGTCACCGCTGTACAATTTTTTTATGCACACGTTGGTGTTCCTCCCCATGTCACAGTCCTGGTCCCCCCACCGGCCCTAGACCTGGGTACATACCACCCCGGCTGGCTTCTCGGTGGTGTCTCTACATTGTTCTCAGGTGGTCTTGTGGATGTCTCAGAAATGGTTATTTTATATGATTTGTCATGGAGTTTGTTCTAATAAATCATTCTTGTATCACGTGGCAGCACACCAGGTCTGCCGCCTTGTTCTTTGGTTCGGCGTCAGGTGTCTCCCAGGCAGAGGCTGCAATCCAGAGAAGCAGCCGCCAGGTGGCGGCTGAGCCAATGGCGGGGAAAGCAGGTTTTTTTTAGAGAAAAGGTGGTTTTATTGCAGCCATGAGAGCACAGCGCCTGAGAGTGCGCCTCAAGTCCGGCAAAAGCATGAAAATAGGCAGCAAGGGGGTCTCAGCTGCTCCCAGGAGCCTTTCAACCCCAGTCCTCTCTCCCCTTCGTGGTTTCAGAGGGGTCTTCCTGCCAGAGGGCGGTCACTGCTGCTCCACCACCAGCTGCAGGTGGGGCCAGGAACAGGTGTGAGACCAGCTGCTGCAGGCGGCTGCAGACTGAATGCCCGAGGACAATCAGCCCAAGGCCTGCGCCCCAGCCAGGCACTGTCCTGCTCTACTTCCACACAGGCTGGCAAGCCAGGAGCAGGATCGCCCCTGGCCCCTGGTGAAAGAAGTGAGGGATGGGCGGCACAGGTCTGGACTGGGGAGCTGCTGCTGCCCCGGCTGCTCACTGGCCCGAGTCAGCCTGCCCGGGCTCCTGGCCCGACTGCGGCATCCCCAGCCGGAGAAGCAGCAAGTGGCTCTATTTGCCTGCCCCGCCCCTGTCCAGGGTCAGGCAGGGATGTCTCCCCTCGTGTGTGGGGGCAGATGGGTAAGCTGGCAAGCAGATGGGCATGAACTCTGGCCTCTTCCAGCCCTGCTCCCCTCACTCCCAGCAGCAGCATGTGAGTCCCAGCAGCCTCTGCCTGCCTTGGGAGAGGTCGAGGCTGGGCTGTGGGAGCGAGCAGTGGAGCTGAGCACAGGGATGAGCCATTGGGGCCCCACAGCCCTCGCTGGGCTGCTCCTGGGCTGACTCCAGGCTGGCCGCTCTCACGGGGCTGTGCAGGAGGTGACCCAGTGCCTGCCCCATGGGCGGTGGAGGTGAGGTGAGCCGGGGTGGCTGCCAGGCTCCACAAGGTGGGGTGTTGGGAGGGGAAGGCGAGTCAGGAAGGTGTGGCTCTGGAGGGAATAGTCCTTTGCCCTGGGGAATGGATTAAGATCCAGGAAGGGGAGCTGAGAGCAGAGGTCAGAGCCCACACAACGGTAGTTGGGGGGGCTTAGCTAGCAAAGGGGTCTGTGGGGCAGTGGAGGGTTAAGTGACATGGTAGGCTCGTGTCAGGGTCTGAGGCATTGCAAGGAATAGGTCTTGGCTTAGAGTTTGAAGGCAAGACCTCTGTGGGGACAGAGATGGCGGCTCAAGGGCTGTGAGCCTGCTGTAGGTCTCTGGTCATTGGCAGAAATGAATAAAACACGCCAAGGCAGATACGTTAATTCACCTCTGATTAGTTTTGGTGTTGGCAAACAAACCTGAAAGAATTAGACTCACATATTTTCCATGCAAAAACCAATGGCTTTTTGACAGCTTTGTCTCACTGTGATGTTTTCTTTTGCATTCCCAAGACCCCCTCAGCCTCTCCTTCCTGCTCCCCCACCTCTGCTTCTTGTCTAGCAGGCTCCCTTCCACCTTCATGGAATGCTTTTTCTAGATACCGTGTATTAGGAAAAACACGATGCTTGTCATCTGGCATGTGGCTTGGTGCGTTTCCCATGATGGTCTTCAGTCCACTCGATGTCCTGCTGCTGGCAGACTTCGCTCTTCTTTATGGCTAAGTGACACCCGTGGCACATACGCACCAAGCTGGCTTCACCCACTTATCTATTAACAGGCACATGGGCAACACGGGAATGAGGGTGGAGAGCTGATTCAGTTCTGAGGATCTGCTGAGGAGTGGTACAGCTGAATCACATTGTTGCTCTGTGTTTAGCTGTTTGAGAACCCTCCACACTGACCTCCGCAGTGGCTGCACCAACTTACATTCTCACCAGCAGCGTGAGAGTTCCTTTTTTGTGTGTTTTGTATTCTGGATGAGAGCCTTTCTGACTAGGGTGAGACAGACTCTTTAAAGATCCTAATGAGCTAAAGCTTTTTTCATATACTTATTGGTCATTTGTAACTTATTTTGAAAAGTGTTTATTCGATTCACTTCCCCTTTATCTATTAGTTTAAGTTTTTTTGTTTGATTTTGCTTTGTTTTGAGACAAGGTCTTGCTATGTAGTTCAGGTTAGTCTTGAGCTCATTCTGTAACCCAGGATGGCCTTGAGTCCTATCCACCTGCCTCAGCCTTCCCAGTGCTGGGATTGCAGTCCTACGGCACCACACCAAGGTTTTTGATTGATTGTGAGGGTTGGTTTTTCTTGGTGGTGGTTTGAGTTCTGTGTGCTGGGTATTATTCCATGTGGGAGACTGCTGAGTTGTGATCCTCTGAGAAATCAAGCCCCTTGCCTCCATCTTTCTCTGACCTTTACCTCAGCCCTGTTCCTTTAATTGGTCAAAACAATGTGGTAGAGTTTGGTCCAGGCACCCATGAGTCCCAGCACGCAAGGCAGCGCACATGGGTGAGAATGGACTGCCTGCTGATGGCTGGAATGGGGCTTCAAGCAGGAGCTTGTGAGAGAGATTGCAGGGCTGACCTTGGGATTCAGAAAGAATTACACTTCTGGCAGGAAAGGTGCCAGCCTTCTGAACGTGAAGTTGTCTGTTGCACCACCAGGAAGCCTCAGTGCCTGGCACAAGTGCGCTTTTTCCTTCTTTATAAGCCACACCTGTGAGTTATTACTCCCATGCACTCTGCCAAGACCCCGCCTGCCTCCCTGATTGGCGCCAGTAAAAGCCAATAAAAGCTGTGGGCACTCTGACTCTTGGCTCTTTGTTCCAAGAGCAGGGGGTTATCCCAGTGCCCTTCAGCTGCAAATTCTTCTCTCTTTGTCTTCTTTTTCACCCATGTGCCATATTGCCAGGTGGGAGACCTGAGCCCTTGGGGGGTTTTGGTAACTCCCCTTTTAGGATAGTATTTGGCGAGGCTGTGTCTTCATTCCGCTGATTGTTTACTTTGCACGCGTAGGCTTTTCAGTTGGTGTGTCTGGGTCATTGGTCCTTCCTGTCGTCCGTAGTCCTGTTCAGCATGTCTGTGCTTGTGCCCACATCCCAGTGTATTTTCTGTATGTTTTCTTGTAGCCATTTTAAAGCTTATGGTTTTATGTTGGGGTCTTTGAGCCATTCTGAATTGATTTTATTTCATGAGGCAGAAGATAAGGATCCATTGCAATTTTCTTTCTTTCTTTTTGGTACTGGGGATCAAACTCATTACCTCACACTTGTTAGGTGGGCACTTACGCCTCTGACCTAAATCCCTGGCCCTCCACTTGCAATTTTCTGCTTGTGGATATCCAGTTTTCTTGACATTATTTGTTAAAGAGAGTATGTATTCTCATATGTTTATGGCACCTTTGTTTATGAGAATCAGATGACTTTAGCTATGGGGATTTATTTCTGGGTCCTCTGCTCTATTCTGCTTTTATGCCAGCACCATGCTGTTTTTGTCCCTATGGCTTTGTAACATACATATATATATATATATATATATATATATTTTTTTTTTTTTTTTTTTTTTTTTTTTTGGTCTTTTTCCTTTTTATCGGTACCAGGGATCAAACTCACGACTGCCTGCTTGCAAGGCAGGCGCTTATGCCACTGAGCTAAATCCCCAGCCCCGGCTTTGTAATATATTTTGAAATCAGGTATTCCTTTTTGCTCAGGACTGCTTTGGTGATTTGGGTTACTTTGTGCTTCTATATGAATTTAAAGATTTTTTTCTAGTTCTATGAAGAATCTGTGTCATTAGCATTTTGATGGGGATTGTATTGAATCTATATATTATTTCATGCAATATGACTGTTTTAACAATTTTGATTCTGTCAATGCATGAACATGGGAACTCCATCTTCTAGTGTTATCTTTGATTTCTTCAGGGTTTTGTAATTTTCTTTGTAAAGACCTTTTACCTCCTTGGTTAGGTTTATTCCTATGTGTTTTTTAAACCATGATAAATGGAATTGTTTTCGTAATTTCTTTCTCAGAGAATTCATTATTGATTTATACAAAAGGCACTGATTTCTGTGTACTGATTTTAGATGTAGTTGGGGTTTTTTGTTTGTTGATTGGTTTGTTTTGTTTTTGATACAGGGTCTCACAATATAATTCAGGCTAGCTTTGAACTCACTTTATGTAACTTGGGCTGATCTGGAACTCATGGCAGTCCTCCTGCCTCAGCCTCCCAAGTATTGGGATTATTGGCATATACCACCATGCCTGGCTCTGTATACTGAGCACTCTGTATACAGACACTGCTACTTTGTTGAGTTTGTTTGTTAATTCTAAGAATATTTTTGTAGAACCTTTAGTATCTTGTAAGTATAAAATCATATCAACTGTAAACAGGAATGTTTGTACTTTGTCCTTTCCTGTTCATATCCCTTTTATTTCTTCCTCTTGCCTGATTGCTCTGGCTAGAGTTTCAAAGTACCAAATCAAATAAGACTGGCAGGGTGGACACTCTTGTCTTGCTCCTTTATCTTAAGAGGAAATGCTTTCAGTCTTCCCAAGATAGTGTGCTGGCTGTGGGTTTGTCAGAGGTGTATTGTTCTTACTGAGGTGAGATCCTTCTGTGTATACAATAGTTTCTTCAGGGCTTTCATCAGGAAAAGGGATTGAATTTTATCAAGATTTTTCCTGTGTCTATTGAGCTGATTATGTGGCTTTTTTGTCCTCGATTCTAGTTATACAGTATATTATTCTGATGATTTGTGTACACTGAGCCATCCTTGAATCCCTAGAGTGAAACCAGTCTGATCATGGTGCATGATCTTTTTAATGTTCTGTTAAATTTGATTGCAAGTATTTTTTGAGGAATTTTGCATCTGTCTTCATCCAGAATGTTGGTGTAGTTTTTTTTGTGTTATATCCTATCCAGTTTGGGTATCAGGCTGATACCAGCTTCATAGATGGAGTTTGGGGGTTTTCCTTCCCTTTTTGTTTCATCAAATAATTTGGGGAGCATTGGTGTTCTTCTTTAAAGGTCTGGTGAATATCAGCAGTGAAGCCATCCAATTCTTGAGTTTTCTTTGTTGAGACATTTTTACTACTGCTGTCTTAACACCTGTTATTTGTAAGTTTGGGCTTTTAAAAATCTTCTTCATTCAATTTTGGAATGTCATGTATGTCCAAAAATTTATTTACTTTTTCTACATTTTACAATTTATTTGAACACAAATTTTCAAAATAGTCCCTAAAATCCTCTGCATTTCAGTACTACCTATTGTAACATCCCCCTTTTCATTTCTGATTTTATTAATGTGGATCTCTCTTTTTTTGATGGGGGTACCAGGGATCAAACTCACGACCTCATGCTTGCCAGGCAGGCACTTGTGCTCCTGAGCCAAATTACCAGCCCAAGGGTCTGTCTTTCTTTTGGATAGTTTGGCTAAGGGTTTATTTTGTTTATCTTTTCATAGAACTAGCTGTCTGTTTCATGATTCTTTGGGCTAGTCTATCAGTCTCTATTTTGTTAATTTCAGGGTTTTTTTTTTTTTTTTCTTTTTTGTACTGGGGATCGAACTCATGACCTGGCGGTTGCCTGGCAAGTGCTTGTTGTACCGCTGAGCTAAACCCCTGGCCCAATTTTAGTTTTGATCTTTATTTCTTTTTTCCTGCTGTTTTGGATTTAGTTGTTCTTGATATTCTAAGATTCTGAGATGCATCATTAGGTTATCTGAGGTCTCCTGGATTTGTTCCCTAATGTAGACACTTACAATGACGAACTCTCCCTTAGAATTGTGCTCAGTGCATCCAGAATCTGGTATGCTGTGTTTCTATTTTTGTTTGATTTTAGAAAGTCTTCTAAGTCCACTTTGATTTCTTCAATGACCCAACGGTTATAGAAGACTATTGCATTATCTCTGTCTTTGCATAGTTTCTCCTACTGTTGATTTCTAGTTTCATTGTTAGTATTTGATGCCAGAAATTACTTCAGTTTTTTTTTACTTGTTAAGATTCTCTTTGTAGATATCATCTGCTTTGGAGAAAAAAATCCATAAACTGCTGAAAAGAAGGTGTATTCTACAGTTATTGAATGGAATACTCTATAGATGTGAGTAATAAGCCTTTTTGGTCTGTAGTGTAGTTTAACTCTGATTCTTCATTGTTGATTTCTTTTTGTCAAGATGACAAAAGTTACTTTTCTCTCATTGCTGGGACAAAATATCCAACACCAAAAGTTAAAAAGGGAAAGGTTTATTTAGCTCAGTTTGTAAGATTTCAGGCCATAACTCATGGGCTCCAAGGCAGAGTGGCACATGGCGGAGGGGCAACAGCTGGTGGCAGCAGAAGACAGTAAAAGCAATGGGAGAGAGGAGGGGAGAGGAGGGGAGGGAAAGGAGGGGAGGGGAGGGGAGGGGAGGGGAGGGGAGGGGAGGGGAGGGGAGGGGAGGGGGGAGGGGAGGGGAGGGGAGGGGAGGAAAGAAAGCCTCTTCCCCTTCCTTCTATTGTATATAAACTCCCTGCCCTAGGGAAGCTGTAGCACTCACACCCTTAATCCCAGCATTACACCATGAACCAAGCACAGACTCTAGACTCAGCCACCTCTGAGAAGCCTAACCCCATGAGCACGTGAGACTTTGCGGGGACATCCAGACACAAACCATAACACTACTGGTGAGAGGGGTATTAGGGTTAGACAGGTATAGGGAGGGAGAGCCACACAGCCTAGCAGAGTTGCTGAGTTGAAACTGATTAGAGTTCAGGGAAGCTATGGATCAGCAGAGCAAAACACTGGAGTGGAAGGCATGGTCCAGAGCATGAGCCCAGAGGTCACCATCTGCATACACAGGAGAAGAACCCATGTAAGGTGGGACACATGCTCACGGGATGCCCAAGGCTGGACAAGTGTTCAATTAACGCAGGCTTGAGATGGGTGTGTCCCATCAGCTGGAGAAGGGACCTTGTGACATGCAGAAATAAAGTTTTCTGCACGAAATGCTGCAGGATAAGCACTGAATTTCCTGCTCTTCTGTCCCAGCTCCAGCAATGCCTAAAAGCAAATCTCAAAAGTAACTTAGGGGCTGGGGATTTAGCTCAGCGGCATAAGTGCCTGCCTTGCAAGCAGGCAGTCGTGAGTTCGATCCCAGGTACCGATTAAAATGAAAAAGACAAAAAAAAAAAAAAAAAAAAAAAAGTAGCAGAACAAAGCACAGTATTTATCAAGGAATACAACAAAATCCAGCATCAACAGCATAACTTCTCTTCAAAAATGACCAGGCATACAGAACAGGAGGTGAGAAGACATATCTAGGAGGAAAAATATACTGCATGATCTTCCCTGCAAACAGACACTGCAAGAAAAAAGATCACTCCTTTTTATATTGAAAATATGATGATAGAAACTACCCAAAATAAATCATGGAAGGAGAACTTTAAAAATAAAATACAGCACATCTCTGATTCATGAGACAGCATCAACTAGCCCTAGATTTTTTTTTTTCCAAAATCTTAGGAAAGGGCCGGGGATTTAGCTCAGCAGCATAAGCACCTGCCTGTTAAGTGTGAGTTGTGAGTTCGATCCCTGGTACCAGAAAAAACAAAAAAACAAAAAAAACCTCAGAAAACACATGACAAGACAGAAAAAAATATTCAAAGGGAAAATGGCAAAATATTTCCCATGAGCTGTAAACCCATGGATCTAATAATTGAACAGTTGCCAAACAAATATACAAATGAAAATAATTCCCACAACATATCATAAGTAAGTTGCTGAAATTCATGGCAGAAAATAACTGAAAAACAGGCAAAGATAAAAGACTTTATTATCTACCAGGGCCATTTATGGAAACAGCGGCTGCCTTCTAATCCAGATGTGAAAGCTGCACCGCAAACTGTGTGGAAGGCAAAATGAAATCAACAGGTAGTCTGCACCAGAGAAAGGTGTTTTAAATAAAATTGAGATACCGCAAAACTAGAAACCTTTGTCCATCCATGTGCACCATGAAGGGACAAATATATTAGCTCTACTTAGAGCCAACAAGTAATTTGTCTTCAAAATATAACTATTTCAAGTCAGTTAAAAAGCCTGAGACAGCCAAGGCCCCCCGTTACACATGGCAGACAGGGGCTGCTGCCCTGCGCTCTTCCCCACAGAGCCTAAGGAGGCTCCGGAGTCCTGGGGGCCTGAGAGCCCCTCTACTCTTCCCTCGGTGGAGGCCACGCAGCGGGTCCAACCTTCGCCACTCCTGGGCTTTGCTGCAGAGACTTCCGAGCTGTGGTCACAGTGACAGCTGCCTGGGCTGCTCCTCAGGGACCTGAAGGCCACTTGTGCTGAAGCGCTGGCCTTTCACTGGGGTCTTCTGGTGGGTGACAGGACAGAGATGACAGGCTCGATGTTGCTGTCGTTTGTATCCGATTCCTCTCAGCTGCTGGGGTGAGTGAGTGTCCATCTGTTGGTCTTTCTCCCAGGGCTTCACACATGTGGGGCCAGAGCTCCACTGAGCTGAACCCGGCTCCCTGCCCTCTTCCCGATGCCCACTCCTTTCACTGCTGCAGCAGCCCACTAACACAGAGGCCTTTGGCTCCATCCAAGGTCCCCAATCCAACCACGAGGCCAGGCTTCTGGTGCTAGCCTAAAGAGCTCAGCTGTCCTAGAACAAGCTGTTCAGTGGCTGGATCCTGCACAAAGGAAACATCTTTTGAGGCGGTGGCCCCAGCAGCGAGTGTCACTGGACTTTGGTCTAACCCTGATTCTGCCTCTCCTCCAAGGGCAGCGGCGCCTCAGCCACACTACTTGTCTCCAACTGAAGCCCAGAGCCTTGCCTGTGTGTTCAACAGGTGCGGTGACCTCATTTCTACTCTGGCGGGATCGAAGATCCTGTGTCAAGTCACAAACCTGAGGAAAATCCAGGCCAGGGACCCCAACGGGTACTTTCCAAGACGTTAATCCCAGTGACCCAGTAGCTAGATAGAAGAGGCTCACCATGAGTCTTTGCCAGATCAAATGCAAATGAGAACACCCATAAGCTCCAAGCATCCTCCCAGAAAGCTACAGCTAAAACCAGAGTCCTGGGATCAGCTGATGGGGGTAACAGTGATCCAACTATTTTGGGAAAGGTGGCAGTGTTTACTAAAGCAGTGCCTATGGTTGAGAACCATCCATCTGTGGTGAAGGCTTTGGTAAGGTAGGAAAAAACCACACTCTGGATCCAAAGGGGGTCCCCTGAAACAAGCCCAGTGAGCTCATTTAATTTAATAACCATTGGTTGAGGGTGCATGCCTGCAATCCCAGCACTCTGGAGGCTGAGGCAGGAGGATCACCATGAGTTCAAAGCCAGACTCAACTAATCCTGCCTCAAAACAACCACAATCATACCGTGCTTTCTCTGACTGTCAGAACCCTGTCTGGGTTTCTAGTGGGCAGGTCAGCCGCAGGCGTCTGCATGAGGAGGCAGGTGATACTGCTCAGAGGAAAGGCACAGCACCACTAGGCTTCTGGTGCTAGCCAGAAGGAGGCCAGGGTGCAGCAGCAAAGTCCGAGGGATGGACAGCACGGGTTTCAGAGCTGCATTGCAGGGACCTGACAGTGGCGATGGTCAAGGACGTGTCTGGCCTGGACATAAGCTGGGTGCTGGCTTCACTGCTGTGTCATTATCACATCTGTCTTTGTGTTATTTTGTATGCACAAAATCATGGATTTTAAAGGGAAAAGAACATGCGATATCCAAAACAAGGAGCTGAGAGCTGAAGAGAAGGAAGAAAACGCAGTGGCTGCGGCAGCACGAGGAAGAGAAACTGGGGCAGTGCAGGAGCCACGCCCACCCCAACACACAGCAGGACAGCGCTGGAGGGCGTGTCAGGGTGGAGGCAGCTGAAAAGCCGGGAGTGGGGCGCACACCCGTAATCCTAGGGGTGGAGGGGCGGAGGCAGAAGTGCAAGTTCAAGCCCAGCCTGGGCAATTTAGTGACTTGGTAAGATCGAGTATCAAAATAAAATAAATACATAGAGGGGGGATGAAGCCCTGGATCCAATCCCCGTCCTGCTAAAGATAAGAGAGAGAAAGAAAGTTGTCACATGTGTGCCTCGGGTTTCGGTGTTTACTATTCTCTGCTTTTCAACATAATCGTAGAATGAACTCCTCCAACTTACTTTAAACTAGCAAATGGGTTATGCGAGCAGCGCCCGACACAAACCGTTGCTGAGCCTCAGGCTGTCCTCACCCAGCCTCTGCACGGAGTTCAGTGCCGTTCTCCCTGGGGCAGCAGACCCAGAAACAGCATCAGAAGTGGCTTCCGGCTGCAGGGGTGTGTGCAGGCCACCCCAGGCTGGCTGTGGGCTCTCTGCAATGCACACACCTGACACACCTCGTCCTCAGTGTTGGGTGACACTCAGTAACCACTGCAATGGTGGCTTGACTAGTCCAGGATCAGAGGCTTGGTAAGCTGACCCTCATTTGGGGTGAAAATGCCCCTTCACCCTGTAGACAAATAACAAGGTATTTAATTCCCTTTACAAAGACATTTTGGAAGTAGAGAGAAAATTGAAGACAAGAACATTTCCTTTCCCCAAAACCCTGCAAAATCCCTCACCCCCTCCCAAGGGGTCCCAGTGCCAGGCTCAGGCCTGCTGCAGGGGATGGCAGCTGGTTGCACCGCCCTGGGGGGCTCAGCTGCACTTCCAGTCCCTGCACCAGGTGACTGAGCTGCATCCCCTCTCACGCAGACCCAACTCCTGCCCACATGTTCCCAAGCCTGTGTCTGTGATGCAGCAAGTCTGCCCGTGCCCAGCCCTGGCTGGGGCTTGGTGGGGAAGGAAGTAGGTGCAGCTCCGTGCGGCACAGCTGTCCTCGAGGAGGAGAGAGGCTCCGTGTACTGCTGCAGCCAGGTCCTTTCCTGCTACGGCCACTGGTGCCTCACACACGGGGTCCCCACGCACCCAGCCTGTGGGAGCAGCTGCGTATGCAAGGGAGAACAGAGCCTGGCCAGGTCAACAGGAGGCGGAGGTTTGGGCTCACTTCCTCATCTTCTGGCCCTAGGAAATGGCCTCAGGAATGCCACTACCTGGCACTTCTTGTTCCTCCCTGAGGCCACACCAAGGTCAGCACCTTGGACAGAGCCCTATGTCCAGCTGGTGACCAGGTACAAGCAGGCGCTGCTGCCAAGGTGTCATCCCCTGAAGCTGAGGCAGAGCCCTCACTGGACACCTCCAGTCGGGCTGCTTTCCCAGTGGCCAGTGAACAGCCCCATCTGCATCCCCAACACAAAGTCCTGGCTGCCCCCGGAGCCTTCCTATAGCTAGAGGTAGCCTTGTGATCAAGCCCAGAGCAAGTTCTAGATCACAGCCTACTGGAAATATGCTATGGGACCTGGAAGCAATGACTGAGCTCTGGCAGCCATCGCTGGGACATGAAGCTAGGAATCTCAGGGTTTGGGGACTGAGAACCAGAGGGACTAGCTCCCTATGGCTGTGGTACTAATGCCATGTCTACACCAGCAGCCTCTGGACATGCTCAGTGTATCTTACTCCCTTAGTTGCTGGGCAACACCAAACATCCACAGATTAAGGATGGAGAGTGTTAATTCAGTTCTTGAATTGGAAGGTTTTGGCCCATGGTCAGCTGGCTCCAAGTCAGGACGGCACAGCATGCATGGCACAGGGACGTGGCCGAGGAGAGCTGCTCACAGCATGGAGGTCAGGAAGCAGAGAGAAAGGGAAGATCAGAGAGGCAGCCTTCCAGGCAGCACCCCAGTAGCCACCTCTTCCCACCAGACCCCACCTCCTAAGAGCAGTCAGCTGTGAGCTACGTGATCCAGTCACTTCCCAAGGCTCACCTACGAGCACCTGAGGCCTTGGGGGACACCCAGACCTAAACCATATCGGAGAGATCAGCCATTTCATTAGGCTGCAGTTGATCGGTCCCTGGCCAGAAGTCAAGTGAGCCGGGGACAGCAGGGCACCCTCTGAGGGAGGCGGGTTTTCTCTGGAGGAGTTTTGCTCAGCCCTGCCCTCCAGGTTCCTGTCCGCTGTCTGTCTCGGGCGGGGGTGGGGACACAGGCTGAAGAGGAAGAAGCTGAAAGGGGAAGCAGCAGCTGAAGAGCTGGCAGGAGCCACCTGCGTGTGGAGAGTCTGCAGTCTGTCTGGAGCCAGCATGGACACCAGGGCAGGGCCCCCAAAGGTACGTACCGGCCAGCCAGGGGTAGATGGGAGAGTTGGAAGGGGCCCCTCTCTACCCCCACAGCCAATCCTCCCATAGCCTAGGGCTCACTAAGCCTCCAGCTGGCCCTGCAGTGCCCATCTGTACCCAATCTATGCAGCTAAGACTCTAGGGGCATCAGTGTCTCCAGCGAGCTGACAACCATGCCAGCTGCCTTAGCCTGGGACAGAAAGCCAGGCCCCAAACTCTGCAGGCCAGGGACATCATTGGCACCACTGGCCATTACTTCAGCTGTCCACAGGGTCCCATATCTGCCCATCTGGGGCCTGGAGGCTCAGTGTCGCAAATCAGAGGGGTCCCCAGCTCACCCCTCCATAGCTAGGGTCAGCCAGCATCCCCACAGGAAGGACAACGGGGGTCACCCAGAGGCCTGCAGGCTTGAGTCACAGTCTGACCACATAGCCTAAGGGGCCTGTGGGTCCCAGCTAGGAAGTGGGGCCTGGCCAGCCAGACAACCCATGGCCCTTCCCTGTGCCTCAGGGGAGGACCTCAGGAGACCCAGAACACCTGCTCTATGATAAAGCTCTGGGCTGTAGGGCCACTGGGAGGCCAAGCTGGCCTGGCTCCCAGCTCCTGGTAAGGGCCTTGGAGCGGAGACAAGAGAGCCCATCCCTGCTGGCCACAGAGGAAGTCCAACCCCAGCAGCATGTCCAGTCTGGACTCCACATCCTCCCGCTGCCTTGCTGCCCAGACAGCTCCTGCTAATGGGCCAGAGCGGGCCAGGCCGGAAGGGAAGAAGTTGCCAACTGCAACCAGTGGGAAGCACCGAGCACCAAAAGCAGAACCAGGACTTTCAGACAGCTTCAAGTCACAGTTAGAATGAGGAACTGAGATTCCTTCTGTTGACACCGCCTCAGGGCACGAGAGGCGAGGGGCCCAGGGTGGGCAAGGTATGGCCCTACAGGCTATGGCTTGCCTGGAGTTTGCAGATGGAGCCGGGGACTGGGTCCACACCTAGGGTGCATTGCAGGTGGGCCCCACAGGGAGGGGTGACGCTGTGGGTAGGAGCCACCAGTGACCCTCACCCCCCACAGATGCCAACTCCTCCACACAGAGCAGCTGAAGCCCCAGGGCAGCCCCGTTCCGCATCATTCCACGGCCCAATGGGCAGAGCCGGCTCGGTAGGTGTGGGCCTGGACGGGATCTGTGAACTTGGGTCAGAGGAAGTTCTGGCTCAAGTCCTGATTGCTATGATTTTTAAAACTTGGTGTTTTTGTGAGCTTGCAAGTGCCTGGGCTGCAGTAGAGAAGACAAAGCCGGGCCCATCCCGGGGGGGCACTGCAGACCTACCTGTGTCCCTCTGCTGTGGGTCCTCGGAGTGGCCAGTTGCCCCACCTGAGGGCTGCAGCTCTCTGTACTCCAGGCCCAGCCCACTGTGGCTGGGCCTCTGGATCCATGTGATACTATCTCGGCAGGTGTTGGGGCTGCTGGCCTTGCTGGGGCTGGGCATTGTGACTTTCACCTACCGCCTGGCGCAAGTGTCCCCTCCTCCTGCCTGCTGCCTGCCACACTCTGAGGAAGAGCCACTTGGGTCCTGGGAGGCCCAGCCACAGAAGGACTCCTGCCAGTGAGTGAAGGTGGGGCTGCGGGGCATGTAGGGTGCTGTCTGCCACTCGTGTCAGGTACCACCTTCCGCCAGCACCCGTAGGTGACCTAGGTCAGGGGGGTCTGGGCTGCCCGGCTGGAGTTGGGTCTGGGAGTGGTGCAGACTTGGAGTATGAACCAGAGCTGCCACTCGAGTTGTGGTAAAGGCTGGTGAGCGCTGCCCACCACCAGGCATGCCAGGTACCGTTGTAGTCTTCCCACCAAGCCACTACCCCAGACCTCCTCTTTCCCTTCCTGGCCGTCCATGGGATCCTGGACCCAGAACCTCGACCTTCCCTCAGCCACGAGAGAGCTCCTTGCAGCAGATGAGCTCCTCAGGTCACTCCCTCTGGACTCCTAGGCTCAGATCTGCCTTGCCCTGTTGGTATGGCTACCCACTCGCCCTGTGGGCTCAGGCCACACGACTGCATGGTGACAGTCCCTCTGCTGGGCAGCAGGCGGAACAGGCTGGGAAGGCCAGCTGGTGGCCCTGCGGTCACAGGCCCCCCTTCGGCCCTCTGTACTACAGACTTGTGCTTGCTGAGAGCCTCCCCCAAGACTTGCCCTATGCCGCTGGCAGCCCCTCAGCCCAGTCCCTGGCCCAGGCCTGGCTGCAGCTGCTGGACACTGCACAGGAGAGCATCCACGTGGCCTCCTACTACTGGTCCCTCACAGGATCTGACATCGGGGTCAATGACTCATCCTCTCAGCCGGTGCGTCCCTAGCTCCCACCTCCAACTCTAAGGCTGCAGGCTGCATTGGGCATGCAGGAAGTCAGCCACCTGTCCATACCAGCCTCCTGCTTGGGTCAGCCCAGCAGGGGCTCCTGGGCACGGGTGTTGGGGCACAGCCCTCAGGGTTCAGTTAAGCTCCTGGTCAGGGGTTGTCTGGACACCTGCCTGAGCCTGTGTCCTGCCTGAGCCAGGGGCCAGAGGAGGGCATAGGGCAGGGATGTCCTGGGGCAGAGGTACCTGGGAGCTGCCTCTTATGGCTGCCAGCCTTGCAGGGTGAGGCCCTTCTGCAGAAGATGCAGCAACTGCTGGCCAGGAACATCTCACTGGCTGTGGCCACCAGTGGCACTGCACCAGCCAGGAACTCCACAGACCTTCGGGTACTGGCAGCCCACGGTAGGTGTCTGTGCACCCAGGCCCTGCTAGCATCTTGCTGGCATCATAGGACAGGCAAGGGCAGCAGAATGGCTGGGGCAGGGTAGAGAGGACTAGCCCTGTGTCTCTGGGGTCCTTCCAGGGACTCTGTGGGGCTCCGGGCAGATGCCAAGCAGTACAGAGGGTCTCTCACCACAGGGGCCATGTATGGAAGCCTGGGAAGATCAGGGCAGACAGGGTCAGTGACACATAAGCTCCCCATAAGCTCCCAGAGGGCCCCTGGCCAGCCCAGGCCTTGGTCCCCTCAGACCCTAAAGGCACCCGCACAGCAAGGAGGTCTGAAGATAACTGAGTTGGCTCAGTGGCAAGGAGCTCAGAATCCAGCTCGGCACGAAGCCTGCCCTGAGCTGCTGCCCACACAGTCTCCTGCCCTTCACCCTACCAGGTGCCCAGGTCCGACAAGTGCCCATGCAGCAGTTAACCGGGGGTGTCCTGCACTCCAAGTTCTGGGTCGTGGATGGGCGGCATGTCTACGTGGGCAGTGCCAACATGGACTGGCGGTCGCTGACACAGGCGAGTCCTAGGAGCCTCATTGCCAGGGCCTTTCCCTGCTGCACTGAGAAAGCTGGGGTCCAGAAAGTCAGTGAGTGGAACCGGAGGTCATGTTGTCCTGCAGTAGAATGAACCAGACTGGTTCCTGGTTCCTTGGTTATGAGATTTTACACAGCCCTGCACCCATAGCATGGGGTGACATTTAAAGACGTGCCCAGGGGCCCAACTCACACTTAGGGACACTTAGGAACACACGTGGATTACAAAGCATACACCTGTTTTCAAGGAGCAATGAGCTAAACACCTGGCACAGGACTGGGGTGCAGCCTAGTGCTGGAGCGTGCACTTAACATGTGCAAAGCCCACCACCACAAAACGTGTTGCAGAAGGTAGCCATGGTGACCGTGACCAAGGCTGCACAATGCAGTCGAGAACGTTTTTCCTTCCCTTGTCTTTATGGGTTTTCTGTTGCTGGGTAATAATCAAGTACTGCTGTGAACCCAGTGTGTGGGATCAACAAGGACCCCAGGAGTCCTGTGTCCTCTCCCACCCCGGCGTGGCCCCCGTCACAGAGCCCTGCAGATGGTGCTGCCACAGCTGATCCTGGTCCCCACAGGTGAAGGAGCTGGGTGCCATCATCTACAACTGCAGCAGCCTGGCCCAGGACCTGGAGAAAACTTTCCAGACCTACTGGGTGCTGGGAGCACCCCACGCTGTTCTCCCCAAGACCTGGCCCCAGAACTTCTCATCCCACATCAATCGCTTCTTGCCCTTCAGAGGCCTCTTCGATGGGGTACCCACCACTGCCTACTTCTCGGTGAGGCACTACGGAGGGCCCCAACCTGAATGCCCACAGCAGTTACTTGGTCTTAGGGTGTCATGAGGCTGTGTGCCCAGAGTGAGGGCAGGGCCAGGGCTGATCAGAGACACAGCTCAGCTCTGGGAAGGGCCGGGGAGGTGCGCTCAGCAGGAGGCAGACATTTGGAAGCCTGGGGACAGGGCACTGAGGCAAGCAGGGGTTGAGAGGTGCTGGCTCTGGGGTAGCAGGAGGCATCGAGCACATCTTATTCTTTGGGAAGAAGTGGATGCCCCAGGGCCTCCGTTATCCAGCAACTGGCCCGTGGCAGACTCCGCCTCAGAATAGGGACACCCCGCACATGAGGTCCCACTCTGGAGAGAGTGAGTGACTTTCCAGGGCAGGGACAGCTGGGGATAGTCAGTCTAGCTCAAATGCCAGGAGGCCCCTCCAGTACCTGGTGGCCCTGCATCCTGTAGAGACTCCTCCTTCCTAGATGCCATCTCTGCCCCCAACACCACCCCCCAAGACCGGGCCTCTTGAAGGCATGTGGTGGGGCCTCTGCTCCTGGACGCCCAGGGACAGGTGGGAGCCAGCCATGGTGCCTTCAAGGATGACACTTCCCATCACAGGCTTCGCCTCCAGCGCTCTGTCCTCACGGCCGCACCCGGGACCTGGACACAGTGCTGGCGGTGATGGCAGACGCTCGGGAGTTCATCTGCATCTCGGTGATGGAGTACTTTCCCACCACTCGCTTCAGCCGCCCTGCCAGGTGGGACGGGCGGGAGGTGCACCCTGGAGGGTGGAGGCCACACAGTCCCTGGGCAAGCTCCTCCTCTGCTGCTGCACCCCTGCTCCTCCAGGTACTGGCCAGTGCTGGACAACGCACTGCGGGAGGCCGCCTTCAACCAAGGCGTGCGTGTACGCCTGCTGGTCAGCTGCTGGCTGCACACTGACCCTACCACATTCCCATACCTGCGATCACTGCAGGCCTTCAGCAACCCCACAGCCGGCATCTCAGTGGATGTGGTGAGGACCGAGTCAGGTGGGCAGGGGGAGTGGACCCTTCCCTTCCAGCCCAGGTCTGACGTGTCACTCCTGCTCTGCCCTGGAAGAAAGTGTTCATCGTGCCTGTGGGGAATCACTCCAGCATCCCATTTAGCCGGGTGAGCCACAGCAAGTACATGGTCACGGAGAAGGCGGCCTATATAGGTGAGTGGCTGGGCACCTGTGGGTACCAGGCAGGAGCTACTAAGCTGGACAGGGCCTCCAGGGGCATTAGAGGGACCCAGTGACCAGCCCAGCTATCATCAGGCTCCAGGGGCGCAGGGGAGGAAATCCTGAGTACGGGGTCCAGGAGGCTAAGTCAGGACACCCATGCTGATATGACACAGCTGGAGGCCTCCTGCATCTCCCTGGTGGCCTCCAGATCCATGGAAGCTGCAGTGGGGCCAGGCTGCAGGGGCCTGTGCCCAGGGACCCAGTGTCTTTTCCGCATACCTCCCCAGGCACCTCCAACTGGTCAGAAGACTACTTCAGCACCACCGCGGGGGTTGGCCTGGTGGTCCACCAGCAGCTGGCCCCAGCCCAGCCCGGGCAGCCCCCTGTGCAGGAGCAGCTGCGGCAGCTCTTCGAGCGGGACTGGCACTCCCAATATGCCGTGGGCCTAGACGGACACACGCTGGGCCAGGACTGTGTTTGGCAGGGCTGAGGCCAGCCCTGGCCCTGGCCCACAGCCCTCCGCAAAGGCTGCTGCCCTTCAGGTGCAGGTCAGGGGCAGAGCTGTGAAAGCAAAACAGCTGTGCTCGGCCTGAGCACTGCACGTCAGGCGAGGGCAGGTTCTGCAGCTCTGACTTACAGCTCCAGGGCCGCTCCAATCTCATGTGGCTAAGTGGGCCTGGGGATGCCCACAGGTACTGGGGAAGAAGACCATAGAGTAGAGAGGGGCCCAGCGGAGTACCCCCACTCACTGCAAGGGCCATGGCCCCAGGTGTGGATCATGGTCCTGGTCACTGTCAAGCTGCAGCCCTAATAAGAGACGCTTCTGGCCTGAGGCGTGGCTCGGGTCAAGGTCAGCACTTGTGGTCATTTTCTTAGCCCCGTCACACAGGGACACACTTGCCTCTGCCTCCAGGCTGAACATGTCTCAGCCCTCCCTCCATGTCCAGCTGAAGCTCTGCAGCTGCCTCGTGACCAGCTCTCCTGGGTCCCAAATGCATGCGCTCTTTGGGGAGCCCTCAGGATGCCCCAGCTCTGACACCCCAGAGCTGCAATCTGGGCCCACAAGTGAGGCTGTCCAATGTGAGTCCAGCAGGGACTTCCTGTCCATGGTCACTTGGGCTGGAGAAGGTCGGCCACAAACTCACTGAGTTTCACCCACTCTAGCCTGCAGTTTCACCCACTCTAGACCAAGTGGGAGGGTGGCACCAGTGACAACCTGTGTGTTGCCCACTCTCCCAGTGCCTGGCCTGGATCCAGAATTTCGGCTCACAGGCTTCTGGGGGCAAGAGCAGTGGGTCTGGTGCTGCAGGCACACGTGAGGATGAAGGGCACCAGGGCCAACCCCACTCATGCAGCTCCAGCACAGAGCGGTGCAGGGCTGGGAAGGGCTGTGGGCGGGGCTTTGAGGGGGTGGGTTGTAGGTAGATCTGGGGAGTGGGTGTGGTCTGTGGGCACTGGTATGAATGACCTGGGGCTGTGGGCCATGGGTGGGCCTGAATAAGTGGGCGTGGTGTGCATGGACAGGGCTCTGAGTTTGTGGGTTCGAGATCTCATGCGGCAGTGGCCCAGGGCTGTGGGCAGGACTTTCAGGGATGGCACAGAGCTGTGGGGGCAGGGCAGGCTTAGTGGCAGAACCCAGTCAGGAGTACCCAGGGGTGCAGAGGGCATGGATTTCAGCTGCAGGAGAGGGTCTCTCACTGGTGAGATCCAGCCCCAACTGAGCCCTGCTTCTGCTGTGGGTGTCTGCTCCAGGCTTGACAGCTCTGGCCAGGCTTTGAGGCCACTCTGCTGGAGCCCCTCTTAGTGCTGCAAAGGGTACTGGGTGCCATGGACGCCAGGGTGCTGTCCTCTGCAGTCCTGGGCACCTCTTCCTGCTCTCTCAGGTCCTGCTCTGGGGAGAGAGGGCATGGTTTCTCTGCCTGCATGGCATCCCTCCATTTGCCCATCTAAAGCATGTCTTGGACCTCAGTGTCTCACAGCTGAGCCCAGCCTACCCCGCCTGGCTTATAGAGCCCTGAAGAGTGTGTGGCCAGGGAAGCTAGATTTACCCCATCCCGCAGGGTCCCCAGCTCCTGGAACTGCGTCCCCAGTGGGCAGGCCCACTCCCAACTTGTCAGCTGGTCCCAACACAAAGGAACTAGGATGTCACCTGACATACGAGCATCCATGGTCCTCCTGACAGTCTGTCCCTGGTGGCCTTGAGGAGAGGCCCCCAAGCACACAGCATGGAGGACTTGTGCAGGGAAGTGAGGCCCCCAAAACCCCAAGGGGCCCTGCCACTCAAGTATTACCCACAGAGCCCAGCCTGGAGATGGACAGAACCCTGCTATGTGCCCAAAAAGCCTGGACACATGGCGGGCAGAGTGGGGCATGCAGTAGCCCTGGACTCTCCCTTTCCAGATCTTTCCCATCCAATCAGCCACAGGGAGACATGGTGGCCCACAGTGGCATGGGGACGAACCTAGCCTATGCTCTGGTGTGCTCTGGGCCCTCTCAGGGCCATGCAGGTAGTCACAGACTAGCAGCTCTCCCCTTCAGGATGAGCAGACCAGCTCTGGGCCTGGAGGGCATCCATGGGCAGCAGGGGTGATGCAGAGACTTTCCTTCCCTGCAGCCCCAGTGGACTTGCCTCCCAGGGCTGCCCAGAAGGTGGCCACTGTGGCCAGGGCAGCTGTGAAGCACAGATCAAGATCAGGCCAATGACACAGCCGAGCGCCCTGCTGTCTGCTGCCCCTGCCAGTATGTGGTCTTCTGGCCCAGAACCGCCTCCCTGCTGCCTGGAGGGTGTGTTTGTGACAGTGTCTCCTGCCTGCTGTGAGCTCAAGCCCTGGCTTTTCCACATCCCCCTCATGGTCCCTGGATACACAAATGAGAAGGGGCAGTTACTCTGGGACATGCCCTGGACTCTGGCTTCTACAGCGACCCAGTGGTGACAAGGCCCAGGCATATGTGGGGGAAAGCGGGCGAGGGGAGTTTGGCCCCCCAGAACAGAAGAACTCGGCAGCCTTTACCAAGGATACAACTTTTCCTTTATTGTCATCAGGGGGCTGCTGAGCCAGCTCCACCTGGGCTGGTATAGCGTGTACACAGCTGGGTTCTGGTTTTGGGTTCTAGGGTGAGCCCACTTGAGCAGCAGAACATGTGGACACCAAGGTGTGCACCAGGGAGTAGTCTGGGTGCCTCCAAAGCCCAGCATTTAGGTTCTGTCTAGGACAATGTGAGGGGCTGCTGGCCACTGCTTCATCCAGCTCTGTGAATCAGGGTGTTGTGTGGGGCCAGGACAAGGAGCTCCTTGCAGGTGCCCAGGTGCTGTTTAGCATTGCACCTGTCCAGCTTTCATTTGCTCGTGGGCCCGGGTACAGATTCCTCACTGGTGGGAGCCTGTGGCTCCAGCAAGATCAACTCCGTTCTCGCCAAGGACGCCACCATGCCTATGGCACCTGGTGTGCTCCCAGCTGGCTCACCCTCCTTCTCCTCAGGGGAGAAGCTTTCCTGGGCATCAAAGAAGGTGACACTTTCTTCCTGGAGTGTGCGCTCAGCCAGACCCGCCTCATCCTCTATGCTTTTCGCGTTCTTGGCAGGTGATGATGAGAACCCTAATTTGGGCAACCGAAACCAGCCCACCCTCTCCTGTTTCTTAGGCAGTTCCAAGTCTGGCCGAGGCGCCGGCTGGGTCTGGACAGGAACAGATCTTTGGGCATCTTCTCTGGAGTCGGCAGTGGTCTCACTGACAGAGGAGGAGAACCCAATACTTGGAAGCCAGGACCAGAACACACCCGAAGGCTTTTTTCCCTCTGGCCTTCCTTTCAGAACTCTGTTTTCAGCTGCCGGTGGTGCTGCGGCCTCTCCGCTGTCCTCAGGAAGAAACTCAAGGATTTCTGCAGGCTCTTCGTCATCTTCAGAGCCGCTGTCTGCAGGTGGGGGCCTGGCAGGAATGTCAGACCCAAGCGTCCGCGGCCCAGGAAGGCTGGCACTGGCCGAGATCACCTCAAATGGCTCTGCAGCTTCAGGGGCACCATCCTCAGAGAGGGAGTCTGCTCTGGTGGCAGCAGAGCTCTCCTGTCCCCTGGGATCTGGAGCCTGAGCAGGAGGCCCTAGGGTCTTCACCTTCAGCAAAGAAAATCCGTAAGAAGGTGTCTGGACCGTGGACGTGGGGATTTCCGATTCCCGCACGATCTGGGAGGAAAAGGCCTCGGGGACCACGCGCTCGGCATGCTCTCGAGTCACCTGGCTGCACACCACAACTTGGTGACTCGCACCCTGCTCCGCCTGGATGTGCACCTTCACCTTGGACACTGGGGAGGCTTTCGAGAGGCAGTCGGGCCCTGCACTCAGGAGACTGGCATCCCAGAGCCCAGGCCCTGGGTCCACACCTGGCCCTGCTCCCCGCACATCCCTCACCACAGGAAAGAAGACATCTGCCTCTGAACCAGGGGCCGGGAAGGAGAACCTGGGTGCTCTGAGCTTGGGGAACGTGACAGTGAGCACAGAGTCTTCCCAGAGCTGCCGCATGTCTACCACGGAGACCTGGGATGGCACATCAGTGCTGGACACCCTCAGCATCACAGGCCCTTCTGGCAGGGAGGGCCGCAACTCCACCCTCTCATCTTCCTTGGTGAGGTCACACCTCTCTGCTGCAGGGGTCTGGGGCTCTGGAGGCCACGAGCTGGGCTTCTGCAGAGGCAGGGAGCCTTCTGCTGGGCGAATCTGGACCTCAGAGTGGGGCTGGTCCACTCCAGGCTTCCCCACAGTGGGGGCATGGAGATCAAGCCTCAGAACATCTGGGTGGGATGCACTTCCAGAACCTGTTACCACGGCCTTCGTGTTTGAGGGCTGCAGGGACACACTGGCCTCCACCTCTGACCGTGGAGCAGAGGACTCCAGGACACTGCTGGCTGCTGCCATCTCTGCTGGTGCAGTAGCTGCCAGCATGTGCACCTGAGCCACATTTTGCTCCCTGGCCCCACTGCACTGCTTGGATAGAGACCCCCCGAAGCCAGGCACGTGGAGCCTGGGCATTCTGGACCAATGTTCTTTCGAATCGGCTGCTGGTACCACTGTGGTGGGGGCCTCCTCTGGGCTGTCCAGGGCAGGGCCTCGGTCTGCATATCCTGGGGATGGCTTCAGGGTGTCTTTGGGGGTGGGGGCTGTCCCCTCCCTGGGAGGCTGCCTCCCCAAGATGTCGCCGAGCCCAGACCCTTTGCTGTCCTCTCCCACTCCCGGGTCTTGCCTGGGATCAGGCTCACACCAGCGTGCCCCTTCCTTGGCTGGAGCAGACTGGAAAGCGGGTTTGGCAAAACCCACACTGGGCATGGGGGTCTGTGGCAGCTGGGGGGCCACATGCCCTGCTTCGTGGGGTCTTTCAGGAAGGCTGGTGCTGCCCATACCATCCTTGCGTCCACCCCTTCCTGTGGCTTCACAGTCACCTGCAGCTGTGCTGCTAGAAAGCACAGTATCTATGTCGCCCTGGGGCCTTGGGCCAGCGCGACCCTTGGACACCTTTAGTTTGGGAAGGGCCAGCCTTGGGAGGCTGAAGCCAACCTTTCTGGTTCTCTCTGAGTCTCCTTCCTTCCCTGGAGGCAGGGCTATGTGTGCCTCCATGTGGGAGCCCTGAACCCCAGGTTGGGAGTCTTCATGATCCAGATCCACAGTTAGGCTACCTGAGGGGTCCTCCAGGTGGCACAAGCTGTCCCCTGCTGACTTGGCCTCCTTCTTAGGTGACCGGCTGAACAACGGCAACTTAAAGCGATTGCGTTTGGAGGGACTCCCAGCCCACTCCCCCTCAGGACCTTCTGCAACGGCAGCTCCTACAGACAGGCTCAGAGGCTGCTCTATGATCTCGGACATAGGTGCAGCCCCAGGTGCCACTGGGAAGCCTGTCAGGTGGGACACATGCACTTCAGGAGCCAAGGCATCCTGCCCTGGGGCCTGGCCATGGGGCAGGACTGCACCCTGGACAGCAATGCCAGAGTCTCCCTCAGGAACCACTGTGAGCGGGACAGAAACCATGAAGCGTGGTTTGTGGAATTTAGGGAAAGTCACAGTGGGAGGGGACAGAGGAGGGGTTGGGTGGCCACTGGGGTGGGCTGGAGGAGGCTCCTCAGACTGGGGAAACCCAGAGGACCACAGCGCCACATAGGGAGCCACAGATAAGGATTCGGAAGCACCATGTTGTGGAGCACCATGTTGTGGAGGAGAAAGCGCAGGACCATGGAACTGGGTGAGAGTCTCACTCATCAAAGGAAGAACAACAGAGGATCCTGTAACACCACCAGAGAAGACAGCATTCTCAGTGCCACCATCAGAAGGGAGCAGCTCTGACACCGGGAGGGCGGCTTCAGGCAGCTTCACGGCCGACTGGCCAGAATGCAGGTCAACATCAGCAGAGGGAAGCTGAGCGCCAGTCTCAGGGCTCTTCAGGTCACCTTGAATGGTGGACAGGGCCACCTCGGCTTCCAACTTCGGTGTGGACAATTCCAGCGAGGCCTCGATTGACTTGCCAGGTCCCGACATGCCAAAGGAGGGCATCTTGAACTTGGGCATTTTCAACTTGCTGTCCTTCGTGGACACCTCACCCTCCAGCTTGTGGCCAGGGGCCTGGACGTCCACGTCCACAATAGGCAGCGCCACCTCCAGCTCGGGGCCGCTCAGCTCACCCTTGGGGCCCTTCGCTTCCGCCTTGGGGCCCTTCACATCAACCTGGGGGCCCTTGAGTTCCACTTTGGGCATCTTGATGCTGGGCATCTGCACCTTGGGCAGGTGGCCTTTCAGGCTGGCACCCGTGCTTGCGGCGGGCACCTCCACCTCTGGCACCTTCACAGCCACCTGGCCGGCTGGCATTTCCACGTCGGTGGAGGGCTGCTGTGTGCCGGCCTCAGGGCTCTTCAGGTCAGCTTGAATGGTGGGCAGGGCCACCTCGGCCTCCACCTTCGGTGTGGACACTTCCAGCGAGGCCTCGATTGACTTGCCGGGTCCCGACATGCCAAAGGAGGGCATCTTGAACTTGGGCATCTTGAACTTGCTGTCCTTGGCGGCCACCTCAACTTCAAGATGGCCACTTGGGGCCTGGACGTCCACCTCCATGCTGGGCAGTGCCGCCTCCAGCTCGGGGCCGCTCGGCTCACCCGTGGGCCCCTTCACCTCCGTCTTAGGGACCTTCACGTCCACCTTGGGGCCTTTAACGTCCACATGGGGGCCCTTGAGTTCCACGCTAGGCATCTTGAGGCTGGGCATCTGCACCTTGGGCAGGTGGCCTTTCAGGCTGGCACCCCCGAGTGCTGCGGGCATCTCCTCCTCGGCCAGATCGCCCTCGGGCACCTTCACAGCCAGCTGACCGGCCGGCAGTTCCACGTCAGTGGTGGGCAGCTGAGCGTGTGCCTCAGGCCTCTTCAGGTCACCTTGGATGGCCGGGAGGGCCACCTCAGCCTCTAGCTTGGACGCGGACACCTCCAGCGAGGCCTCGATGGACTTGCCGGGTGCCGAAACCCCAAAGGAGGGCATCTTGAACTTGGGCATCTTGAACTTGCCGTCCTTGGTGGCCACCTCCCCCTCCAGCTTGCCGCCGGTGGCCTGGATGTCCACCTCCCCGCTGGGCACGGCTGCCTCCAGCTCAGGACCGCTCAGCTCGCCCTTGGGGACCTTCACTTCCGCCTTGGGGTCCTTCACCTCAACCTGGGGGCCCTTGAGTTCCACTTTGGGCATCTTGAGGCTGGGCATCTTGGGAAGGTGGCCTTTCAGGCTGGCACCCGTGCTCGCAGAGGGCAGCTCACCCTCGGGCAGCTTCGCGGCTGCCTGCACGGCCGGGAAATCCACACCGCTGGGGGGCTGCTGAGCGCCGGGCTCAGGGCTCTTCAGGTCACCTTGAATGGCGGGCAGGGCCACCTCGGCCTCCAGCTTCCGTGTTGATGCCTCCAACGAGGCCTCGATGGCCTTGCCGGATGCCGACACACCAAAGGAGGGCATCTTGAACTTGGGCATTTTCAACTTGCTGTCCTTCGTGGACACCTCACCCTCCAGCTTGTGGCCAGGGGCCTGGACGTCCACGTCCACAATAGGCAGCGCCACCTCCAGCTCGGGGCCGCTCAGCTCACCCTTGGGGCCCTTCGCTTCCGCCTTGGGGCCCTTCACATCAACCTGGGGGCCCTTGAGTTCCACTTTGGGCATCTTGATGCTGGGCATCTGCACCTTGGGCAGGTGGCCTTTCAGGCTGGCACCCGTGCTTGCGGCGGGCACCTCCACCTCTGGCACCTTCACAGCCACCTGGCCGGCTGGCATTTCCACGTCGGTGGAGGGCTGCTGTGTGCCGGCCTCAGGGCTCTTCAGGTCAGCTTGAATGGTGGGCAGGGCCACCTCGGCCTCCACCTTCGGTGTGGACACTTCCAGCGAGGCCTCGATTGACTTGCCGGGTCCCGACATGCCAAAGGAGGGCATCTTGAACTTGGGCATCTTGAACTTGCTGTCCTTGGCGGCCACCTCAACTTCAAGCTGGCCACTTGGGGCCTGGACGTCCACCTCCATGCTGGGCAGTGCCGCCTCCAGCTCGGGGCCGCTCGGCTCACCCGTGGGCCCCTTCACCTCCGTCTTAGGGACCTTCACGTCCACCTTGGGGCCTTTAACGTCCACATGGGGGCCCTTGAGTTCCACGCTAGGCATCTTGAGGCTGGGCATCTGCACCTTGGGCAGGTGGCCTTTCAGGCTGGCACCCCCGAGTGCTGCGGGCATCTCCTCCTCGGCCAGATCGCCCTCGGGCACCTTCACAGCCAGCTGACCGGCCGGCAGTTCCACGTCAGTGGTGGGCAGCTGAGCGTGTGCCTCAGGCCTCTTCAGGTCACCTTGGATGGCCGGGAGGGCCACCTCAGCCTCTAGCTTGGACGCGGACACCTCCAGCGAGGCCTCGATGGACTTGCCGGGTGCCGAAACCCCAAAGGAGGGCATCTTGAACTTGGGCATCTTGAACTTGCCGTCCTTGGTGGCCACCTCCCCCTCCAGCTTGCCGCCGGTGGCCTGGATGTCCACCTCCCCGCTGGGCACGGCTGCCTCCAGCTCAGGACTGCTCAGCTCGCCCTTGGGGACCTTCACTTCCGCCTTGGGGTCCTTCACCTCAACCTGGGGGCCCTTGAGTTCCACTTTGGGCATCTTGAGGCTGGGCATCTGCACCTTGGGAAGGTGGCCTTTCAGGCTGGCACCCGTGCTCGCAGAGGGCAGCTCACCCTCGGGCAGCTTCGCGGCTGCCTGCACGGCCGGGAAATCCACACCGCTGGGGGGCTGCTGAGCGCCGGGCTCAGGGCTCTTCAGGTCACCTTGAATGGCGGGCAGGGCCACCTCAGCCTCCAGCTTCCGTGTTGATGCCTCCAACGAGGCCTCGATGGCCTTGCCGGATGCCGACACACCAAAGGAGGGCATCTTGAACTTGGGCATTTTCAACTTGCTGTCCTTCGTGGACACCTCACCCTCCAGCTTGTGGCCAGGGGCCTGGACGTCCACGTCCACAATAGGCAGCGCCACCTCCAGCTCGGGGCCGCTCAGCTCACCCTTGGGGCCCTTCGCTTCCGCCTTGGGGCCCTTCACATCAACCTGGGGGCCCTTGAGTTCCACTTTGGGCATCTTGATGCTGGGCATCTGCACCTTGGGCAGGTGGCCTTTCAGGCTGGCACCCGTGCTTGCGGCGGGCACCTCCACCTCTGGCACCTTCACAGCCACCTGGCCGGCTGGCATTTCCACGTCGGTGGAGGGCTGCTGTGTGCCGGCCTCAGGGCTCTTCAGGTCAGCTTGAATGGTGGGCAGGGCCACCTCGGCCTCCACCTTCGGTGTGGACACTTCCAGCGAGGCCTCGATTGACTTGCCGGGTCCCGACATGCCAAAGGAGGGCATCTTGAACTTGGGCATCTTGAACTTGCTGTCCTTGGCGGCCACCTCAACTTCAAGATGGCCACTTGGGGCCTGGACGTCCACCTCCATGCTGGGCAGTGCCGCCTCCAGCTCGGGGCCGCTCGGCTCACCCGTGGGCCCCTTCACCTCCGTCTTAGGGACCTTCACGTCCACCTTGGGGCCTTTAACGTCCACATGGGGGCCCTTGAGTTCCACGCTAGGCATCTTGAGGCTGGGCATCTGCACCTTGGGCAGGTGGCCTTTCAGGCTGGCACCCCCGAGTGCTGCGGGCATCTCCTCCTCGGCCAGATCGCCCTCGGGCACCTTCACAGCCAGCTGACCGGCCGGCAGTTCCACGTCAGTGGTGGGCAGCTGAGCGTGTGCCTCAGGCCTCTTCAGGTCACCTTGGATGGCCGGGAGGGCCACCTCAGCCTCTAGCTTGGACGCGGACACCTCCAGCGAGGCCTCGATGGACTTGCCGGGTGCCGAAACCCCAAAGGAGGGCATCTTGAACTTGGGCATCTTGAACTTGCCGTCCTTGGTGGCCACCTCCCCCTCCAGCTTGCCGCCGGTGGCCTGGATGTCCACCTCCCCGCTGGGCACGGCTGCCTCCAGCTCAGGACCGCTCAGCTCGCCCTTGGGGACCTTCACTTCCGCCTTGGGGTCCTTCACCTCAACCTGGGGGCCCTTGAGTTCCACTTTGGGCATCTTGAGGCTGGGCATCTTGGGAAGGTGGCCTTTCAGGCTGGCACCCGTGCTCGCAGAGGGCAGCTCACCCTCGGGCAGCTTCGCGGCTGCCTGCACGGCCGGGAAATCCACACCGCTGGGGGGCTGCTGAGCGCCGGGCTCAGGGCTCTTCAGGTCACCTTGAATGGCGGGCAGGGCCACCTCAGCCTCCAGCTTCCGTGTTGATGCCTCCAACGAGGCCTCGATGGCCTTGCCGGATGCCGACACACCAAAGGAGGGCATCTTGAACTTGGGCATTTTCAACTTGCTGTCCTTCGTGGACACCTCACCCTCCAGCTTGTGGCCAGGGGCCTGGACGTCCACGTCCACAATAGGCAGCGCCACCTCCAGCTCGGGGCCGCTCAGCTCACCCTTGGGGCCCTTCGCTTCCGCCTTGGGGCCCTTCACATCAACCTGGGGGCCCTTGAGTTCCACTTTGGGCATCTTGATGCTGGGCATCTGCACCTTGGGCAGGTGGCCTTTCAGGCTGGCACCCGTGCTTGCGGCGGGCACCTCCACCTCTGGCACCTTCACAGCCACCTGGCCGGCTGGCATTTCCACGTCGGTGGAGGGCTGCTGTGTGCCGGCCTCAGGGCTCTTCAGGTCACCTTGAATGGTGGGCAGGGCCACCTCGGCCTCCACCTTCGGTGTGGACACTTCCAGCGAGGCCTCGATTGACTTGCCGGGTCCCGACATGCCAAAGGAGGGCATCTTGAACTTGGGCATCTTGAACTTGCTGTCCTTGGCGGCCACCTCAACTTCAAGCTGGCCACTTGGGGCCTGGACGTCCACCTCCATGCTGGGCAGTGCCGCCTCCAGCTCGGGGCCGCTCGGCTCACCCGTGGGCCCCTTCACCTCCGTCTTAGGGACCTTCACGTCCACCTTGGGGCCTTTAACGTCCACATGGGGGCCCTTGAGTTCCACGCTAGGCATCTTGAGGCTGGGCATCTGCACCTTGGGCAGGTGGCCTTTCAGGCTGGCACCCCCGAGTGCTGCGGGCATCTCCTCCTCGGCCAGATCGCCCTTGGGCACCTTCACAGCCAGCTGACCGGCCGGCAGTTCCACGTCAGTGGTGGGCAGCTGAGCGTGTGCCTCAGGCCTCTTCAGGTCACCTTGGATGGCCGGGAGGGCCACCTCAGCCTCTAGCTTGGACGCGGACACCTCCAGCGAGGCCTCGATGGACTTGCCGGGTGCCGAAACCCCAAAGGAGGGCATCTTGAACTTGGGCATCTTGAACTTGCCGTCCTTGGTGGCCACCTCCCCCTCCAGCTTGCCGCCGGTGGCCTGGATGTCCACCTCCCCGCTGGGCACGGCTGCCTCCAGCTCAGGACCGCTCAGCTCGCCCTTGGGGACCTTCACTTCCGCCTTGGGGTCCTTCACCTCAACCTGGGGGCCCTTGAGTTCCACTTTGGGCATCTTGAGGCTGGGCATCTTGGGAAGGTGGCCTTTCAGGCTGGCACCCGTGCTCGCAGAGGGCAGCTCACCCTCGGGCAGCTTCGCGGCTGCCTGCACGGCCGGGAAATCCACACCGCTGGGGGGCTGCTGAGCGCCGGGCTCAGGGCTCTTCAGGTCACCTTGAATGGCGGGCAGGGCCACCTCGGCCTCCAGCTTCCGTGTTGATGCCTCCAACGAGGCCTCGATGGCCTTGCCGGATGCCGACACACCAAAGGAGGGCATCTTGAACTTGGGCATTTTCAACTTGCTGTCCTTCGTGGACACCTCACCCTCCAGCTTGTGGCCAGGGGCCTGGACGTCCACGTCCACAATAGGCAGCGCCACCTCCAGCTCGGGGCCGCTCAGCTCACCCTTGGGGCCCTTCGCTTCCGCCTTGGGGCCCTTCACATCAACCTGGGGGCCCTTGAGTTCCACTTTGGGCATCTTGATGCTGGGCATCTGCACCTTGGGCAGGTGGCCTTTCAGGCTGGCACCCGTGCTCGCGGCGGGCACCTCCACCTCTGGCACCTTCACAGCCACCTGGCCGGCTGGCATTTCCACGTCGGTGGAGGGCTGCTGTGTGCCGGCCTCAGGGCTCTTCAGGTCACCTTGAATGGTGGGCAGGGCCACCTCGGCCTCCACCTTCGGTGTGGACACTTCCAGCGAGGCCTCGATTGACTTGCCGGGTCCCGACATGCCAAAGGAGGGCATCTTGAACTTGGGCATCTTGAACTTGCTGTCCTTGGCGGCCACCTCAACTTCAAGATGGCCACTTGGGGCCTGGACGTCCACCTCCATGCTGGGCAGTGCCGCCTCCAGCTCGGGGCCGCTCGGCTCACCCGTGGGCCCCTTCACCTCCGTCTTAGGGACCTTCACGTCCACCTTGGGGCCTTTAACGTCCACATGGGGGCCCTTGAGTTCCACGCTAGGCATCTTGAGGCTGGGCATCTGCACCTTGGGCAGGTGGCCTTTCAGGCTGGCACCCCCGAGTGCTGCGGGCATCTCCTCCTCGGCCAGATCGCCCTCGGGCACCTTCACAGCCAGCTGACCGGCCGGCAGTTCCACGTCAGTGGTGGGCAGCTGAGCGTGTGCCTCAGGCCTCTTCAGGTCACCTTGGATGGCCGGGAGGGCCACCTCAGCCTCTAGCTTGGACGCGGACACCTCCAGCGAGGCCTCGATGGACTTGCCGGGTGCCGAAACCCCAAAGGAGGGCATCTTGAACTTGGGCATCTTGAACTTGCCGTCCTTGGTGGCCACCTCCCCCTCCAGCTTGCCGCCGGTGGCCTGGATGTCCACCTCCCCGCTGGGCACGGCTGCCTCCAGCTCAGGACCGCTCAGCTCGCCCTTGGGGACCTTCACTTCCGCCTTGGGGTCCTTCACCTCAACCTGGGGGCCCTTGAGTTCCACTTTGGGCATCTTGAGGCTGGGCATCTTGGGAAGGTGGCCTTTCAGGCTGGCACCCGTGCTCGCAGAGGGCAGCTCACCCTCGGGCAGCTTCGCGGCTGCCTGCACGGCCGGGAAATCCACACCGCTGGGGGGCTGCTGAGCGCCGGGCTCAGGGCTCTTCAGGTCACCTTGAATGGCGGGCAGGGCCACCTCAGCCTCCAGCTTCCGTGTTGATGCCTCCAACGAGGCCTCGATGGCCTTGCCGGATGCCGACACACCAAAGGAGGGCATCTTGAACTTGGGCATTTTCAACTTGCTGTCCTTCGTGGACACCTCACCCTCCAGCTTGTGGCCAGGGGCCTGGACGTCCACGTCCACAATAGGCAGCGCCACCTCCAGCTCGGGGCCGCTCAGCTCACCCTTGGGGCCCTTCGCTTCCGCCTTGGGGCCCTTCACATCAACCTGGGGGCCCTTGAGTTCCACTTTGGGCATCTTGATGCTGGGCATCTGCACCTTGGGCAGGTGGCCTTTCAGGCTGGCACCCGTGCTTGCGGCGGGCACCTCCACCTCTGGCACCTTCACAGCCACCTGGCCGGCTGGCATTTCCACGTCGGTGGAGGGCTGCTGTGTGCCGGCCTCAGGGCTCTTCAGGTCACCTTGAATGGTGGGCAGGGCCACCTCGGCCTCCACCTTCGGTGTGGACACTTCCAGCGAGGCCTCGATTGACTTGCCGGGTCCCGACATGCCAAAGGAGGGCATCTTGAACTTGGGCATCTTGAACTTGCTGTCCTTGGCGGCCACCTCAACTTCAAGCTGGCCACTTGGGGCCTGGACGTCCACCTCCATGCTGGGCAGTGCCGCCTCCAGCTCGGGGCCGCTCGGCTCACCCGTGGGCCCCTTCACCTCCGTCTTAGGGACCTTCACGTCCACCTTGGGGCCTTTAACGTCCACATGGGGGCCCTTGAGTTCCACGCTAGGCATCTTGAGGCTGGGCATCTGCACCTTGGGCAGGTGGCCTTTCAGGCTGGCACCCCCGAGTGCTGCGGGCATCTCCTCCTCGGCCAGATCGCCCTTGGGCACCTTCACAGCCAGCTGACCGGCCGGCAGTTCCACGTCAGTGGTGGGCAGCTGAGCGTGTGCCTCAGGCCTCTTCAGGTCACCTTGGATGGCCGGGAGGGCCACCTCAGCCTCTAGCTTGGACGCGGACACCTCCAGCGAGGCCTCGATGGACTTGCCGGGTGCCGAAACCCCAAAGGAGGGCATCTTGAACTTGGGCATCTTGAACTTGCCGTCCTTGGTGGCCACCTCCCCCTCCAGCTTGCCGCCGGTGGCCTGGATGTCCACCTCCCCGCTGGGCACGGCTGCCTCCAGCTCAGGACCGCTCAGCTCGCCCTTGGGGACCTTCACTTCCGCCTTGGGGTCCTTCACCTCAACCTGGGGGCCCTTGAGTTCCACTTTGGGCATCTTGAGGCTGGGCATCTTGGGAAGGTGGCCTTTCAGGCTGGCACCCGTGCTCGCAGAGGGCAGCTCACCCTCGGGCAGCTTCGCGGCTGCCTGCACGGCCGGGAAATCCACACCGCTGGGGGGCTGCTGAGCGCCGGGCTCAGGGCTCTTCAGGTCACCTTGAATGGCGGGCAGGGCCACCTCGGCCTCCAGCTTCCGTGTTGATGCCTCCAACGAGGCCTCGATGGCCTTGCCGGATGCCGACACACCAAAGGAGGGCATCTTGAACTTGGGCATTTTCAACTTGCTGTCCTTCGTGGACACCTCACCCTCCAGCTTGTGGCCAGGGGCCTGGACGTCCACGTCCACAATAGGCAGCGCCACCTCCAGCTCGGGGCCGCTCAGCTCACCCTTGGGGCCCTTCGCTTCCGCCTTGGGGCCCTTCACATCAACCTGGGGGCCCTTGAGTTCCACTTTGGGCATCTTGATGCTGGGCATCTGCACCTTGGGCAGGTGGCCTTTCAGGCTGGCACCCGTGCTCGCGGCGGGCACCTCCACCTCTGGCACCTTCACAGCCACCTGGCCGGCTGGCATTTCCACGTCGGTGGAGGGCTGCTGTGTGCCGGCCTCAGGGCTCTTCAGGTCACCTTGAATGGTGGGCAGGGCCACCTCGGCCTCCACCTTCGGTGTGGACACTTCCAGCGAGGCCTCGATTGACTTGCCGGGTCCCGACATGCCAAAGGAGGGCATCTTGAACTTGGGCATCTTGAACTTGCTGTCCTTGGCGGCCACCTCAACTTCAAGATGGCCACTTGGGGCCTGGACGTCCACCTCCATGCTGGGCAGTGCCGCCTCCAGCTCGGGGCCGCTCGGCTCACCCGTGGGCCCCTTCACCTCCGTCTTAGGGACCTTCACGTCCACCTTGGGGCCTTTAACGTCCACATGGGGGCCCTTGAGTTCCACGCTAGGCATCTTGAGGCTGGGCATCTGCACCTTGGGCAGGTGGCCTTTCAGGCTGGCACCCCCGAGTGCTGCGGGCATCTCCTCCTCGGCCAGATCGCCCTCGGGCACCTTCACAGCCAGCTGACCGGCCGGCAGTTCCACGTCAGTGGTGGGCAGCTGAGCGTGTGCCTCAGGCCTCTTCAGGTCACCTTGGATGGCCGGGAGGGCCACCTCAGCCTCTAGCTTGGACGCGGACACCTCCAGCGAGGCCTCGATGGACTTGCCGGGTGCCGAAACCCCAAAGGAGGGCATCTTGAACTTGGGCATCTTGAACTTGCCGTCCTTGGTGGCCACCTCCCCCTCCAGCTTGCCGCCGGTGGCCTGGATGTCCACCTCCCCGCTGGGCACGGCTGCCTCCAGCTCAGGACCGCTCAGCTCGCCCTTGGGGACCTTCACTTCCGCCTTGGGGTCCTTCACCTCAACCTGGGGGCCCTTGAGTTCCACTTTGGGCATCTTGAGGCTGGGCATCTGCACCTTGGGAAGGTGGCCTTTCAGGCTGGCACCCGTGCTCACAGAGGGCAGCTCACCCTCGGGCAGCTTCGCGGCTGCCTGCACGGCCGGGAAATCCACACCGCTGGGGGGCTGCTGAGCGCCGGGCTCAGGGCTCTTCAGGTCACCTTGAATGGCGGGCAGGGCCACCTCGGCCTCCAGCTTCCGTGTTGATGCCTCCAACGAGGCCTCGATGGCCTTGCCGGATGCCGACACACCAAAGGAGGGCATCTTGAACTTGGGCATTTTCAACTTGCTGTCCTTCGTGGACACCTCACCCTCCAGCTTGTGGCCAGGGGCCTGGACGTCCACGTCCACAATAGGCAGCGCCACCTCCAGCTCGGGGCCGCTCAGCTCACCCTTGGGGCCCTTCGCTTCCGCCTTGGGGCCCTTCACATCAACCTGGGGGCCCTTGAGTTCCACTTTGGGCATCTTGATGCTGGGCATCTGCACCTTGGGCAGGTGGCCTTTCAGGCTGGCACCCGTGCTCGCGGCGGGCACCTCCACCTCTGGCACCTTCACAGCCACCTGGCCGGCTGGCATTTCCGCGTCGGTGGAGGGCTGCTGTGTGCCGGCCTCAGGGCTCTTCAGGTCACCTTGAATGGTGGGCAGGGCCACCTCGGCCTCCACCTTCGGTGTGGACACTTCCAGCGAGGCCTCGATTGACTTGCCGGGTCCCGACATGCCAAAGGAGGGCATCTTGAACTTGGGCATCTTGAACTTGCTGTCCTTGGCGGCCACCTCAACTTCAAGATGGCCACTTGGGGCCTGGACGTCCACCTCCATGCTGGGCAGTGCCGCCTCCAGCTCGGGGCCGCTCGGCTCACCCATGGGCCCCTTCACCTCCGTCTTAGGGACCTTCACGTCCACCTTGGGGCCTTTAACGTCCACATGGGGGCCCTTGAGTTCCACGCTAGGCATCTTGAGGCTGGGCATCTGCACCTTGGGCAGGTGGCCTTTCAGGCTGGCACCCCCGAGTGCTGCGGGCATCTCCTCCTCGGCCAGATCGCCCTCGGGCACCTTCACAGCCAGCTGACCGGCCGGCAGTTCCACGTCAGTGGTGGGCAGCTGAGCGTGTGCCTCAGGCCTCTTCAGGTCACCTTGGATGGCCGGGAGGGCCACCTCAGCCTCTAGCTTGGACGCGGACACCTCCAGCGAGGCCTCGATGGACTTGCCGGGTGCCGAAACCCCAAAGGAGGGCATCTTGAACTTGGGCATCTTGAACTTGCCGTCCTTGGTGGCCACCTCCCCCTCCAGCTTGCCGCCGGTGGCCTGGATGTCCACCTCCCCGCTGGGCACGGCTGCCTCCAGCTCAGGACCGCTCAGCTCGCCCTTGGGGACCTTCACTTCCGCCTTGGGGTCCTTCACCTCAACCTGGGGGCCCTTGAGTTCCACTTTGGGCATCTTGAGGCTGGGCATCTGCACCTTGGGAAGGTGGCCTTTCAGGCTGGCACCCGTGCTCGCAGAGGGCAGCTCACCCTCGGGCAGCTTCGCGGCTGCCTGCACGGCCGGGAAATCCACACCGCTGGGGGGCTGCTGAGCGCCGGGCTCAGGGCTCTTCAGGTCACCTTGAATGGCGGGCAGGGCCACCTCAGCCTCCAGCTTCCGTGTTGATGCCTCCAACGAGGCCTCGATGGCCTTGCCGGATGCCGACACACCAAAGGAGGGCATCTTGAACTTGGGCATTTTCAACTTGCTGTCCTTCGTGGACACCTCACCCTCCAGCTTGTGGCCAGGGGCCTGGACGTCCACGTCCACAATAGGCAGCGCCACCTCCAGCTCGGGGCCGCTCAGCTCACCCTTGGGGCCCTTCGCTTCCGCCTTGGGGCCCTTCACATCAACCTGGGGGCCCTTGAGTTCCACTTTGGGCATCTTGATGCTGGGCATCTGCACCTTGGGCAGGTGGCCTTTCAGGCTGGCACCCGTGCTTGCGGCGGGCACCTCCACCTCTGGCACCTTCACAGCCACCTGGCCGGCTGGCATTTCCACGTCGGTGGAGGGCTGCTGTGTGCCGGCCTCAGGGCTCTTCAGGTCAGCTTGAATGGTGGGCAGGGCCACCTCGGCCTCCACCTTCGGTGTGGACACTTCCAGCGAGGCCTCGATTGACTTGCCGGGTCCCGACATGCCAAAGGAGGGCATCTTGAACTTGGGCATCTTGAACTTGCTGTCCTTGGCGGCCACCTCAACTTCAAGATGGCCACTTGGGGCCTGGACGTCCACCTCCATGCTGGGCAGTGCCGCCTCCAGCTCGGGGCCGCTCGGCTCACCCGTGGGCCCCTTCACCTCCGTCTTAGGGACCTTCACGTCCACCTTGGGGCCTTTAACGTCCACATGGGGGCCCTTGAGTTCCACGCTAGGCATCTTGAGGCTGGGCATCTGCACCTTGGGCAGGTGGCCTTTCAGGCTGGCACCCCCGAGTGCTGCGGGCATCTCCTCCTCGGCCAGATCGCCCTCGGGCACCTTCACAGCCAGCTGACCGGCCGGCAGTTCCACGTCAGTGGTGGGCAGCTGAGCGTGTGCCTCAGGCCTCTTCAGGTCACCTTGGATGGCCGGGAGGGCCACCTCAGCCTCTAGCTTGGACGCGGACACCTCCAGCGAGGCCTCGATGGACTTGCCGGGTGCCGAAACCCCAAAGGAGGGCATCTTGAACTTGGGCATCTTGAACTTGCCGTCCTTGGTGGCCACCTCCCCCTCCAGCTTGCCGCCGGTGGCCTGGATGTCCACCTCCCCGCTGGGCACGGCTGCCTCCAGCTCAGGACCGCTCAGCTCGCCCTTAGGGACCTTCACTTCCGCCTTGGGGTCCTTCACCTCAACCTGGGGGCCCTTGAGTTCCACTTTGGGCATCTTGAGGCTGGGCATCTGCACCTTGGGAAGGTGGCCTTTCAGGCTGGCACCCGTGCTCACAGAGGGCAGCTCACCCTCGGGCAGCTTCGCGGCTGCCTGCACGGCCGGGAAATCCACACCGCTGGGGGGCTGCTGAGCGCCGGGCTCAGGGCTCTTCAGGTCACCTTGAATGGCGGGCAGGGCCACCTCGGCCTCCAGCTTCCGTGTTGATGCCTCCAACGAGGCCTCGATGGCCTTGCCGGATGCCGACACACCAAAGGAGGGCATCTTGAACTTGGGCATTTTCAACTTGCTGTCCTTCGTGGACACCTCACCCTCCAGCTTGTGGCCAGGGGCCTGGACGTCCACGTCCACAATAGGCAGCGCCACCTCCAGCTCGGGGCCGCTCAGCTCACCCTTGGGGCCCTTCGCTTCCGCCTTGGGGCCCTTCACATCAACCTGGGGGCCCTTGAGTTCCACTTTGGGCATCTTGATGCAGGGCATCTGCACCTTCGGCAGGTGGCTTTTCAGGCTGGCACCCGTGCTCGCGGCGGGCAGCTCCACCTCTGGCACCTTCACAGCCACCTGGCCGGCTGACATTTCCATGTCGGTGGAGGGCTGCTGTGTGCCGGCCTCAGGGCTCTTCAGGTCAGCTTGAATGGTGGACAGGGCCACCTCGGCGTCCACCTTCGGTGTGGACACTTCCAGCGAGGCCTCGATTGACTTGCCGGGTCCCGACATGCCAAAGGAGGGCATCTTGAACTTGGGCATCTTGAACTTGCCGTCCTTGGTGGCCACCTCCCCCTCCAGCTTGCTTCCTGCGCCCTGGACGTCCACATTCATGCTGGGCAGAGCCTCCTCTAGCTGCAGGCCGCCCAGCTCTCCCTTGGGGTCCTTCCCTTCTGATTTGTGTCCCCTGCCCCCCACCTCAGTTGTTTCCAGTGTCCCTGAGATTTCTTCTTTTTCTCTGATATCATTTCTCATGTGTCTAGTTGCCTCCTTTGCTGGTGACCACCCGAATGCCAGCATTTTGAACCTGGGCAGTTTGGTCTTTAGTTCTCCCCTCTCCTTGTCCCTGTCTTCCCCTTGGCCAGGCTGTGTTCCCCTCAGTTCTGTCTCCCCAAGTTCTCTTTCTTGGCTCCTTCCCATCCCTCCTGAGGTTCCCGGTTCCTTGTCCTGTTGGTCAGCTTCTGCTTGTCCTTCAGCCTGGGTTCCTGCCCTGCCTACCCATGCAGTTTCCCTCCTCTCCTCCGCCCTTCGCCAGGTCTTGTCTTCTGTCCCTGGCACCTTCTCCCTGGGAAATGTAAATGTAGGTGTCTTTAAGTCGCGTATTCTGACATGGATTTCTTCTGTTCGTCTCAGTGTGCTTTCTGTGCCCCTGAGTGACACTGCCGTGATCTTTTTTGTCAGGCCCTGCGGTTCTTCCCTTTCATCATCCAGGGCAGGCCCAGCTCTGGCTTCTTCACCTGCGGTCTCCCCCGCTGTGGGCTTAACCTGCTTTGTCTTCCTTTGTTGCCTCACTGTGGCCCCTTCCCAGTGTCCAAGGGAGCTAGGCTCTGCATCCTGCACCGTGGTCAACACCTGTCTGGCCTTTTGTGCCTCTGTGCCACCCGCCCATGTGTCCTCCAGCTTCCTGGTGCTGTCCGGTTCCCCAAGCACCTCTCTGTCCTGGCGCCCCATGATGGGTGGGTCCTGCCTGGAGCCCTTCCTGAACCTCAGGCTTGGGAATCTCCTCCTCCTCTTCTGTCCGTCTCGTCCTGCACTCTGCTCCCCATGATCTCCTGAGCACTGGACCTCTGTGTCTGTACTGGTGGGGGACAGCTCCCGAGCACTGCCACGCTCCTGGGCCTCCGAGGAGCTGTGTGAGCGCCGGGGTCCTGGTCCCTGCTTGCCCTTCATGCCCTGGAACTTGGGCCATGAGAGTCTTTCCCGAGCCTTTCTGCCTCGGGTCTCCCTGGGCTTGGCGATGAGTCTCTCCTGGTCTCCGTCCTCCTCCAGGGTCTTCTTGGGTGTCTCTGCACACCCGTCTGCAACATCTTTTTCCTGCAACACAGGGAAAGACACATGTTGGTGCGGTGGGCATGGAGAGAGGTGCACAGCAGCTATGCAGGCCCCTCCCTGCATGGCCTCACCTGCTTCCCCGAGGCCACAGACTCGTGCTGGGAGCTTCGGAGAGCCCCGCCCTTATCCTCGGAGGCAGGCAGCTTCCGTTTGATCTGGAACTGCACCTTGTATGGCTCTGAGTACTGCAGGATCTTGAGTGCATCCTCGTATTTAATGTCATCAAAGAATATGGTGGCACTGAGCAGCTGGTCGCCTGGAGGAGAACAGGGAGCCCCAGCTCAGTCTCCACCTCAGGTAAGAGGCACCAGAGGCCCCAGCCTGGGGCAAGAGAGCCAGAGCAGCTCGGTGGAGACCTGGGGCCTCCCCAGCTCCTGTCCCTGCCCACCCCATGCCAAGGATGTAGACCCTGGCTGGTGACAGACACCTTCTCTCAGGCTGAAGAGCTTGGCTGCAGAGGAGTCTTTCAGTACTTGCTTGACAAAGATCCCCTGGTCACCGCCACCTGTGACGCTGTAACCACTGGCTCCCGCCTCCACCTCCGTCTTGAGTGTCACCTCGGTTGCCTCCTGCACAGGCTGGACAGAAGCACATCAGGGCCAAGGTAAGCATGTGCCAGTCGCCGTGGGCATCCCTGCTGGGGCCGTGTCCTCAGAGGACTGGGGCTTCACTATCCGCCTGTCAACCTGGGCAGCTCGGGGCAGAAGTGGAGACACCAGCCAAGTTGGAAGAAGCCAGCTGCAGGCAGCTGCAGGTGGGACCTGCCTCCTCTCGTCCCCGCCCACCTGCTGGGACACAGACACAGCCTGTACACCACCAATGCCTCTTTCACCACACGTTCCACAGTGCCTGGGCCAAGGGGGACAAAACCCCAAGGGAAGCGCAGGCCCTGGGTGCAGCCTGCCTGGCCTGGAGGCAGTGAGCACTAGCCAGGCACCCACAGAGCTTGGCACCTTCCTGCCTCGCAGCGTGGGCACTAGTGACCCCGGCTGTCCCAGTGCACTGCAGGACAGCTAGGTTGTGCCCCCAAATCCTCAGGAAGGGTCTGCTCCCTGAAATCCCACACATCCTCAGCCTTCTCCCCCCCCCACCACCACCACGCCCTCTGCACACCTACCTCTGGGCGACTCATGCTGGAGAAGGTCCTCGAGTCTCCTGAGTCTCGCTTCCACCAGGATCTCCGTCTCCCCAGGGACCCTTGCCTGCTGGCAATGTCGTCCTGCAGCCACAAGGGTTGGGCGTCACCCTTACCCAGCCCCGGGCAGAGTTGCCACCCTGCATGGCAAGGGAAGGTCCCTGTCCACATCCCTGCCGATGCAGCTGGAGGAAGCCCACAGGTGTGTGCACACAGTGCTGGGCAGGGCACCCCCATCCCATACCACCTGGAACTGGGTTGACTGAGCAGAAGGGTGAATGCCCAGAGAGGACGGCTTTGGAGCACACACAGAAGGGCTTACCTGGACTCCAGGGCCGGCCCCCTCTGTCGAGCATTCATAGATGGGTGAAGAGCCCTGTGGCCGGGGCCGGATGACCTCCCCTGCAGGCCCCTCAGTCACCTGACAGGAAGAGACAGGGAGTTACCTTCAGCCCTTACGGCTCCACCAGGTGAGGATGGGTGGATGTCTGGGGTGGGTAACTTACAGAGGCATCCTCTTCTGTCTCCAAGTCTGGCTCCTCCGGCTGCAGCTGGTGGCCGGACACTGCAGGGAAAGAGGTGTCAGCTGGAGATGCAGGTGGGGCGTCAGGGCATAGGCAGGGGAGGCAGGGCGGCACAGGGCGGGGGTGGGCCAGCCTGGTGGCTGGGGCTGGGGCTGGGAGCCAGGACAGGAGCAGCCTGTGCAGATAAATTCCCAGGAGTTACCAAACCAACACACAAACAACCACACCCAGAGTGAAAGGAGAATGAAGTTGTGTGATTCATCGCCTTGACCACCAGTATCAAAGGACAGATTCCAGGGCGCACAGGGAAACCAGGGGGCCTGACCCACACAGGGAGCAGGAACGGCCAGACCCCGTCTGAAGGCTCAGAGACCTCAGAGCCACCACCCCAACCTGCTGTAAAAATGAGTCTAAAAAGCTCATGGAAAAGAAGATGACGATAGCTAACAAAGACAGAATCTCATTCCAAAATGGAACTCGGTCGGGCATGGTGGTGCACGTCTGTAACCTCAGCACTTGGAAGACTGAGGCAGACAGAGCAGCTTAGTAACAGAGAGAGACTCTATCTCAAAATAAAAAATAAAAGGCTGAAAAAGTAGCTTGGTGTGAAGGCCTTGAGTTCAACCCCAGCACCACAGAAAGAAGAGGAGGCAGTGGGCAGGGGCAGAGAAGGGGAAGGAAGACAGCTCCTGTGTCAGGTGCAAGTTCTGGAGCTGACACTCCACAAAGGGGCTACCTGCAGGTCTGGGAAGCCAGAAGAAAGAAGGAAGCCTGGTGAATTAATACAAAGAATCCTGCGCAAGATCAGAAGGGCAGGGCTGAAGGAAAACAAGGAGCCTGGAGCTCTGTGCGGAGCTGAAACAGGAGAGAAAGAGGCAGAAAACAGCTGAGGAGCAATGCCTGAAAACAACCTCAAGACCAGGAAACTCAAGGAACCGGCCTCGCCACGAGGCCCAGCCCGCCACCGTCAGCACCTGGTGGAAAACACATATCCTGCATGGCCGAAGCCACGCTCTGAAGGGAAACAGTGTCCACCAGGAATGTGACACCAGCAAACTCCTTCAAAACAAAGGACCACTCCCATAGGCACGGGGAGTGCAGGGGTGCTGTGCACAGCGCAGTCCAGGTCCATGGAAGATGTTTGCAAAGGTCCTGCACGGTGGGTGGACGTGAAGGGTGTTGACACCCTAGAAACACCTTGTGCCTTGGGACAGCGACCTGTCACTGGGGTAGACCACTCAAAGGCCCATCACACAGGGCTGTGCCTCTTCACTCTGACTTCCACAAGGGCACAAGAGGGCACAAGGTGACCACTGGCAAACTTTCCACCTAGAGCATCCCAATCCCTACTGTAGACGCCACTGTGTGCCAGGCCTTGTGGACAGAGGGGCAGCCAGGCTGGGGCACGACCATTCACACAAACCCTTCTCGGGCAGGACTGCCAGCCTGATGTCACCGGGACCGTGACATGTGCAGACATGACACAGGTGTGACAAGAGGAGGCAAAGGGAGTGGCTGGAGAGATCAGGAGATAACACAGGATCCAAGGCTGCGTCTCACCGGAATTGGGCTGTTTCACCTGGGGCCAGGGCTGGGGTGAACACAGACGTCCCAGGGTGGGGCGTCTCGGTCCCAGGACGGGGCGAGGGTCCAGGCCAACTGGTGGTGGTGCAGAAACCGAGTCAGGTTACTATAAGGGACTGAACTGCAGGGCAGGCTTTAGGATGAGCAAGTTATACTGTTATAACTCGTGCCCTGGTATAAAATCCAAGGAAACAAGAGACCGAAAATTTAGGTCTCAAAGGCTTTATTTCCAGGCCTGGCGACCAGTCTCCAGGAGCCAATTTGGAGACTCTCTCCCAGAGACTGAAGGGAGGACTTTAAAAAGAGGCTGGAGGAAAAGGCGGGGGAGGGGAGGGGAAACAAAGAAACCTGCAGAGCCATCAAACTTGTTGACCCGAGTCTGGAAACTGTATTGCTGTCCACTTAGCTCTGACAATCTCGGGAGTTCCTGGTGTTTCTCAAATTACTCCCATCCTGCAGACTGACATTATCTCGGAGTGGCACATCTGCAGCAATATTTGGAGAAGAAAGTGGACAGTTAATTATCCCAGGACAGCTCATTTTCGCTAGTGGGTGCGAAGGGGTCAAGAGTTACAAGAAGCTGAAACTTAAGTTTTACAAAGATCTGATATCTAACTCATTTGATGCATACAGAACAAAAGGAAAGCACGGATTGGGGTTTGGGCCATAGTATTTCCCGGTAATTTCTTTGAAGCTAAACAGTTCTTAAAATTTGGGGCAGGCTCATTTTATGACAGCTCATCACCGGGTCGGGAAGAGGTCACCAGAAACCCAAATTCTTTATGGCCTAGATAGATAGATAGGTGAGGGGAGAGGGAGGCAATAAGGCGCCATACAGAACAGAAAACCGCGGTTATGTGTCAAGGTCAGGTAAAGGGTTAAACTCATACGCAAATCTCTCTGCACACAAGCAGGTTACTTTAAACAAGTGTAAGTTAATGGGCCATCCTAGTTTTCTTTAGCTCTTTAGCGGAGAATAGAGGCGCCTAACAGTGATTAACAACCCTTGTTAGCTTGTTTTAGCACAACTTCTGTAGTTTGTAGAGGGCAACAATGGTTAACATATCAATTAGGTGAGATTCTTGCAATTCTTTACAGAGGAGAGTATTGCTCAACATATCAATTAGGTCACTTAACATATCAGTTAGGGAAAAAGGATAAAAAAACACATTTAGTAAGCCACTTTACAGGTTTGCTGTAATACACATATAACGAAGCTATTTTCTTAGAGTACAACAATACCTCTATGAAGCTGCATGGTGTATGACCCAGGAATACTGTAGGATTTAACAGGGGGAGCAGCAGACAGGAGCAAGCTAGGGTGTGAAGGTCAGAGTGAGGGTAAGGGGGCCACGGATCAAGTTCTACGCAGTACTCACAGAACGCGTGTCCCCGGAAGGCACACTGAAGGGAGAAGGATGCCGCACTTCACCCACAGAACAGCCAGCTTCACACAGAAAGCTGCGTCCCCAAGACTCTACCGCAGAGCTTGAGATGGGGTATTAGGGTACATGTTACAGACACACATACCATGGTAGAACGGCATGTATGTAATTAAGTACTCTGATGTGTTAAAATGTTAATTGAAAAACCATAGCAAAAAATTGAAGATTTGAAGTTGGGTGTGGTGGTGTGCACTTATAATCTCGGCACTCTGGAGGCTGAGGCAGGAGGATTCAAGGCCTTCCTGGGCTACATAGTGAGTTCAAGCCCATCCTGAATACATGGCAAGACATTGTCTCAAAAAACGAAAGTGAATTAATGAATGAAAGATTTGAACAGACATTTCACAAAGCAAGATGCTTATTGGCAATGGCCAATAAGCATGAGAAAAGGTGGTCAACTTGCTTTGTCACAGGAAATGCAGATTAAACCCAGCCCCACTGAGATGCTGGGCATACAGGCCATGCTTGGCAGAGGCTCTGAAGGGCACCTGAGACACCCACTCCTCACCCCTGAAAACACGGGTGCACTGCGGGTCAGCGGTTATAGGACAGCTCCCAGAGGATGCTTGGAAATGGCAGGGCAGAGGATATAGCAGGCCTTGGGCGAGGCTGTGAATTTGACTCCCAACATCACAAGAAAAAACAAAGAAAAATGGGAAAGAAAACATTGGAAAGGGAATTGAGGGCACACAGGGGGAGTTGACACATGGGGCGGCACTCAAGGGCGCCACCGTGCAGAGCCACAGGAGGACCCAGTGTGCCTCCCGAGGAGCACCCCCCCCCAAGGCTGCTGAGGGTGCAGGGCAGCTGGGACCCCTGACCTGGCTGCATGGCCAGGGTCACTTTGGACACGGTAGAAGCACCAGGGAAGTGGGGCACCTGGGGAGAAAGGCTGGCTTCTTCTCAGCCAGGGTGCTAGCCACTAGGGGATCACGATTTGCATCTTTCCCGATAACAGTTGCAAAATTCTACACAAAGTCAAACACAGGAATGATAAGCTTCACACCAAGAAATCTAGAAACTGAGACCAACCAAGAAATCGCGCTGCACCAGGAGAAGGAGTATGGAACAGATCCTGCTGAGGCACGAAAAGCCATCCCGGGGTGGGGGCCGTGGTGGGGCCGGCGGCTCTGCCCTGCGGCAGAGGCCTCTCCTGCCTACAGGGAGGGTGCTGACCAGGACCCGCACCCCCTTGCTGCCTTTAGCTCTACCAGTTTTTCAAGTGATGTTTTTGATTCTTAAGCGCCTTCACTGCGCCAAGTACTATGTTTACTGCTCAAGAGACAGGAAGTCAGTAAATCAAAAGGGCCTCAATCCAGCCCATCTCGGGTTCTGTGAATAAAATTTTACTGGAACACAGAAAAAACAGAACCTCCTTACAAACAGGACTCCAGGCCCCAGACCCTTGACTGGTACTAAACGTTCAAAGAAAAAACAGTGCTGATCGGACGCCAGCTCTACACACAGGCCTGGCTCCAGGAACAATTTCCCTGGTGACAGGGGTGAGGGTGAACCCCAAGCCACCCCCAGGGGATCTCAAGGCTTCGAGGGCCCATGCATGGTCAGCATCCAGAGTGAGGCCCCTGAAGCTGTATATCATGGGGGTGCGCACCCCCATTCCACAGGGTGCCTCCTGCCCCTTGGTGGGTGCTGTGGCCTTGCACACATCCCCTGAGCAGTCAGGGAGCCAGTCTGCGGCTGTGGGTCCGGCTGCATCTCTGGCCAGGGTTCCTGGACCCCCAAACAAGCTCACTGAGCTGGGCCCTGCACTGGCGCAGCCCCAACGGTTCCTGACCCCTCTTAGGCCTCTCTACCCTCCTCTGAGGTGGCTGCACCCAGACCTGGCTCTGGCAGGATGGACGGTACCCCAGGGTTGGCTGTGAGGAGGCCAGGAGCCATCAAAGCCTACCTCGCCCCCTGCTTACCATTCCTGATCCCTAGCACCCCTCAAGAAAGCCACAACGTCGATTTAGGCATCTGTAAAACCTACCCTAGGTGAGGTGTCAGTGCCCAGCACTCTGGTTGCCCCCAAGCCTCTGTTCCCCAACCAAGCAAGAAAAGGAAGCCCTGCCTCTACCCCGGCACACCCTCGGCCATGCGTCCTTGTCCCCGTGATCCACCTCACTGGACACTCAGACACCAGCCTGCACCCCAAGGTCCCATCACCACTCTGCACCTAAAACATCTTCCCCACCAGACCTGACTTGACTTTGTGGGGGCCCAAGGGTAGGGAGAGCATGGTATGGGGGCCAGGTGGGGGCTCTGGGCCAGCTCCCCTTCCTAGAAGCTAGGGCAGCACAAGCAACCCCGTGCTTTCCGGGGCTCAGCTTCTCTCTTGTGTCCAGAGACTCACTTTCCGCCCCCAGTGTGGAGCCTGGTGGGTAAAGGGAAGACACTGAGGCCAGGGGAGCCACCTACCAAGATAAGGAAGGGACTTCCAGGCCCAGCAGAGCCCCGCCCCACACAGAACCACTTCCGTGGGTGACTGCATGGCAACTCCCCATGCCCTGGAGAGGAGGGCTGGCCACAGCTCAGTGAGGTCCACCCTACCCACACCAACCCACAGGGCTCAGGGAGTGGCGGGGCTGGCCTGTGGCCACACAGCTGGGGCACTGCCAGGCCTCTTTGTACCCCAGGGCTGATTTCAGCCTAGGGGACACACAGGAAGGGGGACGTCCTGCCCGTCCAGCCCCCTACAGGAGCACTAGGCCTTGCACCACACCCTCTGTCCACAGCCTAGCACTGACACTGGAGTAGTGACACTGGCTGTTGACAAAGACAACATGAAGGTGACATACCTGAGCCAGCCCCAGCAGTCCTGTACTAGCACCTGCACCTCCCAGACACCTGTCCCTCCACACAGTCTCAGATGCCACCACTAAGCTCCTCCTTGCACCCTGAGAGGGACCCAGGACCCCTCTGCTCCCAGCTGGGTGGGATGAACTGCACCCCAAGCTGGGCTATTCTAGGATGGGTCCTGAGTACCCTGGCAGGTGGGTGAGGGCCTGGGGTGTGGAAGAGGAACTCTGCCTGCACACACCACCCCCCTCTAGGGGTGCTGAAGCAGGGCCAAGAGGAGGGAGCCACTGGCTGGAGCAAAACCCAGCACTGTCCAGATTGGCCTCCAGCTTAGGGACAAGATCTGCAGATCACCAGGGCAGCGGGGTGGCCTGGTGCAGGATGCAGGGCATGTGAGGACACAGGTGCCAGCCAGGATGGGCCCAAAGGTGGCCTGGCTGTGGGAGACTGAGGCAGCACTCCCTGGGCTGGGATCCTGGAATGATGCTCAGGCTGCACCCAGCCTGGAGCTTCCCTAGGAGGGTGCCAAGCTCTTCTGGCTGTCACGGGGCCTGCAGACCCCGTAGAGCACACCCAGGTGGCTGAGGGCTGGCCCAGCCACTCCCAATGGCTCCACAGATAACTGGGTGAGGGACCAGAGCAGCCAGGCCTCTGAGGAGGCATAGGACTCCTCTCCCACCAAGACCATTCCCCACCAGGCCTGGCCGCACCCACAGGCTGTTCCTGCCACCTTCTCCTGAAACAACCTTTTGTGGCTCCCTGGCATCATCCATCTAAAGCTGCTCCTCCTGCCTAAGCCCCTGCCTGGGGTTGATGGAGCCTCAGCTGCTGAATCTGGTCATCCTGCCACGGCTTCAGGAAGCTGCCAGGTCCCCAGTCCCATGGACACTGGCTCACACAGAACTCAGACCTCGGCAACAGTAGGTCCATAATGAATGCTAGTGCCAGGAGTGGGGGGAGGGCAGGGAAGGAGCCGGCCAAAGCTCCTGCAGGGCGAGCTCCCACCCTGCATCAGCACCCAAAGCCTGGGACCAGAGGGGCAGCAGCGAGCCTCAGCCACCTACTGGAGAAACTACAGCAGAAGTAAGTGTGCCAGCCCAACTGCCAGGAGCTCAGCAGTCAACAGGAACAGCCCTACCCCCTCCCAGGGGGACCCACTAACCCTAGCCTTTCTGTGGAGGCTGCCACCCCAGGCTATGGCCCCATCTGGCACCCCCAGAAAAGCAAAACAGCCCATGCCCAAGTGCCCTCTGTGACCCCACCCAATCCCAGACCCCCCAGTCCCTGGATTCACTCTGCTCAGCTTGGATCTGTGGGTCCCACTGATGAGAGGGCCATGTGGAGGCCCTGGCATCACTGCCCCCATATCCCAGGCTCCCCCCAAACCACCTGCCAGAGCCAGGGTCCTCCTCCCTCGCTCGCCTGGGGTTGGCAGCTCTGGGAGCCAAGAGGGGCTGCCTCAGGGCCTCTGGGTCCAGACAGCCCCTGGCAACGCCCTCCCAGCCTGCTGGCCTTGGCACAAGTTAGCAGGAGCTGCCCTCTGGCACCAGCTCACTTGCCCCCCACTGGCTGCCACCCCACTCCACTGACCTGCGAGTGCTGTGGGCAGGTGCCCGGGCTGAAGGGGGCAGGGGCAGGCAGCTGCCTAGCACACACCAGCTTGGCCCCAAAGAGCCCAACTCCATCTCCGGCTCCCTCAGCTCCTTCCCTCCCAGTCCCTCCCCGCACTGTCCCTCTCTCCTCTTCAGAAGGCTGAGCCCTGCCAAGACCCCAGCTCCTCCAGGGAGTGGGCAGGGCAGCTCCCGCATAGGCTGGGAGTGGTTGGCCCCCCAGTGCCCAGCCTCTTCAAGCCAGTGAGCAGGAGCTCACCGCCCGCCCCCCCCAGCACAGGCAGCTGACTTGGGAGGAAACGCCTGCCTTCTGAGTCACACCCGCTGCCCTGCCTATGCAAGCCTGTGCGCACAATCCTGCAGTGTGGACGGACACAGACATGAGGCAGAGCCCCCAAGGCCTGGCCTGTTTCCCTGTGGGTGCCAGGGATAGGATGCTGGCTGGGGTGCAGGGAAGAAAAGGGAGGTGCTGTCCAAGGGCAAACTGGGCCAGGTGTTACAGTGCATGCCTGTAATCCCAGAACTCAGGAGACTGAGGCAGGAAGATAGCTGAAGTTTCAAGGCCAGCTACACAGTGAAATCACAACCAGCCTGAACTATGTAGCAAGACCCTGTTTCAAAACGAGGAAAGAAGCCAAGGATAGGTTGGGCCTGAAGGCAGCCTGACCCCCCAAAATCTGCCAGCATACATGTCAGCCTCACTGCCCATTGCCCTTTATCCTGTGGAAACACCTCCCTGTCCTAGATCTGATCCCCATATCTAGTACACTGCTGCCCAGCCTGCCCCTCCCAGCCCTGCTAGCTCTGAGAGCCTGGCAGGCCTGGGCAGGGCCCACAGCTGTGGAACTGCTGTACCCTGTGCCCACAGCTTGCGGCAGACCTGGCAGCTGTGGTACCTGCATCCGCAGGCAGGCCACAGCAGGCCCACACAGCTGGGTGCCCAGCCCAGTTTCCAGGACAGAGGGCCAAGTTGGCCTTGGGCAGTCAGTGTGAGAACGGTCACACGAGGGCCCATGGTGCTGTCCAGCACACCAGGTGAGGGCAGCTGAGGAGCTGGGCTTTCCATGCAGTGGAAGCCAGGATGGCAACAGCAGGGCCCAGCCATGCCCAAGGCCTACCAGGGGGCACAGCCAGGGAGGGGTAAGAGGCCCAGGGCACCTATGGTCCTGGATGGAGAGGGACTGAGCAGCAGCAGGACCCCAGCAGGTCTGCTAATCCTGTTGTAAACAGGCTGCTGTGAAAACCCACGGTCACAGAGAAGAAAGCAACCATGTGGTGTGAGGGTCTGTGGACCAGGCCTGCTCCTGTGCCTCCAGGAGCCGTGGGCTGCAGGACCTCTGCCAGGCAATCAGCTCCCAGGGCCACAGTCTGCCCAAGTGGGCCTACATAAGCTGCCACTGTGTTCTCCCGAACATGAGTGTCTAAACTTGAGCCAACCACCAACTGCCTCCTGGTTCCCAGCTGCCGCCCTGGCTCCCAGGCTCCCCTGGGCCATGCAAGGAGCCCTGCAGAGGTCCCTTTTCAGCTGTGCCCACCTCATGGCACGCAGAGGGAGGGCCTTGCAGCTCTGGTCCTGCTGTGTGCTGTGTCCTTCCTTGGCTGGAGGCATAGCCTTCCCCAGCACAGCATCCACCACCAGGAGGCCGTGCATCCCCAGGCCCTCTGCAGCCCCAGCACACACTGTGTGTCTGCTCAGCACAGGGTCCCTCTTGGCTCAGAGTCAGAGTAGGTGCTGGTGCTGGATGCCTCAGGCTGGGGTGGACTGGTAGGAGGAAAGGTCGGGCTGGGTGCTCCACCACGGCCTGGCCCTGACCACCATCCTGCCCCTCAGAGGCTCCCTCCCACTACCCCCGCAGGCCTGACCAGCTTGCCTCAGCTCCCAGGGACTCCACTGCCTGGCTCTGACTCAGGGTGCTGGGCCAGAAGAGAGACAGCAGCATCTCCTGAGTCCCCATCCTGGACCCTAAGACCTGAGTGTCCAGGTGGGCCTCGAACACCCACACACACTGGGGTCTGCCCAGTTCCTGGGCTCCATGGAACTCAGCACTCGCAGGGCCAGGGGGGCAGAGGCAGCTGAGAGTGAGTCAGCAGACAGAGAGCTAAGCATTCATTCCTAGTGGATGTGTCAGGAGGGGGCCTGTGTGCCGCTGTCACCAGGAGCACAAGGCCAGGAACACACATGGGGGCCACCCTATTCCCTGCCCATGAAGGCCACGCTCTCCCACATGGGCTTGCACATGCAGAGGCCAAGAGCTGCGGGACATGCAACTGTCTCAGGGCGGCCTTGGCACTGCCCCCTCCCTGGGGCAGATGGAGGCCTAAAGCCCAAGCCCAGACCTGGCCTGGGCGGGCTGAGTCACCAGAGGCTCCAGATGCCTGCACCTGGGCAGCCCTGGAGGCAGGGTTCAGCTGTGGATAGGACCCGAAGGATCCCTAGCCACCCTGCCCATGGGAGACCATCAGCCATCCTGTCCCCTTCGTGCTCCTGGCTGCCCCTTTCCACCCTGGCATCTATGCCGTGTCCAGACAGGACTGAGGCTTGAGGCTCCTTGCCTGGGGACAGCCGGCAAGTCCTGCGGAACCCTGAGGAAAGGAACCAGCCAGAGGCTCCGAGGAGGACACACCTCCTAAGCACAGCACATCCTCTTCCGGAGGAGGCCCACAGGGTGCTGTGCAGGGCTGCAAGATCTGCTGGGATTCAGGGAGTCAGAGCTCGGCCTCACCCCAGGCCCCTGCCTGGGCCCACATCCAGCTTTCCATGTAAGAAAGTGCTTCTGACTACTAAATATTTATGCAGCGAGGCAGACCTTGGCTCTGTTGGCCAGTGGCTTCCCAAAAAAGAAAAATGAAGGGAAACCTGGAGACAGAGGCAGGCGGGCAGGGTTTAAGACCACAACCTCATAGGCCACCGTGGTTCTTACAGTGAGGTGATCAGAATGGACCCAGTGTCTTCGCTGCACGCACTGAGGCTCCACATATGCCAAGGCCCCGGGGTTCACCCTGCCCACTCTGACTCTATACCAGAGTCAACCACAGGCCAGCCTTACCATTGCCCTGGAGCCCTGAGACAGTTGGTGGGGGCTTTGGGGTCTTCTAGCAGTGGACCTGCACGGCTCCATCCTCACCACCAGCCCCACCCCAGCCCTAGCCACTGCTCCAGGCTCCCCCAGTCCCCTCATCTGCTTTTCCTCACCCCCTTCAGTAACCCTCTTGGCCTCTGCTGGTCTGGCCCTTCCTTCAGGAAGCCCTCCTCGACTACACCTGAGGCCACTGACCACAGCAGTGCCAGATTCGCACTGTCTGAATGAAAAGTCGATGGATCCCTGTCCTGTCCTGGTGCAACACCTCAGGCCCCAGGGTCCCCAGGGCACACTGGCCCTGGGCAGCTCTCAGACACAGACAGACAAGGGTCAGCTTCCCTAAAACTGACACTATCCTTGAGTGCAGGACCAGCCCCCAGGGGAGAACTCAGCTTTTCAGTCCAAGCAAGGATGCCAGGGATGCCCAGATGGCCAGCGCCTCACCTACCTTCAGGGCTCAGGGCTGCCTCTGCCTTCCTGGTACATATACTTCACTGCTCCTGGGGCGGGCTGGCCCACAGCAGACCTTAAACACAGGCCTCCAGCAGAGGACTCACAGGAGCGAAAACAGAAGGCGCTAAGGCGAGGAGAGTAGGGGCTGCCCAGCAATCCAGAGGCTTCCTGGAAGAGGCAACAACCACTCTGGCCCGAGATCAAGCTCATCCAAGTGGAGAGAAGGGAAAGAAGGCACTCCTGCTGCAGGCCAATCTGTGATGGACCTGGGAAGGGCAGGGCACTCAGCTGCCTGGGCACTCTGTCAGCTTGACCCTCCTGTCCACCCTTGGGACCACCCACCTCTTTCCCTAGCAGTACCAGGTACAAAGCCAGAAGCCAGGAGGCAGCCTGGTCAGCTCTCTAAGGAGCTTGGGGTGTTGTCAAGAACACATATCAAGGGCTGGACCAGGGTGCACCCCTGGAACCCCAGTGCTCCGGGAAGCTGAGACAGGGAGCAGCAAATGTAAGCATAGCCTTGACAACAGCAAATGGAGACCCTGCCTCAAAAGGTTAAAATACAAAAAAGAAAAATTAAAAAAAAAAAAAAAAGAAGGGATCAGGGGATATAGCTCAGTGGCCTAAGTGCCTGCCTGGCAAGCGCAAGGTTGTGAGTTCAATCCCTGGTACCAAAAAAAAAAAAAGGTTAAAATAAATTATTTTAAATGCTGGAAATATCTGTGTGAAGGCCTAGGGTCCAATGCCCAGGACTAAACAAACACCACAGCCACCATCCGCAATAGCTTCTGAGAACCCACCTCAGATGGGAGCAGGGTAACCTCAGAGCCACCTTCTCAGTGCCCATCCCCACCTGAGGAAGGCCCGAGAACATCCAGTCCCTGCAGCCACCCTGCCCATCAGACACACATCCATGTCCGAGGAGTCTGGTGAGTCATGATCAGAGAGCTCCACCCTGGTACAGGGCTCTGCCTTCTGTCCTCAGCCCAGTGTCCCACTGGTGTGGGCAGTCTGTTCCCAGAGGGGCTAGCACAAGACTTCCCTGGCACTTGGTACCAGCCCCGTGTGGCAACCCAGGCCCTCCAGGGCTCAGATGTGAGGCCACTGATCCCATCCCATAGCATAGAGGGCACCAGCCAGGCCAGAGCAGCACTGCCCCTCATGGCACTCTCAGGAAACGCCCAGCCATGCCATGGCCCACCCAGGCCACCCAGGTACCAGGAGAGCCACCCAGGCATCTCTCGCCATGTGCCTGCACCTATCTGGAGTACTGCTGAAGAAAATGATCAGGATAAACCACAGGCACCTGTGGGTGCAGGGATCCAGGCTCCCTGCCCCTTTCCCATTGCTCCGCAGGGCAAGGCACTCTGGAAAAGGTGTGACATGCAGCGCTCATGTGATGACCTGCGTGGTGTCACTGCATAAGCTCGCACCCTTTGGGCTCCAGCTAGGAAGGAACTGGAGGCCCAGCCTTGGGCGGATCCCTCTGCAGCAAAGCAGGCTCCTGGCTCAAGCCATTCTTAACACGGCCACAAGAGGGCGACCTCTGCAAAGAGGACCAGAGGACAAGCTGAGCTGGACAACGGACAGAGGACAAGCTCTAGGAGGGGTGGACAGCAGGGGGCTCAGGAGGACCAGGCACGGTGTGCAGAGAGGGCAGGCCTAAAACTGGCAGAGGCAAGGGCAGGCCAGGGCCAACAGTTCTGGTCTTCTGGAATGCAGCTGCAGAAGGTCTGACCAGCCCTAGGGGTGTCCTTGTCAGGAATGCATGCCCACAGGGCCCTGAGGACCTGCATGCTGGGCAGAATCCTGCAGTCTGATCTCTAGCTCTGATCCCACAGGATCTGTAGCAGGGCCATCAATCCCATTCCTATGTATTCTTTTTTTTTTTTTTTTTTGTCTTTTCCGTTTTTATCGGTACCAGGGATCGAACTCACGACTGCCTGCTTGCAAGGCAGGCGCTTATGCCGCTGAGCTAAATCCCCAGCCCCCATCAATCCCATTCCTAAGAGCACATGTTCCTGTCTGCTCCAGACAGGCCAGAGAATCACTGCAAAACACAGGAATGAGGCCCTTGGTGGGGAGGCAGAGGGTAGGTGAGACAGTCCAAGAGCTGCAGCCAGGAGCCGAGGACCAGGAAAAGGAAGAGGCAGTGTTGGAGCAGCCCTCCTGGAGGGGAAGAGGCAGAGACACAAGTCCTCGAGCCCCCTTCTACTGAAGCTGACCCAGACCCAATGACAGAGCAAGGGCTGGGGCCCACAGCCACTGGGCCGCCATTCTCCCACTTCTCTGGCGGGCAGGGCAGACATCCTGGGCTCCCACCTGGCAAGGAAGGCCCAGACAGACCCAGGGGCCTGGACTCCCTGTGCTGAGGCCCTTCAGGCTAAGCCTTCCATTGGGCTTCACCCTCACCAGACAAGAGGGCCTGGGAGTTCCTGGAGCAGGTGGAGGGCCACACCCAGACCAGACACCACTCTGCATCACCAGCAGCCTCCTCTGCCTCATCATGTTTTCTCCAACGAGTGGGGTCCGAGTCACTACAGCGCTGTCACAGCCCCTCACCAGCCCTGGCCAGATGCCCTGGGTGTGGCCTGCTGCAGCACTGCTGACCAAGCCCAGAGGCCAGCTCTGGCACAGGATCGGGGCGGAGGCTGAACAAGAGCACCAGGTGCCCAACTCCAGCAGCCCTGCAGGTCACTCCATGGGCAGCACCATTCCTGCCCAGCACAGAGGAGCCCTCAGGTTTGTGCTTTGACCCCACTCAGGGCCCTTACTAAGCCCAGACCTCAAGCTTTCCCCTTGCCTCGGCCAACACCCAGCTGGGGACACACAGGAACACACCGTGGCCCCTGTGCAGCCTGGACCCCACTCTGAGAGTGGACAGGTTGCTCCCCAGCGCACGTCGAGGCCAGCTAGCTCCGCGCCGACGCCGGCCCTGCCCGGCTACAGCAGGACAGGGATGCAGAGGCAGGGACAGGCAAGGGCTGCAAAAAGAGGCAAAGTGAGCGCAGAGACAGGGTGAGCGCGCGAGGCGCGGCGCGGGAGAAGAGGCCAGGACCCGCCCGCCCGCGGAGCCCACCCGCCGGGGCAGGGCTGCAGGCGAGGAGGAGGCGCACCGCTGCCGGGGGCTCCGGGCCAGGTGGGCAGCACTACGTGGAAGCAGTCGCACATCGCGGCGGCCGGCGGTGCGGGCCTCGGTGCCCGGCTCTCCAGTCGCTCCCGCCGGCGGCTTCAGCTCTCGGGTGCGGGCGGGCGGGCGCGGGCTCGATGCCCTGCGCTGCCGCGGGCCGCCAGCCTTGAACTGCGGACACTGCCCGCACTCCAGCCCCGGACCCGCGCTGGACCCGCCCCGGACCCCCGCGCGCCAGCCTCATTCAGACCATTGGTTGCGCCGGCCGAGGCCCCGCCCCATCCCGCCCCGCCCCCCGGCCGCAGACCCTAAGCCACGCCCCAGCCACGCCACCTGCTAGCGACCCGGGCCCCGCCCCTCCGGCCACTGGAGGCGCCCCGCAGGCCCCGGGCGTCCTTCCAGCCAGCTCCGAGCCCCCGCCTGCCTTCCTCGGTCAGGGGAGCACACTGAAAATCAACTCGGGAGGGACCTCTAGATCCTGCGCCCGGCCGCCCTTTTTTATGTTAACCTGGGGCGCAGTGGGGTGCAGGAGTCCAGGGAGGTGATGACATGTGATCTGGGCTCACTAGGGCAAGGTGGAAGGGGCGAGGGGTCTGTAGAGGTGAGGCCAGGCTAGTTGGTCCAGTGAAGACCTTGTTCCCTGGGCGAAGCTGCGGTGCCTGCAGAGAGTGTCCGACCTCAGCCGAGATTCACCTTGTCTGTTCTTGTCAGGAGCCTGGAGACGGAGACATGGTCAGACAATAGGCCCCCACTCGCCCTGCCTTGGAGCTGGGGGCTGTGGTGGACCCAGGGAAGCCTGCAGAGTTGAGGAGCTGGGGGCCGGGGGTTGGAACCTCTGGGGTGAGCCACACTCAGGCTGAGGGCAGGAAGGGGACTCCAGACAGGGAGTGCAGTGGTGTGGCTGAAAGCAGCTAGCTGAGGTGGGCGCTGTTGAGGGCACTTTGGTGAGGTCTGCTGAGGTCTGGGGGCGCAGAGACAGCTGGGGCAGGGGGGCACTGCCTGACCCAAACCACCAGCTGGTGAGGAAGTAGCAGGTTCTTAGACACTCTGAAACCTAGTATGGGGGTCTGGGTTGGCAACCTCTCTGGGATCACTCGGGTGCCACACAGAGGGGCACATCAGGGAGAGGCAGGGGGCCAGGGCTCCAGGGTCTGGCACCTGGCTGGTGCCAACCTGGGGGAGGAAGCCCCAGTGTGGAGTGGAGCCCTGCAGCCAAGCAGGTGGGGAGACAGCTGTAACAGACCCAGAACGGACAGCCACCACAGAGGACCTAACCCAACCCTAACCCTAACCCCAGCAATGTGCTGCTCAGGCCAGGCAGATGGACACACACATGCCTTTCTTGGGGTGAAACACTGGGTGGAGGCATCCTGTGAGCAGTAGGGGCACAAAGAGGCTGGGCTGCAGCAGAAGAGGCCCACAGCACACACCATCACAGATCACAGGTCAATGTTGATGTCCCACACGCACACACCCTAGGCCCACGTGCAGTGACAGACACACCAGGACACAGACCTGCATGCACTTGCACCCAGGTGCTTGCACTCCCAGACATGCAGGTGAGCCAGCCGGCCAATGACTCATGCCTGGCTGTTCCTGTTTGCTGGGCTGCAGCTGTCAGGCAGTGTGCCAGCAGCAGGTCAGACACACTGGAGCAGCTGCCAGGAAAGGCCTGGCAGCCTCCTCCTGCGGCATGACAGGCACAGCCCTCTTCGGATAGGGATACTGGGTCTCACCTCTCCCCCTGGTGAATAGGCCTGGGTGTATGGAGAGGTGCCTGTGGGGCTAGGCGTGTGTGTCCCTGTGTCTCGGTGTATGCCTGTCCCTTGGGTCTGCCAGAACCTCAGCCAGCTCATCCACTGTGCCTCAGTCTGGTTTGTGAGCTGGGGGCACAGGCCTGAGAGCAAGTCTTGTGGAACCTAAGGACACAGACCCAGATCCCTGTCCCCCCTTCACTAGGTGGATAGTCTTGATGAGGTCACTTAGCCCCTGGGCCCTGCTGAAGTGAAGTGGCTCTGTCAGCTTTGCAGGGAAGATGAGGATGGACCCTAGTGAGGGGCAGGGATTGAATCCTGGGGCTCCTCCACCTCTGCTCCTCTCCAGGCTGCCCTGGCAGAAACCAAGTGTGAGAGGGCTCCCCAGGTGTCATGCTGTGGAGACAGTGTCCCTGCCCCCTGGGGAAGGCTGCTCTCTGGCCTAATGAAGCCTGCTCACCTGCAGCCCCCAGATTCAGGGTGGGAGTGGGCAGAGTCCCTCTGCTCCAGGGGTTGGGCCGTGGTCAGCAAGCTAAAGACTCTAACCAAGCTTTTCCTCTACTGCGCATCTGGGAACCCCCTCCGGTTGCAGGCCAAATGGGTCAGACACTTGGAGAACTGCCCAGAAAGCTCTCCACCACGGGGCCCATCTGATCACCCTGTATTCCTGGGGCCCTGTGGGTTCTGTCTCAACCAAGACATCTCTGGAAAGACCAGCCCACAGACAGACAGGTTGCAGGCAGGTGGGGAACTGGCCTTCACCGCCCCCCAAACTCCAGCCAGAACCTGTTCTGCCAGGCTCCAGGATCAGATTGCTGCAAGCAGGAGCAGGGAAAAATGGGGGGCTGCGACACCCTATCCTCAGTCCTTCCTCCCTGCAGAAGCCTGACCACCTTCATCTCCTGCCGCAGAGCCCTGTGCTGCCAGATTTCTGTCACCATGGCTCAGTTCCAGCCTATTTCCCCATCCCCCTCTAGGGACAGAGGTTGAGCTATGGATGGCCAATGCTGCGTTGCTCAGGAATCAACATCACCCACCCCTGCATCGAAGGAAAAATGGACCCGAGTCAGGGTCACACCAGTGCATATGAGGCCCGACTCCTCTAGATGTCATCCGAGGAGTGCTCTCAGCACTGTGCCTGACACTCTTCCTCCCCAGATGGGGTGCAGGCATGGGCGGGGCCTGCTGAGGCGCCCATTTCACCCTGCCCACCTCCCCACCCGCTCTCCCGCACTCTCCTCGAAGCAGGCTGGGATGCCCACAACATCAATGATTGATGCTTCCTTGTGGTACTGCAGCAGCACAGCAAAAATAGCCTCAGCCCTGCCCTGCCTGCCACAGTCTGCTAGAGGGGCATGATGGGCAGGGTAGGTCCCCTTCCCTTACCCAGGGGCAACTGGAGGGCTCCATCCTACTGGCCAAGGGCCTAGGACAGCTTCTTCTCCCTTCCTGTCTACAATGGCCTTGCCTCGACCGCCTTCCCAAGCCAGCACTGAGTGCTGTGCCAGTTCTGAGCGCAGCCCACAGCCCAACACATGACTGGGATCTGGGAGCTGGGCCCCAATATGGGAGGCATATCGGGGGGCCGCATTCTGCCTTTTGTCCCTGTGTCTGAGCCACCCCTGTGAAGTGGGCTCCGCTGGCTCTGGGGCTGGTCCTGCTGCTCAGACATCACAGGCTGACAGAGGCAGGGGACTGGGGTCCCAGGATCCTGGGGATGCGGAGTGTGAGGATATCTCATGCTTTTGCAGAACAGCACCTAGGACCTAAACTGCCTTCCTCCTGAGACTGGGCAGGGAAGTCCTGAGACAGAACACTGCAGGGTTGGGGCTGTGCGGACACTGATGTTGGAGGGCAACCTGGGAGGGTCACCTGGGCTCCTCCTCCTCCTCCTGAGGCACTGCACAACATCCCTTCATGGCCTCTGGGGTTCATGGCTGTGTCTGCCACACCCTGGTTTTGATGGGGACCAACTCCATCGGGCCCACTCCCCCCCAGCAGGTGGCACCAATTCTGCTTGAGCAGCTGCTCCCTCTGCAGTCAGGCCCCTAGGGGAGCCCCTGGTGGCCAGCCCTGGGGTTGCATCCTGTGTGGCTGTACCACCCTGAAGCCTGACAGGGGCCACACCCTCCTGCAGGCTGGGCTGGGCACTGAAGACAGGGTCCCTCTAGCTTTCCTCAGTGGGGTCACCAGAGATCACCCAGGCACATTAACCAAGTGTTGGATGCCTCGAGGGAGCCCAGTCTCCTTGTCTACCTTGCTTCTGGGTGTCAGCACCACTTGGCTCCTGCCCCGAATCTCCAACCTGTTTGTGTTTCCCAACTATGACTCTGACCTTCCATTTTTTGTTTGTTTGGTTTTGCTTTTGAGACAGGGTCTTGCTGCTGGCCTTGAACTATGGAGCCCAGACTGGCCTTGAACTTGCAGCAATCCTCCTATCTCAACCTCTCAAGTGCTGGGATTCCAGGTGTGCACAACACCTGGCCCCATTTCCTTCTTAGCTCCTGGGGAAGAGGGTGCAGACATCTCTGAGGCGTGACCCTCAGCTGTCATGCTGGGAAATGCAGGTCATCCCAGTCAGGGTCCCCGGGCTGAGACCTGGATCCTACGGCTGCTGCTTGGCTCCTGGGTCATTTCCTCTGACACCTGATCTGAGGCCTAGACAGGGCTGGAGCAGGCAGGTGCCGAGTTGCTGACAGCTGGGAAAGCGGCTCCAGCCCCACTCCCCATCTCCCCGTGGGTCAGGACCTCGGTTCCCCTCCCTGTACACAAGGACATTTCACTGCCTGGGGCTCCAGGACAACGAGGACAGTGGGCAGGGGGAGCTGACCACTGGAGATGGACAGACAGCAGGACATGATGAGGTAAGCTGAAGCTCACTGCAAAGCCAGACAGCTGCAGGGCCACTGCTGGCGCCAGGGGTAGAGCCAAGACCTAGTCCTGAGCAGTCTGATGGCAGGGGCCCCCTGGGCGCTGCCAGGCCACTCTGTCACTCCGGAAGTGGGGGTGGAGTGGCTGCGGTCCCAATGCAGAGAATGATCTCATCTTGTCATTTTAAAATCAAAATTTTCAGTGCCTTGGCAATAGATGGGTAAGGACTGGGTAATTCACACAAGGACAAGGCTCAAGGAGTCCGGAGGGTGGAGGCGTGGAAGCCTCACTGCGAAATGAGGGTGGATGAGAGGGCCTGGCGCTCCCTTCCCAAGCCGGGGTGTGACTGCAGGGCAGCTGGGCAGCTCCAGTGGACTGCAGGAGGCTAGGAGTGTGGGCCTGAGGTGGGGCATACGCTGGCAGACGGACAGGGCTAACTCTCAGGGCCCTCACTCTGAGCCAGTGGCACGAGAGGGGGAAGCTCCGTGGCCCGGGCTGGGCCTGTTCTGCTTGGGCTGGCTGTGAGAAGGCCCGGAACTGCGCGGCCCGAGAGGACGGGGGGGGGGGGGGGGGGGGGGGGGGGGGCTCCTGCTCTTCAGGTCGTACTCAGCCTCCCGCAAGGGCGAAGGGCCAGCTTGGCTTGGGGCCCAGGCGTCAGTCTGCGCGCCAGGCGTGGGCCCTGGTCCTCGGGGCGCCCCGTCCCTGTGGGGAGACCTGCAGCAGCCCAGAACCACACGGTGCAGGCTCGACTCGGGTTGGGGGGCGGCGATGGCTGCGATCCGTGCCGCGGAGCGCTAAGACCGGGGAGGAGCCGGCAGACAGGGGCTAGACACGCGGGGTCGAGAAACCAGAGCACCAGTCTAGCTTGGCCCGGGGATTTCCCCGCTTCTGGGGTGGGACTGGCAGGTCCTGGCCACGCCCGTGCAGCGTGTGGCGTCACGGCGGCGGCGCAGGAAGTGGGCCGGCTGGCGCCGTTGCCAGGCAACGCGTGGCGCGGGCCTTCGGGGCCGGTGGGTTGCAGGTTCCTCGCAGCCGGGTTCGCAGCCTCGACGCGCGATGAAGGTGGGTGGGGGCCGGAGCCCCGTCTCGGAGCCCGTGCCCGGCGGAGCTCCCGGCGCGCGCTGCCCTCGGGCCCACCGGTAGGGCTGTGCTCACTTCCCTCCGGGGCTCGCGCGGGCGCCCACCCCTCCCTCCATCAGTGGGTCCTCTGCTCGTCACATCTGTCCGGCCCCAGGGTGCGGTCCTGCACCAGACCCGTCACCCAAGCGCCCAGACTCCAGGCGGCGGTGGGGCACGTGTCCCTGCCACCCAGGAGCTGTGGGCTCCGTGGCCGCACGTGGACTCCCCGCAGGAAGCGAGGACCTCCCCCACGTCCCCCCCCCCCCCGCGCGCGCCTGGCCCATCCAGCGTGGCAGAGGGGCTGGCAACTCGGCTCAGCGGCTGCATGTCCTCCGAGCTGCCTCCCATCCATCTGCTGGCCTGGTTGGATGAAGATGCAAGGCCAGCAGGAGCTCCAGGGAGAGTCCTTGTGTGATGCTAGGGAACCAGGTGAGGTTTCCCTTCATCAGGTAGCTGGGGGACAGAGTGGTGACAGTTTGGAACGTAAAGGGACCTACAACAACAATCAGCTGCTGAATGGGACAGCCTGCAGCTGTGGGGAAGAGGACCTCCCTTCCTGCACCGTGGAGGGTGCAGACCCAGGAGAGCTAAGCGGAGCTTGGGGGGAGTTCAAAGGCTTCCAGGAATCTTCAGCCAAGTTTGAACAGTTTTCACAAAGCCCAGAAGTGCTGCAGAGTCCTGCGGAACCTCAGTGGTGGAGAACTCTTCCTGCCCCAAGAGAGCATTGTTTGCAGCAGTCACACCAGGACCGACCCTGGGTGACAGGAACTGCCGTTGACCCATCTCCAGAGGTATTTCTGCAGTGCTTGTCACCTGTTCAGTGGGCAGTGTGTTTCCCACCAAAAGTCCTGCAGATCTCCTGCAGGCTTTAGTGCACTGGCCAGGGGTGGGGGCCTGCCAGCCTTGGAACATGCTGTTCTCTAGGCCTTTGTCCCTTGCCAAGTGGTTGGCCATCCTGTCCTCCTGATGTTGCAGAAATGGATTATACCCAGGTCAGGTGGAGCCACCGAAGCTGGTCTTTTCCCTGACCACACCTCCCCAGGCCTGCCATTTCCCCTCAGCAGTGGCGGCCCTGGTGGGCCCCATTCAGGGTCTTGGAAGGAGCTCTTTGCCCAGTTCTGAAGCTGCAGCTGTGGGAAGTCCCAGCTCCTGAGAGTAATCACGGTCCAGTTTCAGAGTGATGAATTGGGGAATGTCCAGCCCCTCCCTCAGAGCTGACTGCCAGCCTTTGTGTGTGCACGCACACACACATGTGTACGCACGCACACACACATGTGTACACACACACACACACACACACACACATGCACACACAGTGCACCTCTGGCCCTCTTTACTAGTGGGCTCTTTCTCCTACCGCTGCTCCCTCACTGGGCTGACCCTTTCCTGCTGCTCTGCCTCTTCACATTACTCCTGTTTCCGTGTCATCTCTTCCAAAACTGGTTCACGTCAAACACCAAAGGCCAAAAATAAGGAAAACCACTAAGGAAACCGGATGGACCTTCAACCTCTGACAGGTCCACTCTTAGTTTAGTCAGCTCGCTGTAGTGCTTATTGGAAATTAGGGTTTTTTTTTTGTTGTTGTTTCTTTGTTTTCCTTTTTATCGGTACCAGGGATCAAACTCACGACTGCCTGCTTGCAAGGCAGGCGCTTATGCCGTTGAGCTAAATCCCCAGCTCCAACGTGATTGATATATAAGGGAACATTTAAGCATAATGGAATTTTGCTGGACACACTAGGCAAGTGTAGAAACTTTGCCCAGCTGAGCAGTGTGGAACATACACACATTCCCTGTACACTACAGACATCTCTCATGCCCAACCTACCAGGAACCTGAGGTAACATGAGGGGCACCTTCTCCCTGTGCTGCCAATGGAGTTGAAGTTGTGTCCTCACCCATGTCCTGTAGGTCTTGGTCCTGCATGATTGTGCACAGTGCAGAGTTCAGAAGTGACCGGCCATGGGTGGCAGCAGTGATCACCCAGTTAAGTGTAGTCAAGTATCAGTTTCATTTGTACCAAGTTAGCTTGCATAAAGCAGCCTAATGTATGCATGTCCCCTAACTTTGGAATGTTCTTTCTTTCTAGCCTGTTGTCAGCTATGAGAACATTTTTAGGTTTGCTTTTCAAGAGGTTACAGTTGAGCAGACCACTGAAGAGGTTTCCACCTTATACCATTTCTTAGAAGCAAACAAGGATGAAAACTCTGGCCTCTCATCTGTGCACAGACTGTGGTAATGAACTTAGGTCCAAACTCAGCAAGTCTCTCAGGAGCTCCGCCTTTCTGCTGTTTGCTAAAGTAGCTGTGGGAGGCTCTGTGCTTACTGCTTAGAGAAGCTCACTCCAGAAGCCACCTGTAGGCGTCCCATGAGAACCACAGCCCACGTGGAAGCTCCAGAGGTGCAGCCCCTATGCACCAAAACTAACTGACCCAGGCACCAGGCCTCTGGTGTAACTAGATGGGCCAGATGGGGCTGAGCATGGGCAGAGGGACCCCTGGAGCAGCCATCCAGCCAGCCACAGGCTCAGCCTGTGTTTTTCCTAGTGCTGCCCACAGGGCAAGGCTCTCAGGGGCAATCAGTCACAATTGTGTGCATCCTCTAAGGGCCCTGGAGGGAGGGGCCCTGTTGGAGTTGACAGGAACTGTGTTCAAAGGGTGAGGTATGAGCTGGCTGAGCTGCTGGAGACTTTAGCCTGAGACCTCCAGGAGGGGAGGACAGGGACTTCAGCAAAGCAGGGTTGGTGTCCCTGTCTTCCTGGGCATAGGGCTTGTCAGAACCCTGCAGATAGGCATTCTGCCACAGGGTTAGCCCTCCGTATGGCTCCTGTAAGGCCCAGCCCCCGGGAGAGCTGGGCTCCAGGGTAGCCCAGCAGGCCTGGGGCTAGTATGACTGGAGGATGGGTGGTACTCTGGGCTGGAGTAGAACCTGCTTTCACGGTCCGAGACACCAGAGATTAGGTGCTTATCGCATCCTGTCCAGTCCCGCAGTTTTTGGGCACGAGGATGTGAACTTCGTGGCAGACTTCTCAGCAGTGTCGCTTGCTGTGACTCACATCCCTCATTCATTTCTTCGTTCTTCACATTCCTAGTTCCGCTCTGTGCCCTCCGCTTTGTAGCCAGCACAGCCATAGGCATCTTGGTAACAACCCAGCGTACCCTGCCTCCCCCCACCCCATGTCTGTTCCTGGGAGGAGCCCTCTGAGCATGTGCACTGCTGTGGGGCTGCTGTGTGGAAAGACAGGCGGGGTGGGCATGTGGGTGACTGCTACAGCCCAGTGCAGCTGGCTGCTGCCCTGAAAGCTTCAAGGCCAGGTACCCTCTGCTCACACTGGGCTTTGGACCAGCTCAGAAGGCTCTCAGTCTCCTAATGGGTGCAATGGTTTTCCAGTTCTGAATCCAGGAAGCTCTGGAGAAGCCTTCAGAACACCAGCACTGTGTCCACATCACAGTTCCTCTGGAGCGAGTCTCACTGCCAGGAAAACCTCTTCCTTGTTCTCAGCATGGATCCTGCTCGGAAGGTAAGGTGGCCAGAGGACAGGACTGGTGGCATCTGCAGGTGGTTAGGACACTCTGATGACCATCGCCTGGCACAGGATGGGTGCTAAAAATGGTCTGCAGCAGGAGCACCCATCTTTCCTGGGCCTAAAGGCCGCTGACTTAAGTGAGACTTCGGCAGGGCACAATGGGAGGGCTGGGTGCCCCACTGGCATGGGCAGCATGGTGTCCAGACACCTGTGCACAGCAGCACGAGGATGAGGCACTGCAGACAGCACATGTGTGCTCAGAGAGGGTAGCCAAGGCCCTAAATTGTGCAAAGCCACAGCCCAATTTGGGCCAGGTGCTCCCTAGGGACTCCCTTAAGGAACTGAGGAAGGAAGACACTGTCAGGACAATCTGTACCTTCAGTGTTGTGGGCACAGGAGGCGGGGAATGGGGCAGGCTCTGGTGTGGGCATGGGGAGCATCAGGAGCCAAGGAACAGGGCATCTAGCTGAGGGTGCCCTCAGCAGTGGGGAAGGGCCGCCTGCACTCCTGAGCGCAGTACAGTAAGCGTCAGCCAGCACTGGCAGGTTGGCCTAGCAGATGGTCCATAACCGGTCCTATCCCCAAGATGAATCCCTGATGCCCCAGGCTAGACCCTTCAGAGGCCAGGCAGGGCCCTGGTAGGCGTGGCTGTGGTGCGCCACCATGCAGGGAGCTGAGAAAGTGCTCATTATGGGGAGGATCTTTCAGCTGCCACTCTAGAGGCAGAGACCTTTTTTGTTCATAGGTGCTATGGGCATTTTAAATGTGTAGGGGCTCAAAAAGGACTGCCCAGGAGCAGGCAGGTGGCCCTGGGGAAGGGCCGTGTGCCCCAAGGTTGGTCAGGTGTGTGAGGAGTGGGGAGGGCTCCGCCCCCTCTTGCTGCAATGGAAGCACATCCAAGGCCAGGAAACTGGGAGGGTCAGAGCAGGGCGGGGCCGCCTCAGGCTGCCAGTCTGCCTTATGTTGCTATAACACAGCCTCAGGCTTGTGTAGTTCCTAAAGTGTAGAAGTTTGCTTAGCGCCTCGTCCTGCAGGCTGGTGACCACAGCATAGCATGGCACCTAGTGAGGACTCCTTACTGTAGCACAGGGCAGCAAGGACATCACCGGGCAGGCACTGCCAGCCCTGGTCTCTCTTCATGTCTGTATAGATGCCGAGTGGAGCCTTGATCCTGGTCTGATCCTAGCTCTTCTGATCCTACTAGCCTCCCCAACCCCTCTCTAAATGCTATCAATATAGGAGTTTGGGGGCTGTACTTCCAACACGTGCCCTTCTGGGGGACACTTTCCTACCACGCAGGCAGGTTGAGGGGTGCATGGACCTGGAGGCCAGGTAATGACCAGCAGGTGGCAGAGCTGAGCAGGAAGCCCTGTGGCCTGACCTGTGAGGGAATTTAGTGCTGTTGTAGAATGAAACGTGACCAAGTGCTCAGGAGGGAACCTGATGGCCATATTGGCTATGACAGAGCTATGACAGAGCTTTGTTTCCCCAGGTCCCTTCTGGAAGCCAGGGCCACATCCTACAATGCCCCAGCCTCAGAGAGCCTGAGGAACTGCTGGCAGTCAGCAGCTTCCATCTACACCCTTGCGAAGCCCTCATCCAGACCAAGGTGAGGCCCACCAGAGAGGCCTGGGAAAGGTGACGGGGTCCACAGTCACACCTCACACGGCCCCCCTGCCTGCATGCCGAGTCTCACTCACTTCCTCCTGTGGTCTCACTCACTTCCTGTGGACTGAGGGAAAATGAGCTTTCTTGCTGCATAGGCCAGACTGGCAGTGTTTCAGTGTCACAGACCACAGATGTCAGCTACAAAGACTGGCTGGGGGCAGGATCCCTTGCATCAGGGTCAGACCTCACACCTGGCCCTGCAACTGGGTGGCTGGCAGACACTTCTGTAGGTTTGGTAAGCTCTCATCACAGGGTCTGAAACCCACATCTCCCCATCACAGCAGGAAGGGCAGGCAGGAAGGGCAGGCAGGAAAGCAGCTCTGCTGCCCAGGGGGAGGAGCAGGTGGAGCAGCCCCATGGCACGGCCGTCTGGTACCTGCCTCAGGACACATTCAGAACGGAGGATGGCCTGTGGAGGCCACAGCAAGGGCTAGGCTATAAGTTAGAGTTTGGCACAGGAATGGTGCCACCTTACTAATACAGGCTGTAGCTTCGATTACTGGCTGTGGGTGCCCCAAGTGGGTCCTCATCATGAGTGTACACAGAACCACTGCAGGGGCCCCAGGGGCTCTGTGCCCCTCTGCTCTTGGGCAGAGCTCTGAGATGGGGCCGAAGGACATCAGAAGTGTTGGTGACCACCTCACTCTCAAAGCTGGCACTGGGGAGTGGCCAGCAGCAGCTGTGTGTGTGAACACTTAAGCAGTCCCAGGGCCAGCAGGGAGGGTGGGGTCAGATGCAGCATAAGGGCCAGGAACCCACCTAAAAAACAGACCCACTCCCGTCTTGGGAACTGCAGGCTGGATCATGGAATTGTAAAAAGCTGGCCTGGTCACTTAGGAAGTCAGGTGGCTGTGACCTGCATCTCTAGTTGCACGCACGTAACCACACCCCTGCCCTTCTCACAGCCCTCAGGGACGCCAGGCAGCAGACAGGGGAGCCTGATTACCTACAGCCTCTTTCTGAAGTCGCCCCTTCATGGAAATGGACAGTGTATTACCATCCCACAGAAAAAGAAGATTTTTGCTCCATGGAACCTAAAAGTGGCATTCTTTAATAATAATATTTGCTAAAAGCAGGAGTACTTTGTATCTTTTTAAGGAATTTTCCATTTTCTTACTGATCCACTTTGGTACCAGAAACAGGGAACTATTTTGTGTCCCAAGATCTGTCACCCCCTCTGGTGGCCCTGCCTCATTTTCAGGTCCTGTTGGGATGCACGGAGGGTGTCCTGTGGCACAGCCAGCCCACATGTGGAGGGGCAGAGTGCTTGGTGCAGGCAGCCCAGTCAAGAATGTCTGGTGCTAATACCAGGCAGCTCGGTTGAGTCTGAGTTCAGAAGAAAGGGGAAGACACCGAATGTCACTGGGGAGACAGTGGCTGACATGCTCAGGAACCCCTGGGGTACTGTTCTTCACAGCTCTCACACCTTCACCCCAGCCTGAGAAGCCGCACACACAGCTTTCCCAGGCACTTGCTGAGGCAGCTCTTTCCTTCTGAGGGTGGAGCCAAGTAGATAGCACTGATTTTTTGGTAAAGTTTTATTAAATAAACAGGCCTGGGTAAGAGTGTGTCCTTGTTGACTCATTAGTTCCACAGGGACTGGTGCTAAATTCTTGTCCCCAGGCAGGCCTGAGGTTTGAGAAACAGTACTGGAGAGTTCCGAGGTTCTAGACGGAGACCCTCCTGGGGACCAGCTTCTCCAGAAGATGCTAGCATCCCACATCAAATGACCTGGATAACAGCACCACTGGTCAGGCACAGTGATGTTTAGCTGTCCCTTGTCACAAAGAGAGAAGGGAGTAGCTGTCACACCCCGCTGGCCCTTGGCCACCCACCCCGAGGGCTGTATGGCTAGCTCTGCATGGGATATGGTTTGAAACTTACAAGAAAGCAGTAACTCAGATCTGTGTGTGCACAGCGGATGTTTAGGAAAATTGACTTTTCTTTTTTCAACCAGAAGATACGTGTGGAACAGCATGAGGGGAAAAAAAAAAGATGCAACAGGAATGGTGGCGCATGCCTATAATCCTCAGCACTCTGGAAGGCTGAGGCAGGAGGATGGCAAGTTTGAGTCCAGCCTGGGCAATTCTGTAAATCCTGTCTAAAAAAGGGTGGGAGATATAGCTTCATGCAGAGGCTCTGGGTTCAATCTCCAGGACCACCAAAGCAAAGGAAGGAAGACAGAGGGGTGGGGGAGAGGGTCAGCTGTGTACAAGATGGGGTGGGGGTGAATATGTGGAGTCATGGGGTATCTGCTAAGGAGGGGTCATTACTGGAGTACATAACAAGGAAATAATCAAAAAACAAAAGACTTGAGTAGTTACTTTCAAAAATCATGCAAACAGCTTGAGAAAGAGGCTCCATATCCTGATCACAGGGAACAGCAATTAAAAGCACCACGAGCTATCACCACACATTAGGACGGCTAATGGCTGATACCTGCCAAGGAGGAGCCTGCCGCACAGACACAGGACTACAGTAGGGCGGCCCCACCCGCACCCGCGCCCACGCCTGCCTTTGTGCGTTGACCGAACTTTCACTGCAGCCAAGGCCTGGAATTGGCAGGTCCCCATCCCAGCAGCACAGTGGAGGAGGATCGAGGTGCAGACACACAGCATCCCACCCAGCCAGGAAGGACTGAAGCCATCACAGACATGGGTGAGCTGGGGGTCACCTGCTGAGTGAGTTAGCCCAGTAGAAAGAGACACATTTTGTTCTGTTTCTACAGAGAATCTGGACATTGGAACTTGGATGCCAAGAGAAGGAATTTCCTGGGAATGGAGAGTTAGTCCAAAGGCACAGAGCCTCCAATGAGAGGCACAAGTTCAAGAGACCTGCAGGTCACCTGTGAGGGTATTGAGAGTGGTTAATGACCGGCGCAGCTCCCCAATGAGACAGGAGACGCTCTTGTGGGCGACAGTTAACTGCTGCTTTATTCACGCGGGCTCTGGTTTATATATTTGGCCATGACCAATCACAGGCTGCCACGAGGAAGCAGGGAGGGAATGGGACGCAGGCTCTGGCTACTATATCCAGCTGTGGCCAATCAGGAGTTGCCACAGAGTATGGAGTGAGCACGAAGTGCGCATGGGTTGGCTAATTTAAAGAGGGACGCAGCGCATTGCGGAAGCTGGCGTGGTCCTTAGTCCCGGGTGGGGTATGGTATGTTGAGCGCCTGCGCCCAACAGGTTAATACAGTAAACTCCTGAAAATCTCTAAGAGTAGATTTTAAGTGTGCTTACTACAAAAAAGGATTACTGTCATGAATTTGTAAGTCACCTCATTTTAGTGTCCCCCAAAATATACACATATTTGAAAACATCACTTACATCATATATATATAGAGAGAGCTTAAAGGATTCCTTTAAAAGACTTACAATGGCTGGGCATGATGGCATATAGCACTCGAGAGGCTGACGCAAGAGAAGTAATGTGCATTTGAGGCCAGCCTGGGCTAGCTACACAGTAAGACCCTGTCTCAAAAAAACAAAAATAAAGAAAAGACCTGGAATAAACAGCGGTCACATGGGTGACTGGGCATGGCACAAGTGATGGGTGACAAGGCTGCGCTTGCGCCTGGCAGATGCTGTACCCGTTGTGCTTGCATGTGCTTGCATGTTCTGGTTAACTGCCAGCAGGACAGACTGACCATCCCGACAGGTGCAGACATCACTGTCTCCATGGAGAACCTCTGCTCCAAGGAGCACTACAGGGCACTAAGGACTCGTCATTAACATTGCAACCATAATGTCCACTGGCCATCACCTGACCTCCAGCTGCACATACACTCATGTGCACACATCTGCTGCTCCACCCTGGACAGCCAGTCTCCTCACCCAGAGCCCTGGCCTCCCAGCTTTAAATGTATCAGAAAACCTGCAGCAGCCTCCATGAAAATGAGCCATTTCTGACAATCCTGTCAGCCAACGTGTAAGGAACCCTGGCAGGCCCTAAGGTGCCAGAGGTCCCTCTGTGGCAGTGGGAGGTGCAGAGCAGGGGGCGGAAAGCTGTCTTGCCCCTGACCCTCCAGTTCACTGAGCCTCCCCTCCTGGTAGCTCCACCCACCATGGCCACCATACCACCACCCAAGCGCTCCCTGCAGGGGCACTGGAGGGTCTCCAAGGACCAGTGCAGGGGTGGCTTACACATTGGGCTCAGTAAAAAGATGCAGTGCAGCCCAGAGCACACCACAGCTAGGATGGCTAAGACTGAACTCTGGGGCCTGGGGTGCAGTGAACCCCATTCGTGATCTGTGCTAAGGGCAATGTCCCTACACTCAATAGCTACAGACCTCGGTCAGCACAGGGCATCAAACCATGAGGGTTCTTCCTGAGCCCTCATGTTCCCCAAGTTGGACCAAGAAGGCCAGGCCTGGCTGCTTAGCCCATCTCTGGTCAGCTGGCTCTGTGGACTCAGGCCAGTGTGCAGGGTGCAATATATGGACACGGGGTGCACAACTTATCGGGCAGGGCATAATGGCCAGGCTGGGCCAAGGACTGGTGCTTGCAGGGAGCCCCAAGCTGCCCTGGCAGTAGTGAGTCCTGGTCTCATGAGGGCAGCCACATCTCCAGACAGTGGCACAGCAAAGTTACCACCATAACCCCACATACCCACACAGCACCACTCCCTGCTGCTTCTGTCTCCACCGGAAACCCACAGCAGGCGCCAAGGACACAGCACACAGGTGTGAAGCACAATAAGGACGGTCCTTCCTGTGAGTGACCCCACCACAGTGCCGCAAAGGCCAGGCCAGCTCACAGCAGATCCTGAAAAGGATACCACACACAATGCAGGTGGAAACTAGGAAGGACAGAGGTGATGGGGAAAGGGTTCCCTCGTCTCTATGCACACCAAGAATGCTCACAGTCTGTAGGTCCCTAGATGGGACCAGGAGATGGGCCACATGTGTGTCCAGCCAGGACCCAGAGGCAGGGTTTGGGTGCTGGCCACCAGCCTACCCAACTCTCTCACGACAGTGCTTCATGGGGCCATACCCTCAGGCTGCCAGCGCTACCCCACCTCAAACTGCACACCGAGCCTGCCCTTGGGGACTGCATGGCGTGCTGACACCCACCCAGAGTGAAGGGCTAGGGCAGCAAGAGCTGAGCAGGAGCGCCCCGAGGAACAGTTAGCCCTGAAACTAGTTCCAGACCTACAGAAACCTCGCTTCCCTGTGGATCCTGTCACCTCCTTTGTGGCACTTCTTAAATGAGGTGTGCATGACTTCCTAACTTTTAAAACTCCAAACACACTTCCATGGCTAGCAAGGCTCCACGCAAAAACATCCTGGGAGTCCTCCTTGGTCACAGTCCCCGCTAGATACTTGTCACATGGTTAAGTAACAACTTAAATAAAATGCCCTACTATCTTACAGACAAAAGTATGAAACACTTGGGATATCTGTTTTCCACCAAAGTTAATCTGTACCTACATTTAAACATTACAGCTGGGCATAGTGGTACATGCCTATAATCCCAGCACTTGAGAGGCTGAAGCAGGAGAATCTCTATAAATTCAAGACCAGTCTGGGCCAGATAATGAATTCAAGACCAGCCTGAACTATATAACAAGACCCTGCCTCCAAAAAAACAAAAAAACAAAAAACAAAAAAAAAAAAAAAAAAAAAAAAAAAAGAAAGAAAAAAGAAAAAGAAAAATCCATACATTTATGATTAAACATGACAAGAAATTTATGGAAAAATGGCCCAACCACCATGCTCATGGAGGAAACTAGCACTTTCCCTGCCAGGTTGGTGGCACACACCTATAACCCCAGCACTCAGGAAACTGAGGAGCGAGGGTCACTGTGAGTTGGAGGCCAGCCTGGGCTACACGGTGAGACTGTCTCAAAAAAAAAGAGAGAGAGAGAAACAAAGAGAAAAGAAAAAACAAAGAAGCACCTTCCAACGAACAGTAAGCAAAAATGAGCCCAGGAAATAAGGTTCAACCTTCAACCCCCCCAAGGCCCACTTCCAAGTGCTCGTAGTTCCTCAGCACACGCACCGCAGCACACGCACCGCAGCACACGCACCGCAGCACACGCACAGCAACACACGCACAGCAGCACACGCACAGCAGCACACGCACAGCAACACACGCACAGCAGCACACGCACCGCAGCACAGCAGCACAGCAGCACAGCGCGGTCGCCACTGGAGGAAGCCTCGCAGAGCAGATCACTCGCAGTCCTTCAAAAGGGCAAGTCTATCAGGCCTACTCTGCCTAACAAGCATCCCGCAGCCCTCAGGCACCAGGTCTCCTCCAATACCTTACACTTGTCAAGGCTGCCAAAAGACACCATAGCTGGTACTGAAACAGAACAAATGATATTTGAAGAGACAATTGTAAAGAAAGTAACTGCTATAGGTTTATCATACAAATGCACACCCTTTAAACTGGTTTCCACAGGAACACTTCCCAGAGTAGCAAGAGGCTGTGCACCTGGGACCAGGCCAGACCAGTGTTCACCTGCAGCCTCATGCCGCGGTGCTGCTGAGCCCTGGCAAATCTACACGCTGCCCAACCTTGAGCAGAGGCCCCTGCAACTGGGTGAGGTGCCGAGCAAAGTAAAGGGGAGTTTCACCTCGGAATTGTGAGGTCAGGAAAATAAGAGATCCATTCCCTGCCTATTTAATGGATCTAAGAGGAACTCATCCCGTCTCTCCAAAGCAGTTAACTCTAAAGACAGTCTGAAATACTGAAGGATCATGACACAGCAGGTGAGTCACAGCATATTTCCATTTTGTTTGTTGGACATTTTTAATAAAGTGAGGTTTACATCACTGACAATAAAGAATGGCCATATGCACAAAAGAAAACAACAAATAGTGTAGGCCCAAAGGAGGGGAAATCAGAAAATAGCGTAAGACAAACAAGAAACACAAGTGGGTCCAGGTCTAGAGGAATCAGACTTGGGCGCCTCCCCAGGCGCTGGAGGGCAGGGCCAACCCAGCTTAGCTCAGGCAGCACCTAACTGTCCCTCAAGACTGAGTGGTCAGAGACTTTTTTCACCCCAGACATCAGTGTAACTTAAAATGTCATTCCAGAACCATTTAACAGAACAAGTGGGCATCTTCCAACCCAACAGGCACACACCAGTTCCATACGCAGTACCTGGCACCTGACATCAGCGGTGTACACTTCAAGGAGCAGGCGGACCCAGGCTAGAGCGCAAGAAGGTGGACACAAGGAGTCCTCCCTGCACATGACCTAATGGAAGGCACCCGAGACCTGTGGTCTCTGGAGAGCAGCTGGTGTCTGTGACTCCCACACAAATACAGGAGCTTGGATTCCAGGGGATTTTCGCATAAACAAGCATAAGTAAAACCCTCCTGACACTGAGGTCTAGGCAACTGTGGCTCTGGAGAGATCTAGTAATAATTACATTGCAGCTGTGTGTGGTCCCCGGTGCCACTGTGCTGTGCCACAATTTGGCTCCCCTGCAACAGCACAGACCAATGTAGAGGGTCGCACGTAAAGCCAAGCAGAAGACCATAACAGGTGTGTGTTCCCTTGGAGTATGGAGGAACATTTAGGAAAAACCCCCCATTCAAACCTTAAAAAAAACAAAACATACCAACTGCAACTGTTTGGGTTATAAAAGTTTCCAAAGTAGCAGCAAAAGATGTTTTATAGAAAAAATATACTTTTAAGAAAATAGTGAAAAAACCTAAAAGGGTAAAATATAAAAGTTTAAAAAATACATCTTAAGACAAAATAGTGTCCAAAACATATAAAACTTAATTTAAAAAAGTTCACCTATCTAAATTTAAACCAGGTCAGATGCAGCTTGGGCCCTTACATCTACCCTGATACCAAAAGGGACAGACCCAGGGCTGTGAGCTGTTGCCTGGGGCAGGGCTGAAACTTCAGAGCACTCCCACTTCCTCCAGCAAGACTCTGTCCTGCCCTCCTTGGAAAGGGTGGACAAGCCTGAGGAGCTGCAACCTTTGCAGAAGGCCATCTGTCCAGGGACATTCTCAGACCCCATGGACAGCTGGGCTGGGCTGGGCAGGCCACGGGCTGCAGGCTGTAAGAACCCCTTATACAGAACAGGTCGCCTCAGTCTCTGGGGTGCAAGACACTGAGAAGCTCTCTGGGGCTCCAGCCTTGTCCCAGGCCCATCAAGGGCCTCCTCTCAGGTCTCCACCAAGATCTCCACCACATGGTCCAGTTCACCCAGGTCGGACTTGCAGCTGGAGCCAGGCGAGGGGGCAGCTGCAGCAAAGCTGTCTAGTCCATCACAGAGGCCTGGCTTGGAACTGCTCATCATTCCCGTCAGCATGGTGTCCAGGTCATAGTAGGAACTGTCCATGTCTGAGAACAAGTCCTCCATGGAGCTGGGGTTTTTATGCTCCAGGGTCTCAAATATCTGATCCAGAGACTTCTGAAAGCTCCCCCTGTTTTCTCGAGGACTGTCCATTTCCCAAAGGCTACTCTGAGGACTCCTGGGCACCTCTGCGGAGTCAACTGTGTAAAGCTCGGGAAGTGGACCTTGTATGGCGCCATCTCCCAGGTCGGGAACAGGGCACCCAGCCTCTGGTCCCCTCACTGTACGACACAGGATCTCTGTGGATACCAGGCGGTCGAGTGGTGCCCGCCCAGTGCTCTGGGGTGCTGTCCCACGCCCCACACCATCCCGGGTCATCTCCTCCTGGATTTGCCGGACAGTGTTAGCAATGAGGACCGAACGGCAGAGGTTGGGCTCCACCAGCATGTGGCAGAGCTGGAGCTTGACTAGGGACATGTCCAGGAGCGACTGCCGCTGCAGGCTGTAGGAAGGGATGGAGCTGAAGCCAGCCAGTGCACCCTCCTCGACTTCTTCCTGGTCAACACATTTCCTCTTCAGTCCTCGGGCAAACATTGTGCCTGTGAAAACCAAGGAGGATCCATGTAGCACATCTCCGCACCACCCACAGACAGCAACCCAGGACAGCCACCAGCCCTCAGAGAAAGCGAAGCGACACCAGTGCTCACGATCATGATCCTGAGGCAGTCCTGCCCCTGCATGTCATAGATGACAAAGTTCTAAGTTTAGCACAACTTCTTCCATCAACAGATAAATGGACAGAAGCAGGAGAAATATATTTAAAGAGCTACATTTAAATTCCACCCCAACAATCTCAACTTTGGGTCTAGGACAGAGGAGGGACCTCAAAGTGGAGCATCAAACACATTGCTGGGGAAGGGATAGTGCTGAGGATCTGCAGGACCACACCCCAGCCAGCAGCAGAGCTATCCCTATACTGGGGCCCTTCCCTCTTAGCTGCTTACTAATGAAAGCCTGCTGCTGATGGCAGGCAGCCCGTTGAAAAGCTGCCTCCCCTAAATGTGCCTGGAGCGAATGCAGCTGCGCCTCCTCACCAGCGGCTCCACAAAGGGACAAGGGCCCACCCAGCAAGTCCATGCTCACGGGGTCCGCACTCCCCACACACCTTCCGCCTGACATCTCCCCAGGCCCAACGCAGCAGCAGGAAGCACCAGCCTTTGCTGGGGCACAGCCTGTGCCTCAGAGCTGCAAAGCTGACTAGGACCAGGGTCTGGCAGGTTCTGACACCCAGCATGAACACCAGCAAGCACTGCTTCCAGAACACAAAGCTAAGTGAGGATATACTAAAGTCCTCTCTTCTCATGTTGGTAATGTAGCCAAACACGGTAATTTCAAATAATTCATCTGAAGCTAATAAACAAATTAATTCACTAAACAAATATTCTTTTAAATGTGCAAACTTCAGGTTTCTTTTTAGAAAGTTCAATCCAAAGGCTCCCTGTACCAGGTACTTCTGGGGAGCTGTTGTTGTATAGGGCATATACTATCCCTGCACAAAAGCCAAGATGGAGCTTGGGACACTGCAGACTGAGAACTGGCACCAACTCATGTCCCCAGGACCCTGTGGGCTCACCTGACCTACCCTGGAACAGGAAACAAAGGTCTACCTTTCTTCTAATTTCCCATCAGTGTGGCAGATCTCACCTCCTGTGCATGCAACACTCTGACACTTTAATGAAGTAACCTCTTGGGCATTTATCCCACCGAAATGTGAAAACATGTACAAGAATGTCCCCCCACACTCCACCTGCAAGGCCCTGAACTGTAAACAGTCCCATCCTGCTGGGGAAGGAAAAGCAGTCTCCAGAGCCACATGCCATGCAATGCTGCTCACAGGGCAGTTCTGTGGTGGCCAGGTGAGGACGAGGGGCAGGTGCTGGACCTCACCTAATCCCACACTGACCCCTGTACCAACTGCATCTGTGGACACCAGACTGCCATGCCTTACAGGGATGACACCCAAGGCCTCTGACATTTCTCCACCAGCTGAGCACGGGGCTTTATTTCAAAATAAAAGTTAAAAGACAGATTCAGTCAAAGTTTATTTCCCCTGCAAGTCTAATATCCTAGAATGGCGAGTGAGAGTTACTGTCCATTATAGCCCTACTTGAGACACACCAGCTAAAATATCACATTTTTTATTTTCGTATTGTATTATCTTTTTGATACCGGGAATTGAACTCAGGACCTTGCGCTCACCAGGCAGGCGCTTACGCCACTAAACCAAATCCCTGGCCTATCACCTATTTTAAAATGGAAGGAGTTTATCACAAAAGTACATAAAAAGTATTTTGATCGCTTCTAGTAATATAGTACTCAAGCTTTTTGTCTTGGTCCAAATTGAACTTCTACAGAGGTTTTAAAAAAAATCATTCGCTTGGCTGGGCATGGTGGCACACACCTGTAATCCCAGCTCCCAAGAGGCAGTGGCAGAAGAATTGCTGAGAGTTAGAAGCCAGTGTGGGCTACACAGTGAACCCAAGGCCAGCCTGCACTACGCAGCAAGATCCTGTCTCAAAAAGAAACAAAATCATGTCGCCGGTGAAAATTTCTCAGTTTACTGAGAATTAATATAAGAAGTCTAACTACAGAAAGACACTAGACACTACAGAAAGAACTAAGCCCCAAAAGTTCCTCTGTGGCAAGTTCTTCCACCTTTGGTTATCTCTTTTAAACCATATCCGAAATTTCAAAGCACTTGCCTGGTACAAGGTACTGAGTTTGATTCCCAGTACAAAAAACAAACAAAAAAAAGCTGACTACAAAATTTCAACTACGCAAGATTTAATGTAGCACTCACTACATTCACTCAAATGGGATGAATTAAGCCCTATATTACAGCTAGAATCCTTGGCTGCCCTCCGTGACTCTGGAAATCTGATGATGACCCCTCACTGGGTGGGCTAGTCCATGGGAGACCAGTATGACTGACCAGGGACTGGCACGTCACACTTGAAGAGAGCTCAAGAAATTACACTGAGCATAATGCCTTTGGTGCCCCTACGTCCCGTTCCCAGAAGGCCACCAGCGCATGCCAGTGACAGGCAGAAGGCCACCGGCGTGCACCGATGAGAGAGGGAAGGCCACCGGCACACACCAGTGTCAGGTGGTGACCCTGGAATGCCGTTAGCTGCAAGCCTTAGGAGCATGGTCCGGGGATCTGAAGAGGCTCAGCCTCAGCAGCCTTGCCCTGTAGGCAGCACTGGGATTCTATCACTGCAGAGACAGCAAGCTCAGAAACACCTCATCAGTGTCTGCCCAACAGTTTGAACATACACACGGACAGGGACATGGAACCCTGACCCAGGACAGGTAGGGAACTAGAACCCGTTTAGGCTGGCCCAGCCTGAGCTGGACAAGCCTGGGACCATTCACATTCTTGTTAGGAGGCTGCTGAGCCCTTTGTTTTGGGGTGACAAAAGGCAGAATGCCTTTGTGGCTGCAGTCTGGCTTCCTGTTGTTTTTTTCCCACCCACAGGCAGGTCTTTCCCATGAAGTTGAGTACCTAAAACCCACCAACTGGTGTCCAAGGGACAGCCAAGTTAGCAGGCAACCCACAGTCCTGCAACACTGGCTGGAAGAGGGGTGTCAGGTAGGTAGAGAGACTCTAACATGGCAAGGGATGGGAGAGGCCTGGGGTAAGCAAGGCCTGCAGGGTGCAAACTGTGGTTTGACAGAGACTGCACACAACAGGCACTCCACGATGAAGGCATTTCTATCTGACAGCAAGCGGTTCATTCACACATCTCAGTGGCCAGAGGAACATGCAGGTCTCCACGCTCTGATCAAAAGGTCTGCAGCTCAACAAGTTCAGGAGACACTGCCACAAAAGAAATTAGAAGCCACATACCTAAACTTCTGAAATGATAGCAACTGAAGCAAACAATTTAGTGCTTATATTGTTTGAGTAACTTTACATGCCTATATATGATAGTCTGAGCAGCTATTTTTTTTTTCTTTTTTCTTTTGAGACAGGGTCTCATACTGTTCGGGCTAGCCTTGAGCTCACTTTGTGGCCCAGGCTGGTCTTGAACTCTCAATGATCCTCCTGCCTCTGCCTCCTGAGTGCTGGGATTACAGGTGTGCACCACCTCATCTGGCCGAGCAACTAAAGAGGCTAACAGTATGCAATACAGTAACCATTGTTGATTTCCTACCGTCTTGTTCTTTAAATCCAAGATCTTCTCATTGTTCTGTTTTGTTTCGTTTCATTCTTTTGTTTTATTCTCTTAAAAAAAAAAATCCAGGGCTGGGAGGGATAGTTTTGTCTCTGACCTGTCACCATCATAGCAGGTAGCCATTGCTGGACACTCTCATGGGTGCTAGGATTTTAAGTGAATCAATATTAACCATTTGTGTTCCCATCACATGGTGAAGTTACTCTGAAATACTCATCCAAGGGAATCCCTAAGCCTATAGGGACTTGAGAATCCATCACTCCACCACCCTTTGCTTAAAATCTTCCATAGTCCCTTATCAAAAGGTTGACTCCAGCTACTTCTGACCTTCTTAAGGATCGTTTGCCAGCAGCAACTTGAGGGAAACTTCTGGCCCCTTTCCAAGACAGCACCGAGAAAGGCCAGTTGACTCTACCCGAATTTCGCTCTAACTTAAAACAAAATGACCTTTCACAAATAAGGACGGACCTCAGCTGTAAACCCAGCCCGGAGGGAGGGGAGGGCAGTTCTCCCTCCAGCTGATCTGCAAGAACTGTTACCTCAACTCTGCGCTCTAGAACGCCAGACACAAAGGCCCCGGGAGGGAAATACTGGCGCTGTCTGGACCAAGGCATCGCCACGCGTGCTCTGGCAGCCTTTTCCTGGGGACCCATGTTGGGGGAGAGGAGCTCTGGAGAACCCCACCAGGATGCACCAGTAGGGGGACCCAGGTTCCCGTCCCTGCGGCCGGAGAGAGCTCCAACAGGCCAGGAAGGAGTTTAGGACAGAAGGTGGACCACCAAGCGTGCTTGGCGCGCCTCTGCAAGGAAGTGAGGCCAGGAAACAAAGGACAGAACCCGAGCCGCACTCACCAGGCTGGCGGCGCGCTCAGACGTCGGGGGTCAGCGCCGGACAGACAGGCAGAGGACCGACAAAAAGGCGTCGGTCCAGCCCGCCCGCCCGCTGCGGAAGCCGCCCCCGCAGTCCCGTCATGGGGAGCCCTGCTGCCCCCACCGGTCCCCGCCCCGCGCTGCTGCTCACCTGCGCCGCGAGGCCGTCCCACCGCGCCGCTCAGCGCCCGCGAGCCGGTGGGCACCTACAAAGAGCCGCCTCGGCGCAGCCACCCGGCTGCCGATTGGCCGAACGCGGGGCGGGGCTCGGTTCAAACCCGACGGGGAGGGGCCTCGGCCACCAGCGTTCCCGCGCGTCGGCGCGGGCCGTTGGCCTCCAGCACTTCCACATCTCTCTGCGCGGGGCCCCGCCCCGCCCAGCCCCGCCCCGTTGGCTCCCAGGTTGCTTTGCGCCGCCCCGCCCAGCACTGCCGCCTCCCAGGTATCTTTGCGCCCGGCCTCGCCCCACCCTTCCCAGATCTCCGTAGCGCGCGTTTGGGTTCCCAACTCCCAGGTCTCTTCGCGCCGGGTCCCTCCTCGCGCCAGGCCCCTCCTCGCGGCTCATTGGCCTGTCCCGCCCTCCCGGAGAGCGTCCTGGCCGAGGGTAGCGTCACTGTTGCTAGGTTGGCTCGGGAAGGAAGGAGCGGAGCGTGAAGAGAGTGATGGAGCGCCAGCCTGGCCTGCGCGGCGAAGCGCCGCTGTCGGATCTCCTTCGGCTTCGGCCGTGCGGCGCTGGCTGGGAGGAGCTCGCCTCTCCAGGGAGTTCGCGTGCGGGAGGGACGTGGCTCTCCGCGGAGCCTGAGGGGAGACCCCTGCGGGATTGCTCTGAATTAGGCCTGCAAAGAGTCGCTGTTGGCAAGGCTTGAGGGACAGAGTAGGCAGGGAGGAAGGTGCCACATGCCTGTTAATCCCAGCACTAGGGAGGCCAAGGCAGGAGACAGCACGTTTTACCCAACCCTGGACAGCCAGAGACTTAGTGAGACTGTGTCTCAAAATAAGGAAAGAATTGGGGATGTAACGCATTTGAAGGCCCTGGGTTCCATCCCCAATACAGAGGTTGGGGAATAGACAGAAAAGTCAATTTAGATTGTTGGATACTTCACACAAAAGCTATTGAGGCTGGTAAGTATAACTCGACTAAAAGCATGCCTGTGAAACATCAGGTGAAAACACGGGAAAGAAACGTTTTCTAGACATGGCTCCCATGGATCTAATTCTGTAACACAGAGCCCTGCACATTAAAACAAGATTCAAAAGTGAGCAAAGGAAATTCACACACCCTTCAACTGATGACTGGGTGCTCAGCCTGCAAAGAGTGGGTCACACATTAGACCTTTGTCAGATGCTGCTTTTCACCTGCCAGGTTGATAGCAAAAATTTTAATTAAGATGCCTTCCACTGTGTTTCACCAGGCAGTGTGTCCAGCATTCAGTACTGTAATTAACAGGAGTGCCAGAACATGCCTCAAAAGGAGGCAGACAAACAAGAAAGCTCTGTATAATAGAGATGGACCCATGGGTTACTGATATGGCAATTGGTGATCGAATATGTGGAACAGACAAATTGAATAAATAGCGTCCATCTCACGATTTTTTTAAACCCAGAGTACTATGGTGCTCAAGTGCATGCCATGCCTGAGTCACAAGTCTGGAAAATTTTCCAGTTTAGACACAGCATAACCTTGATACTGAAGCATGGAAAGGGTAAAATCTACAGGCTGTTTTCTTCTGAGCATACAGTGCTTCAGGATTGCAAACCAATGATCAGTTAGACCTGAGGTAGTGTAGAAGAGCTCTCTTGCAATCAAGTTGGGCTTCCTCCAGGAATGTCAACTTTCTTTAGCATTCCAAAATCAGCACACTTCGTTACAGTAGGAAAAATGGGAATCTCAGTAAGTGTAGAAAACACAGCTGATAAAAGTTCAACCTGCTGGACATGGCAGCACATGCCTGTAATTCCAGCACCAAGAAGGCTGAGGCAGGAGGATCACCTCAAGTGGAAGCCAGCCTGGGCTAGGTAGTGAGACCCATCTCAACAAAAACAAGTCAGCCAAGGCAGAGGCACAAGGGGTAGGACCTAGGACACCCCAGTGAGCTTCCAGTGATCCTTTTCTGGTAGAGTCTCAGCAAAGGAGACTGCAGACTAGCTGTAGTCTAGCCCTTCTAGAGGTCGGGCTGAGGGTGCATGGCCCAGTTGCCCAGTGCCACCCCCCCCAACACCTTATGGAGCAGTCTAGTGTGGCTCCCAGGCTGAGGCACTTGGATTAGACACCTCCTAGAACCTGAGGGCAAATAACCCAGCCTCTCCTCCAGCAAAGTTATATTCTTTACTACACAAGGGATTCCCTTCACCTGAATAGTGTGCTTACAAAAGCCAAGAGGAAATAATGAGTGGAGAAATGGTGAAAATAGGAGGAAGAAAGAGACCAAGAGACCCATATCACTGCACCATGCAGCATTGTGCAAGCATGGCTGGTGCAAGAAGGTAAGAAAGAAAAATCGTAAGAACTGGAAAAGAAACTACTGAAAGCATCACCAATCTCAGAAGATAAGATCTGATTGCAGGAGACCCTCAAGAATTTCTAGGTAGATGTTTCAAATTAATGAATTGGCATGGTCCTCAGATACACAGTACTACAGGACAATCAGTTATGTTTCTTATATAAAAGTAACAAATCTGGCCACATATAATGGTACATGCCTGTAATCCCAGAAATCAAGAGGCTGAGGCAGTATGATTGCCCTGAGTTTGAGGCCAGCCTGGGATACATAGCGAGTTTAAAGCCAGCATAAACTGCATACCAGGACCCTGCCTCAGAAAAAAATAATAAAAGATACTGGCTAAGAGTCAGAAATTAGACCTCTGTCTGATAAGCCCTTAGAAAAAGCACAAGGCAGTGTTCTAGGCAGCTGAACCTGTCAGAAATTAATGGGAACTCCCCACCCATAGTCAGTGTGGGGGGATGAGACAGATCACAGTTGTGCCTGGAGGCAGATCCAAAGAAAGCTGGCCTGGGGCTTCATGGTAGAGGCACAGTAGCTAGACACAAGCCTCCCCAGAGCTAGAGCAGCTTGAGATTGTGCTGTGATTAGCACCACCGCTCCAGTGGCCCAGCTAGGGCATCAGACGCCCAGGTGGGTGGCCACAACATCCAGACACATACTCATCCCTTTCCAGGAAAACCTTTGTCCTAAACTTAGTGATGCTCGCCATGTACATTGCTGTGGGCCTCATTTCCCTATTGGATCAATAATATTAGCTACTTGTAATCCTACTGATTGATTGTAGTTTGAGGCATACCCTCAAAGCGCATCCTGATTCTGCTGTATAAAATACCCTTGGAGAAAGCCTCTGAGACAACCCGATTTCTAGACCCCTTCTGTCTCTCACGGGGTCCGGCTCTGTCTCTACATCCCTCCCTCCTACTATCTCTTCTCACCAGGTAGCAAGCTGGCCTTAAACTCCCAATTATTCTGCCTCAATCCTCCAAATGCTGGAGTTACAGGCATGCACCACCACATCTGGATGAGTCGCATCCTCCATAGAGGAAAGTGTGCCAGACACAGTGGCACATACTTGTAGTTCTGGCTGCTTATAGGCTGAGCAGGAAAACTGCTTGGGGCCAGGTACACAGGGCTAGCCTGAGCAACACAGCAAGATTCATCTCCAAAAGAAAGCAAAGGCACTTGGTTTCTCAGCCTCACAGGGCCCAGCCCATGTGCATGACTCTCTTGACTTTGGGGCAAGAGGCTGGCTCTTCTATTCACTGTGCCTACCCAGGGCAGGGCTGAGGGGCCGGCAGCCCTGTGGCCAGGTGCAGGCTCTGGCCTCTCATCTCCAGTCTCCCAGGTGCAGGTCTGGCCTTTCATCTCCAGGCTCCCAGCCCTGTCCCCGTCCGTAGCTGTGGGGAACAGAACTCAGCCCTGGCTCCTCTGTGGGGCTCCCATCGTAGGCCTTGTTCGATGCTTGGATGGACCCTGGTCCCCAGATGCTGGCCTCACATTTCCTATCTGGTTTCTTAAGAGCCCCAGGAACCTTCCTGCTGGTGCCAGCTCGTCCAGGGCATGGAAGCCCTCACCTACGCATGGTCCAGTCCTGGTGGCAGACACAGGTACGCCAAAGATGCCATGACAGCCCTTCCTCCAGCATAACCATGGTCTAGTGGGCAAGATACTGCATGACCACACAGCTGCCAGCCTGGCCCCCACCTGCTCCCGGGGCCTTGGACCAGAATGGACGGAGAGCAGCTGTTGTGTGCATAGCCAGGGCTTCTGGAAAGTGGTGCCAGGGCCATGAGGGTTCTGCTCTGCCCTTTGTTAGAAAACTAACAAAGCCAGTATGAGGAGGAATGCTGTACAGAGACCCAGGAAAGATGTCACTGAGACGGGACAGCGGCAGGCCTCCAACAGACCATGGTTCTGTGGCAGCTTCCTGACAATCCATTTGCTTGCACAGTGTATGAGGTGTATGAATCCTAGGCACTTAAGTCTACAGTTTCTCCTCCAAGGAGCAAGAAGAAAGTTAATTGAGGAAGAGACAGTGAATCTCCGGTAGTAAACTGTCACCAGTGGGGAGGGGAAGGGAATACCCAGGACCTCGCTGTGCTGTTCACCACTTCTCTGTAAATGGGAAATATTCTAGGACAAAAGCATCTCTGAACTTGTAGAAGTAGAGACCTGAGTAGGGAGGGTGAGCCAGGAGGGGTGGGAGAAGGGAGGCTGGGAGCCGGGACGGAAGTGCAGGCAGATGGGAGGAGAGGGCTGTGTTCTGCAGCACAGTCGGTGTCGTGGGTCCACAGAAACCACCTACATATTCTGTGCAGAGTCAGTGAGGCACTCAGAGGCTCCAAGCAGAATGCATCCAGTTCTCACAGCCTATCCCACACATATGTGCAACTGTGATGTGTCAGTTAACAATACATTTTAAATAGTCCCCAAATGTGCACATGCACAGAGCAGTGCAGTACCCACAAGCAAGAAGTGTCCAGGGAGGGTCCGGAGGGCTGCGCCACTGGAGGAGAGGGACCAGGGTCCCCGTGGATCCTCCACCTCTGGCTGCTGCAGGGCTGGGACCCCTGGCAGCCACAGGGCCTATTCCACACAAAAGCTAAAGCCTACCAGTGGCCCCAGGGCTACTGCTGGGGACAGAGAGACTTTTTCTTAATACCCCTACATCTGCTCACAGTCCTCCTGTGAGGAAGCTGACATCACCATTCTGCTTTATTCCAAGCCCCACTGTGGGCCTCAAACATAGGCGATAACCAGGCAGCCAGGCTGTTTCCCCTCTGTGGAACCAACCTGCTGGGTCCAGCTCTGCCTATGAGCGGCACTCAGTGAGCGCCCCCTCTGCACACACCGTCAGCATGGCACCTTTCATCCTGGCAGGGGGACGTGGTCCTCCAGAGAGTGCAAACCCTGGGTCCCAACAAAACTCTCCAGCCCACTTCCCTGGGCCATGTGGCTTCCACCTGAGGAGTGAGGGGAAGGAAGAAGCGGTAAGGAGAGGAGAGGTGGCAAGGAAAGGGAGGAAGGGAGGGCGGGGAGGGGCCAGGTAGACGGCTGGGGTCAGACAACAGCAGGTGGAAGGGCGGAGCATGACAGGCTTGTGGTCAGTGAAAGTTCGGACCCCAGAATAAAATCCAAGGAAGCAAGAAATTTAGAAGTTGGGAGCAAAGGCTTTATTTTAGGCCAGGCCTGGCGACGCAGCCTCCGGTAGCCAATATGGAAGACTGCGCACCTAACAGCTAAAGGGCAGGATTTTTATCTTGTAAAACCGCAAACAGCTGCTGGTCTCACAATGCAAGGAGGGGGACGGGTTTGTGGTGCACTGCAGAACAGGAACACAGGGATTATATTTCTTGGAAAGAGCAAGGGTAAGGGTTCAGGTAAAGGTTGGGCTAACAAGCAAGTTTAGATTAGGCAAACATCCTCTGGGGGAAGGCACATCCTGCAAACAAGCAAGTTACCCTGCAAACAAGTTTCCCTGCAAACAAGCAAGTTTCCCTGCAAACAAGCAAGTTTCCCTGCAAACAAGCAAGTTTAGATTAAGAAGACATCCTGTTCTGCTCTTAGAGTTACTTTTGATCTTTTTCTTGCCTCCGAAGAGACTTATGAGGGTTTTTTTTATATATATAGGTTATAGCAGTCAGGGCCGATGATAAAGCTGTGCCTTGATCACCACTGCGGGAAGGGAGCAGTGTGGCCAGCAAGGCAGGACAAAGGCAGCCACACTGGAACACCACAGGCCCTCGCCCCGCAGCACCTGCGCTGGAGTCTCGCCTGGGATCCTGCATGGTCCTGTCCTGGAGGCGGCCCCACTCCCACTCACTCTGTTGAGCATGACCTTCCTGCCAGCTGTGGATCTGTACAGGGCTCAAGAACCCTACAGTGCCATCCCGTTCCCCTGGGTCTCCCTGAGTGTCAGTTTTCTAATTTCTAATTTCATGGGCCGCACATCTTCACTCCTGAGTCCCAAGGCTCCCGCGGGAGGAGCCCCAGGTGGCCCTGCTGAGCCTCACAGCCACCTTCATTGTAACCCCTTCCTTCCTTCGGCCTGGTGACTCTTCTTGCCTCTCTGAAGCTGAGTGTGCTTGTAGCCCTGCACCTGAAACCAAAGCCTGCGTGACCAGGGCAGAGCCCAGTGCGAGAGGAAAGGGCGGTACTGCCACCCTGTGGCAGCCAGACGTCAACAAGTGGAATTCGCACAGTCTCTGCCTGAAGTGTCCCAGTGGTTGGATCACCACAGGCCTGCACCAGACATCCCTGGAGAAGACACAGGGTGGCGCCCTCAAGCTAGGGAACCCCAGGTCCACTCTGCTCCAGAGAACAGTCTTGGGGTTTCCTTGGGTTTTCCTCTGTCTGGTTCCTGACCGCCAAGTCTCTCTCAGCTGCACAGATATTTTCTGGAATCCTTTCTGTTCTCTTCACAAGAACAGGTGGTTCTTACTTTAAATGAAATAAATGTTAGGTTCCCTATATACAGCCCTCACCCCCACCCATGCAGTTTCTGGTCCTCATGTTTATGGAGGGAAGGAGCAGGCCCCAAGGGACGAGGACCCACAGGATCTCCTGGTCACACAGTCCTTCCCGCTGGGAGATGCCAGGAACAAGGGGAGATCTAGTGGTGGCTCAGGCCACGTGAGGACCCTCAGGCTACAAGCAGACCTTCATTCTTGGGCTGTCAGGGGGCACTGGCCCCAGGTCAGTTCTCCACCTCTGCCTCCCAGCACTGGATGCAAGAGGCTGCGTGGCACCCTGGGCCTGTGTGTCTTCGCCCGGTGGAAGGCTCTGGGTCCTCACCTCCAGCTGCACCTGCCCTCTGGGGACCACGCTAAATCAACATCAACCCAGTCACACCATGCATGAAGCCCCTCCCATCAGCAGTGTCCCCATCCCTGGACCACGGGACCACTGGGCACAGCATGTGGCCTTGAGACAGAAGAGAAAGGCCTGTATAAGGCCCAGTGTCCCCAAGCCACAGAGGACCTGGTCCACTGAGCAGGGAGAAGCTGGAGACTCCTGTCCTGAGCCCTGGGGCTAGTCCTGCCCACCCTTGTCTGGGGCTTCAGGCCTCAGGAATGTGGCGGAGGGGAGGGTACTTTATCACCAATGACCAGATTGTGACATTGGTCATAAGAGCCCCAGGGTGTCTACCCTGTGAAACAGGAAATCCCCGGCCTGCCCCTCGCTCTTCCCAATCCCAAACAGTCCAGACAGTGCAGTGAGACCCACAGCTCCTACTCCCCTTCCAGGCAAGGCCCCTAGCACCCTAGGAAAGCATCTCCCTGTGAACCAAGACTGTAGTACTATGCTGTACAGGAAAGCGAGGCACATGCATACTTTGCTTTTATCTTTGAACACACTTTCCCAATATACATTTGTTGACATCTCTTACTATGAAGAGCAGCAGGCCACAGAGCTGCCTTACAGACCTGAGGCTCAACTCAGCTTCCCCAGGTCTCACTCTGGGCAGGGCCAGGCCCTCCAGCCAGCCGGGAGGAGCACCTGGCAGAGGACTGGTGGACCCCATTTTCCAGATGGGGAGACAGAGGCACCCAGCTGACCTAACCTAGATAAGGCTCACTGGGGCTAGGCCTGGATCTGACGCTGGGCCAAGAGGCCTCCCTCTTGCCTACCCTTGGTGAGGGCTGGGGGCTGAGCATGCAGTCACCTGCTTGCTTCTAAGTTGCACTGTCTGTCCCGAGACCCAGCCCAGGTTCCTGCAGCAGTGAAGCAGATGTTGGGGTGGCTCTGCGTTCCCCTGCCTCTGGGCAGCTGCAGCCCATCACACCCTGCAGGGGTGGGAGCAGCCCCCTTCCTTCCCACTCATAGCTCCTGGCAGGGCCACAGTGCCCAGGCATGGGGACAGTGCCCATGACCCTGCCTCTCTCTGAGGAAGAATCACAGAAGCCCCAGGACACATAACAGTCACCCAGAAACTCCTGCCAAAGGCACAGAAAGTGACGTCATTAACTGAGCTCTGCTGGTGGCCCAAGGCAGACGGGTGCCAGCCAAGGAAGCTAGTCAGAACATGTTGGCAGATCAAGGGGGGGGGTCCCTGCCTGTCAGAGGCCCTCGGTTGGGATTTCCAGGGTACACAGGGAGCCCCACTCGGTGGGCTGTGGCCCTGTGGGGGTGCTGGGTGTGGGGAACGTGTGACTACGGGAGAGCGCCATGGGCGACTGTGTCTCCTCTGAATCCTTCCACTGTGTGAGCCTGGTGTCCTCCATCTTCGTGGACCACTTTTTCCAGCCCCGGTGGAGTCTGGTCACTTCCTGCTGGGAATGGTCTGTGGCCAGCACATAGATGATAGGGTCAGCCACACTGTTAACCGTGGACAGGCACAGAAATACCACAGAGGGTGTGTACATTCTGGCTTCGAAGGCACACACAGCGTTCTTGTCCCCTCTGTAGTAGGAGAAGGCCACAGCTTTGACAAGCAGCACCACGTGGTAGGGGGCAAAGCAGACCAGGAAGATGACAACGACTGCGATTGCAGTGTGCTTCACCTTGGCCTTCTGCACTGCGGTCAGGCCCTGGCTCAGCGCAGTGCTGCGGAAGATGCGGTGGTTGGTGAAGGCGATGATGCAGAGCGGAAGCGCAAAGCCCACCGTGAAGCGCGCGTAGTGGTAGCTGGCGATGCGGCTGTCCATCGACAGAGGCTCGAAGCAGGTACCATTCACGAGATCCATGCGGAACACCTGGCAGTACACAAGCGCAACTAGGACGGTGATGCTGGCGGAGATCAGCACAGCCGTCTTCTGCTGGCGGTGGCCCCGGCTTTCCAGCGGGTACACCACAGCTGCGAAGCGGTCGCAGGAGATGCAGCAGAGCAGGAGGATGCTGATGTAGATGTTGCAGAAGAAGATGTAGGCAGTCGCCCTGCAGGCATACAGGCCCAGGGTCCATTGGTGCTGGTTCCTGATGTAGATGATCCAGAGTGGCAGCGTGCTGATGTAGAGCAGCTCACAGAACGCCAGGCAGAACAGGTAGACGGCCAGCACATTGCCCTGCAGGGCCTGCAGCAGCGTCAGACAGGCCGTCAGGCAGTTGGCAGGCAGCCCCAGTGCACACACCGCGCTGTACACCACCAGCAGTGTTACCTTGCTGTCACTGAAGGACGCATTGCAGAACTCCCCGGCGGGGTCCCGGGCCGTCACCAGGGTAGTGTTTCCTGAGGGACAAAAGAAAGAGAGGATGGGAGTCCTAGGGGAGGAACAGGTCCCTGGTACCCGTCAGGAGCACAGCATGGTGAGCACAAGGGTTCCACATTGCCCCAGCATCTACTTTGGGCTCAGGTCTGACTTTCCTGGACCTGAAGCAGCCTGCGGTCAATCCTGGACATAGCTTGAAGTCCCTATCTCATCCCAAGGGTCAAGCTGGGGCCAGAGCAGAGGACTTAGGGGCATCTCTGCCTGCCAGACTTCCTCTACCCAGGCCATGCAGCCCAAGGACTTAAGTGACACTGTCCCTACGTATACGTATACGTCTATGCTGCACAGCATAGACGGTGTGGCTGTCTGCCCTCGCCTCCTCGAGCCTGTTTCCCACCTGTGCTCGTTCCTTGGCTCAGGCCTGGCTGGCCCAGTCCTGGTCCCCATCCCAGTCCTGACTTCAGGTGGCTGAGGGACAAGTTCACATCGGTGCTACTGAAGGCTATAGTTATTCGCTGTCGTCACCTTGGGGAACAGATGCCATTTCCTATCATGTTTGTTTTTCTTTTTTTTTTTTTTTTTTTTTTTTTGGTACCAGGCATGGAACTCACGACCTCGCACCTGCCAGGCAGGCACTTACACCGCTGAGCTAAATCCCCAGCCCCCATCCTATCATGTTTCTAGGGAAAAGTTTCTTTTCGCTAATAATAATCAGTTAACTTTACTATTATTTGGCATATTTTTTTCTATTTTTTCACTTTCAATTCATTTGAACCCTTTTTGTTGTTACTTTGCGAGTACCCCACACACCGGATGGAATCCAGGGCCTTCAGGTCCCCAGTTCTTTTATTTATTTTTTATTTTGAAATAGGTTATCACTAAAGTCACTGAGTTGCCCAGGCTGGACTTGAACTTTCAGGCCTCTTGCTTCAGCCTCCGAATTCCAGGCTTGTGGGTTGGATTTCCACTTCTTGTGTTCCCTTTCTGTTTTCTGTCTGTTATAGGCTGAAAAGAGACACTGGGGTCCTGCCCACCCTTCTTCAGAGGGCGAACTGACTTGGAAGAGGAGCTTTTACTAGTGGTTCCCCAACAGTGAGGTCTGGGGGTGGTGACACGGGTCCTTACACAAGGGGAAATTGGGACCAATCTACACAGGAGGGGAGGGGCAGAGCAGGTTCCCCTGCCACCTGAGGCATCCACACCACAGACTCCTGGGTGATGCCAACCTCCCCCACTGAGGACAGCTGGTCTGTGGTCCTCCCTGCCCCACTCGGCAGCCCTGGCTGATTCACCTTGCAGTCCCTCAACGGCTTGGGATTTATTCTTCCTCCCTTTTATCGCCTAGAGACGACCCTGGAGATGGAAACACATGTTCAGAGCCCTCCGAAGCTGTCCCAGCCTCATGCCTCTTGCTGCACAGGACCCTGCACTCCAGGTTATTAATGTCCCTTGGTTTCATTGTATCTTCTGTGTGTCTTCTGCTCTGATTGTGAGGAAAAACCCCCAATACCATAATCCCTTGCACATGTGCAGCTCAGGGGTGCTGAGGTTTCCACCCAGCGGGGAGATGGTGCCCTGAGATTTCCTCAATGGCTGGGCCATCCTCTGGCCTGTTTGCTCTATGACTGATTCCTCTATGTCTCCGTCCCTTCAGGCTGCTTATAAGAAACGCAAGTGTTTCTCTCTGCTCTAGAGGTCAGCAGTCCAAGTACCAGGCTGGCAGAGCCCATGTCAGGTGAGAACCATTTCCTGCCCATGGCAGAGGCATCTCACTGTGTCCTCTGGCCGGGAAGGCTATAGGCAGCTCTCTGGGGACTCTTTCTGTGGGTGCTAATCCTATCTGCTCCCAAGGCCACTCTTCCAGCCTCAACATACTCATGGGGGATACAGACATCCAGCCTTTAAAATTCTATTTTTCACACAGCACCTGCCTGGCAAGTGCAAGGTCCTGAGTTCAATTCCCTGTGCCAAAAACAAAAACAATATTCTGTTCTTCATTTTCAGTCCATTATGATTGTTTTCTTCTGCTTGCTTGTTTTTGAGGTGCTGGGGAACACATGCTAGGCCAATGTTCTACTATGGAGCATAATGTATAACATTCAGCAAAGACACCCTTGGAATCTAGGGTCTGAGGCCTCAGGACCCAAGAGACCTCACAGAACCATGTCTTTCTCACTTTGCCCAGGGCTGCTGGGAAGCTCAGAGCTATAGCCCTCAACCACCTCTTCTGACACAGTGACCACTATTCATGCCCTGAAGCAGGCTGCAGGGTCTTGGAGACACCACCGTCTCATGGCCTCAGATAATGCTGTCCCTGGACCTCTTGGATTCAGGGTCTGTTACCCACATGGCCTCTCCACATGGACATTCAGCTAGCTAGGGAAACACTATGCATCCCACAGGCTGGCATGGCCTTCCAGGGCCTGGCCAGCACCCTGGAGTCTCACCACCCATGCTGGCAGTGACTGGCCCCTTTAGCAGAATTGAACAAACCAGACATCAGCAGAGAAACTGCTGCTCTGCATCTCTGCAGAAGGTGCCACATGAAGGAACCAGAAAACCTGTCCAGGAGTGATGGGTCCGATTCCCCTCCAGGCCACTCGCTTGGTTTCTCTCACTTTTCTCTAGAAGAATGAACACGAAGTGTTTATCCTGTTTCCAGGCGTGCAGATCTGGAGCACCAAGCACACTCACAGGGACATGCAATGGTTCCAGTCACCCATCTCCAGACTCCTCAGCCTGCAAGGCCAAACGTCTGTCTTCAGCAGCACTAGCTCCTGTCCCCTCCCTGGACCCCTCACCCCCATTCGTCCTCCTGCCTGTGGATCTGAATCCCCAGAGCCCCATGTGAGTGACCATCTGGTGTCTCTTTTTGTGCCTGGCTTATTTCACTCATTTCAGGATCCTCCAGCCTCCTCGTCACCATGACATGTGTCCCATTGCTAAAACACAGTCTCTAACACCCGCAGGTTAAAGTGGCTCCTATAGTCAGCTTCCCATCCATGGTCAGCTGGCTCTGATCCAAGCAGAGGACCTTCAAGGCCCAGTGGTGTCCATGTGCTCCACAGAGCGACTCTGGTCCCCTCCTTACCTCCAGTATTCATTGCAGGGTTCTGGGTGGGGGTGTGGCCCATGCCACCTGCTCAGACCACACAGCCTTCACTGGGCACCACACCCCACTGCTGAGGTCCTTGAGGGGTTGGCCACAGCCCTCATTCCACCTCCTTCCTACAGGTGACACAGGGACAGGCCTAGGAGAAGGGAAAGGGTAAAAACCAGAATCTCACTGTTAGTGGGAGCCTCACAGCCCTCCCACATCCCGGGGTGGCCAGCAGGGGATTTGTGGGATATGTGGACAGTCCCACCTGGTCATTCTCCCAGGAAGAGGACATGAAAACCAGAACTGTTCAAAAGAAGTGTGAAGAGGATACTTTCCAATTTCTCAATGAATCACCTCTGGATTTAGTTTTTATTTTGAAAATCTATCATTGCTGAAAGGATTTTGCCCCAGTTGGGACACTGTAGCTGGTAAAGCTTTGGAGGTGGAACCAAGAGGCTCTATCTTGAGGTCATCTTCCCCGCCCCTAGGAATTTACCTGTGGTGCGAAATGAATATCAGTGGGCTACCTGTGCACACTAATGCCCCTTAGGCACCACCCCAAACCTAAGCTACATGTGTGCCCCCACACCACGTGTCTGGCGGAGAGAATGCCAGCCCCCCGGAGACAATGCCAGACCCCGGAGGGTGGGGGGGTCTCTCCCCACATTCTTAAAATAAAGGTCATTTATATTTCATACTTCTTATCTTTTCAGCCACGCCAAAATCCTATCAGATGGTTCCCTACTGTGCTGAAAAATTCTATAATTTGCATGTGAATTTTTGAATTATGAGACCAAGCTATGGGACAAAGTGAATCTTTTGTTCTTTTTCAGTGTTAGAAAGATTCCCTGGGCCCTCATAAATGCTAACAAGCCTGGGAGGCCCTCTCACCTGACATAACTGCTGCAGGTTCAGTCTCAGGGCTGCTCCAAAGCAAGCTTCCTCATGCATGTCATGCATCGGGCAGCCCAGTAGGGACACCCTGACTGATCAGAGTAACCTGCGGAAACACAGTGGTGATTACTTTGGGAAAATCAGATAAAGTCACATGAAGTAATTAATTCAACCAGATGGCCAGAGAACATTTATGGTGTACTAAATCCTCCTGTGGGGACAACGGGGCCCAAACCACACATGGCAGAGACAGCCTCTCCACCCGACTGTGCTCAGAGAACTGGCCATCCACATGTCGAAGACTGAACCTAGACCCATGTCTCCCAGCATGCACCAGATCTAAATCAAAATGGATCAAAGATCTAAATATTAGAGCATTTTGTATGCTGGAAGAAAAAGCTCTTGAAGGTATAGGTCTAGGCAAAGACTTTCGGGCAGAACCTCAGTTGCACAAGAAATAACATCAAGAATCAACACATGGGAGCATATTAAATTAAATGCCTGTAATCCCAGCACTCAGGAGGTTGAGGCTGGAGGATCACTGCAAATTTGAGGCTATGTAGTGAGTTCAAGCCCAGCCTGAACTAGATAGCCTGTCTCAAACAAACAAACAAACAAACAAACAAACAAACAGCTTCTGCACAGCAAAGGAAACAGCCAATAGAAGGAAGAGCCAACCTATAGAATGGGAAAAATTTTTGCCAGCTATTTCTCAGACAAAGGACTATATCTAGACTTTATAAAGAACTCAAAGTCAGATCCTGCCGAAACAAAAGGTCCAATCAAAAATAGGGTAGTAATAAAAAAATTAAATTAAATTAAAAAATAAAAAATCCTGTCAAGAAAAAATATTTCTAAATTGCCCCACCAAAAATAAAAGGAAAAGGATCATTAAATGAATAGATACTTCTTAGGAGAAGAAGTACAAATGGCAAATACTTAAAAGTGTTCAGTGTCTCGGGGCTGGGGATTTAGCTCAGCGGCTAAAGCACCTGCCTTGTGAGCAGGCTGTTGTGAGTTCGATTCCCGGTACCGACTAAAAAAAAAAAGTGTTCAGTGTCTCTTAGGGAAATGCAAGTTAAGGCCACCAAGATCCCATCTTGTTCCAGAAAGAATGGTTATCACCAGGTAATCAAATAGTAACAAATGCTGGAGGGGCTGTGGGGCTGAAGGAGACCTCCTACACCGTGGTGAGAATATAAACTAGCATATCCACTACCGAAGTCAGTAGGGAGAATTCTCACAAAACTAAAATTAAAAATTCTATTTAATCAAGATATTCCCCTCCAGGTATCTTCCTGAAAGAGCTGCAAACATTGTATTACGGTGACCCATGCATCCCAGGATTACAGCAGCAGGACTCCTCATATCAAAATCTTGGAGTGGCTTTTAGGTTTGTCAACAGAAGAATGAAGAAACCATGACATTTAAACACAACGGAATGGGCCTGGTGGCTCTTGCCTGTAATTCCAGTACTCAGGAGGCCGAGGCAGGAGCATTGCTGGCTCAAGGCCAGTCTGAACTACAAAGTGAGCTCAAGGGCTGCCTGAACTGCATAGTGAGACTGTGTCTCAAAAACAACAACCATAAAATCCACAATTGAGTGCCACTCTGCCATAAAGAAGGATAAACTTGAGGTGGCAGGCAAACAGGTGTACCTTGGGATCATAATGTTAAATGAAATAAATCAGACACAATAGCTTAAAATATCACAGAATTTCTTTTCTGAGATATCCAAAATACAAATAAATTAAAAAGCAAAGTGAAAGACAGATAATAGGAAAAAGGGAGATAGATCTTTTGAAAAAGGGAAGGGGACCCAAACGGGGAGGGAGGCCGCAGACAGAGGAAGGGGGAGTGATGAATTGGACTGAGATATGTTACTAAGATGCACTACGCGGCTTCTAACTTCCCTAGCGAATCTAAGCACTGGTACTGCAAATGGGGACTAATAAGAAATGTGTTTTAAATATTTCACTGCGTGTGCTGGCCCTTTCCTCTAACCCTAACCCTGGGAAGGCTGAGGTGGGAGGATTGCTGTGAGTCTGAGGCCAGCCTGGGCTACAGACGGAGCTCAAGCCCAGCCTACATTACAAAGTGAGACCCTGTCTCAAGAAAAAAATCATCTTGTGGGGTACAATAGCAGATTCTTAATTTACAAAGAACTCCCACACATCAGCAAAAGAACCCAACGGAGGAAGTGATCTAAGCCAGCAAGCGTCAGAGCATAACCTGTGCCTGACAAACATTCGAAATGTTGCGTCACTGAGTAAAGCTGGGCGCAGGAAAGCCAGGAGCTTTAACAGGAAAATCCCCCTAAAACTCACAGAATGACTCAGTTCCCCACAGCCCGAGAAACACAGGCGAAAGCCGTGATCAGGGATCCGGCCTTCCACCCGCAGGTCGGCGACGCCAGGCCTACAGCCCCTGTGTGCGATCCCAGGGTCCAGGCCCGAGTCCCCAGATCTGCCTGGTGCTCCCGCCTTTCACTCGCCAGAGACCTCCCAGCACACATCCCGCCCCTGCACAAAGGGCCCCGGGAAGAGTCCACTAGCTTCCCCGCCTGTCCTTTCTTAAATGTCTCTAGACCCGAAATAACAGGAAGCCGAGATGTGTTCCTGAAATGACAGGAAGTTCACTGACTTTAGAAGAGCTTAAACCATCTACCAGTCCAATTATTTAAGTACAGGTTGACCAAAAGTTGCATTTATTTCTCTAACTTCCATAAAATGCCATAAGAGGAAATGGGCCGCTGCATCTTCCCTCCTGCGTGGTGGCCAGCCCATCCTCTGGCTGTAGGTTGCGCTTCTTTTCCTGCTTTTACTTGGCCTCTGAAGAGCCTGTTTCTTTTCTTACCTTTAATAAAATTTTTTTTTTTTTTTTTTTTTTTTTTTGTCGTTTTCATTTTTATCGGTACCGGGGACCGAACTCACGACTGCCTGCTTGCAAGGCAGGTGCTTATGCCGCTGAGCTAAATCCCCAGCCCCTTACCTTTAATAAAATTTGCCACAGTATATCACAGGAATGATAAAAATGGCAATTTCACCAAACTTGTTCTGTATGAGAATGGACTGTCTGAACGGATGCCTGCCTGAGCACAGCTGGATTGTCTGTGGAGCCAGGCGCCCAGGGACCTGGAGCAAACGGGTGAGTAGCTAAGTGACACCTTGCTGTGCCTTCAAAGTGAGCAGCTTTGGGGAGGCTGCGAGACGCTGCTCCCCGCCAGGCCCCTCTGGGCTTCTCCCATCTCAGGGCTGTGCCAAAATTGGCTGGGATGCAGTCCTGCCCCACCTGGCCTCAAGTTGGCCCCCAATGTGGCTTGGGGGGACACCGTGGGGTCCTCAGGACTCTCCCACTGGGAACTCTGGGTGGCACCCAGGGCCAAGGTCTGGGCTGACACAGGGCTCGCTGGCCACTCTTGAGACAGGAGTGCCAGGGTGGCAAGCGGTGGCCCTGCAGAGAGAGGGCCTCCAGCAAGGGCAGTGCTGGTTGCCTGGGGATGCCAGTGCTCCCCGGGATCCAGGTGCCACCCCCTGGGGGCCCTGCTTCCTTGCTGGGAGGGCCGGCTCTCTCAGACATGGCGAGCTGTCCTCCCCAGCAGGGACACGGGCAGGAAAGAGAGCAGCAATGACTGCAGGGCCTGGCAGCCCGAGCCTGCACACATCACACTCCAGGACAGAGCCGCTGGGCAGAGTAAAAATCACCCAGAGGCCCAGGAGGGCTTCTAGACACTCACTTACTTCCCTGTCCCTGCATGGACCCAGAGAGACCAGTCCAGAAGGAAGCTCCTGTCCCCTGCTGGGGTCATGCCACCTGTTCACAAGGGGGGTCCCTTGGCAAAAGCCAGAGGAAGTGAGACTCCAGTGGAAAGTGTGAACCGCTCCTGCCACCCTGAGGCCCCTTGCAGGGCCTGGCCAGAGGAGGGGCTATGGCCACCTGCTCAGCCCAGTCAAGCAGCATGGGCTTTGACCCCTTGATCTGGGGCCATCTCTGCTGACCACAGCAAAGGGGTCCACATGAGGACCACATGGGACAGCCTGGCTTTCCGCCACCTGGACATCAGATTCTCAGTGCTATGACCAGGCCCTCCTTGGCCTACACCCCAGGCACAGCTGCTGGGTCCTCATAGTGGGTTCCCACTCTGGGTCTGCCTGCAGCCCTGTCCAAAGGGCACATGGCTTTGGGTGGGCCCTAGTCCCAATTCCACAGCATGCCTTGCTCGTAATACCTGGCCCAGGGGTCCCTTCCCTGGCCACTCTGTGCAGCTGGATGCTTCCCTCTCAGGAAGGGGCTCTGCCGGGCAGGAGTAGGGCCAGCCAAGGCTTCCCTGGAGAGGTCTAGGCCAGGTGTCACCCTGATGACACACGAGGAGACTGTCTCCAGCTAACGCGTTCCATGTAGGCCTGAGGGCCGGCAAGCGGGGGGGGGGGGGGGGGGCACAAGTCGCAGGCTGCTGCGACCAAGCTCAGTCGTGAGGGCTCCCAGTCCCCTCACATTGAAGCAAGGCCCACCATCCTCGATGCCCGCAGTACCCACAAGGCTCTCAGGGCCCTGAGCTGTGATGCCTGCTGGGCTCTGGAGGCCTCACACAGGTCCCAGATTTGTGATCTATGGGAACTGCAGCCCCAGGGTAGCACGATCTCCCTGGTACATCAGTCCGGGGGCCAATGGCTGCCCTGGGTCCCCTTCCCACCCCAGGAACCATCCACACTTCACTTCCTCTGTCCCCCAGTGCTGTCCAGTGTCTTCAGACCACAGCTTCCCCACAGCCCACACAGCCCCTGTTCCCTGCACCTCTCTCTGCTACTTGGCCAGAGCCCTGCCCACACCTGCACACCCCACCGTGGCTCAGCCCACCTGTCCCCTCAGGCACACCTTGCAGGACTCAGTCCTGTCCGCCCCCCGGAGATCCCTCCTGAGCTCAGGGGCAACAACACATGTCTCACACGGCAGCACACTTCCCAATGGATTGCTAGTGAGGCCGCTTCACACCTGCCAGGCGACCGTGGTCCTGTCCCCACTCCCAAGTCTCTGTCATCCTCTCAGTTTGACAGAGACACTGGGAACAACCATTCAGCCCAGCCCTAGAGCATGCAGCGCAGGTCCACCAGCCTGGCAGAATGGGTGGAGGCCTGTGTGCCCAGCACTCTGCACACCATGAGGAGGACCATGAGCCCCGCCAGCCTTTCCGCCTGAGCAGCCCTGGAGGGAAGGAGCTGCAGGTCACCAACAAGCCACCTGGGATGCAGGAAGCAAGGCCAAGAAGCTGTCAGTATTTGTGCCTCCAGCTGGGGGGCACCACAGCCCTGGGGGCTCCCTAGGATGAGCCCAGGATTAAGCCTCACTTGGGCTTGGTGCCTTTACACCACCAGATCCCTGGGTGCTCGGTTCACCGGGTCCACACCCCAGCCTTCAGCCTGCACCTTACCTGGGCTGTCCCACGGCAGAACTGCGGGCCCTCCTTGCTTGCCTGCAGACAGGTTTCAGGAAGTCACAATGCGTGTACTCTGAAACTCCCCTAACCACAGAGCCTGGGAGTGGGGGTGGCCTGGGGCAGCGAGTAATCGCTCCTGACATCAGGGCCTCCTCACTTTCCTGGGGGCAGACAGCAGAAAGTGGCTCCAGACCAGCAGTCCCTGCTGGAAAACTGCCCAGCAGGGAGCCCAACCTTAGGCAAGGGACAGAGGCCAGGGGACACTAGGGGCAGGTGGCTTCATCTGAGGTGGTACCAAACCTGCCCCATGTGTCCCCAGTCCGACAAGGTGGCCACAGGACACCCCAGGAGGGGCCCCAGAAAGCCGGATCCACTTCTTCTGCAGTGGGGCCCCACACAGGGTCGGCCCAGAACATGGCCTGGCGGGTGCCACAGCCCTGCCTTCCCGCTCCCTTTCCTCGAGGGCAAAGGCGCTGGGGAGAATAGGCCAGCCTAGTATGAGGTCCCTGCCAGGGGGCTTCTCTGCACCAGCCCTCAGTCTCTAAGCGCTGCCTGGCCCTCGTGGGTCACTCCCTGTGGCTTTTTCAGCCCTGGGAGGGAACATCTTGGTCCAAATTCGGCCCAGGCTCTCTGCAGATGCCTGCTGGTAGCCCATATACCCACTGCTCGCATGATACCTGTGCCTGAGGGCTGGCTCTGGATTTCTGGGCTTTGAATTTTCCTCAACACCCCAAAGTATCTGGCCCAGCCCTGCCCTTCCCGGCTGGCCTGGGGGCTGGAGCCAGATCCACGACATCTCCAAGATCCCACGTACCTGGCACCATGTAGGGACAGTCCAGGGCTCTGATCCACACAGCTGCTGCCCGCTGTGTCCCAGGCCACATGGCTGGAGGCCCCACCCTGAGCAGCAGTCTCTAGAGTCTGTGGGTAGTGGTAGAGTCCCTAGAAAGCCAGTTTTTTGGGGCTTCAGACACCCGGAAACACCTGCCAGGGCCACAGCCTCAGCTTGGGTGCAACACTTCCTCTACTGGCCACTGACCCCACCCCACCCCTGCATCAGGCCGCTCCTTGAAGCACAGGTATTCAGGCAGAGGCACAGTGGACCTGGCCTGGGACTAAGCAGCCTGCTGGTGATGCTGGACGGTCCACTGCCTCTGCAGCCACAAAGCTGCACGCCTCAGTGACCTTGTCCTCTGTGCCTGCCAGCCCTGGCTTGGCAGCAAGAGCCTCCCCAAGCAGCTGGGTGAGCCTCACCTCCTCCACATCACGTGGACCTGTTTCTTCCCTCTCGAGGTTTGTGGACTTTTATTTCATGTGGTCAAATCAACACATCATAAAAAGAACGTTCCTAAGTGCACAGATCTAACACCATCACTCTCTGTGTGGCTGTTGTGCCACCCACCCACGGGACATTTGTTCACCTAGCGAAATAGGAACTCCTCACCCACTAGTACCACCTCCGCATGGCCCTGCCATATTGCCCTCTGGCTCTAGACTTTGTCACAGGAGCCTCACATGCTACTGACTTTTTTGCTGGTTTCACAGAGCACAGTGCCCTGAGGTCTTCTGCGCTGCATCTGAATTTCGTCCTTTTCAGAGCTACACAGTGTTCCACTGTGCAGAGTGTCCACTGGTTTGCGTGGCATCCTGGGTGGACACTCACGTGACCACCACTTCCTGGCCACTGTGTACAGGATGTCCTAGATTTTGCATCCTCGGTGTGCTCTGCCAGCCGCTGTTCTTGACAGTGGTCCAGCTGTCCCCCATGCCCGTGTGGCTGACAGTGTGGTCTGTCCTCTTGGGCTTGTTTCTTGTGATAACTGCCTATCCACCTCACCAGGTGAGCTCGTCTGTTACAGAGACACCTGGTCCCAGCGGTGGGCAGTGACTGCCCTTAGAAATATTTCGATGGCCTCTGGGACTCTCTGGCAGCCTGGCCTGTCCCAGTCCTAGTCCCCACCTCTCCCACATGCCCACATGGGGACACGGAGGGGAAAGCCAGGTTTTTGGGGATTTCCACTGGATGCTCCTGGAACACCTCAGAGAACACAAGGTCCCCAGGTTCCAGCCAGGGACATTTGAGAACAGAGAGGGGGAGGAGAGGGGCTTTTGAGATGCATCAGCCCTGGAATTTGCCAACTCTAGCAGTCCTCTGCCCAGGGCATACCCAAGGGGACTCTTGTCCCAGTCTCCTGAGTCCCTGGCAGATGCCTGGACTCCGGGCCTCAGCAGCCTGGCTTCATTAGGGGGTCTGGGCCCTGCCACCCCTCAGAACAGGGGTCCCGGAGGGTCCCACAGAGCTGCAGGCCTGTCCCTCCACCCCGTGCGTTTCTCCATCCCCAGTGCTCCCCTGAAGGGTGTGGTGGTCACTGGGTACCCAGGCATCCTCTGAGGGCAGGGCCTGGCTGGATCCCGGGTTCCCTGCCCTGAGTGCCCCGAGCAGCTTGCCCATGCAGCCCCCAGCCTCTCGGACCCTAGCATCACTCTTCTCTGCCTCCTGCTCTTGCACCATCTCCAAAGCTCCAGCTGCCCCCCCTCCCCCCGCTCCCCACTCTCAGCGGCTCAGAAATGGCTTTCCTGCTTTTTATTTTTGTTTTGTTTTGTTTTGGGATACTGAACCCAGGGCCTTCACACTGGGCTACATCCCCAGCCCATGTTTATTTTTTCTTTTGAGACAGGATCTCCCTAAATCACTAAGTTACCTGAACTGGGTTTAAACTTGTGATTCTCCTGCTTCAGCCTCCAAGTGCTATGATTACACCACCAAGCCCCACAGGAACTGTTTTTATCTTAAGGGTCCCCTGAGACAGGAAAAGCCCCAGAGACTAGGGCTACCCCAGGCCTCAGGGTGTGGGGGCAGGAACAGGGACAGGCAACTGTCTGTCTCCAGCCTCTGTCTGATGAATCAGCCTGGGCCACAGGGAAATGCAGAAGTGCAACCGAAAGGGGTCCTACCTCTGCCTCCCTTGAAGGCCCCACCCCAGCTCTGGAGAGAGCACAGAACAGGATTGTGAGGCTCGAACCCTGCTCCGCCCCTGTGGCAGCCCAAGAAAGCTTCATGTGGCTCTGTGTGTGCTCCATCGAGGGCCTGTCCAAGGCCTGGAGCAGGCGAGAATTAGACATTGAATTTTTTCAAACTGGGCATGACTGTGTACACCTACTATCCCAGCACTCTGAGAAGCTGAGGCAGGAGGATCACAAGTTCAAGCCCAGCCTGGGCAATTCAGTAACTTACTGAGACTTTCCCAAAATGTAAAATAAATAAAAATGACGGGGGAGGTAGCCCAGTTCGAAAGCCTTGAGATCAATCCCCAGCACCACAAAAACAAAAGAAAGGAGAGGAGGAAAGAAGAGAAAGGGAAGGGAGGGGAAGGGAAGGGGAGGGGAGGGGAGGGAAGGGGAGGGGAGGGGAGGGGAGGGAAGTAAAAAAGAAGAAAATGGGAATTTCCCTCCCAGAGGTAGGAGTGGCCACATCTTCTTACCCAGCAGGCCAGGCCCTCCTGCTCTGGGGACCCTAGACACTACTCTTGCCCTCACCTGGGAGCACAGCCACCTGGAGGACCTCACCAAATGGGGAGCTCCCTGCTGGCCCCATCTGCCCAGCCCTGGGCATTCCAATCATACAGCTCCACACTGGCAGTGAGATCAAGCAGCAGTGGGTACAGAGCTCCCCACAGACTCAGGACAATGTGGCCTCCCCAGCGCTCTGCCTCTGCTGTCAAAAAATGATGTGGGTGGGGGACCTAGGAAATGCCACTCAGCTCTTCTCCTATGCCATCTGGCCCTTGACACAGTCCCAGACACTGTGGGGAGACACTGCCCACATGGAAAAGCACCCACTGACGTGGAGCACCCACGCACCGGGTCACCCATTTCCCCTACAGGCTGTCAGAGTATAGCCACCTTAGCTTCTGGAGTCACAGAGCAACCACTGTGAGGCCCCATGCTGCTGTTTAGAGGACCCCCTCCAAGCAGCTCCCCGGAGCAGGGTATAACCTGAGGGAGATCTTCCCTAGGGGACCCGCAGTCCAAGGAGGGCTCTCACACTTGTAGGCACAGGAGAAACCACAGGGAAGTTATGTGCAGGCCACACCCCATCCGGTAGAGGCAGGGAATTGGGGGGCAGGGGCTGATGCCCACCCAGAACACGACTGAGAAGGGAGCTCCTCCCACCCAAGAAGCTAGCTCCACATGTACCCAAAGGCCCGGCTGGGAGGCTTCCTTCAGGTGGAAGGTCAGCCCCGGGCCCCATCACACCTTCCACCTCCGGTCCGCCTGCAGCACACACCACTTCCTTCCCTCCACAGGACCACACCTGCTATGCTGCACATACACAGGCATGCACACGCAGGCACAGGTGTGCACATGCACACTCACAGACATGCTCCATCTCGACCCTGGCTAGCCCTGCTCCCTCTGGACCAGGGGGCAGGGGCCCTCCCAAGGAAACCTCAGATCTTGGATTATGGGTAGGGCAGCACTGACCTCTGCCCTCCCCTAAGACTTCACCTCAAAAGAGCTCCTTCCAGCCCTATGTGTTTTCCTGCAAAGACTGAGATAGTACTTCGATCGGTTTGTCCTTATGGGGCTATCAGAACTGTTCACTTGTCCTGGTCACATTTTTCTAGTAATTAGTCCATTGCATTTATATTTCAGAGACAGTTTGACAGCTGCAGTCACCCTCCTCGCCATAGTCAGAACCCAGCAGTCTCAGCATTTCCAGAACACCCTCCCTTGCCCTTTGGAGTGAGTTCTCCCCAGCTTTGCCTGTTCCTGAGCACAAGGATAGGACTGTGCAGTAGCGGCCTGCTGAATCTGGCTCCCTCACACAGAAAGCAGCAGGTGAGATCTTTCCCAGGGCAGGAACTGGCATTCATTCCTGTCCAACTCAGGGATGAGTCATGGTTCTTAGCTATTCACCTGCTGGAGTGTACCTTGAATGTTTCTAGCTGCTCTCCAGCCAGGCGTGGTGGCCCATACCTATAATCCCAGCACTTGGGAGGCTGAGGCCACAGGTCTCTCTAGTGTTTGAGCTAGCCTGGGCTACATGATATGTGAATTCAAGGCCAGCCTGAACTTCAGAGTGAGATCTTGTCTCAAGAAACCAAAAAAATTAAATTAAAAAAAGGGACTTTGGGAATATGGAGGCATGGTGGGCAGCAGAGAAACAACCTCACTAAGTTTTGGTGTCCAGATCCTGGAAAATGAGGAGGAGGAGGAGACAGGCGGGTCCCCTGAGCACAAGAAGGACCCCATGGAGATGCCCATGGAGAGAGAGAATTCAGGAATGTAGCAAAACTAAGGAAACCAGAGGGGATGGCCCTGACGGATGGGGAGAGGCAGCAAGGAAGCCCCTCCCCGGGGCCTTTAAGTGATCGGCAGAGAAACAACCTGAGGTTTGTGCTGTTTGGCTGACTTTGCAGGTCAGGGCCAGCAGGCCGGTAACTACTCAGAGGATAACAATATGCAGTGCAGTGATGGTCGTGGATTTCCTGCTGTCCTGTTACTGTTTGTTTTGTTTCTTTTTACTGTTCTGTTCACTGCCTTTAAAATAACAAATAAATAAAATTTTCTTTAAAACGCTGCTCTCAGGGTCCACATCAGCCCTGTCTGTGTAGTGTGGGCGAGTGGCTGAGAATCTGGGCGCCGTGCTGGGTTTATTCTCGCCTGTGGCACATTCCTTCCCTCCGCACCACTGTCAGCGCAGTGTGGTGGCTCGATTCATTCACTTTCTAGCTGTTCTAGTAGGTGTGCGATGGTGCTGTTCTGTGGTTTTAGTTTGCATTTGCCAAATGAAAAATGGCGCTATCCCTCTGGCGCATTTTGTCCAAATCAGTAGCCCATTTTTATATTGGGTTATGTACTCCTTTAGTCCTGAGAGCGGTTGATGTATGCTGAATACCCACCCTTTATCTGGCCGGTGGAGTGGAACTCTCTCCACCAGACTGATTTCCTGTCTTTAAATCTGCAATTACCACCCTCATTACCTACTGCACCTTTGTCTTCTATTTCTTTTTTTTTTTTTTTTTTTTTTCTGTATTTTTACCGGTACCAGGGATTGAACTCACGACCACACGCTTGCAAGGCAGGCGCTTATGCCGCTGAGCTAAATCCCCAGCCCCCCTTTGTCTTCTATTTCATTAACATCTATCTTTGTCTTATCCTTTTTCCAACTTTTTTGAGTCTTACCCTATTTTTCAACCCCAGTTCCCTTATTATTTAACTGTATGATTTACGCTCACTGCAATTCAGCTCTTCCAGGCATGCGGCTCTGATTCTGGGTAAATGCCTCTAGTCGTGACTGCCGGTACAAACAAGATACGAAGTATTTCCACCATCCCAGAAAGGTTTCCTGTGTGCCCCTGTGCAGTGCAGGGCTCCCCGCTCTGGTCCTGGCTTCCTGAGCTGGGACACAGCGCGCAAAGCCTGAGGACTTCTTCCTCTTGCTGCAGGTCTTTGCAGCCGTCTCCCTGCATGCTGTGCCTTGCTGTGCCTCACAAGTCTGGATATGCAGCATTCTTGGTGTCATTCAGTTTGGGGTTTTGAATTTCCTATTACAATTTCTTCTCTTTTTTTTTTTTTTTTTTTTTTTTTTTTTTGGTTTTTTTGAGACCGGGTCTCACTAGCAGTTCAGGCTGGCCTTGGGCTCACTTTTTAGCTCAGGCTGGTCTTGAACTCACAAGGATCTTGCTGTCTCAGCCTCCCGAGTGCTGGGATTACAGGCATGCACCACTGTGCCCAGCCCCCCTACAATTCCTTCTCTAGCTTGTGAGTTTGTCGGCAGTGTGTGGTTGTGTGCTAGAGTGTGTGGCTATAAAAATTTCACCAGCAATGTCTCATTTTTGCAACACACGGCAATGCGTCACACAGTGTGGCCTGACACTCTTACTGCCGTGTACTGCGTTAGCAGTTTATTGAGCTTCTCCTCCACCTGCCCTCTCCTACCCCTCCACTCCTGTCTCTTCCTGCTCATCCCTCTACCACCCACCCTCCCATCTACCTGAGCTTCACTCACCCACCCCTCTGTTCGTGCACCCACACATCTGCCCTCCACACATCCATTCACCAACCCACTTGTCTCTTCATTCATTCCGCCCATTCACTCCCATCTTTCCACTCGCAGATCCACCCATTACCCATCAATCCATTCCCCACCCATTTACACATTTATTCATTCACCTGCCCACCTCCCTCCCACCTTCCCGTTTCTATCCCTCCATCCACCTAACCACTCATCTACCCAGCTGTTATGATTTGACTGTACCTCCCCAAAAACATGGGTTGGAGACCCAGGCTTTGATGCAACAGTGCTGAGAGACAGGGCATAGTGAAAGGTGATTACACCACGAGGGGTCTGCTTCCTGGGTCTCTTAGTGCTGTTATGGAAAAGGGGGTCTTGATATAAAGGATGAGCTCAGCCCCCTCCTGCCATGGCACAGCAAGAAGGCTGGCGCCAAGTGCTAGTCCTTTGATCCTGAAGCTTTCAGCTTCCAGAAGTTGGGGAAACAAGTTTCTTTTTTGTAAGCTACCCGGGAGTTTAAGTGTTTTGTCATAGCAGCACAGAATAAGACACCACCCACCTTTCTACCCATCCATCCACACATCATCCATCTCTCCATGCATCTCTCCCTATATCTCTCCAACTCCCTCCCCGTCCATTCAGTCACCCTTTCCGCTCTACTCTCCTGAGAAGCTCTGCTTTCTCACCCTAGGTAGGTCCTGCACCCAGGTCCTGTGGCTTGCAGAATTAAACCCCAGCAGCAAAAGTCTGATAGCCAGGTCCTCGGGGCTGTCATAGACAGCTGCTGTCCCCAAGGGCCACCCCAAGGGCCCCCAACAGATTCAGTGGAGTCTCCAACATTCCAGAGTTCACCACCAACACCCAGCTGCACACCCCAGCAGTCCGACAAGGGCCACACTCCTCTTTGTACTATGAATAAGGAGCACAGCCCAGGCCTCCACTGCACAGGCTTAGAAGACACCAAAGCCAACCCCTGCAGTATAGTGGTAGAGAGCTTGGGAAGGGCTGAGGGCTATTCAGTTGGGAGGTGGGGCAGGCTGCTGACATCTCAGGAGGCGTGGCTTCTGCCAAGCTGTGAATTGTGTTCAGACACACAGAATTACTCTGTGGTAAAAAGCTACGGCTGCCGACCTGCCTGGTGATGGGAGCCTAGTGGCTAGGTTCTGAGGCTGGGCCAGGGAGGGAGAATGCAGGGTCACATTCACGCACAGCCTTGAGCTACTCCCATATCTGGGAATAAGCAAGGCCTGTGTTTTCCCCCTGTCCCTCCTCTGGCAAGGAGAAGGGAATCAGGAGGAGTTGAGGGCTTCTGAGGGACATGGCCCTCTCTCTGTCCTTCCCTCTCCATACAGCTGCCCAAGCCTGAGCCTTACCTGCCCACACCTCGGCCCATGCCATCCCGAGCACAGCAGCAGGAAGCTGGAGAGGTGCACTGAGCTCTCCTCCCCTGCACCCTGAAGCCCTACCTGCCAGCTGCTGCAGTGGCATGAAATCAGCACAGAGTTCAGAACCCCATGGGCTGAGGTCTAGGGGCACCACTGCTCTGGAGGAGGGGTGTCTAGCCCACCAGCCCATGCCTCCCTGTGTGGGCCTAGAAGGCAGGTGATGGCAGGATCCCCTGCAGGGCACAGCCCGCATTGAACTCAGCCCCCTCAGTGCCTGCTCTGAGCCTCTGAGCCCAGGAAAACCACTCAGGCTGTCACATCTGGCCCCCAATGAGTGCCAAGTGACCTGGGACATTTTCTTGACTCAGAGGAACCCAGTCTCCTCAGCCAAAGAACCTCCCACACTGCTGCTCACCATAGATGAAGTTCTAGACCAATGAGTGCAATCCCCAGCTGCTGGTGTCTGATGAGGTTCCTCAACCCTTTTGGGCAGGGAGGCAGCCCAAGTCCTGTGATCTTAATTCCCAGAGGTGCAGGAAGATGTATCCTAAGCCATCACCTTGTTGGGACAACCATTCCCTTGCTGGCCACCCTGACAGGAGCTGCAGCCAGCAGACACGGTGTGCATGTGCTCAGCCAGCTCCCAGGAGCTGAGCAGGGGCCCTGATGGTCATGCACTGGGTGGGTAGGCTCCTCGCTTGTCCAGACAAGCCCAACCACCCCAGAGCCTCTTTCTCTTGGGGACATTCTGGGAATACTCACTACCTTTCTACATGTCCATAAGGGAACTGAAGCACACAGCAAGAGAATGTTGTTCAAGGCTGCACAGCTCAGCAGAGGCAAAGAGGCAGGAACCTCCCACCTCTTGTCCCAAGATAGTTGTGGGGACTCCAAGCTGGCCAGGGGTATCAGGGGCCTGGGTCTCCATTTGCAACCCCACCAGGCTGCTCCTTGGAAAGGTGAGGCAGCCGAAGAGGTCTGCTCACACTACACCCGGCATGCACCAGTCGTGGGGCTGCGCCGCCATCTGGTGGTTGTCACAGTGCTGCACCTCCCTGCCAGGTTCTGCAAGGCCCAGGGCTGCTAGGGGCCCTAGAGCTTTGCAGGCTGGGAGCAAAGGCATGTCCCTTCCCTCCCTTCTCCAGCCCACTCCACTACCCAGGCTCCTCCAGGGCAGTGAGCACCCCAAGAGCACCACTTGGGACTCTGCACCCCACGTTCCCTGCAGCTCCCCCACCATAAACCCTACCAGACATACTCAGACCTGGAGCCTAGAGTTCCCTAACAGAGAAGCAGGATACTGAATTTCCATGCCCTTGGTTCAGGGATCCCCTTTCCCCACTGCAGGACCCCAGATTCCTGATCTGCTGGCGCCCTGTCTAGAGCCTCCTTGCCCAGCCCTGGGTGTGGAGCTTCTTTCTCCCCCTTCCATCCAGAATGTGATTGCTCCTTCTTGACCCTCTTCTGCTCCCACCTCCCCGCCTGCACCCTCAGTGTCCTACCCCTCAAACTCACCCTGTCCTCATGCCAGTCCCCACCCTGATTAGGGTCTTATTTGCACAATAACCATGGAAGGCAGCTCCTGCTCTTGGTATCATTTTGCAGATGCAAATATTAAGGCACCAGGGGACTTGCACCCAGGCTCTAGCCACTATGCTGCTCGCTCCTTCACACCCTGAGGACTGGCATCCTTTGCAGGCAGGACCAGGAGTGACAGCAATTCCAGACACAGCTGGCACCCAGGGCAAAGGCCTCCCTCTGGGTGACCCCATCAAAGCTCCCCAGGCCCTCTTGGCAATGCACCTGCTGTTGGTGGGACAGCAGGTCCCTCACCACTGGGATCTAGCTCTGTGAACCTGACACTCTGAAGACCTGTGTGTGGCTCCAGGGACGCCTCCAGCTGGGTAGGGGTAGACCTCACTCTACCTCTGGCAGCCTGTGGTGCAGCACACGCCCTGTCTGCACCCTGCGTCCCAGCGACTTGACCCCACCTCGCCTCAACCTCCCTAGAAAGCTGCAGGGCCGGCTCCTGTCTTGGACACATTACTGAGTTGCCTGGCCTCAGTTTCCCCATTTCTGCAATCATTTCCACCTGTGGATGGAAAGCAGACTGTGACTGCACCTGCTGGAAAGGAAATCCAGGCCCAAAGGATCTAACCCCGAGAGCTACGCCTCCCAGCCTTCTGTCACATTCCTTCCATTATGACACTTGGGCCTGAAGTCGTACAAATACAGACGGTGTTGTTACTGTGTGTGTGTGTGTGTGTGTGTGTGTGTGTGTGTGTGTGCGCTGTGCGGGCATGTGTCTGATTCCAGAACCAGGTGTCATGCGCAGACTTCTGTCCCCAGCACACCGGTGGCTGCACCCTGAGCCAAACCAGCCGGAGGCTACACACTGGCTCAATCACTTCACCAACAAGCCTGCTGTGGGCCTCCCAGAGCCAGATGTAGAGCTGATGCTGGACAGGGCCGGTGTCCAAGACCAGGAGGTGATGAGGGAGCCCACTTCCCCAGTGTAGGCACTGAAGCTGCAGGGGGCCCCTCCACCCTGGAGCAACAGGGAAGCCTGGGGCAGCGGAGTGGTTTGCAGGCCAGGCCCAGTCCAGCTCCACCACCAGGTCTGCTCTCCCTCAGCCCTGCCACCCAGAGCACCCCACAACCACCAGGGAGCTCCTAGTGCGAAGGGAGGTGCATCAGTCCAGGGAGAGGTGTGGACAGAAAAGGGGCTGCCCCCTGGCTCCCTAACTCAGCCAAGCTGTCACTGCAAGGGTGCCCCCTGCTGAAGAGCAGATCTGAGGGAGACATGCTGCCACCTGGCACTCCAGTGTAGAAAGCCAGGGGCTCCAGGATTTCACATCCTCCCTCAACCTGGCATGCAGCTTTCAGGTGGCTGCAAAATTATCTGAACTCTGTGGGCCTCAGTCTCCTCACCTCCAAAATGGGGAGAAAGGGATCCTTGCTGTGGCCAGGCAGGGCAGAGCACTAGGCCTGGGCTCCACATGGTGCCTGGGAGTTTCTGGCCCCTGGGAGCTAGCACAGGGTCCCCACCCAGCACAGGGGACCTCAAGGCTAAGGCATGGGGTACATAGAGCCTTCAGTCCTGGTCCATCCAGAGGGATCGGCCCACCCAAGCCAGTGCTGGGCTGTTGGGGCAGGGCTGCCTTCCTGAGTGCTTGATGCTGTGTGTGTACATCTGTGTGTGCATGTGCACACATGTGCATGTGAGCGTTTTTGTGTGCTAGGACCCCTGTTCCATGCAGTCCCAACACCTGTCTCTCTCTGTGGCCCCTGCCGGTTCCGGAAGGGCACAGTGGCCTCCTGCCCAATGCCTCAAGAGTCTAAAAGCCCACTACTTTGGGCTGCAAGGCCTAAACCCAAACTTCAAGCCCCAGTCCCAGGGGCCTAGCAGTGTCACCTGGGGCATCAGAGGGACAGAGGTGGCTTCCAGGCAGCTGAGTTGGGCACTGCAGTGAGGTGGTTCCCACACTCAGGATGCCAGTCTTGGCACCCCAGCTCTACTCGCCCCGCCCTGTGGGACCAGGGCTCCTGGAATGTGACTGTGGGTTCTGTGCCCCCAGGCTATGGATTCCTGTCTCATCGGCCAAGGTGGAGGAGGCTTTCTGCCCTTTGACCCTGCCAACTTCACTCAGGCCTTGCCAGCCGGCCTCAGGAGTAGTATAGCCCCTGGGGGAGTTGGGGACCCCGAGGAGATGGGGCCATGAGCTCCTGACCGCTGCAGTCCTGGTACTGTGGAGGCTCTGGGCTCCAGGAAGGGTCTCAGAAGGCACCAAGAGATCCTGGCCTTACCACTGCCTGCACAGGAGCCATACAGGTTGGCCTCTTCTAGCTGGCTGGGGGTGCCCACTCACCAAGTCCCCTCCACGGATCACGTGCCCGTCCAGTCACCACGGAACACCCGGACTCTGGCACCAGGATTAAGCAAGAAGCGGCCAGCGCCCCTGGGGCTGGGTGGGGATCCTCAGCAGTCTCTTGGGCGCCAGACTGCGCTCTGCAGCATCGGACAGTTCCTCTGCCTCAGTTTCCTCATTTACCAAGTGGAAATAGCAGTGATAAGCAACCCTGCCTAGGTGGCTAGAGCGCGTGAGACTAACACGTGGCCCAGGACGGGGAGAAAGCGGGGATCCGTCTTTTGTCTAGGCTCCGAGAGCCTTGCAGGAGCCCTGAGGGCCCAATCCTCTGCCTCTTTATTTTCAGTCTCCACCCCTCACCCTTGCTTGGCCCCCAGCGTGCCGCGTCTTGGGACCTCCTAGCAGGGCGTCTTCTCTGGGGACCGAGTAGGGGGCGGGCCCGCCGGGGACCTGAGGTCCCGCCTTGGAGGAGGGGGCGGGACGGGATCGGAGCGGGCCGAGCGTAGCGCGGCGTCGGAAGCGCGTCTGCATCCGCGCCGTTAGGGGTCCGCGAGGAGGGGAAGAAGGCCGGACTGCGACCCGGATGCCAATCCGACCCTGGCGGACGCACCCCGCCGTCCGAGGCCTCGGGATGCACGCGACAGGCAGGGGCTCTATGCTCGCCGCCCAGGACGCGCGTGTCACTGCTGCTGCTGGGCACGCGGACGCGAGCGGGGGCGGGGGTAGCACCTGGCGGGGCGGAGCAGGTGCGCCGCGGGGTGGGTGAGGGAGTGGGAGGGGGTGGGGGATTCGGGGCGGTGCCGAGTAGGGTGAGCCTCGCCGCCTCGCGCTGGAGGGGCGGGGCTCCTTCGGAAGGAGGTCGCAGCTGGATGACCCTCGCAGTGGTGGCCCGCGAACCCCGGGTTTGTTCCCCACCTGTGGGGCGTCCCTGCCAACTCCGAGGGAGGCGAGGCTAGGGCGTCTGTGCGGAGCGCCCGGGAGACTCTGGAGGGAAACCGGGGTCCCTCACCGTACGGAGACTCGTCCTTCAGAGCCCCGCAGTCATTCAACAAACACCACGAAGTGTGCGCCCTGTTATGAGCTGAGGCAAACAAGAAGCCCGTCCTCCCTACTCTCCTCGGGCTTACCACAGTCCCACAAGCTCAGCCCAACCGCCCTGCGCAGATCCCTCTGACCACAGGTCCAAGTCACAGGCCAGCTCTGTCCAGGAGACAGGGACGGAGGGTGGGGGGAGCTCGGCCTAGGCGGGCGCAGGAGCGAAGGCAGGAAGTGTGTGTGCAGGGCGCGGCGGCTGGGCCGTCTTGAAAGGAACAGGACGGCATTCCTGGCAGAGGACGGAAGGACCGAGGGACGGGATGGGCGCCTGCGACAGCTCTGAAGCAAGGGGACGCTGGGGGAAGGGCTGGGAGAGCAAGGGGAACCGCGGGGTTTCAAAACCGGGGGAGTAGAGGGGCAGGGGAGCAGAGGGCAGCGTCGGGTTGGGGGTTTGGAGCTCTCGGGACAGACCCTGCGATTGCTGGCTGAGAGTCTGCCAGCGGTCACCTTCAGGTCCGACCTGTTTATAATTCTCTGGGTGCAGCGTTCGTTCGTGCGGCTCCAGATTTAGATTGGGTCTTTTCTGCAGAGAACCATCGTGCTGGCCCAAGAAGCAAATGTTCTACTGGCCCGGCTGGACATTGGGTTATGCGGACTGACTTTTGAAACAGTGCTTAAGTTGTTGACCGGAATGTTTGGAAACGTAAGCGTGAACATTGGCTGAAGGGACTCGGGCCTTTTGTGCTTGAATTAAATTCACTCTGTGCTCTTGGAGGGCTCATCCCCTTTGCACCATCCCCACAGAAAATGGGTGGGGCACTTGCCCCAATCCTCAGGACTTGGCCTGCCAACTCCCCTGTGTGTGGCTGTGTACCAGAGGGGAAGGGTCAGGGCTCCCACAGCTTTACTGCTGGACAACTGCCATCTTGTGTAGGGTTCCTGCACCCCTAGGCTTCTGCTGGGTGCCAGCTATAGTGACCACCATCTCTGGATCCAGCACACTGCCCATGAAGGCCGTCCACCCAACAGGCATAGTGCCTGAGGTCTGCACTCAGAGCCACGGCCCATGCATGGCCAGCTGTGCTGTCCTCCTGTGTGGCCCTTTTGATTCCTCTGTGACCCCTGTCCCTGTGCTGAGTGAGAAGCCTGGTGATGTTCAGCCTGCTTCCGGTAGATACAGACAGGAATCGCACCCCACACCCCACCCTGAGGCAGGAAGGAAGGCGTGAGTCCCAGCACAGCTCTGGCCACTCCTGAATGCCCTGGAGGAATGAGCCCCTTTCCCAGAGCAGCACAAGGTGCCCCAGGCAGCTGGACACCCAGCTGGAAGCCTCTGGCTTCCTTTGCTGCATGGGGCCTGGGCCCCCAGGCCAGCGCAGTGTGGGCACAGACACCATCTACCCTGCAGATGACTTTCTCAGGGCCATCACACAGTGCTTCTTCCTGCCCACTGTCCTCTTCCTGGGCCTCCCCGCCCTGCCAGACCTCCTCACAGGTACCCAGATTTCCGTGCCTCCGTCACTAGCCCTAACCACTAGTTAAGGGTCTCTACCTGCCTCCAGACCCCTCCTGCTGCACTCTAGTCCCCCTCTTTCCACAGCCCCTCCACGAGTGCCTTCCCTCCTCTGAGTTCAGGATAGGGGCCGTTTCTCCCCTCCTCATTCAACCTCCCAAACGATTGTCCACACTGAGCTCCCACCCATCCTCACCTATCCCTCTGCCCCCCCCCAAAGCTGCTCACATGTCTAGCCCCCCCCTCCCCGAGCCCAGTGCAGCCCCTCTGCTGCCACAGACTGAAACTCCACTGCAGCCCAGCCTCCCTGGGCTTTTTTTGGCTCCAGCCAGCCCACCCTTGCTCCTGGACTCCCTGCCCCGCCCCGTCATTCCATGCTGGAACACAAGGTTTCTGCCTCCATGTACTCTGTGCCCTGGCTCGCTGTCCCTCTACTAAGTGCCTACTTGCAGCCTGTTCCCCCAGGCTCCACACCATCTCCAGGCTGCATACTCCAGCGCAGGCTAGGCCCCGTGCTCCCCAACTGTGGCTCTCACCAAGGGCCTACAGAGCAGGACTGCAGCTGGCCGGGGCCTGTGCTGGACATAGCACCCAGAGAAGTTGCATGACTGGGATGGTGTTCCGCAGGGGCGGGTACCTGAGAAGTAGGGGGCTCTGGGCCTGCCCCTTCTGCCCTCCTAAAGCACAGCCATCCCTCCTATCCTGGCTCCGGTGGAGACTGTTCATTCCCAGCCCCTCACCCATCACATAGACACATGCATGCACGCACACACATGCACACACATGGGGCAGCTCTACTGAGCCAGGTAGCAGGCGTGTCCTGGCGTGCCCTGGCCTTCTGCCCAAGGAAAGGCTGGAGGAGCCCAGGCAGGAATCTTGGTCTCCATACGATGTCCACGGAGGGCTGAGCAGGGACCACCACAGCCACTGACCCGTGACGCAGCCTGGGGATGGTGGGACCAGGCAGCCTGCCCTCTGGACCCCAAGCCCATGAGGGAGCTGGGTTCCAGGGCCTGTGATGTGGGGAGGGAGGCCCTTGGCCAGCCAGGGTGTTGAGGCCTGTGGGGTCAGAGGCCAGAAGACGCAGAGGGGCTGGAGCCCTCACGTTCCAAAGGGCTGCCGCCAGCGCCACCTCCAGGCCTGCAAAGCCGCAGGAATGTGGGCACCAGAAGGCAGCACGCAGGGCCAAGCGCCCTCGCACCCTGGCCCCCGTCCACGCACAGGGAGATGCGGTGTCTCCTGCCTCTGTCAGGGCCTGCAGGAAGGTGCTTGTTTGTTTCTTCCTCTGAAAGCCTGGTGGATTCCAAGCTGAATTCCTGAATATTTTATAATTTTTGTTCTTTTTGAAAATAGCACCTTTTCTCATTCTATATATAAAATGTATATGATTACACATTAAATATATAGTCACATAGTATGTGCAACGCATCGCATGTGTGGCTTAAAGGATTGCTGTTAACGTGTTTATCAGGCAGCCTTGCTGGTCTCTGAGGACTGTTAAAAAGTCAATCTGCAAGTAAGCGTGAAATTCCAGTGGACCTTATCATGATGGCCAGAAGGCATGATGATAACCCTGTGCCTGGCTGCCTGGCTTCTCGTCTTATGGAGCTGGCCAAGACTTCTGGAGAGCTGCGGACTTGGGGCCTGGCCGGGCTGCCTCTCCTGCCTTCCCCAGGGCTCAACTGATCAAGTCAGGAGAACACCCATGATTTTGCTACATGGATATGGATTACATCTCATCAAATACTGTGTTGTACATCCATGTTATGACTCTGTTACTTTTGTTTTCCAGCCTGGTAAATTGCTGTTAAATTTCTGACTTGAATTCACTTCCCATAACTGTGATGAGTTTATGTGACCTTTTACCATCATACTGGATTTTAGTTAACTAAGATATCAAGAGATTTAAAATTCATGTTCAACAAAACAGTCTTAGCTGGACCTAATGGCACACACCTGTAATCTGAGCACTCTCAGAGGCTAAGGCAGGTGCTTGCAAATTCAAGCGCTACCTGGGTTACTTAGTGATAAGATCCTGTCTCAGATAAAATGGGATGGGGATATAGCTCAGTGCAAAGGCCCTGGGTTCAGTCCTTCAGTCCGCAGTGCTGCAGAAAAAAAAAAATATATATTTTCTTGACAAAATCTCACTAAGTTGCTTAGGCGAGACTCAAATGGATGGTGCCCCTGCCTCAGCCTCCCAAGTAGCTGGGATTATGGGTAGGCATCATTGTGCCTAGGTTGGCATATGTTAAAACGATGTCTCCTGTGCTTCATTCTCTGATGAAGAGTTTCTTCCTGCTTTTCCTTCCCACCCCGACTTCAAGATAAGGTCTCACTATGCAAGCCAGGCTGGATTTGAACTCACTGTGTAGCCCAAGGTGCCTCAAACTTGAGACAGTCATCCTGCCTCAGCCTCTAGTGTGCTAGGATTATAGATGTGCCCACCAGGCCAGCTTCTGTCTTTTTGTCAGACCTAACTGAATTTTTTGTACTGCCAGCTTTGTTTTGTTCAGCATTTCTGTTTTTACCTAATGTTCTCTCTCAGTTTATGTCCATTAGTTTCTTTTTTCTTTCTTTCTTTCCCATTAATTAGTTTTCAAGCTCTGTTGACTTGTTTTCAGTTGTTTCTTACTGTTAGATAAATACAGTCAAAATTATATAACTGTCACCAATGTCATTCAGAACATGTCCCACACATTTTAGCTGGCAGGGGCTTCATCTTGGTTAAATTCTATGCTTTTTATAATTTACTTTAGAAATTCTTCTTTAACCCAAAGATTTAGTACTTCCTTAAGGTTTCTGAATGTGGCATTCTTAAGCCCTACTTTTTTTCCTGGTCTTTTTTTTTTTTTTTTTTTTCATCTTTTTGAGACAGGGTCTCACTGTGCAGTTCAGGCTGGCCTTGAGCTCACTTTGTAAACCCAGGCTAGTCTTGAACTCACCATGATCCTCCTGCCTCAGCCTCCTGGGTGCTGGGATTACAGGCGTGAGCCACTACAGCTGGCTCTTCCTGGTTTCTTCCTGAAGTTTTTTTTTTCGGTTTATTTTTGGGGAGGTAACTAGAAATCAAACTCACAACCTCTCTTGCCTTACCAGGCAGCTGCTGTACCACTGAGCTAAATCTCCAGCTCTGAAATTTTTATTTACTTCTTGTACTTGTGTATTGAATTCACAGTACACAATAAAATGCCCCATTTCTGTGCAGATAGTTGACCCTTCCAGGGCCCAGGTGCCCTGCCCCAGGTGTCTCTGGGTGTCTGTCTGCAGGCCACTCTGCCTCCCTGCACCATCATGCTGCCCTCCTTTTTACCTGTCTGCCTGCATGCAAAGCTCAGGACACCACACTGTCTCCCCGAAGGGTCTGGCCTGCGTGCAGGGCTACCCACTCCGCAGCCTGCAGGCACTGCTCCTCCTCCTGTCCTTGCCACTCACCCTGTTTTCATGGCTTCAAGGAGGAAAGCAGTGAGCCTCAAAGAGATGTGTGGACGAGATTAGGACCAGTGTAGGCCTGGAAGCAGGTGTCTGCTTCCCCCGGCCTAGCAGAGGGACACAGAACCTTGTGCTGATGTCGTGATAGGCTGGGATTCCTTGTGCTCCAAGCCAAGACATTGCTGACCTTCAGAAGCACAAATGAATGTCTTGGAGGTTCTGCACCTTGGGCAGAACCATGGGCCATCACCATCCTGTACCCACCCTGACTGCTGCTTCATTTATGTTGATGGTGGCCCCAGGACAGGGCTTGTGTCACCAGCCTTGCTGGCCTCCAAGCTGCTTCCTATCTTTTGGCTTTATGACCCGCTGAGTCACCCTCACTGTCTGCTCCGGGGCTGGTCCATTCAACTCCCTCAGCTCTCCAGGTCTGGGTGGCCTTGTAGAGATGCTTGGGCCTTGGGCTTCTCGGGTTAGATTCACTCCGAGGGTTTGTAATCTCTCACTGTGATGGTAAATGAGGCCTTTCTCATCATCCTTCCTGATGCTATACTGACTTTTTGTGTGGATGTTAGTGGTCATGTTACTTTAGTCCCAACTATGGCAATGAAATCGTGTTTGTACTAGAATTTAAACTGAGCCTCTAGGACTTCTCAGGGATTTAATCACATGATCTGCAAAGTGTAATATTGCATTTTGGAGCCTCATTTCTTTTCTTTTCCCAGTTGCATAAACATTAAACAGTAGTGAGGTCAGAAGAGGCTACCTGGAGGTTTTGTCTAACGTGGCCTGGAGTCAGCAGCACTGGTTGTGAGGGCTTCCGGTGGATGCAGAGGTGAGGCATCAGATTGGGTGGATTTGGCCAAGAATTTGCTTCTGTTCTGGGCACTGCAGAGTGGCTGGATCCCTCTGCTTTCCACCTGAGGCCACCATGCAGATATGCAAGGTGACTGCTGGCAAGAACCAGAGCAGCTGTGAAGCCATGTGGTCCTCGACGGGCACGTGGGGCATGTTCTCTGTTCTCCTTGCCTTCTACTTGCATTTCTCTCCAGGAAGGGACAGGAAGCCAAACAGAGTCTGGGGCACTGGTGATGACTATGGTGACCACAGTGTGCCGGAGCTAAGGGCCATGAGCCATGGGGTACAGGACCTGCGTGGGCCCCCGACACCAGCGGAGCCCCACTGCATCATGCCCAGGTCACAAGGCAGTGCTGGCTGCTGGAGCAGAGTGACCTACCAAGAGTGAAAGTTGAACTGCAGGCCAAGGGCTAAAGCCTGGGTCCAGAAGTAAAGCCCAGATCCAGCCTTGGAATCAAAGAACGAAGCCCAGGAGGTATCAGTGGGGTGGTGTGGCTGGCACCCCAGGAGTCTCAGCCCAAGAAAACCTGCAGACTCTATGTAAGGACAGCACACAGGGGAGGCTGAAACCACCCCTGCTGAGCAGCAGGAACACCCCAGGTCCTGGCCTCATCCCTGTCTGCCTAGAGTCAGGACCAAAGGAAGCCCTGGCTCCCAGCCTCCTGGGCAGGGGGGGATTGTGTCTTCAGCCAGCCTCCCAGAAGCCTCCCAGAGGACTGGCTTCTGCCTGAATTGCCTGAGTGTGCACCCTACCTGGATCCATCCAAGGCCTGGGGCAGTGAGGATGGAGGCAGGTGGCCGAGATTCCAGCTTGTCCTTGGGGCAGGAAGGCCTGGAGCCCATGCTCAACAGTCCACCCTGGGGACTGCCTGGGACCTGCCCCATCTCGAAGCAGGGTGGTAGGACCTACTGTAGTGGTCCAGGCTGCGGAGAGCAGAGGGCAGGGGTTGGACCAACAGGAACACGGAGCCCGTGGGTTCCCTCATCAGCCACCTCGCTAGGAGTGAGTGAGTGGATGTCAGCCGTGTCTGACACCCAGGCCCCAGCCTGGAGATAGAGGAAACTGAAGAAACAGAGAAATAAACAAAGGAACAAGAGAAATGTCCAGAAACAGCCTTGTGGTACAGAGCCATTAGCAAGTTACCCTTCAGATCAGGAGAACAATGCACAAACTAAGAATTTGTACAAAGAGGCAGAAAATATTCTAGAATCCCACACAGAAACCAAGGGGCCAAGGGTCACGACTGAGCTGAAACCTTACAGTAGACCAGGTGAGCAGGAGGAAGGTCAGCAAGCCAGCCAGGTCTCAGGAAACAGGCGAAAAGGAAAAGTGCAAAGAGGATGAGGAGCATGCCAGGCAGATCCGCACGGTTCAGGGATCCTCGAGGACGAGGGGAGGGCCAAGCGCATATCCAGAGACGCCGGTTAAGACTTCCCAAGCCTGAGCAAGGAAATGGATATGCAGAACCTCAGAAAAGATGCTGACAGAGAGAGAGACAGAGAATTTTGAAAATGACACCCTGTATAATGGAACCACCATAAAATAATGAGTTCAGGGCTGGGGATTTAGCTCAGCTGCATAAGTGCCTGCCTGGCAAGCTCAAGGTTGTGAGTTCAATCCCTGGTACCGCAAAAAAAAAAAAAAAAAAAAAAAAAAAAAAAATAGAAATAGCGAGTTTATTTTTGATCAGAAAACTTGCCTCCAAAAGGGAGTAGGATATGTCCGGAGAGCTCCCCTGGCCAGAAGTGCCCTCGGAGGTTTTTTGAGTAGGGTGAAAGGACACTGCACCACACATGCACATTCATGTGCACACACACACACACACACACACACAGGACACCAAACACGAGCGCCTCAGACAGCACGATTCGGCGGGGCAGGGAGCAATTCACAGACCTGGGGATGGCGTCTCTGTGCAGGGAGCTGTTGCTAAGGCCAAAGAGCAAAAACATGAGAAACAACTAACACAGGTATTTTAGTGGGAGCACAATGTAGATGGATACAAATGTTGGCATCAACAGCGTGAAGTGGAGGGAGTAGTGCAGATTTGTTTGTGATGGAACTTAAATTGTGAGCATCTTAAAATAGGCTGCCCTAATTATAAGGTATTTTCTATAAGCCCCATGGTAACCACAGTGAAATACCTATGGAAAGCTGCAAAACAGAAAAAGAAAGAAACCAATGCAAGAATATAAGGAAACACAAGGAAGACACAGGAGAACAAAGACCTGCAGCTGCAGGGCCAGCAGAAAGGAAGGCCAGGCCCCCACGGGAAGCTGCGATGGGTCCGCACCCCTGGGCGACAAGTCACTGAATCCTTGCTGCAGAGAAAGGAGGGGGCTGCTACCCGCCGGCCCACGGCTCAGCTGCACAGGATGACTAAGGCCCAGAAGTCTTCTCTACGAATCTGTGCACACATGGACAATACCATTCTGCACAAGCAAGATCTGTACAGAGGCAGAGCCATCTTTCCACTCTAATGTAAAATTTTAAAACAGAAAACTGAGAGCTAGCAGCAGGTCCATGGTACACAATGGAAGACTCAGAGAAGAGGAGAATCATGACTCTCTCTAGCCCAGAATCATTTGGTTTCTTCCTAGTGTGTTCTGTGTTCACATCCACTGTAAAATCCTCACAAGCAAGAAATTTTATTGGAGATGGTATTTTACAATGTGTAATTTCTTTCATTTTACAATTCAGAATAAACTTTATTTTGTCATAAAAAAAACCAACCATGCAAAAAATACAAAGCCTGACCTGATCAAGATGATCTACTAGGATTTTGACTGCCGTTTTCCAAGAAGAAAACAGCCAAGTGTGGTGGCACATCCCTGAAATCCAAGCTACTGTGGAGGCTGAGACGGGAGGATCACAAGTTTGAGACTAGCCTGGGCATCTTGTCTCAAAAGAAAAAAACAAGATAAGATGTAGCTGGTTTTGATCTGCAGTAAAGCCACTAAAAGGAAAGGGAAAGGACAAACTATGGGTACCCTGGGCAGCAAATGGGGAGCTGCAGAGGAGTTAGCCCTTTTTAAATGTATAATTTCTAATAATTTTGACTCCTTTGTAATAACATGTCCTGAAACACAAATGTATTATACAGCTGCATTAAAATATTTTCTCGATGTCCTTATTCTAGAATCCTCTTTTTTGTAATCATTCAACTATTCCGTTTAAATTCAGATGAAAGCACACACAGAAAGCCAGGCTCACAGAGGACACGGATCACTATGTAACCACCCCCCACCTCCAGGTCTGTCCCATTGCAAAGTCCTGGGGTTAGGGACACTGTGGCTTCGTCACAGTGCTTTCTTCTGGAGCCCTCTCGAGGGACCACTCGATGTTCCTGAGCCACCATGGTATTGGCCTGGAGGGTTTTTGTTAATCTTCACATGTTTGCTTCTAAGCAGACAAAGCACATATGCTTTTCTGTCAATGAGAACCTTTCAGTGCTGAACTCTGTAAGGTGTGCTGTTGAGCCTACAAAGCCCCTCTGTATCAGGGCTTACTAGAGAAACAGATTTAACAGACCACTCTCTGTGTATACATCTGAAACATAAAGCACTTGCAAGGAAGGCTTCCGGGGGCCACTGCAGAATCAGATGCCCACGAGTGCAAAAGGGCTGTCTGCACACTGGAGGATCCAAGCAAAGGCGAAGCCCTGAGCTCATTGCAGAGTCCCGGGCGGGTCGGAGTCAGAAGGCTAAGGGTCTGCGCTGCAAGGCTGAGTCTGTGCTGGAAGCCTGGAGACCTGAGCTCCTCCAAAGACGTGAGACTTCCCCTTTTCCCTTTTTATTCCATCCGGGCTTCAAGCCTATTGGTTGGAGCCACTCACCTGGGAGGGGGCTTTCATTTGGGGTAAATCCATCCACCAGGCCACCTGAACCTGTGTGTATCTGACCAGACGAGTATTTCTTTCTGGAGTGGACAGCAGTTAGTTATCACATCCTCCATCTTGTTCACTGGGTTTTCTTTTTTTTTTTTTTTTTTTTCCTTTTGTCTTTTTGAGACAGGGTCTTTCTATGCGGTTCAGACTGGTCTTGGGCTCACTTTGTAGCCCAGGCTGGTCTTGAACCTGCAGTAATCCGCCTGCCTCAGCCTCCCGAGTGCTGGGATCACAGGAGTGCACCACCACGCCTAGAATGTTCACTGGGTTTTCTTGGGGATTCTTTTTCTTTTGTCATCTCTCTGCATCTTTTACAGCTATGCAGTTACAAACTTCTTTAGCTACATCATAATGTGGGGTCAGCCTCAAATGTGGGGTTCATGGTTAACCAAAACATTGAGTACTGTTATACTCTGTAAGTAACAGCACCAGAACTTAATAGGTAGTGTTTTTTTTACATTATTTAATAAAAACTCTACTCATCTCAAAGTGTGTTGGATCCATGGATTATTTGAAATGCATTTTTTCTTCTTTTTGTATTTTGTATTGTGTGTGTGTGTGTGTGTGTGTGTGTGTGTGTGTGTGTGTTTTGAGGCAAGTCTCACTGCATATCCCAGGCTGGTCTCAAACTCACAACAGTCCTCCTGCCTCAGTCTCCTGAGTGCTGAGATTACAGGCATGCACCACCACCCCCAGCTGAAATGCATTTCCAGTAAATAGGTAAATTTATTTATTTATTTATTTATTTATTTATTTATTTATTTTAATCGGTACTGGGGATTGAATTCATGACTGCCTGCTTGCAAGGCAGGTGCTTATGCCGCTGAGCTAAATCCCCAGCCCCATAAATTTATTTTTTTATGCTTGTATAAGTGTTCTGTGATTTCAGGGCCATTGGAATAAACGTGCCTCCCTCATTGTCTGAGTTTTTACTATGACTTTTTTAAAGCTTTGTTTTGTTTTGTTTTTTGAGACAGTTTCACTGTAGGTCAAGCTAGCCTAGAATTCATTATATAGCCAGGCTGGCCTCAAATTCAAGGAAGTCTTCCTGCCTCAGCTTCCCAAGTGCTGGAACTCCAGGCCTGTGTCAACCTCACACCTAGCTTTCGCCGTGGTTCTTATGAGGCAGAATGAGGGCTATCTTTCCTCATTCTGTGCAGTCTCCGCCTGTCATGGGAGTAAGCTTTTGGAAGGTGTAAACATGTATTTCACTTTTTTGCTCATAAAAGTTGGTATCAATTTTTATTAGCAAAACAAATTTAAAACCGGAGAATAGAAAGAATATCGGCAGGGGCTGGGAATTTAGCTCAGTGGCATAAGCGCCTGCCTTGCAAGCAGGCAGTCTTGAGTTCGATCCCTGGTACCGATAAAAACGAGTAAGACAAAAGAAAGAAAGAAAGAAAGAAAGAAAGAAAAAAGTCATCAAATACTAAGAACACTTGGGACAGTACAGAGCTGTCAAATGTATGTAATTAGGTTCCAAGAATGAAAGGAGAGACTGAATGGGGTCGTTTGTTTGTTTTGTTTTGTTTTTTGTGGTGCTAGGGATTGAAGTCATGGATTCACAATGCAGAAATATATTTTTGATAAGATAATAGCTAAAAATTCTCCAAATTTGGTGAAGAACAAGCTACAGTTTTAATGTGGTTAATATACCCAAAAACAGAGAGACTCGTGCCCGGGCACAGCAGAGTGAAATGCTGTAAACCAGGAATAAGGGACTCACCCGTCCTTTTGCAGCTGTGGCAGAAACCTACAATGCAATGCTAATTTTGGAATTTCATCGTGGTTAAATTGAATCCACAAAAAAGCTGGCTTGAATGGGGATGCAGACACAAGCACTTATACATTGTGCTCTGTTCAAATGAAAAATTCACTGAACTCATGGATTTACAAACTAAATTAATCTGGGGTGAGAAGTTTCAAAACAGTGGCTGCCCGTGGCTGCAGGACTAATCTTCCAGAAGGATGGGGGGGGGGGTCCTGTATGTCAGTTGGAGTCGTTGGTCACAGGGTGCACACACTGGTTGATGCTCACTGAACTGGGCACACAAGCTATGTGTATCCATTTACTGTCCTTCCCTGGGATGTACTCTAGTACTAGAACAGACCAGAAGCCCTTAGAAAAATGGCAGTGACCAGGCTGGGGCCACGTACCAAGCGCCAAATGTCTCCTCAGTTAGAGAATAAGGATGTACTTGAAAACAGAAGATGCTGGTCAACAGAACATAGGAGCCAGCTTCCTGGGCCTGGGGTGATTTGAGCTGCACAATAGTCACAGTACCCACTGGAGTACTGAATAAGAATTCAGACATCCATGCTTATATTTATTAATTCAATACATGTTCACTGAGGAGTCGGATGTTCATGTGGTCTCAAAATAGCTCCTCGCAAAATCCTCAGCAGTTAGACCAGGAGAAAAGAGCAAGCTCACATCCCCTGTGAGTGGGAAGAGCCAGAGTGGGGCTCTTCCACAGTGGGACATGTCACAGTTTTGTGTCTCTGATGGGTGCACTGAGAACGCAGCGTTGCACCTGAGATGTACTGACAAGGACATACGTCCTGCTCTAACAACAAGGAACAGCAGACAGTCCCCGCTGACATGCGTTCTACAAGGAAACTGGGCTGTGATTTTCAAAAGTGCCAAGGACATGAAAGTCAAAAAAATACTGAAGAACTGGTCTAGACTGAAGGAGATATACATGAATTAACTTTTCCATTGCTAAGAAACAATATGCCCACAACGTAAAGGAGGAGAGGGTTAATTTGGCTCATGGTAAAGAAATTCAGTCCATGGTAAACCGGGCTCCCAGGCAGCAGTGTCAAGCTGAGTGTACACACTTGTAATCTCAACACTCAGTAGGCCGAGGCAGGAGGATTATTACGGGTTTGAGGCCACCCTGGCTACGTAATACGTTTAAAGCCACCCTGAACCACAAAGTGAGATCCTGTGTCAAAGCAAACAAAACAGTAGAAAATCACAGTGGAACGGTGTGGCAGAGCAGAGCAGGGAGCAGTGTGAGAGAGGAAAGAGCCAGGATCCAAACACAGCACCCAGGTCACCCTCCAGCCGTGCCAGACCCAAACCCTCCTACTGTCTCATCCAACCGCGATTAACGGTCCAGGACTCAGAGGAGGAGAAGCTGAATGTGGCCTGTGATGCAGGTCTAACTCTCTCACGAGAGGACAATACTCAGAAAACCGGCGGAACACGGGTGGGGCGGAGGCTCCGAGAGCAGACGCGGCGAGTCCAGCCCGTGCTGTGATGGTTGAGCGGCCTCTCCTGTGGGGACTGCACACGGCAGCAGGGGCATTTGGCTAACAACCCGCCTTCCAGGGGCTCAGGCTGGAGGGCAGCATTTTCCTGCTCCTCCCAGAGCATGTGTGTTTAAAGCTTTTCAAGTCCTGTCATTTGACTGCATGCAAATTTTACCTCAAAAACAACGCATATGTAAAATTGTTGCAAGTGTCTCTCTCTCTCTCTCTCTTTTTTTTTTTTTTTTTTTTTTTTTTTTTTGTATTTTTACCGGTACCAGGGATCGAATTCATGACTGCCTGCTTGCAAGGCAGGCGCTTATGCCGCTGAGCCAAATCCCCAGCCCCAAGTGTCTCTTTAAGCGACCGAAAAAAGAGTAATATGACTTCTATCTTATGATTTTAAATGATGAGTTATATCAAAATATTATCTATTAATGGACCATTCTAGATTCCAAAAGTAAACCTCACTTGTTTTGAGTGGTTTTTAATTTAGTAAATGTTCTGTTTACTAATATTTTACTTAATATTTCTATACTGATGTTAATCATATCTGTATGCAATTTTACATATTGTGCTACATGGGAGTTTTCTTAGCCCTACTGTCCAATAAAATTTTTAAAAATAAGACAATTTCCATGTTTCTCTATAATCTTGGACACTTTATACAGTGTTAGAGTTAACCCTTTCCTTAAAGTGCATGATATCCTTGAGGAATTGTCCATGCCGGATGGCTCTGTGGGAACTGCTCTTGGAAAATAGTCTGCCTCACTCCTCAGGCATCTGCTGTAACATAATTATGATTATTAATTATAATATGTTTTCATAAAACTATCTGTTTGAACCAGGTTTTGTTTATTTGCCTGACATTCAAAGTATTCTCTTAAAATTATTTTCCATTTCTATGCTTATTTTCTTCTTCTGTATATATTTTTGTTGTTGTTCTTGTTTTGAGATGGGGTCTCACAATGCACTTCAGGCCAGCCTTAAATTCACTGGGTAACCCAGGCTGGCCTCAAACTCCTGGCAATCTCCCTGCCTCAGCCTCCAAGCACTGTGACTACAGGTGTTTCTTTTGTATGTTTTAACTTTCTTCTTTCCTTGCTTAGGTTTTCTAATTATCTGTATTTCATTTTATTTTGCCTCCAAGGAACTAGCCCTTAGATTTTCTTGTTACTTCTAAGCATCTTTTTTTTTTTTTTTTTGGTATCGGGGATTGAACTCATGACCTCACCCTTGCCAGGGAGGAACTTATGCCACTGAGCTAAATCCCCAGCCACTCCAAGCATCTTTTGGTTTTTTAGTTCTGTTTAGTGCTTCCATTCTTACTCTCAGACCTTTTTTTTTTTTTTTTTTTTTTTTTTTTTTTTTGTCTTTTTCCTTTTTATCGGTACCGGGGATCCAACTCACGACTGCCTGCTTGCAAGGCAGGCACTTACGCTGCTGAGCTAAATCCCCAGCCCCTACCCTCAGACCTTTAAAAAGGAACCTGCCCAATACACCCCTCAGGGAGGCCATTTCAGGACCAGCCTCTCCCTGTGTATCCACCCATTTTCTGTTACTAAAACAAAATCCTCGAGGCTAGGTCCTTTATAAAGAAAAGCTTTATTTGCTCCCAGTTTTGGAGTCACCACTGCTTTGGCCTGGGGAGACGCCCTTGGAAGACATCATGCAGGCAGCATGGTAGCAGAAGTGTGAGACTACAGCGTGAGGGCCAGAGCTGGGGACCAAGTGACCAGGTGAACCATGCCAATCTCTTCCAGGGCACGCCCTGCCCTCAGCCTAACAGGACAGGACAGGACAATAATCCTAGGGGGCGACGGCGACCACATCCAGATGGCAGCACCCTCTCTCACTCCTGTCTAGAGGAGGCAGCACTCAGCTGTCTGCAGAGCACCGTTTTCCTCTCTGTGGTTTCTTGAGGCCCTGCTGAGAGGTGTCCCATCAGGGTCTTCTTGGGGCCAAAATGCGTGATCCTCCCTACACTGAGCCAGACCAGCCCCACAACTCAGCTGTAGTCAGCAGGCGAATTTATGTTCAGATTTTCGCCAACCTAGAAGAAAGCAAGCTAAAAATACTGCCCACTGCATGTTTTGTGTGTACACACAGCTTGCTAGGCCTGGTCCCTCTGCATGCAGGGCCCTCCATTCCTCTGTTCAGTGCTGGAGGGAGCCAACCCACACACCAGAGCCCCCCAGCACTGTAAGGACAAAGCTCACAAGGCGTTTGATGTGTAAGCCTTCTCTTTCCAAATTAGGTTTGCACTTATCCCCCGGGACATGCTGGGATCTGATGCTAATTGTAGGTTTGCAGGCAGTGCAGGGTGTCTGTGGTGAAGCGTGATGAAAATCGGCACCTGCTTGCAAAGTAACCACATCAGGTGAGGTCAGAACAAGGTCTGCAAACAAGCCCAGGCAGCTCAGTGCCATAGGAGGAGCCTCTCTTGCTTGGCATGATCGCTGTGGTGCTTGGCCACCTCTCTCCTGGCTCTAAATCGCTTAGCAAATGCACTGTGTCTTTGGAGACCTAGCGGAGGGTGGGAGTTCGGTGCACTCTGCCATGCTGCAAACACTCCCAGTGCAGTCTCTGCAGCTAGCTCTGGGCCACAGCAACTCAGCAGCCTGAAGCAAAGAAGCTTCTCTACTGATTAGAGAAGCCTCTCACTTTCTGACCCTCAGTGCCTCGAGCTCAGGGTTTCAAGATGCCGATTGTGTTACTCTGTTCCAGCACCAAACACAGAAGGAGTCAGCTTTGGTTTGGATTCCAAATGCTCTTCCGGCTGCTCTTTTAGACTCTGCTGGTAGAAAGGCTGAGCTCTGTCAAGCGGGAGGGCACAAAGTGATCCATGTGGAGTAGGTGGCAGCAGGGTGCAGCTGTGACTTGGAGGTAAATGATCATCGTTGGCCCCTCCTCTGGTCAAAGAGGGTCAATTTCACAGGCCCCTAGCCAGGGATGGCCTTGTGACCAAGTGTGACCAAGGATGCATCAGCAAGGAGCAACGCAAGGGCATACGCCACCAAGGAAAGCCAGGCAGACCCCAACTGACCCACCAGCTAACTGCAGAACCAGGCCACGCGCAAACCCTGCCTCACCCAGCCAAACTTGGCCCAAATAACCAAGCTGCAGAACTGCAAGCCAAGTGTACAGTCCTGAGCCTCGGGTGACTTCTCACCCAGCACTAAGGCAAGCAATGCACCCTGGGAAGCCACCATTCCTGACAGCATCATACAGCTGGGAAGATGAGACACTGTTGCCCCAGCTCTACCCCAGGGCCATACTGTCACAGCCAAGACCAGGACAGTGCAAGGACATCCTGACATGTGATGTGAAGCTCAGGCTGAGCTACAAGGCCCTGGAGAAGCCAAACATCTTTCTGGGGACCAATGCTCTGCCTTCACCTCCCCCTCGCAGCATCACTTGGCACAGTCCGCAGGAAAAGTGCGGTGCCAGGGGCCCCTGGGGCAGCTCCTCCAACCCAGTGCTAGTTGGTCCCAGATCTGATTTCACCTCCACAAGTTTGCCTGTGGGCCTCGCCTGGTTCACTTGGTAGAGAAGAGGAAGCATGCTGTGTGTGGTTCTCCCCAAATCTCCTCACCCCAAAAGCCACAGAGAGAAGTGATAAAACTGGTCACAGGAAGCTGTTACACTGCTGCTCTGTGGAACCACAGGCAAAGGACAGCACTGACTCTGAGTTGGCAGAAAGCACTCTGGACATACGGAAGGAAAGGGTTAAATTAGAACTATCTCCTAGCAAAGGACACCGCAGACCAGGGGACTGGGGGACCGCCTGTCCCTCTCACTGGGCACAGATGGGCCAAACACGATTCTTCGTGGGCACCTGCCCCTTGTTGTCCCAGAACCATGTTCCAGCTCCCCAAGCTCAGCACACTCAGCTGCTTGCCACCCCACTAGCAACCTCACATGAGTTTGCTGGCAACATGGGCACCCACTCAAGGCCACACCTTGGGAACACTTGTGCACAGGTGGGGCCCCACAGCAGGTCCCAGAGCCACTGCTGGGCCCTGGAGAAGGCTCTGTGAGCTGCAGCGCCCCTCCTTGAGGGCTGGCCACAGTGGGAAGACAGACATGGTGTCACCGCAGGAGGCACCTGACAGGGAGGGCAGGGCTCTGCTCAGAAGGGCCGAGTTTCTCAAGAAGATGAAAAGACTGAGCAACAAGGGAAAAGTGTGGACAAGCAGATGGCACAGCTATGGAGCCATCATCTGAGACCCAGATGCACCAGGGGTTGTGGGGGATACCACTTGGGCTGCTGGCTCCCCCCAGACAAAGGCTGGACCTGCCTGAAGCTGGCTGAGGTTGTGACCCTTGGCATGGGGACAGGACCAGATGTGAGGTGTGGGTTTCCTTGCGGAGTTGGCCTGCCCAGCCCCACCCCCAGCAAGCACCAAAGCAAGCCCAGCTCTCAGGCCAAGCTAGACATGCTGCCTACTGCCTCAGTGCCTGTCATGAAGCCCCAGAGGCGCTGTACCCTCCTGAATTCAGTTCACCCTGCTCACACTCAGGGTTGAGCTTCACAGTCTGGACACCCAGTTTTCTGCTCAAGAGCAAACCTGGTGCAGGCAGGAAGAGAAGCAGGGGTTTAACACAGGGTGGGCACAGAGGGGGTCAGAGGTGCTGCAACCCTGCAGGCTCACCGTCAACAGACCTGCATCCTCCATGCCACAGCCGGCTGGCTACGGGTGGCTCTTCTGCCTCCCACACCCTGGATTGCCTGATAGCAGTGCCTCCAAGCACAGAGTACCCAGGGCCAAGAGTTGGAGGTGATTTCTGACCCCAGCCCGGGGCGCAGGGCCAGCATGGAGGAGATAGCAGAAATAAGCCCGGTGAGGTATAGCCGGAACAATCGCCCCAACAAGGAGGGTGTGCAGCCAGCTTTCTATCCTCTGACAAACACTGATGTGGCAGCTTATGAGGAGGAGAGGCTTGTTTTGGCTCAGGACTCAGATGTCCCAGCCGACAGAAGGCCCATTGCAGTAGGAGTGCAAGTAGAGTCCATCTGCTCCTGTGAGGGTGGCCAAGTCACAGAAAGAAAGGAGAGACCAGGTCTATCACTAGGGCCCTTGGCCTCACACATGACCCTCCTGGCCTCCACAGACCCCACAGAAGGAGCCAAGGGTTCAGCAGACATCAAAGACCCAAGCTGCCCCAGGGAAGTCACTGCTGAGCCCAGACCTCCACACAGCTGTGCTCAGCAGTGAAAGCTTGTGGGATTCAAGACTTATGCCACAGTTTTCAAAATGCCAGGTTTCATGTACAAGAAAAAAATGGTATTGAAACTGAACAACAATAAAATCTAAGTCCTCAAGTGACAAGAACCCTGAACTGCCAGCAGTCAGCACATATCACGTTAGGGCACAGGTGAAAATATATTTGAAGCAATTGGATGTTTATACTTGCCCATGTGTGCAAGGAGTGTGTGCAGGGTACCTATGCACTCTCCTCAGGCTGGGGTCCACCCAGCCCTGCCCTCCAAGCTCTGGTCCCAGATGTGAGGACAGGGTGGCAGTGGGAGGCTCGAGTGTACCAGGCGGTCACAAGGCTGATGCCCCCAAACCCAGCTGTTGAGGAAGAGAGGTGGCCCTGAGTTCGGGGCTCTCCAGGGTTAAGTAAGATGGAGAGCACAGATGGGTGTTCCAAAGGAGGGGCCGAGAGCCAGGGAGCCACCATGCCAATGTGGCCACCAGAGCACCAGCTGCTCTGCATCCTCAGCCCTCTGCCTGGACCAGCGTGACCTGAACACGGGCGTGCACAGTAGGTCCTGGCATTCTCCCCCAGGGCCAATCTGCAACTGGGAGCCTGACCCTGAGAAAATCATGGTGAGCACCAGCTGCACTGATGTTATTAGGCTGAATCACAAAACTGCTCTGATATGGCTGCTTGAATAACAACAGCAAAATGCAATTTTGTATGGTTTGACCTAATGAGGACAAAGAATGGCAGTGAATGGACTCGGCCTCCACAGGGCAGGAGCGGAGCGACACTGCCAGGCCAGCGGTGGGTGAGAATGGAGCTCTGCCATCCTTGCTGTGCCATCCCTGGCCCTGGAGGAGGCTCAGGCAGGCTAGCCTGGGGGCTGGTGCAGGGGCAGCACCGCAGATGTGTCTGTCCTGGGTGATGCTGTGCCATGAGAACAGGGACACCACCGGGCACTTCTGTAACTCATGGCCATGCAGGCTATGCTCAGGACTCCTGCAGAGTCACCAGAGGGGGACGTCATGTGTCAGAACTGAGATGCGATGAGGACATGTCTGCCTCACGTCCCCAGCCAGCCAGGGTGGCTCCTGCCTCGGTAGGAAGCATGCATTCAAAGTGCTCCATGCCCTCATCTCAGGCAAGTTAGAGTCTAGGGATAGAGAGGCAGATGAGCCCATCCATGCCTCGTCACCAGCGGAGATTATGCAGAAACTAGAACTGATAAGGGAATTAGCAGGGTTGTGGGTATTAGATCAGCAAACAACAATCAATCATATTCTTGCAAGAAAGAACTAGAAATGGAAAATGATCAAAACACATCTGCGGAAGCATCAGAAAACAGGAAATACTAAGGGAGCGCTGAGAAAAGATGCACCACACCTGAGCACCCAACCTGAGCCGTACTTGAAGATGGTGAAATAATGTGTTTTGGTCTAAAATGTCCCCAGAGGCCAGTGGATGGGCTTTGGGAAGCGACTGGACCATGAAGGGCCAATCCAGCACTGGAATTCATCCCTGGCACAGCTCCTCACTAAATGGGCTACCAGGAGGTGCAGCTGGTTGGAGGGTGTGGACCATGGGGGAGGTGTGTCAGTCTGACTTGAGTAAGGGTCTTCCTGAAGATGAGTAAGTCCTGGGCTTGTCTGTGGGTGTGTCTATGCATGAGTGGCATGTGGGCCAGCAAACCCCAGATACGGGAGAGCACCAACCAATAGGCTTGAAGCCTGGACGGAATAAAAAGGGGAAGAAGCAGGAAGCGTCACCTCCCTTCAGAGGAGCACCAGTCATCACTGGTTCATTTGGAGATTTGTACCAGTGACTCTGCAGTGAGCCTGCAGGCTTGGATGTCTGACTGCTCTGGGATCCCCCAGCTCACTGGGGCTCTTCCACCACTGACCCTTTGTGAACTTCTCGTATAATCACATACCTTTCATATTGCATCTGATCCTGAAGGCAGCACTGACTAACACAGGGACCGCACTTGTTCCCCAGCCTGTCTGCTCTGGCTCTCTCTGTTCCTGGCTTCTCCTCCCTGTGCCTCCTGTCTTGGAGCTCCTCTCCCAAAGCCCAAGGCCATGAGTCTCTGACCGGGACTGGAAGCTCAGAAACCAGAAACCGTAAGCCCAAACAGCTCTCTCCTCCTGTAATTGGTTGATACCAGCTGACACAAGACACACTGTTCCATGAACTCACACTACAAATGAACATGGACCAAAAGAACAGAAAACAAAGAGAAACAAAATCCCCATATGTTAACTGCAATTGTTTCTGAATCATAGGTGATGGATTCCCTTAGTTTCTGTGTTTTTCTGTTGTTTCTAAGTTTTTTCCAACGAACAAGCCGAATGTGATGAATCAGTCCAAGACATTTCAGTGGGGCGGTGGTGAGGTATGGCGTGGAGAAAAAGTCTATTAGTATATTTTTATAGTTGGAAAAACATTAATTTTTGTGTGTGTATAGTACCGGGGAATGGAGCCCACGGCATGCTAGGCAAGTATTCTGTCATTAAAAGGGCTACCTTGCCAGCCCTTTTAAAATTTTATTTTGGCTGGGCATGGTGGCACTCACCTGCAATTCTAGCACTTGGGAGGCTGAGGCAAAAGGATCTCACAAGTTCGAGGCCAGCCTGGGCTCCATAGTGAATTTAAAGCCAGCCTAAAATATAGTGAGACCTTATCTCAAAAACAAGCAAGCAAACAACAAGTAAATAAATACAATTTTATTTTGAAACAAGTGCTTACTAAGTTACCCAGGTTGGCCTTGAACTTGTGATCATCCTGCCTTGGCCTCCTAAGCTTCTGGACTTACAGGTGTATACTACCCCACCCAGCTTTGATTAATTTTTAAAATTAAAACCACAGCAGTAAGATAACTGCTAAGCATGCACAAAACCTGGACCTGAAGAAAAAAATTTAAAAATTAATTTGAAAAAAACAGCAGTGAGGCTAGAGATTCAGCTCAGCCGCATAAGCATCTATCTGTCAAGCACAAGTTCAAGAGCTTGATCCCCAGTACAAAAAAAACCCAACCAGCAACAAACCATTGCTGACAGAAATTTACAAGGAACAAAGTAGAAAGGCCAAAAACTCTGGGGCAGAAGGTCTGGGTTTGTCAAGAGCCAGTCCCCCCAGGGTTCACCTGTACATTCACACAGGCTGACCAAATCCCAGCAGGGAAACCAAAATTGTGTCTTCAAAAGTCAAACAGGACTCCCCAGAGCCTGCCTGAGGGGGAAGCTGATTGTCTCTGGTCCTGACAATAGGTGAATAGCACAGCCGAGCAGAAGTGAAGTGGGCACAGGCCAGGTGCCAGCCACAGCTGTGCCCAGGAGGCAGGTGCCCTGGGGGGCCTTGATGGGGCGCATGCAGACTTCCCGGGAGCTTGTCTCCTACAGTCCCCATCTGGGGTCCCCAAGCTTTCATGAGTACCCTCCTGGAGCTGGCAGATTCTCACGGTGCCTCCTGGAGGAAAGGCGCCTCCGCACCACCCGGCTCCCTGCCATCCTGTGCCACCTGCAGCAGGTACCAAAGCCCCTGTGGTGTTCACCACAATAAGGCCCACAGGATGCAGGACGCTTCCCACCCTACAGCTCAACTCTCAGACCTGCTCATCCCCTCCATCCTGAGCAGAAATAACAAGACAAAATGCAAACAAAGACACAGGTGCTCAGGGTTCCCATGGACAAAGAGACAGCTGGGATGCCAGGTGGGTGAGGTGAGCAGAGGTGGAAGCCCCAAGGCCAGGGAGATGCCAGGGTGTACACACACAGGCCCAGAAACAAAGAAATCACTGTAGGCCAAGCAAAAACCTGGGCACAGCCAAGGAGTGGGCCTCTGAGCATCAGGATGTGACACAGAAAGTAAAAAGCAAAGAGAAAAAAGACTGGGGAAACCCAAGCACCCTGGGACAGTTAGCAAAGAGTGACACATACACATGGCAAATGACAGAGGAAGAGAGGGGAGCAGAAGAAACATTACAGCAGGGGTAACCGGGCGTTTCCCCAAGTTCAAGTCCAGCACCAAACCTCGGCCTGGAAGCTCAGACAACACACAGCAGGATGAGGCCAAGGAAAAAGCTAGTGGGTTGTCATGGACTGCGATCCCAGCACGCCGATGTCATCTCAAAATAAGAAAACAAAAAAGGCTGGGGATGCAGCTCAGTGTGAAGCCCTTGCTTCAGCTCCCAGGGCGCGGGGGAGCTAAGAAAATTACACCTTTGTCAGAGCTAAAAACTCCTGCCCTGAGAAAGACACCATCCAAGGAATGAGAAGACACCAGGAGTCTGCATTAGCAAAAGGTACGCCCAGCAAAGCACTGTCCCTCAACGCCTAAAACCAAGGGCAAGTGTTACTTACAAGGAGGGGAAACCCTGAACTCACCGATGAAAGTGAGTAGATGGGCTACTGTCCTGTGTCACCAGGGTACTGCAAATCTTTTCAGATGACTGCTTGGGAGGGTAAGCAACCAATAGAGAGCCCAGCACCCACAGCACAGATGAAGAGACGCAGGGCTCCCGTTTGCTGGAGGCAGATTATAAAGTGCTCCTTAGTATTCACGCGAATGAACTGCAGGCTTAGACCACACAGAGCTCTGTGCACTAGTGTGTGTACCAGCTTTGGTTACAATTGTCCCAAATTGGAAGCACCTAGGACGTAGTCCTTCAGAGGCAAGTGGATAGATCAGCTCTGGTGATCAGATGAGGAACAGCACTCCATGCATTTTGACAAACAGCTGAACGCAGTGGTGCACACCCATCATCCTAGCTACGCCAGAGCCTGAGGCGGGAGGATTGCAAATCCAAGCTCAGTTTGGGAAACTTAGCAAGACCCTGTCTCAAAATAAAGAGTAAAAAGGGCTGTGAAGGCAGCTCAGGGAGTGGGGCAGGGTGGGTTGTGCTCGCCTGGCTTGTGTGAGGCCCGGGGTTCCACCCTCAGAACAGCGACGAGCCACGTAGGAAGTAGAACACGGGGGCTAAGTGAAAGACGGGAATCTGAACCCCATACGGTCAGTTCAAGTGTGTGGTGCGGTGGCCTAGAGGGCAAGGCTGGGCTCTTGGTCCCAGTGGAGGTGGTGTGTTCTACTGTTGGGAGCCGCAGCCCCGAGCCCGGTCGCCTCACTTGGCGGACGTGAGGCCTGTAGTAAAGAGTGAGGCCTGAGGTAGATTACCCCTCCCATCGAATATGTTAGTTTCCTGCTTACCGCGTAAACAACCCGCTCAACAATATAGTCTGCCTGGCAACTGATGATGTTAGCCAATCAGCTTGCCTTGCTTACTTTAACATGATTGGACACTGTACCCGTATATATACCGGTGCCACCCCTGGGCGGAAGAAGAAGCCAGATAGAAGCCCGGAAGTAGAAGCCCAAAAGGAGCCGCGGAGAGCGGACCGGTAGAGGCTTTGGGGCAGGCTGAAGCACAAAAGGAGCCGCGGGGAGCGGACCAAAGGAGGCTTCAGCTGGGAGAACCCAGGGCAGGCTGTACGGAGAAGGAAAATAAAAAGAAAAGGTTGTCCACTACCAGACTGTGTCGTGTGTCCTTCCTGCCGGCCGGGAGCGGACATCGACATTCTACCACGATGAAGTGGCACAGGACCAATCACAAAAGCACACTGGATAATGAGCACAGCAGACATGAGCTGTGGCCAAGACTCAACCAGGGCAACTGCACGGGGTGAGCCGTTGTGCTGCCTGACACTGGTAATGGGCGCAGTGCATGTAGGGGGCAGCATGATTGGCATACAAGTTGTCTGCACTGTGTCTGCAACTTCTCATAAGAATTGTTTCAAAATTAAAGGCTGCAAGACAAGGCAAAATCGCAGTAATTTAGAGGGGTGGCAAACTGGCTCTACAATTCGTTAGAGGCCTGGGTGCGGTCTGTAATCTCAGCACTCAAGAGGCTGAAACAGGAGGAGCACTGCAAATTCAAAGCCAGCGTGGGTTACACATGAACTCAAGACCAGCTTGAACTACACAGGGAGATCTTGTCTCAAAAAAAAAAAAAAAAAAAAAAAAGACTTCAACTAGATTAAAACCCAAGTGGATTCGATGTAACGAAGAGCAAGCACATTAGTACTTTAAAAAATGGAAACGATTTTTACAGTGGCTTTCTGTGCTTCAGCTTTTATCTTCATAGAAAACTTAGAAGATATGGGGCCATGTACCTGTAATCCCTGCACTTTGGGAGGCTGAGGTAGGAGGATCACTGGCTCAAGTCCAGCCAAGAGAACTTAGCAACTTACCGAGGTCCTGTCTCAAAATAAAAAATAAAGAAGTATGGAACTCACTGTGAAGGCCCTGGGTCCAAGCCCCATTACCATGCACGTGCGCACACACACACACAAACAGAGGAACCCAGTTTAGTATCATGATCAAGTGACCAAGTAGCTTTAGAGAAAAAGCCGCCCTGAAGCCTTTGGGTGTTTGTAACAGGAACTGGAACCCTATCTATGCCGTGCAATTCACTGTTTAAAGCAGAAAAATGTGTTCATAAAATTGTGCTACCCCAGTGCCACCTCTTACCCTGTGGACTTCTCAGAATGGCCCCTGCTCATCAGGCCACTTGTGCTAGACACCTCCTGCTGGAGCCCTCCTTAGACCCACTCCAGAGTGTTTACCTGAGACCCACATCCTGGTTACCTCTGCAGCGAGTTTACGGGTCCCACAAAGAATGTTGCAAGGCAGACCTCCAGGCCCTATTTCCCCTTCCACACAATGGTGTTGCCCAGGCTGCAGGTCGCCCGACCCAGGCCCTCCCAGCACACCGGGCTCCTTGGAGGACCTGGCTTGCAGTCTGTTGAGAAACAGTCCAGCTTAGCTGGAACCCAGGATAGCTGGGACCACTGTGGGGCTATCGCCCCATTGCCTGTGTCCTAGGTTAACACCCTGGCCACCTGAGACTGGGATTCATGCCAAATTGCCTCCCTGCCCCTGGGGCTGGTTTCTTCGGAGACATGGCAGTCAGGGCTGTCGCCAAGCAGACCAACTGGCACAGTCCCCAGAGCCGAGTGCCAAGGCAGCAGCCAGGCAGGGAGCCAGGCAAGCGTCCTAGTGGCGACGGGTGTGGGCCTGGCCCCAGGTAGCTCAGGACACCGGAAGGGAAGCATCCCTCAGCCAAAGCCAGAGCGCAGGCCAAGGCACCGTGGCCTGGAGTGAGCCCTGCTGCCCACGTGCCAGCTGATCACCTACCCTCAGAGACACACGGCCCTCTCCATCCTAGGCACATGCCTGACACCTGCTGCTCATCCTCCTTGGCCCTGCACCCCACGATGTCATGTTGCCGGCTGCTCCCAGCTCCATCGCCATCTCTCACTGAAGCACTGGGGTCTTAGCCACAAACAACGGGACAGACCCTACCGGTCATGCAGGTCTAGAAGCAGGTCAGACTCTACTCACCAGATGTGACTCCTGGCTTCAGGAGTCCAGGGGCCTGGGCTTCCACCTCTGCTTTGAGTGTGCAAAGCTCCTGCCTGCTGCACCTGGGAGGTCCAGGTCTCTGCCCGTAGCTGTGGCGCAAGCCCTGCCAGCGTATGGACCTCGCCCCTTCTGACCAATAACCCAGAGCCACCGAGTGGGAGGATCAGAGACGACACAGATGCCTTCGAGGAGGCAGCGTTGAGGGTAAGCTCTGAGTGTGGAGGCCACATGGGTGGCTGTGTCTGTGGCCACTTTCCAGACCACTCCAGGGCAACAGGGGAAGCCTCAAGCATTCAGGACAAGGAGCAGTGAGGTCCCTGCTAGGGGCTCCCTACCACTCTGCAGCCTCCTTTCACTTAATCAGTCAGGACCCCCAGGACCCCACACCACCTCGGGGAGGCCATCAGCCAAGTGCCACAGCCACTCTTCATTGGCTGGATCTGCTAACCCAGCTGCCCTCATGAGGGCCAACTGCTGTCTGCCCAGGAGGAACAGGTAGTGAGGCCCCAGCCCTGAGGTTGCAGTGGGACGAGCAGCATGCTGTGAACTAGGGGCAGAGGCTGAGTCATGGTCCTTGAAGTTGGCCTCTACGGCCACCCCGAGTGGACAGCACTGGCAGCAGAGCCTAGCCCACTACGCCTAGTAGACCCCAGCAGATCCTGCAATGTGGCCCTCAGCACGACTGATCAGAGGCATCTGAACAGCTCTTACCCTGACCCTAACCCTGCTGCACACCGCCCCTTTCTTGAGCAGGCCCAGGCAGGGGTAGGGAGACTGCTGGGTGGGGCCTGGGAAGAGGGAGGAACCCAGGAGGGCCCAGCTCTGCTGTGTAGTCACTGCACCCAGTTCTCAGGGTGCCAGCGCTCCTGCAGGCCCACCTGGGCAGGCTCACTTGGGCAGGCTCACCTGGGCAGGCTCAGGGTCATGTGGAGTCCTGTGAACCCCTTGGGTGCACCATGGTTTCCAAATTTGGATAGCCTTGCAGTGCTTTCTTTTTGGTATTATCAGGGGCCACCGCCTCCCTGAGGTCTTCCATGGGTTCAGCTGTCACTGCTGGATGGCCTGCCGGGTTCCCTGCCACATCTGCTCCACACTCAAGTCTCTTTGGCCTGAAGAGGCCTATGTGGCAGAGTTCTATGAGCCCCATGAGTGCTCTCCTTCCACAGTCCAGGTGTGGGGTCCCAATGCCACCTTGGAGCCACTGTACTTCTGAGGCCGCAACAGTGACATCAGGAACAGGCTTGAGCTTTTAGCCACGGATTCCTTGCTGACCCTGAAGTCACTTATCCATGGGTACGCAGTGGTCCTGGATGGAGGATCCCAAGTCAGGCTATGCTGGTGATGGAGCCGTCAGCCGCCTGTCACCGGGTCACCACTGCACTGCCTGGCTCACCCCTGCGGACAGGAAGGAGAGGGTTCGGCCTTGGGGTCCAACCTTGGGCCACAAAGGGCCTTCAGGACATGGGCTGGCCACTTACAGACCACCGATATGTGTCCTGTGGCCACAGGGAGGTGGCTCCAAGTCAGGATGAGCAGTGCGCTGTCTTCTCCACATGCGGCTCTCAGCTTCTCCGTCACCTCCCACATAGCGAGTGTGGGCAGGCCCACCCAGGGCTCGGCCGTCTGTCCGCATTAGTGGGCTGCAGCTGCACTTTCCGGCTCCTTTCTCTCAGATCCGGCCCAAACTCACCAGGAAGACCTTGACAGCTCTCCATACAAAGTGACTTTGAGTGGCTTCGTAAAGTTCTGCGCTGGTTTTTGGGAGGTGCGATGCCAGGCACCCAGCCATGTCCACCAGCAAAAGATACCAACACACTGCAGGCTCAGGGCGCTTGCAGGGCCAGCCACTAGGTCAACATCACTCCCACAGCCACCAAGGTCACCTGGTCCCCCCCAGACCAGACCCCCTTCCTGCACCTTCCTGCCTGCACCCTGACTCCAAATAAAAAAGCAACAGCACTCAAAGAACAGGGAGACCAAAACATTTAAGTTATTAAATCAAATATACAGAGTGATTCATTTAATATGTACATATGTACAGAAATGCACTTTCACTAGGGGCAGCCAGGGTTGGCAGGGGCAGAGCCTGGTGCCCACGGCGAATGCTGACAGCTGCAAGGGGTCTGTGTGAAGGCACTTGTCACAAGCTTCGGTTCTGCCACGTCCCAGGGGGGGACGCGTGGTGGGGAAGGGCACTTCTGGAAGCAGAGCTGAGAGGTCTTTGGAGAGGTCTGGGCAGGAGAAGCACGGACGGCAGGCTGGGCTGACACAACCTCAGGCCACACTGACCACGGAGGTCCCACCTCCAGCCACGGGCCCCAGCGACAGCCACAGGCCACTCCGACAGCCACAGGTCCCACAACAGCCGTGGGCCACACTGTCAACTACAGAGGCAGCCACACCATCGGCCACAGGTCCAGACAGCCAAAGTAGGCTGACAATTGCAGGTCCCACTGACAGCCATGGGTCCCACTGACAGACCCAGGCCTCTCTGCTGGCCATGGGTCCCCTGCCAGCCACAGGTCCCACTCAGGGCCCCGGGCCACACCAATAGCCACAGGTCTCATGGGCTCTTTGGCCTGGAGCCACAGAGAAACCAAAGTGAGGAATAAAAAAAGAAGATTCTGTAAACAGTGCACGACCTCTGGAAACAAAGGCCACACAATTTGGTGAGAACACAAAACACTCCGTTCTTGCCCGCCACACAACATGTGTGACACGCAAACTTTACAAAAATAGCAACTATTCCAGAATACGCCGTTGTTCGCTGCCTAACAGTTATTGAATAATTTATACGAGGCTAAAGAAACATAGAAAATAAACATTTGTTTTTTGCTTTTGATTTTTTTTACACAAAATAAAGAAACTATGCACACAGTCTCAGCCCCCCACGGCGTAGCAGGCAGTGTGGTGTGGCGAGGCGGTGGCAGCAGGGCGGCTGTGGCCCTACTCCTTGCCAGCGTAGTGCACGTCCTTGACACTCCTGACTGCACGGTTGTCCACTTTGGGGCCCAAGGCCCAGTGGGCTGGCCTCCCCGGCGAGCAGCTGGGGTCTTTGGTGAATTTGTGTGAGAGGAACTTCTCCGCCTCTGGGGAGTCCTCCTCCGCTCGGCTGGACTCATCCTCCTCGTCCTCTCTGCCATCCCCAGGGCTCGCTGGCCCGGGCAGCACCTCGCCAGCCCTGCGTGGTGGCAGTGTGAAGTTCTTGCACTGGTACAGCACATCCTTGTGGGCCCCGCCACTCGGCCCACTGCTGCCCAGCCGCTCAATGGGGTTGCGGATGGGGTTGAGCGGGGCCCACTGGTTGTTGGTGCTCTCATCTCGTGGCAGGCGGCTCCTCTCCCGCTCTTTCCTGCGCTTCCGGGTCCACCACACACAGATGACCACGCAGGCCAACCACAGCACGCTGAACAGACCACACAGCACTGGCACCAGCAAGCCTGACAGAGGGCAGCATAAGTAGGAGGCCATGCCAGCCTCAGCATCCCACTGGTCCCTGGCTGGAGGGAGGGGGCCCCACTTGTGGAGGGGTGCTGCCTGTCAGGTTCCCAAGGCCTGACACTCTGGGGAGCCCCTGCCATCTCCACTTACCTGTGGAAGAGCTGCCCATGACCACGGTCTCCACCTTGACCTCGGTGATGGCCAGCAGCAGCGAGCTGTTCCCTCGCTGCGTGATGGCAGTCACAATAGCGTGGGCTGCACTCTGGATCAGGCTGCTGTCAGGCAGGTCCCTCGAAGGGCTGAAGGACTGCAACAGAGGACAGGGCTGTGGGACCACCCAAAGGCACCCTTTCCACAACCTGGCCCAGCCCAGCCTGAGGCCACATCCAGCTCCCAGCTGTTTGGATGCAAGGATGAGGCCTACGTGGGGCACAGCATGGGGCTAGCAGAGGCTCTGAGACTCAGCGGGGAGTCTGGCAGCTGGGACACACCCAGTAGGCAGATCTGGGTGAGGTAGCCTGGATGTACCCTTTCCTTTCCCCCAACCCCTGGCCACCAGCCCCTTGCAGTCTACTCCCCAGTTCACCCTCCCCCGCTGGCCCCCAGATCTCTCAGCTGTACACATCAACCCTGCCCATGCTCTCCCCTGCCCATGCCCCATGGGCAGTAAGAGCGGTCATACTGTGTGATTCTGCACCGAGTCTGCCTCTCCCTCCACTACTAAGCACGCTCTATATAAAACCCCCTCCCTGGGGTGCCTCTAACTAGGGTAAGCCCAGCCTGCTGCCAGCTGAGGGCAGTACCTCAAAGCCACCTCCATGGCTGAAGAGAGGGCCTAGCTGGCCTTGCCCACAGCCCTGAAACCCAGCATCCAGCCCAGTACCATCTCTGCAGCCTGGGCCGACCCCGCTAGGACCTTTCTCTCCACACCACACAGCTAAGCCTGCTGTGGGGCTCTGCTCTGGACACGTCCCTGGAGCCATCTCATCACATGCTGACCCTGTAACTGATGACAGCTGGCCGCTCCAGTCTTGGACGCCCTGGCACTCTACCTCCACACCTTGTCCAACTCCTGTCCACCCTGCCTGGATGGCCTCAGCCACCCCTGGCCCTGCTGAGCTTCTCAGGCACTGGGGACGCTGTGTCCAGCTGGCCTCAGTCCCTTTGGCCCTCTGATGGGTCCATCTCAGCTCTCCAGCACACTACAGGCACCAGGCGTCCACACTCACCACAGCCACCTCCACGGTGCTGGCCCCTGAGGGTGCCCGGTCACAGAGCAGCAGCAGCAGATGCTCTCGGGCCACAGCCCTTGTGGCAGGCAGGGAGCGGATCCCAGAGCAGATGGCACCCACAGTGGTACCCTGGGAAGACAGGCAGCACATAAGCACAGGGAGGCAAAGCACCACCCACAGATGCCTGGCAGTCACATCCCACAGCCCCCAGGGAGCAGAGCTAAGAAACGGGGTGATCCCTGTTCCCATCCTGTTCTCAGTGAAGCAGCTCAGAGAAAGGGGAGGAGAGGAGAGGGCCCAGGGAATCTGGGCCTGGGTAACAAGGGCAGGATCTTGGCCATCATTCCAGGGCCTGCCAAGGTCACCCATGTCTAAACCCAGGAACAGCAGTATGGGCACCACACTTGGCCCCCCAACCAGCACCCAGGCTCTGGGCTCTGCTCATCGGGCCCTAGGAGCAGCCAAAGGCCCAGATGCAGGCACCAGGCCCTCACTGCACCTGGGGCACTTGGTCACGGTCAAAGCGCAGAGTAAGGCGTGCACAGTTGTTGTCCAGGTGGCTGGAGTGAGGCTGGCAGGGGGTGCTGGGCATCAGGGGTTCCTCAGCACCACACTCGCCCCAGGCCTCGCAGGGCGGCTGCAAACACTGGCCTGGAGCCTTCTCCTGGCACTGCTGCCCTGGTGGGCACTGGGTGCTGAGGCCGGCAGACTGGCCAGACAGCAGACAGGGCTTCCAGCCACACCACACCTGGGGAGATGTAGCACAGGGCAAGGACATCAAAGGGGACACATGTGGCTGGGTCAGCCACCAAGGCCTGGCCCTTCCCCCATAAGCAGGCTGAGCTACACACGAGAAAGGGCATTCTGTAGAACAGGGAAGCCAATGGGGCCCAACACAAGAGATTGAGCAGCATGACTGTGCCTGAAGCCCCTCCCAGCCCATTCTCTCCCTCCCAAGATGTCCCAGGGGGGACCTCAGGCCCCTGGCTCACTCTACCCAGGCATGGGTCTCCTGACATCTCAGAAGTGTCAGCATTAGTTGAGCAGCCAGATGTGGCTCTCACACAGGTCCTACCTTGCTGCAGTCCCGGTGGCCGTCCAGACAACGGCAGCTGTTGCAGTCCTCTACCCAGGAGCTGCCATGCGGGAATGACATCCCCCGGGACCAGCAGGATCTCCCAAACCAGATCACTGCAGGGGCAAGAGGGCGGGGTTGGAATGGTTCCTGGGCCCCACCTTGCCCAGCGCCATCCCTGCTGCCTACCGTCCTGGCAGCGGGGGCCAGTTCGGCCGGGTGGGCAGCTGCAACGGTAACCATCGATCTCGTCCACACATGTGGCCCCATAGGCGCATGGTGAAGACTGGCACTCATCAATGTCTGTGGAGAGAGCCTATGCTCAGCACCCTGCATGGGCCTGGCCAGGCCAGCTCGGGGAGGGTAGAGCATGCACACCTTGGGCCAGTGGTGGCTGCACCAACTCAGCCACCAGCCTGTAAGCCCTGCGGGACCTGCTCCACATCAGCCTGGGCTGGGCCAGGCACTGCATGTCACTCACCAGCCTAAAGCCTCTCAAATCCCCAGGTCTCACCCTCCCTATCTGCCTCAGTAAAAGGGGTGCATGGAGGCCTATGGAGTCCACTCCTTCCCAGTGTGTCCCAATCCCAGAGCTGCGACCCACAGACCACAACCCTACAGCATGGAAGAGTGACATGGAGCTGTACTTGCTACTGCCGTGCCCTCCTCCTCCTCCTCCTCCTCCCAGGACCTCTGACATGCTCCCTGGGATAGGACCCCACCTTGTTCCTAGGAGCCCTGAAGGACATAGATACGTGGCATAGGCAGGCAGGATACCAGTGTGCTGCCCCAAAGCTAGGGGCTCCAAAGCTAGCCCCAAAGCACCCCCACTGTCCCCATGGCCAGGGCTGCTCACTGATGCGGCAGTCGGGCCCTGCAAAGCCAGGGGCGCATTCGCAGCGGAACCAGTTCACGCCATCCACACAGATGCCACCATTGTAGCTGCAGGAGAGGGTGGAATCAGGGGTCCTGCCACAACATACCCCCCTACCCAACCAGCCTTTCCAGGGTGCCACTCACCAGGGCAGAGGGTTGCAGTCATTTGTGTCTGGATTGGAGGAAAAACAGAAGTGACTGGCATGTCACCTACCTGCACAGCACCCTCAGTGGCAGGCCTGGGTGCCCTGGGCTTGTGAAAGGATGGAGACTGCACTGTCCAGGACAAGGGGACTTCACTGGAAAGGTGGCTGCAACTCAACAGGAGCCCAGGGAAAGGGGGCACCCACATATCTTGGGGTATCAGTTAGCTGGTGGGCCAAAGAGAATGATCCCTGGGGTGGGGCTAGGAACTAGGTGGAGAAGGGCACTTTATCCACAGGGGCCCGCCTTACTGTGCGTGCAGGTGCGGCCCTCCCAGCCATCCCGGCAGATGCAGGAGAAGGAGTCACCACTGCCCACGCAGGTACCACCATTCATGCAGGGGTTGGGCAGGCAGCTGCTGTTCTCAGCTGCAGGAAGGAGAAGTGGCTGGTGGCTCACTTGATCAGCATGGCTCAGGAGCCAGAGTGGGTGGGGCAAGAACGGCACAGGCTGCCTCACCGATGGTGCAGGTGCTACCCTTCCAGCCAGGCAGGCAAGCACATCGGAACGTGTCTCCACTGTCATAGCAGGTCCCTCCGTTACTGCAGGTGTAGGCATCACACTGGAACTCACCTGTAGGCACACAGCACTCAGCAAGAGGCCTGGATCCCTCTGGTCCTGGTGGCAGCTCCACATACAAGGACCCAAGGACTCACGTGAGTGGCAGGTCTTGCCCTTCCAGCCGTCATTGCATGCACAGTAGAAGTCGTTCACCAGGTCATGGCAGTGACCGCGGCTGTGGCAGGGGTCGGGGAGGCAGTCGTTGGAATCTGGGGGCGAGGACGCCGGTCAGCAGGGGTCACCGGCGCTTGGGGAGGGCTTCCCAGAGAGGAGCGCAAGAGCCCAGCCCAGGCACCAAGGACAAAGCCAGGTCCCCACCCTCATAGCGGCTATGTGGTCCAGGCAGGCTCAGCTCAGAGTATGAGGGGTGTGGGGCAGTGGCGCCCACACTCACCAGTGTCGCAGAGCTCACCCTCCCAGCCGCTGGGGCAGAAGCAGCGGAAGGTGCCCACCTCATCAATGCAGGTGCCCCCATTGTGGCAGGGCTGGCCCAGGCAGTCATCAATGTCTGCAAGGGAGACACATGAGCTCACATGAGAGAAGAGTGAGCAATGTCGACCCCACCCCTGGCCTGGCACACAACTCACTCTCATGGCAGTAGGTGCCTGTGAAGCCACTGTCGCAGACACAGGAAAAGTTGCCCCCAGGCTGGCTGACACAGTGCCCGTGGGGGCCGCACACACCGGAGGGCACCATGCCAGGGCCCCTGGGCCCCACCTCAAACCCGCAGCTGTCAATCACTGTGGCAGAGGGACAGAGGGATCAGGCCTATCCCATCGTCCACTCCCACCCTGGCCTGCCCCTGCCCACGGTTCACATCCCACCTCTGCAGGCTCCGCCAGGGCACGGCACTCTGGGCACAGAGCAGTTTTTGCCACTGAAGTCCTCGGGGCAGGCACAGTAGTAGTCACCCTCCAGGTTATAGCAGCTTGCACCATTTAGACAGGGGCTCGGCTCGCAGAAATCCACGGCCACCTGAGGCCAGGGCAGGGCGTGTCCATGAGTGCCCAGCCCCACACTGAGAACAGCAGCCTCTGTCCGTACAAAGGCAGGGTCCGGGGCATCCCTGAGGTTGGACCACCACTCAGCCTAGACTACGGGGCCCTTGACTCTGCACATACAGCCCCCGCCTACCCAAGCCTGTCCAAGCCCCATCGGCTGGGCGGAAGCACCTGTGGCCCTCCCTTGCCGCCACGGAGGCCACTTCCTCTGCCTCCCACATGCGCATCCGGCCTGGGCTCCTCCCACGGGCAGGAAGGCCAGCTCCTGACCCTGCACTGGCAGGCCACTTCAGCACCCAGACAGGGTCCTGACCAGAGCTAGCCATAATCCCAAACCCAAGGCCAGGCCTCTGCTGTGGACCCCAGGAAGCTGGCTGGGCAGGAGCCACCCTCTGCACAAAAGCCAGCCCAGAATCATGGGTGGCTGGGGGCAAGGAAGCAAGTGTGCCACAAGGTACAAGCACAGTCCCAGGGATGGCACTCCTGCCCAAGGCTCCCTGCTGCCTCCTCAGGCCACCCGTCACCCCGCTGCACGGGGCCTGATCTGTCCACCTGAGCCAGGGAGGGTTTCATCACAGTTCTGGTGACCCTGTGGACCCCAGGGACACTTCCCACTGCAGCCCCTCCGGTGTGGTGGCAGCAGCGGGCCTCACCTCGCAGAGTAGCCCCGAAAGGCCCTTGGGGCAGTGGCAGTGGAAGCCATCAGCCAGGTCCTCACAGATGCCACCCCCACGGCAGGGGCTACTGGCACACTCCCCACGTACTAGCTCGCAGTGCCGGCCTCCAAAGCCCCGCGGGCATACACACTGGTACCCGTTGACCAGGTCCTGTGGGGCATAGGGCTGTGAGCCTCCCACCCCATGCTCCTCCAGGGCTCAGGCAGGCAAGTGGCAGTTGGCCTTACCTTGCAGGTGCCACCATGTTGACACTGCCCACGACAGTCATTGACATCTGTGGAGAGGGCACAGGATAGGTCAGGCCAGGGTCCTCCAAGCTATCCCGGCCCCCCGCCTATGCCACCCACCCGTACTGACTGATGTGGCAGTTGGCGCCCTTCCAGCCCGGGAGACAATCACAGTAATAGCCGCCAATCAGGTTTTTGCAAGAAAAAGCATTAAGGCACGGCTTCCCATCACACTCATTGGCGTCTGTGGACAAGACAAGGCAGCCATGGGCTTGGGCCCGCCCCGTGCACCCAGCACCCGCAGCACAGCAGCAGCAGCCACAGCCACATACACAGCCCCCAGCCCATGCACCCACACACTGGAGTCCTTACCCAGCTGACACGTAGCCCCCACCCACTGCTTGGGGCAGATGCACTCAAATCCATCCACCTGGTCCACACAGGTGCCACCCGCTGCACATGGGTTCGAGGCGCACTCATCAATGTCTGCAAGAAGACGACAGAACCCAGGGCATGGCATGTAGTCCCAGGGAAGACTAAGTGCCCTGTGTCCCCAGTCTTCCTGTCACTCAATCCCTGGCCACAATGTCCACGGACACGAGTGGGAGCCACCATTACGCCATAGACTCTGGAGCTCTACCCTCTCCCAGGTCCCTGGGTTGCCAGACTGCACCAGATGCATATGGGCACTCACCAAGTGCACAGGTAGGTCCACTCCAGCCCGACGGACAGTGGCATTCAAAGCCAGACGGCACCTCATGGCAGGAGCCCCCATTGGCACACGGGTTGGAAGCACAGGCATGTTCAGCTATAGATGCATAGAGAGGTGGGGAAGTGGCACAGGCTCCCGTCTGCCACAACAGCTCCTCCCCCCAGCCCTCGTGACCCAGGAGGGCACTCACCCCGCTCACAGTTCTTGCCCGAGTAGCCGTCAGGGCAGGCGCAGCGGTACTGATCAGGCTCAACGTTGATGCACGTGCCCCCATTGACGCAGGGGCGGTGGCTGCCACAGTAATTCAAGTCTGCAGGCGGAGTGGGTTCTCAGGAGGCAGGCCCCCACACCCACCTCCTGTGCTGCAGACCCAGTCCGCCTGGCTGCCCACCCTCTGCCCACCAATCCTTCTACCTTTGTCACACAGCAGGCCACCCCAGTTGGTCTCACAGTCGCAATGCCAGGGCTCCACACAGCTGCCATGCACGCAGCCAGGGTACGGGACACACTCGTCACAGAACCTCCCCTGCCAGCCATAGCTGCACCTGGGGAAGCCACGGGCAAGCTGAGAGCTACTAGGGCCAGGGAAGCAGGCATGGGCCCACAAGCCACTCTGGGGTCAGCAGCCTTGGGCCTTTGAACGTCTGCAGCTTGGGGGCAGGCAGGAGCCATAGCCCGCTGCCAGCCCCACTGTCACAGGCACTCATGGGTGCGGACGCAATGGGTCTGCCCCAGCTGTCCCGTCACTCCTCCCTGAGTTATTCTGGGCCTCACCCCGAGCCAGTTCCCAAGAGCCGGCGCCGGGAAAGGAAGGCCCTGTAGGGTCCAGAGACATGCCAGTGTTGGCCAGCCAGGTGCTGCCAGGCCAGAGCACGGCCCCAGACATCAGGAGAGGATTGCTACCCGCCTGGCCGCCTGACCTTGGGTACCACACGTGACCTAACCACTGTTCCAGGACAACAGCTGCTCTGTTTCCCAGCAGAGCTCTGTGAGGGTTGCATCTCACGGAGGGCCACGAGGGCTACAGGGTGCCCCCCAGCTCCGTGGCAGCTGCTGCCCTACCAGAGGGATCTGGCCATTCTGGAAAACAGCCTAAGACGTGTGGACTTGGAGGCCAGGATCCAAGGCCTGGCTCTGCCCCATGTCCTCTTAGGAAGTCCTCCAAGAAGCAGGTGGGCAGGCAGTGCAGCTTGCGGGCAAGGGTCACCCTGGGCCCAGTAGGCTACCCTCTGGGCCTCTTCCTAGAAGCTCATGTCCTGTGGGATGAGAATGACGCCCAGGCGTGTCACTTCCACAACAGCACCCGCCGCGGGAGTTATTTTTATAGGAGGAAAGACCACAGCCCTTCCTGAGCTGCCTGAGTACAGAGCCCCGAGAGAATCAATCCAGCTCACGATGTTTGGGATGGGGAAACTGAGGCCAGGAGCAGACAGCTGTGGAATCCACCCCCATTTGCAGGGCAGGTGCACAGTAGGCCTCATGTCTTGGCCTCCAGCTGGCTCAAGCAGGCTGTGATGGACCTTGGGTCACCTGCCAGGGAGCATACAGCAGGTGCAGCGCACAGGCCTCTTGGTACTGACAGCACACTCCCACAGAGAAGCCCCCAACAGAAGCCCAGGCCCCCCAGCAGGAAGGGCTGGCCATCTCCATAGCATCTGGTTGTGAGGGGAGGGGCTGAAACCTGAACCAGAGGCACCTGGACCTTGTCCACAAGGCCGGGAGGGCGCTGAGGCTTACTTCCATCCCAAGGCCTGTCCCCATACTGCCGCCCAGCCTGGCCCTCATCTTCCTACTTGAGGGGCTTCTCTTCCACCCCCATCCTGGGTAAGGACACCAGGCAGGCCACCAATCACTCAAGGACACTGCACAGTCAAAGCAGAGTACCACACACGGCGAGGAGGGTACAGTGACTGAAACAGGGCCAAGATGCGCCGTACCCATGAAGCACATCTGTGCAGTCCCATGCCCACCTCTCCCTGCTGTCTCTGTGAGGCTGCCAGTGCATGGCTTCCCCCATGATGGCTGTGGCAGCCGCCTCCCATTCTCTGCGCTTCTCCCCAGGCACCTGATGAGGAGCCCACAGGGGCACCAGCAACTGCTGGCTGAGTGGGAACGCAAGCAGGGGAAGGGCTGGCGAGCACTCACCTGCACTCTCCGGGCACGGCACATCCCCCATGGAGCAAGTTGCAACCTTGTCTGCACACAGCTGTGGAGAGAGAGCAGGAGAGGCACTGCTGTGGTGGCTGCACTGGCCACTGCTACATGGCCCCCACCGCCGCCCCGCCCGCGTGGCCCTCACCATCCTTGCACTCCTTGCCCATCCAACCATCCAGGCAAGCCTTGTTGCCATACTGGTCACAGGTGTAGTGCCCGAAAAAGTCGTCACGGGGCCGGCAGAACTTGTTGCATGTGGCGCTGTAGTAGTTTTCATCGCAGCGCACACGGATCTGCAGTTCCAGGTAGGCCACGTGGCCACTGAAATGCAGGCTCTTCCAGCGATCCTCAGGGTTGATCATGCCCGCGTGTGACACCCGTTCAATCAGCAGGTCCTCTGGGGGCAGAGTTGGACACTCACTTGATGTCCCCAAGGTGGCCCAGGCAACCTACCCAGCCAGGTGGCCTCAGGGATGTGGGGTGGGGTAGGGCAGGCAGCAGAAACACTGGTCAGGTCACCACAGAAGCTCCAGGCCCAGCAGCAACCACCTTACCCTGGCCCAGTTTTGCCTGCAAGTCCCAAGTGCTCCTCGAGCCTCTACTGGCCACACAAGACATGGCTCCAACACCATGGACCCACTGGGCACTGAGTCCACTCCAGCACAGGGGACATCACTGCCCAGACATGCACAGCAGCCATCCCCAGCAGGCCCTCTGGGACCAGGCACACCTGGGCAGTGGGAGCCACAGGATGAGAGCAAGAGTACCGCAGGCCCCTGCTCCCACCGGCCTCCAGCCAAGTCTGGGGCTGGAGATCTCGGGACGACAGGCCCTCAGCTGCCCTTCTCAGCAAGGGCTCAAATCTTTGTCAAGGATCCCTGCGTCTTGTACTGACTTCGATCAATACCCCTGCTGAGCCATGGGCTCACCTGTGGTATCCCCAGCATTGCCACTTGTTGGGCCTGAGGCTTGGTTACACTTGGTGCCTAACTGCCCACATTGTCCCTCCTACCAATGTCTCTCTCATCTATAGTCACTGGACCACACTGGCCCTGACCACATCCCTAAGCCCGCCTCTGCCCTAGCCCCACGGGCTGCTTCCATACCTCAGCTGGGAGACCGAGTCCTCCCAGGACCCACGAGGCTCTGAGATCTGGGCCCAATCTCGTTGAGCACCCCATCCTCCTACCCACAACTCTTCAGACATCAAGCATCATCTTCCTTGGGCCCCTGCCTGACCTTTGGAAGCAGGCCATCAAACCCTCCTTCCAGGACAGACAGGCAGAGGGGAGCCATGCACCAAAGCCACACAAGGGCTCCACGCTGCCAGCATGGTCCAAAGAACACACCCAGCAGGGCTGGCTGCAAGACCACAAACCCAGAAAAGTCTCCTTGCAGACAGGATAAAGAGAAGTGATGTGGCCAGGGATATAGCTCAGCAGCGTAAGTGGCTGCCTAGCAAATGTAAGGTCGTAAGTTTGATTTTTTGTACCATGCCCTCCATCAAAAAGACAGAAGCAATGCATAGCCTCTGAGCAGATGAAGCTTTTGGCCACAGGAGTCTTTGTTTCCTGAAAGGGAAGGACCTGGGACCTGGCCATGTGCATCCTGGTGGCTGGAAAGCCCACTTCCTCCCACCCATGCCAGGCAGGGCTTACTCACCATCCAGGGTGGTCTCATTGTCCCAGTCCCAGGCCTCCACGATGAGGGTGAAGGAACGCTGTGGACACAGTGTAGAGGGGAGTTAGCTCCTGGGACCCTGCTCCAGCTCCTCTGGGCAGACCCCAGGATGGAGGGAGAAACCCCAGGCCTGGGGTCATGTCAACATAGAGGGCAGGCAGCCACATGGGCAGGGCAGCAGGTACCCACTGGAGTGGCACAGAAGGCCAGGACGCCCTCAGCCCTACTGGGGTCTGACACTGCAGGAACACCCATGGCCTCTCCACACCCCCAAAAGAGGCAGCACCACAGCCATCCTGGTAGCCTCCCCTAGGCACACAGTGGCATCTGTTGAGGAGCCCTCCCAGGACAAGGCCATGGGGTCCCCACAACAAGGCACAGCAGCCCAATACCTTCCCCATGGCAGGGCAGGCTAGGCCAGGAGACCTCTGTTACACAGGCAGGAAACTGATGCCTATAAGTCTGCCCAACACAGCTTCAGTCCGTGGTCACCACTGAATCATACTGTTGGGCCTCCTCCTGTCACAAGATGCAGGGATGTGGGAGGGTAAGCTGACTGGCCTACAGCAGTGCCCACTGCCCATCCCTGGGCACATGCAGAGCTACCCAGGATGCTCTGCAGCCCCACACATACCGCTCAGTGCTCTGTATATGGCCTGAGTCTCCCACACAAGAGGACACCATGTGGGAAGTGTCCAGGGCCTGCAGCCCACTGTGCTGGGGAAACTGTGTGTCCCCACTGAGCCCAAAGGTCCTGACCTGTCCATCATGCCTGTGCCTGCCATGCCCTCCCCTCTCTCCCCAACCCAGGATGGATCCTGGCCCTCCCAGCCTGCTGCTTGCCACACCTAACCATACCCAGCCTCTAGACACCCAGCTTGGCCTCAGGGATGGCAACCCAGATGCAACTAAAACACACCACACCCCCTCCTGAGCAGCTCTGATGTGGGGCCTCAAGGGGAGCAAGGCTAGAAGTAACTGACAGGCCCCTTCCCCACAGCTGCCCTCTCCCAGGCTCAGAGGACAGAGTCACGGGAGAGCAAGGGCACGAGACCAGATTCTTGTAAGGCTGGCACCAGATCCAAGCACAGACAGCACTGCTGACACTCAACAAAATGGTGCTACAGTCAGGCCCAAGACCCAAGGGCCGAACAGTCACTTGAGCCACTGGACAGGCCGGGCTGGACAGGATGGGGCAGCATGGCCCAAGACCACAGCTGAAGGTCATGTCAATGGCCATAGGCCTACTGCCTCTTAGTCACCTAAACGGCCACACCTGGCCTTTAGGATGTGCGGGAGCTCCTCTTAGCTCCCAGGAAACCCATGCCAGCCATCCAGGTAGGGTTACCATCACCCCCACTGAGCTGGGCTCTGGTTACCTGCTCCCGTGGGGACATGCGCCTGCCTGCCGCCCAAGAGGGCCCCACCGCCTGCCAGCTGGGCTCCCTACACCTGGACGGCAGGAAGTCATCCAGGGAGAACCTGAGCTGGCAGGTGGGCCAGCACCTGCGGCCCTCACAGTACCCTCCTCCCTAGCCACCCGCCAGTACCAGGGCCGTCCTCTGCAAGTGACACACTGACCCTGTGCTTCCAACCTACTGAGCAATGGCCTGGGACAAGACTTTGTCACCCCAGCTCCACTGGACAAAAGGGACCGTGCTCCCTGGGCAGAAGGAAAAGTGTCCCACTATATTCTAGGAAATGAACTGGGGCCAGCAAAAGCAATGGGGGCTGAGTGGAAGGAGGTCTGGAGGTGGTCAGAAAGGTGGCACTTGCCTAGACTTCCAGCTAGCTGGGGGGAACCAGGGCTGCCTGCCTGCCCAGGCAGCAGACCCATCCAGCAGAGGCTCCATGTCCCATGACCCTGCTACTCCCCAACCTACCTCTACCACACCCCTACTTCTCTGCCTCAAAGCTGAGCCCTGACCCTCCATCTGTCCCCTGAACAAGGTTAACAGGCAGTAGACCAAAGCCATGGGAAAGGATAACATGGACACCTCAGCCCAACACTAGGCCAAAGCCCCAGGCCCAGTGTCTGCCTGTCACAGTCCCTCAGCATCCCGATCTGGTCTTTGATGGAGCCCGAGGCCAGAGGCCAGAGCCCAGTGCCTGGCCCGGGACTTGTGCGGGTGCCAGAAGCCATAAGCACAGATACATTTCCTGAAACATGAGCTCTGGAGAGGCCCAGGGCTCTGCCACCAACCTTACCCCAGGGAAAAGAGAGGGAGTGTCCCAGGCCCCAGGGCCATGCCAGGAGTAGATGGCAGCCCACCAGGCTGAGCCCCACTCACCCGATAGTTCCCCTCCATGAAGGGAAGCAGCAGGCTCCAACCCCTTCCACAGCCCCCTGGGGTCACAAGAGGCCAGGTCCTGGCCTGAAGTCCACACATGGAGACAGGGACCAGCTCAGCATGGGGACGGGGACCAGGTCAGGTCCAGGAGTGGGGCTGGGGAGCTGGTCCTGGAGTCCAAGGAATGGGTGCTCTGACTGGGCTCTGGCCCTTCGAAATCTCTCGTTGGCCCTGACGGTCCCCACTCTGTCCAGACACCAGGATGCAACCCAAGTGATCATAGAATCTATGATTCCTTCCCAACCAACCCTGCTGCACACCCTTCATGCACGCCTTTCCATGCCATCCCCAACCGAGAGCCCAGGATCATGCCCTCAGCAACTTCCAAACCTTTCCCTGCGGGGGCAGCCCTCCCTGCTGCACGTGGCCTTTGCCATGCCACAGCTCTTGACAAGACTACCAACCTCTACGGCAAGCAGCCAGGCACAGGGCAGACCCCATCTCTCTAAAGGTCCCAGATGAGGTGTGGGCAGGACAGATGCAGTGGCCCTCCATGCAGAAGGGCCCTGGAAGATGGACAAGGGACTAGATTTGGGGGGGTTTAAGTACCAGTCCCCGCCCCAGGCAGGACACAGAGCCAGGACAGGGTCTCATGAGGCCAGAAACCTCATGGCAGATGGGTACAAAGGGGCCAGGCCCTGCATCCATAGCCCCACCTTCCCTAAGCACTCAAAAGCCCTGAGCAGCCAGGGGAACCACCACCTGCACTCCCCTAAACACTGCATGGACCTTGGGTTGAGCCCAGCTGGACAGCCCTGTGGCTCCACCTGGCTTCACAAGGTCCCTGGGAAAAGCCCCGCCCCACCCAGCTCAGGCAACGAAAGCAGACCCTGCTGGCTGCAGATAGAGCCAGCAGAGAGTGTCAACCTGGCCCGCCTGGCCATCCATAGGGCCTTGCCCACCTCTGTTCTTCCTGCACCTTCCGTTTCCCACCACCCAGTACAACTGCCCCTCTCTTTGGCACCAGCACAGCATACTCCAAGACGGGTTTGCCACTAAGAGCTTCATCCCAGGTGGACTCCAGGCCCAACAAGCAGGCTGTAAGGATGGCCTTAGTAGGGCCACGGTAGCTATTCTCCATTGCAGTCCACTGGAGGGCAAAGTCTTGGGCTGCTAAGACACCTCAACTGCAACCACCCTGCTCCCCATTTAGCCAGCAGTGCTTCGAACCGAGGAAAAGACTCACTCCTCTCTAAGTGGTCCATCAGCTACTGGCTATACACAGAGTGCTGGCACATATGAACATGGCCTCCAGCCTGCCAGCCATAGGTCACACATCAGTGACAACACTCAAGGCCACAGAGACCTCCCAGGAGACAGGTGGGCCAGGGCCAGAAAAGAAGGGCAGCCCCCACTGGTGGGTGGCATGCTAGGTACTGAAGCACTCCAATCCAAGACCTGGGACCACCCACTCAAGGAGGCTGAGCCCAAGGTCATTGTAAAGGTGCCCATGGTCCACACAAGGCATGTGCAGAGCCCAGTCAATTCTTAGTCTACATCCACATCTGCACTTCTGCCTTTCACAACCCACCCCACCCCACCCCCGCCCCCATCCCTCCAGAGCCTGAGTCTTGGCTGGTCTTAGAGGATTCCACCCTGCCTGTTAAAGTCCCTGCCTCCATGTCCATTCTTGCTTTGCCCAGGAGGAGCCACTGCCCCAGTGGGCACCTGGATTCCAAACACACCCCAGCTCATGGGACAGAAACAGATTTGTGGCAAGCTGGAGCAGGATGGCCCGGGGCTGCCATCGACTGAGCGGAAATACCAGGGTGCTGCCATCACAGCACCAGCTCCAGGCTGGCATCAGGGCCACACAGCAGGAGACAAGAGTAGAGATGGGAGCTGCCCAGCACTGCTGCCCTGCAGCCCCAGTCCTTGGCTGGGGAGACGTTTGCCCCTACTGGGGTTCCTGAAGGAACCACCACAAACACAAGGAAGAGAGGCAAGCTGGCCACAGTGCAGGGCCTAGACTCCAGGGGAGACCAGAGCCTGCCTCGTCCTACCCGACAGCGGCCGGCTGGCCAGCGGGGCAGAGAGCCACAGGGACACGCGTTGGCCCGCCACATTCCTCCAGGGCCTCCCTACCCCCACACCCATGACTGCCAACTCGAGCAGAAAACACATCCTCAGGTAGCGATTTGGAGCCGCACTGGCTGGGGCCCAAGTGCAGATGACAGGCTGCGGGCCCTGCTCAGACCTGCCTGCTGCGCACTGTGGGGGCGAGGGGCTGGGCTTATCTTAACTGCCCGAGCCCCTCCCGAGCCTGCCCCTGCCTTCTCTACCTCAGGGCATGTTTCCCACCCTACAGCCCATCCATCAGTAGCAGTATGGGGCAGCCAGAGGACTGGGCCCACCTCCTAGGCTGGAGAGCCAGGAGGGGTCAAGGCAGCATCACAAGTCAGCATCTGGAAGGACTCAGAGGGTACAGCTTCCAGCCAGGTGCCAAGGGTGATCAAAGCCCTGCTATTCCAACTTGGCCAGGCCCAGCCCTGATGCAGAACCCAGGTACTAAGTGGACTCACTTCTGTGTCTTGGGTCACTGGTACTCTGTGCCATTCACTTCCAAATCACAAGCCACCCTTTGGGTCACCCTGACCTGCACCTCCACACTGAGGATCTCCACAAAGGTCCCTCTCATTCCTGTCCCACCCAGGCCAAGGCCCACAGACGATGATCTTGCACGTAAAGACCTTCCAGTGCCACGACCAGAAAGCAGACAAAGTCAAGTATCAGAAGGCTCCCTGTCCAGGCACCGGGCAGCTGCAGGCATGAGGCCTGCGGGCCCCACTGCTGGACACAGACACACACACAAACTCAACCAAGCAGGCCCAAATTTGCAACTCCTGCCTGACTAGCCTTTCCCAAGAGACAGATGCCAGGTAATTCAGCTTCCCACCCTCCAAAATATAATCAAACCAACACAGTGGTGCCCCGTGGGCTACTAGCTATTCCTCTGCGGGGCAGAAGCTTCCGCCAACACGCGACATGGCCGGGTCCTACGAGTCCTGTGAATCTGCCCGTGCCCCAGGGCATCCCGGAAACTGCGCGGCGGGTGAGGCTGGCCGCCGGCCCGGGGCTGCTCCGCCGGGGCCTGCCCCGAACCAGCCCCAGCACGCGCGGCGCACATGCCTCCGCGGCCCGCTGGCCCCGGGCGCCTCGCGCCTCCCCGCCCAGACAGACACGCGCAGAGCGACGCGGGCACACGCCGAGACCCCGCGTCCACGACTGCCGCCTCACGCGCCCACGTGGCCCGGCGCGGACTAGCCCGCAAAACACGCACCGCAACTGGTGCGGCGCCCCCTGTCGGCCCCGCCCCGTCGGGCGCTCGAGGCCTGCAGCCGACCCGCGCAGGTGTTGGAGGGGCCACGGGGACCCCAGTGGGATTGGGGGACACGTACCGGCCAGGCAAACTGGAAGGGAATGACGACGAGGCCTGGGTCGTGGTCAGCGCGGGCCCGCGCCCGTGCGCGCGCTCGGTCCCCCGCAGCGCCCGCCGGCGGCAGGTAGAAGGAGTTGCCGCCCAGCACCGGCGTGGTGCCGTGGCCGTAGCTGCAGGGCCCCGTGGGCGTCACCTTGGCCTGGTATTCCTTGAGGCACACGCGCACATACGTGTCGCACTCGTCGCGGCCGCAGCCCCCCGCGCGCGCAGTCCGGCCGTCTCCGTCACAGCAGGCGCCGCTCAGCAGCTCCCCGTTCGCGTTCCGCAGCGCGCTCAGACGCAGCTCGAAATAGCCCATGGGCCGCGCCGCCTAAAAATAAGGCACGGAAGAGCCGAGGGAGGCGCGGGCCGGGGTCGAGTAGCCCCGCCGGTCCGGCTCCCCTCGCCCGAGGGCCCGAGCCGCAGAGTGTCGGGGACGGCCGGTGCGCCCCGTCCGCGCCACCTCCCCGCCCCACCCCCCCGCGCCGTGCCGCGGACGCGCCCTGCTCACCTGCACACACAGCGCCAGCAACAGCAGCAGCCGCCGGGGCAGGCGACCCCGGCCCCGCGCCCGCATCGCCGCCGCGACCCCGCCCGCGGCCCGCCGCCGCCCCCCGCGCCCGCTGCGGCGCCGCGCCGGCCTCCAGCGCCCGCGTCCGCCCGCCCTCCGAGCCCGGCGGCGGCGGCACAGGCGGCGGGCGGGGTCGCGCGTGGCGCCGGGAGCGTGGGCTGCGGCGGGCGGCGTGCGAGGGCGGCGGCTCGGGCTCGCGGCGGCCGGCTCCCGCGCCGGCCCGGCTCCCACCCGGCTCCTACCCGCGGTGGCGGCGGCGGCGGGTCCTGGCCTCGGCTCTGCGCGCCCGCGCTCCCGCACCGCAGCCAACAAGTTCGGGACGAGACTGACAGCTCGCTCGCCCATTCGTCACCCGCGCACCTGCATATGCATGAGGGGGCGGGGCCGCACGCGGGATGGGGCGGGGGGGGGCCTGGGGGAGCCCGGGCTTTAAAGGCGGCAAGGGTGCGGCCTGGGCGCGGGGCGGCTGGGCACGGGGCTGCTCCTTCGCTCCCCCTCCTTCTCTGAGCCAGGCAGCTACTCCGCTGCCGAGTCACTGCTGAGGTCGGGAAGGGCGGGCGCCCCCTGAGGTCGCCTCTGCCCTTACCTCCCATCCGTACGCCAACACCACCGCCACCGCCGCGCCTCTCCTGGTCCCAGCGGAGATGCCGCCTGCAGAGCAAGCCAGGGATCCGCCTCTGCTGCGCGCCCCTTCCCCCGGGACCCTTCGGCTCCACGGTCTCCTGCAGCTTCACGCTCGCTGAAGGGGGCGCTGCTGCCTTCGACGTGGGCCCTCCCTTCAGAGATGTGAAGAGCAGCCGGTCCACACATACTTCTGGGTTGGACTGTTTGCCAGGCCATGCCCTCGAGGAACGCCCGGGCCAGACACCACGATCAAGACATAGGAAATACAGAGGAAGGCCAGATGTGCGCATCTAGCGGTTTGCCCCAAGAGGATCCTCAGGCTGCCCAGTCCCACTCAGCTACTATGTCCTTGCCATCTCCCTGGTGACCTTGCTGCTCCTTGACAGGGTCAACACCAAGGGCTGCTTTCTCTAGCCTGCTGACCTGCACTGGGCAGGGCCTCATCCAGGGCCAGCACTGCCTTGGGGGGGTCAGAAGTCCTCCTACTGGCTGAGGCACCCCTTCCTAGTAGATGAGCTCCCCATCTGCCCCACCCTGCACTCAGTGTACACAGTACAGTCAGAATCAGAATCTTGAACCTGTCTGGCTCCCTGCATTGGCCACTGAGACCCTGAGAACGCCCTGCACACATACCCTGCTGGCAGGACCAGGCTTTGGGGCACAGGAAGCCCTGAAGGGGTGGGCCAGATTCCCTGAGACCCAAACTGCTGGCTCTGCCCTAAATTCCCACTAGCTGAATTTCCTGGGTGGGCTGAGGGGTGTCTCACACAGAGACCGCCTACCCCCATAACTGTGCAGTTCACAACTCCTATGCGTCATAAAATGGGGGCTCCCTAGGAACAAAGCCCCTCCACACTCTGGCCTGAAGATGGAGGATCTCAAGGAGAGAGAGGCCCTGGGTGATCCTGCCAGGCACTCAACTCAGCAGTGAACAAAACGGGTACTGCCCCGAAAGCCTTTTTGTCCAGGGCAGATGGGAACTTAGCAATACAGACCAGAAGCCTTAAGGCAGAGGCAGGCAAGCAAAACAGACAGTAGGAGTCTGATGGGCCCCCAAGGGTGGCCAAGGTGAGGAGTTAGAACAGCATGTGCCAAGGCCCTGGGGTGAAGGAAGCCTGGGGTGAAGGGCAGTGGAGAGAGGCCTGGTGTGCAGCGCTGAGGAGGGGGATATCAGTGTGTAGGTGACAGAGTTCAGGCAGCTCCTAGCCCTCCTGTGCCTACCCCCAGATTCCTACTGCTGGTGAGCTCACGCAGATGGCTCCTGCTTGGAGCCATCACCACACACAAATACGCAACCCTCTGTGAAGAATGCTTCTCCTATCTCACACACAAGCTGGCCAGCAGTACACTGACCCCTCCCAACTCCCTCCCAACCCTCTGGGAATGAAACCTGGTCCTTGTGCCCAAAACAGCATAAGGGGTCAATTCCCATTCTGCGAAGGGTGCCACCTGCCCCTTTAGTACCCTGCCCCAGGCCTCCTGGGAGGCACAGCCTAAATCAGATCTGTCCAGGGGCAACTCCAAGGCCTGGAAGGTGGCCAACCTACTCACGGGGAAGAGCCAGGTATCAGATGGGACCCTTCCCTTCTGTAGGTCTCTCTGGTGTCCTCAGGCCAGGGACCATGTGACCTGCAGGGCTTTCCAGGACAGCAGTGGGCACCACAAGCTCCACAGCTCCGTGTTTCGCCTTGCTAGGGTCAGGGTGTAGGGCTACCCAGCCCCCTTCCTTGCTGGGCTGGGATGAATGCCTGTTCTACAAAGTCCTCACCTTTACGCTGAAGCCCCCTGGGCATAGAACCCCTCAGACTCCTAGCTCTGCCATTGTCTGATGGGGGTCCTTGTGCTGTGAGTGAGCTCAGCTTGCATAGCATGACAGGCAGAGGGGGGCCTGACCCAGGGCTGCAGACTTGCAGGCCCCTCCTATGGACCAGGCTGGGGAAAAGACAGCTAGGATTGAGTCAAAGCTAGCTGGGTTCAGAAGTGAACTGTGCTTCCGCTGGTGTCCTGCAGTGCTAAATATAGCAGCCAGGGAGGGGAGTTTCCGGTTACAGCCCCCCTAAGCCGGGAAATTGATGCCAACTCCATTAGCCCTTGCCATGGTGCCTGCTGACCGCCCATCAGGCTGCAGAGCCTGCAGGGGCTGGACTGCACGAAACCCAGGTCCCCTATCTTTGCCTCTGCTCACCCACCACCCAAAGCCTCCACCCATGCCCACCTGTGCTCCTCCACAGCAGCTCGAAGCACCTGCAGGTCCCCCAGAATGCTATGGAGACCCCCAGATGGATACTGGGCAGGCTTCCATTGGAAGAAGACAGGCTAAGTGGCTCATGTCCTCGGAGTCTGTCCTGCTGAGGCTGCTCCAGGCAGGTTAGGGCTAGGGTTAGGGTTAGGGTTAGGGTTAGGGTTAGGGTTAGGGTTAGGGTTAAGGTTAGGTTTAGGGCCTGAATACCACAAGACCACTACCCACAGCCATATCCCTGCCTAGCCTAAATCCCACAAGGCCCTACTTTGGTCACAGCCAGCATCTGCACATAGGTGGTGCTGCCCAAGGGGGTCCCTGCCTGAGCCAGACAACCCAGGGCCTAGTAGCATTGTTCCCAGTATTCCTGGGCTGCTGCCCAGGCCAGCAATTGACAGAGCCAGGTACTTTCATATGCTGACACACAGAGCACCTGCGAGAGCGCGGTCACCCCGTCTGTCCACCATGGGGCCTGTAGAGCTTCAGAGCAGGGAGTCCTAATGCAGCAAGCTACTGGTCCCCTGGCTCTGTCCTCCAGACTCAGGCTGCCCTTCCTAGGCTCCCAGAATTGCCCAGGGAGCTGACCAGGGCTGAGGCACTGGGCAAGGACCAGCCAGATAGGTAGCCACACTCATAAAGGTTCAGCCTTGACCCTTTGGAAGCTACAAACCTAGCCCCTGACATATTTTCTAGCAGGGTCCTTAGAGCAGAAGATGGATCTACACTCCTGTCCCATAAGCCAGACTCACACAGCTGGCCAGGAGGTGACTGCTGTCCTGCATCCCAGGCACTTTGGGCACCAACACTCAAAGCCAGCAGGGCACTGAGGGCCACAGACATCATGGTCCTGGTCCCACTGAGAAGGGGCCTACGGACACTGCTCATGCCCCAAGATCCAGTGAGCTCCACTCATAGGCCCTGGCCCAAGGGGTACACAGGAGTGGTTCAAGCCCAGCAGTAGGTAGGCAGAAATGCTCACCTGGCCAGGAGCAGGAAGTATGCGCTGTGCAGATCCGGGCTGGCTCCACTCCACACTGGTGGCCATGGCTCACCCTGGACACACTGCCCAGGGGGCCAGGCCCTGGGGCTGCACACTCCCTTTCCCTCCCCTAGCAGCCCCTCCTGTGGCCTCAGGCCAGCATGTCCCCAGCCCCAGTCAGCATCCACTGTTCCTCTGCAGGCCTGCCACAGGGCAGCAAGGGACCCTCACCAATAGTCAGCCCTCCCTTTCCCTTTCTTCCCCTTCCCCTTCCAATTTGCCCAGGTCAGAGCTCAGCATGGGACCAACAGCTAAGTACTCAGCTTTATTGGTCTATAGGGCAGGGCCAGGCCTGGATCAGCCTCAGTCCAGATCGAAGTCCGAAGCCTAAGACTCATTACAGACCCAGACTGGGTGCCACCTGGCTGAGGAACCATGAGATGCCAAAGATAACACTGAGGGTCTTGGGGATGTCAGGGTCTTCCGCAAAGGCCTGTGCACCATCCAGGGGCAGGTGCACAACCTCGATGAGTTCACCCTCCTCTGCCAGGCCCCCACCTGGCCCACTCTGCTGGGCATCTGTCACCTCTGCGTAGAACATGGTCTGGCTGGAGCCTGTCAATCCCACTCCAGACCTGTAGGGTGAGATTGGCCCACTGAGCCACACAGAGGCCTCCACTCCCTGTGAGGCCCAGCCCGGGGTAAGGGGGACCTAGGCATGCCAAGCTTGTCTTCTGTGATTAGCTATTGTACACAGAGGCAGGAGGGTTTCACAGATGGGATCCATGTCACTGAGTGACTGACAGATCTGGGACTCTGGGACTTGTCTCCCTGTGAGACTGCACAGACAGCAGCCCGACCTCTACCCAGCCCATCTCTACACAACTACAGCCTTCTCTTCAAAGTGCTCACTGAGCAGGTGCCCCCACCCAGATACCCCTCCCAGCTTGAAGCCCTGCTCGGGAACCCTACAGCCAGGGCTGCCCATCCAGGTGCCTGGACACCTCCTCCAGCAGCCCCTGCCTGCCCCTCTAACTGGCCCACCTCTCAGGCCAGGACCCAGCTGGGTGATCAGGAAATCTGCAGAGAACCCAGGCCAGTCCTTGCCCTCCACATAGCCAGCTGTTGGCCCTAGAAAGCCTGCCTTCAGGGGGACCCTGGGAGGCTGACAGAAGAGAGCCCCTGGCCCAGCAAAAATGGGAGTGGCTCTGGTCTTGACAAGGTCGCAAAGCCTGGTGCTCAGCTTGGCTAGCAGTGGGCCTGGAAGACCTCAATTGGGGTCAGAGTCCCACTACAGTGTCCCCAGGGCAGGGCATGGCTTCACCCCAACATCCTCTTCTCAGCGGGTTGACCTGGTCATTGGCTCCCACAGGGGCCAAGGGATCACCTGGGCCTGGTGGGGGCAGGGACCAGGCTAGGTTGTCCCCATGCCTTTCCTGAGGACAGCGATGTGACTCACTCCACCCCCAGCACCCGGTGCTTAATCCCACAGGAAGTGGAGGCATCTGTCGGCAGCAGCTGTCACCGAGCCGAGGCTTGCATGCTAGGCTGCAGGGTGGAGATACAGGCAAGTGTGCCCAGGAGGAGCCCAGCACCAGGTTCCTGGCCTTCTGAGGCAGCTGAGACGCACCCTTCCATGCCACATTGACCAGAAAATTTTTTTTTTTGGGTACTGGGGATTGAACTCACAACCTCACGCTTGCCAGGCAGGTGCTTATGCTGCTGAGCTAAATCTCCAGCCCTCCATGACACAATGAAAGCCAAGGAACAGGGTATCCTGCATGCATCAACAGGGTTCTCAGTCCCACCCAACCTATCCCATCCCGGGCCATTTCTCACCTATATGTAGCCACCCGTCGCAGGTCAGAGGGGGCCAGGCAGTAGCCGCACTCCTCCCAGGCCTCCTTGCAGGCCACCTGCTCCAGCGAGAGGCCAGGCTGGTCCACGAGGCCACTACACAGTTCCACTGTCACCCCTGCAGAGCCAGGCAGGGCTGGCAGCAGCTCCGGAGGGCCATCTTGGGCTAAGGCCACCAGGGACCCCGGGAAGCAGCGCTCTATCTCACCTGCATACACAGCTGGATGGAGAACACGGCCATATGCCAGTCACCTCCCAGTGACTGGCTCGGGGCCACATGCCTCACCAGGCCTGTTTCCCCTGGACCCCTGCCCACATTTGCTTTCAGACCCTTGGCCCCCCACACCCCACCCACAGACCTCACCTGGCCGAAACTGCCTCACCAACACGAGGCTCTTCCTTGAAGAGTTGAACAGGAGGATGGCCACACTGTGGGGTGGGGGCTCAGCAGGGGCTCCATTCCCAGCTCCCCACCCCAGCCAGGGAGGTCAGGCCCTCACTCAGGGAGGGTGGGGCCAACTAGGACCAGAGCTAGCCAGGGACAAAGCCAGGCTAGGAAATGGGCCTACTGTGTTCCAGAGGGGAGAGGTAGGTGGAACAGAGGCCAGGTAACTGACAAGCACTTGCCCCAGATGGCCTGCCACCCACAACTGCACCCACAACTGCACCCCCATGCTAGGAGCAAGTGCCCCAGGCTGGCCCCTCAAGCCTCACAGGGAGCAACTGTCAGAGGAGTGCAGCTACTGCCTGGCCCCCTCTGACCTGCAACAGGTGGCTACATATAGGTGACAGGAAAACCAGCACTGGGCTAGACAAGGAATAGTAAAGACCATGAAGGAGCACAAACAAGGAAGAAATGGGTCCCCACACCTCAGGCCCCAGGGTCCTCATGGGCCCCAGCAGTCAGGGTAGGCCCTCACCTGTCATGTGTCTTCATAAAGTCCCAGGACTTCTGGGCACCATTCTGAAAGAAGTAAAAGTGGCAGTCAGCAAGGTCCAGCATTGCCAGCATGGTAGAGCCCAGACAGATCGGCTGCCCATCAGGGGCTCCCCTCAGGAGCTAGGCATGCAGGCCAAGGTGCACCCAAGGGGGATGTGGAAAACTTGGGAAAAGGCAGGAAGGACCCAGGACCACAGGGCTGCACAGAGATGCAAGCTGTCACCCAGTATGTGAAGGACCATGGCGGGCATGGGGAGAAGTAGCACAGTGACAGCCTTACGGACAGACAAGGAAGGGTCCCAAGCAGACAAAACCAAGTTCAAGTGCTCACCATGAAAGCACACATGGCCCCTTGGACCAGGCACACAGACAGGCAGGGAGGATCGGCCAGCCTCCTGAGTGATCCCAGCACCAGAGTTTGCCAATCCAGGGTCCTCACCGGGCTGTCCCTACACTTCCTGTGGTCACATTCCCAGTGTCTAACCACACTCAGCGACATCAGGATCTGGGGCAGGGCTGGGCCCTTGGAGGAGCCAGGTTAACAACAGGGCTCCAGGTGGGAGGAGCCAGCACTGAGCAAAATGGGCTCTACCTGGGCCAGAGATGGTGGCCACTCCTCCCAGGGGTCTCAGCAGACGGCGCTGGACCTGGATCCTACCATGTCACTCATCCTCAGTCAGCATGGCTCATGCTGCCACTCATGAATGGCCCCTGAGGACTTCCTGGAGGTGACACTGAGTGGGAAAGGGGCTCTAGGCAGGAGCCTGTTGGGCAAGGCCCAGAGATTGGCCTGAGTTTGGCCTGCAGCAGAGACATCCTGGTTTCTACGGTGGGGGGCAGTGGCCTGCAGGTCCAGCTGTCTGAGAAGCTCTGAGAGGCCGTTGCAGCACCACCCTGAAAGGCGAGCCTGGGCCTGCCTGCTGTCTTGCCACCCAGGGGGCCACCACCCACTGGGCCACTCCAGGGGAGGCCCTTGAATACTATATGAGTAGGCTGGGCCTGCCCCAGGTCATGGTCGCCCAGATAGATCTCAGGGACCCTCTCAGCTCAAGATCAAAACTTTGTGAGAGGCACAGGAAGCAGTCTAGAGGCCTGTAGAGGCCATGGGAAGCAGGGTCAGGCCAAGGTACACCTGCCCTGTGCTGCTCAATGCCACAGGGCACTTGCTCCACATGCCCACGACCAGACCTCTCAGGCCATGTACCACAAGCAGCCAAGGGGTACAGCTGTGCCCCACTGGCAAACCCTGTCCAGTCTGGTGTCCCTGGCCCCTTACCATACATTCACACTCAGGACAGCTGTGGTCATCAGCACTGTCAGTGAAAATACGCCAGCAGGCTTCCTACCACAGCCACAAAGCCATCTGGGCGGCAGAGGGAGCAGCAGCCCCACTCTCACAGGTCCCTGCCCAGCTCACCTGCTCACTGCCCACCTGCCCACCAACAGGAAGGGTAGCCACAATAAGGCAGCCCACATCACCGGCTTCCAGGCCCTGGCCCTGGCCCAGGGAAAGGGAAAACAGCATTGAACCTCATCCCCAACCCTCCCCCCCAGCTAGGTACCCTCCACTCCCCCAGGCCTGCAGGCCCTCAGCACCCTGTCCACCGGTAGGCAACAGAAGCATGGCAGCAGAGAAGGCAGGCATATGGGCCTCTCCACTGGGGGCCTGGAGGTGATAGGCAACAAAGAGTTTCTCCCAGGGTAGAGAACTCTTTGGCTCTAGCCAACCTGGGGTTTCAGGGGCCATGCTGTAGATGCAGAAAGGGGGTTCTCCCGAGTGGCCTTGAGAAGCAACTGTGTAGGCTGTGAGGTGGCATGAGGTAGAGGGCCAGGACAAGGGACAGGTGTAGGGGAAGGCGGCCAAAGAGGAGGCACAAGTGTTTTCGCGAGCCTACTGTGTGCACACTACTGAGTACAGGAGCCTTGGTCCCGCTGTTTCACAGCGGCCCCAGGTTGTCCACGGGTTGTCCTGCGCTGGGTAGGTACGGTGCTTCCCATGAGCGTCCCTCCTTGAGAGGCGCCCTCTTCGGCCTCCCCTCTCTCTACCCTACCATCTGGCTCAAAGTCTAAGCAGGCTGGCCACCACTCCTAGGATTCCCCAGATCAACCATGAGTCCAAACGCAAAGGAGGGAAGGGTTGGGCTGAAAAAAACCGACACCAGCAATGCTCGCTGAGGGGCCGAATGGCCTCCTCCAACCCCGCTCCCGCACGGGTCAGAGTCTGGGAACCTGCGAGCAGGGTGCAGAGGAGGGATCGGAGCTGAGCGCGAGGGCCCAGGGTGGGGAGGGCCTGCAGGGGAGGGCCGAGTGCCCGGCGAGCACCCGGGACTGGGAGGGCGGTGGGTGGGGCAACCCTGGGGCGGGGGAAAGCGCAGGAGGGGCGGGGCCTCGCGGGGCGGGGTCCGCGGGGCAGCCAGGCGGCACGGGCCGAGGCGGCGCCGTGGCCAGCGCTCACCTGGCGGTAGTGCAGGCGCAGCGGACACAGGTAGATGGAGCTGGGGCAGGGGCCCACAGCCGCGCCCTCGATGCGCTCCATAGCGGCGAGGGTGGGCCGAGAGGAGCTGGCTGCGCATGCGTGCCTGCGGCCCGGGCATGCGTGGTGATCGAAGGGCGGAGCGCAGGTGGGGCTGGGACTCGGTGGGGTGCAGAGGTGCGCGCTGGCGGGCCCCGGGCACGGCCGGGGCGGCGGGGCGGGGCGGGGCGGGGCGGGGCGGGGCGGGGCGCGGCGCGCGGTGTGGTGCAGGCCCCCGTCCCGGCAGGTTGGCCGTGCCCTGCGGCCCTCGGGTCTCCCGGCGGGGAGGAGCCCGCGATCCCTAGTCGGAGAAGCTGCCCTGCGTCCCAGCCGCTGTCCCCGGGGCTGCTGTTCTGCCTGCGGCCTGGGGAGCCAGTGCGTGACTTTGAGTGACTCCTGCTTTGTAACACAGCGCGGAGCTTGGTGATCCGAAGGTCGTGGTGAGCGTCCCTGCCGTCTGCTGTGGCCGGCTCAGCCACGCAGTCCTGCGGGTGTCAGTGCTGCGAGTGCAGCGGCGGCCGCCTAATCCGGGCCCTCAGGATGGCTCCAGAGTGGCTTGGGCTGTGTCAGGGTTCTCCGGCTCTTTCTTCAGTCCACATCCCCCTGCCAAACAGTGCTGCCAGACTTCTCATGGCCCAGCGCTACATGTCACGTATTAATATATTTACAGTTCAGAAGCTAAGTCTTGAATAAGCAGAACCAATATAGTGAAAATGGCCATACTACCAAAACTTGTATATGGGTTTAATTCAATCCCAAACAAAATACCAATAGCATACTTCTATAAGAAAACAGTCCTAAAATTCATTTTGGAACCAGAAGAGACCTAGAATAGCAAAAGCAATTCTGGACAACAAAAACAAGGCAGGAGGCATCACAATCTCAGACTCAAAACTATAATAAAAAGTTATTGTGATGAAAGCAGTATGGTACTGGGAAAAAACAAAAGCAAACAGACCTGTTCAATAGAACAGAATAGAAGATGCAGAAGCAACTACAAACACATTCAGCAACGGTATCTTTGACAAAGGGGCCAAACACCTTCAGTGGAAGAAAGATAAATAAATGGTGATGAGAATGGGCTGATTCAGAGAAACACAAGAAAAATGTCAAGACAAAGGCGCAAAATACAATCTCAGACCTCCAGCCTACCCAGAACAAGTTTAAGAGACACAGACATAGTAGTAATTAGAGGTCACACATCTGAAATTTCAATTTAGTTCTCTTGTTTGGTTAATTTTACATGCCTATGCCTGGTGGTCTGGGCAGCTATTTTTAATTTAACAAGATGCATGGGCCAGGGGTTTAGCTCAGCAGCACAAGCACGCCACCTGGCAAATATGAGGTCGTGAGTTTAATCCCTAGTACCAAAACAAACAAAACAAAAAACATAAGATGCATGTGATAGCTACGGTTGATTTCCTATTACTTTGTTTTGAAGACTCGTCTTCATTGTTTGGTTTGGTTTGGTTTTATTCTACTTTTTTTAGTTTTATTATGTCTCATGATCTGGACAGCTATTTTGAAGATAACAAGATGTATTATGATAACCATTGTTAATTTCCTGTTGTCTTGTTTTAAAGTCTTATATCGATTTGTTTTGTTTGGTTTGGTTTTAATCTCTTTAAAATAAAAATAAATAAAGGGTGCTGGGAAAACTGGCTCTCCACATGTCAGAGATTTTTTTTTTGGATCGGGGATCAAACTCATGACCTTGCACTTGCTTGGTAGGTGCTTATGCCACTGATCTAAATCCCCAGCCCCACGTGCCAAAGGTTAAACCTGTACCCATAATTGTCACCATGCACTAAACTAAAATTAAATATGAAAACAGTAACACTTACTCTGCTGGAAGATAAAATAGATAAAACTCTTGTTTGTCCCTGTCCCTGGTTCTTTGGTACTGTGCCACTGTACCTGTATTTTCTGTGACCCTTAGTTAACAGTCATGGATTATCAGGACCAATGGCTTTTTAGAACAATTATGTCAGTATTGACTCTAGGGATACCAATAGCATCAAACACAGCATATAAAACAACAAACTGAGCTAACCCTTAATTTGCAACTTTGAACCATATGAAATAGTTTTTTTATAAATTTCTTTTTTTTTAGTACTGGGCATCAAAGTCATAATCTCACACTTGCCAGGCAGTTGCTTATGCTGCTGAGCTAAATCCCCAGCCCTAGATTTTTTGATTATATAACAAAATATAAAAGAAAACCAGTTAATTATATGCAATATATAAATCTGTAATGTGTCAATTTTGCCTTCAATTTAAAATTTAAAATGGAGCTGGGCATGGTGGCACACACCTGTAATCCCAGCATTTGAGAGGCTGAGGCAGGAGAATTGTTCGCCAGTTCAAGACCAGCCTGGCCAAAGTGAGCCCAAGGCCAGCCTGAACTGCATAGTGAGACCCTGCCTCAAAAAGACAAAAAATAAATAAATAAAATAAAATTTAAAATGGGTTAAGGAGAAAATAGAAAAGTGGACGAAGAGAAAGATTAGAAATAAGGTTGAGGACAAAGGAGAATCACATCAGCTTGGGGAAACTGTGCCAAAGACTGAAGGAAAAGGGAAGAAGGAAGAACAGGACAGAGCCACACCCACAAAGAGATTAGGAACCACTTTCACATTCATATATAACCAGTATATATGAAAATATATATAGATATATGAAAAATACATAGAAAAACAGGAAAAAGAGAAACAGTCCACTTCCAAGATTCTCTCTAGGTTCACTAGGAGACAACCTGTGGAGACAGAGTCCCAAACTGTGCCACTCTATTCCAGCAAGGTAGCAGTTGCTTTACGGCAGAGTAGTGGATAAACTCAGCAGGCCTGCTCTGACGCCAGACTCGTTGGGCTTGCTGCAGGCCAAGCAATTGCCATGGGTCTGCCCAGCCAGGAGCAGCTAGAGAAAGCCTGCAGCAGTTCTGGCTTATCTGGCTTGACGCCAGCATGGCTCCCAGCCAATCCCTCTCTCCCTGCAGGAGGACTGAGTCCTCTGCACTCACTGCCAGCCAGTGCAGTCCTCTATGTCTGCCACTTCCCTCCATTCCCGCACCTCTCTGCAGAGGCCTTCGGGGTTGGGGTCACCAGCCAGCACCGTCACCATGACCACGTGTCTCCAGGTTCAAACAGCTCCTCTCATGCAGTGAGGCCATCTCGGGGTGAAGGCACCAACTACTGCTTCTTCATTGAAGTTTCTCTTTTTACTCTCTGTGGCCTTCAATTTGTACTTCAGATTCTTCCTAGGTCCAGGGGACCCACTTTCTTCTTGTCTTCCTCATGAGTCCAGCATCTGGATGGTGACTGTCAGAGAGGCTGTTTTCTATGCTACTTACTGCTCTGCTGTCTTCCCAAAAGTCCCTAAAATAGGTAAAACTCTTGAAGACATAGGTATAGGCAAATACTTTATGAACAAAATCCTGATTGCACAGGAAATACTACAAAGAACAACTGGGGTTTCATATAAAAATGCTTTTGCACAACAAAAGAAATAACCAACAGAGTGAAGAGACAACCCACAGAATGGGAAAAAAATTTATCAGCTATTCCTCAAAGGACTAATATCTGAATATATAAAGAACTCAAAAAAAATCAGACCCCCTAAATTTAAAGACCCAGTCCAAAAATGGGCATCTGAAATGAATGGACACAGCTCAGATGAAGAAGTGCAAATAGCAAATAAATACATGAAAAAGTATTTAACATCATTGGTCATTTGTCTCAAAAAAAGAAAAAAAAAAAGAAAGGTGTTTATGTACAGTGGGATACTACTCTGCCATAAAGAAGGATAAACCTGAGACATCTTTAGGTAAATGGATGCACCTTGAGACCATACTTTTGAGTGAAATCAATCAGACACAGATGTTTAAATATTGCTTGTTTTTCTTGTGCAAGAAACCAAAAGCATAAATAAGGGCCACAACGGATGACAGATATTGGGAAGTAGAAAAAAAATGTTCAAGTGGAAAGGGTAACAATGGAGAGGGGTGAGGGAAGGGAGAGAAGAAAAAAGAGAATAGAAGGAAAAATGGAAACAGGTTGTAAATAAGGAGTGGAAAAGAAGGGCTGAAAGAAGGGGAGAGGAATGGGGGAAAAAGAAGTAAAATGTTATATACAGATACAAGTTTCCTATGATTTATGTGATCATTATGTATACCAAGATTACTAATAGCAATAAAATCCATTAAGAAGAATAAGGAGGAGGAGAAAGAAGAAGAGGAGGAAGAGGAAGAAGAAGAAGAAGGAGAAGGAGAAACAACCAAGTCCTGAGCTACTGCAGCTTCCAGGCAGGGATATTACAAGTTGAGACACACGATTCAGACTCCCAGTGACTGTAGGCAGCTGTGCTTCCCAGCTTTGACCTGGTCACCCAGTGACCAGAGAGACCACCCAGCCCACTCCTCCCCACTCCATCCAACAGCAGGTGGGTCTCTTCCTTTTATATGTGGGGCCACTCCTGAGGTCTCTTTTTTCCTGCCTGTGGCTCTGTGGATAATGAGAACAAGTTACAGCTTTTGGCAACAGCAGCCGCACAGACAGAGATGGGGACAGGAGGTCTGGGTGCATGGGCTGGGTACCCCTGCTCCAGCCACCTGCTCTTCTGTACACCTGAGTCTGCCAGCAGGAATCCCCAAAACAGCATCTGGAAGAAACCAGCGCTCTACTGCGCCTGTCTCCCTCCCGTCAGGGGAAGCAGCTTGTTCCACCAGGACAAGCCCAGGCAGCTTTCTTGAGGGGGTACCATGGGCCTGGTGGGGAGCAGGAGACCCGTCTGAGGAACTCTGCATCATTCAGAGTAATGGCCATGCACATGGGTGTCTTAGTCACCCAGTAGTGATGGGGTGAGAGGACCCTAGTAGCCCGAGCCCAGGAGGTGCTCAAGACCCTGTTGAGTTCAGGGACCGAGACAGCACATGGGAAGGCAGAGGACTCCCTGTCAGTCTCCTGTGGCTGCTGGCCACAAGACAGAGCTCCACAGACCCTCACTTAAAGCCTCACCATCCCGCAGGGCAGGACCCCACACTAAGAGTCAGCAGGAGCAGTCCCCTCTGGAGCTAAGGGACGGCCACCTTCACCTCGGCTTCCAGGGTGTCACATGACTGATGTGTCGGCTCCTTGTCCTCAAAGCAATGGTTGTATCTGTTCTCTTACAGCTCTGTCCCCTAGGCTTCTCCACTACCCCCCTGCCTCCTCCTCGGGACACCTGGGATACACTTAGGCCCCTGGAGGTCCCCAGAGCATCTCCAGTCTCACAGTCACATCCCACTGTCCCCCTTCGCTATGCAAGGTCCTAGAGCCATAGGCGAAGAACCAGGACACCCAGTAAGCACACCCCAGGAGGCAGCACCACGCTCAGGACAGTGTCTGGTATGCTGAGGGCCTAAGGATACAGAAGGGCACCCTTTCTCTGTACAAGGTGGGGCAAGGACTGGAGGGTTCTGGTGAGCAGGCCCCTGCTGGCACTGGCTGGAGGATGCTCTTGGATGGTGTCCAGTGGCCTAGACAGCAGAAGTGGCTGCTGGGTTCCTCCAGGGCTCAGGTTGCCAGTGGAGAGACAGCAGGCTCAGGGAACTGCCAACATGAAGACCCCAGGAAGATGGAAAGTCAGGGACTGGGGGACCAGGTAACTAGGGGCACAATGCCCTCAATGTCGGCATCTGGCAGGTGCTGCTCAGCAATTTTGGTTTTGAGGGGGCAAACTGCAATCCATGTGCCTGCAGTGAGGCAGATGCCCTAGGACCCCCTCCTCCAGGCCATGCTGGAGTCTCGATGGCTAGGTCTGTGGTAAAACCACCTGCAGACTCCTCCCTCCACAAGGCTCTGTGGACCCCCAGCTCCTGCTTGAGCCCTGCGGTCTGTCTGCCAGAGCTTTTCAGGGGTGCAGGGAAGACACGGGCTCCCTGGTAGGGCAGCAGTGGGCTGAGTGTAGGAGAAGGAGAACCTTCCCTCCAGCACTGGCAGGGTCACTGCGCAGCAGTCACTTCCATCCTCTTCCTCTTTGAAACAGGGATTCATTATGCAATTCAGATTGGCCTTGAACTCACTATGTATCCCAGACTGGCTTTGAACTCCTGGTGATCCTCCTGCCTCAGCCTCCCAAGTGCTGGGATTACAGGCACATGCCATTGAACCAACTCACTCGGCTCTTCTAGGCTCTGGGTAACACCTGTTCTGTCCAGGGGGCGTGTTCTCTGCTGCTGCCCGGGCTGTGACTGCTTGGCTGAGCTTTGAGAGGGAGGGACTGAAGGGCCAAGCAGGTGACATCTAGGATCTTTAGGGCAGACAGCAGGGTTGTACTGAGTGGAGAGCAGTGAGGTGCAGGGAAGATTTGATGCTTTTGTCTACTTTTACATATGACTGGAATTTTTTTTTTTCCCAAACAGACTTCTGAAGGAGGCTCAAGTACTTGGAAGAGAGGTGAGGCCATCACTATCAGTCCTTTGGCCATCAAGGGACAGAGACAGAGACAGAGATAGCATAAACACACAGACACCCTAGGGAACACGATATCCTGACACCTAGTACACCGGGCGAAGACTTGGCTGAATCCAACCTGAGCTGAGTGTGAAGGATATGGGCAAACTTCAGTGCTGCCCAGGCTACTGGTCTTCACAAGGACAGATTGGCTGGCCTCTGCAGAGGCTGAGGCATGGGCTCATTTGTAGGGCCTGTGGCCTCCTGGGGAACACTGGCTATCCACACACAGAAGAGTGAAGTTGGATTTTGACAGGTACCAAACAAAAAATTAACTCAAAATATGTCAAAGATGCAGCATAAGAGGAGGTCCCAGGGAATCAGATCCATGGGGAGCGTGCAGACCCAGTGCCCGGGTTGGGAGCATATAACAGGGACGTTTCCAGGGACAGGGAACACCACAGAGAAGGGCACGGCTGATAGCTTGACCATGGGAATGTGCCATGGAATATTCACTTAAGAAAAGTCATGATGGCAGGCATTGGTTTTGTGTATTTCAGTGTAATAAAAGAACACAAGAATGATTGGCAGTGGTGACGCTGGCTGAGGAGCCTTGCTTTTTCTCGTAGACCTCTCAAGACTTATCATTTTCCCATGCAGACACATTCTTTCAATGTCATGTTTTTCTTTTTTTATTTTTGAACCAGGGATTGAAGTCATGACCTTGTGCTTGCCAGGCAGGCACTTATGCCGCTGAGCTAAACTCCCAGCCCCATGTTTTTGGTTTTTGAGACAAAAGTCTTCTTATGAGACCAGGCTGGCCTCAAAGTCCTCTTGTTTCAGCCTTCTGAGTGCAGGATTTATAGATGTGCACCACCCCACCAGGAATACTCTCAATTAAAAACAAAACTTTAAAAATGTTCAGATTGTGCTGAGTATGGTAGTGCATTCCTCTAATCCCAGCACTCAAGATGGCTGAGGCAGAAAGACTGCTGTGAGTTCGAGGCCAGCTTGGGATACACAGTGAGTTTAAGGCTCAGCTGGACTACACAGCAAGACCTTATCTCAAAAAACCCAAAAGAAGAATAGCAGCAACAACAGAAAAGTTCAAATGGTAAGTTTTTTATGATACTTGTATTTTACTATAATTTAAAACTTAGGGAGGTGGAAAGTATCTGCACAGGGAAGGGGGAACTGTACAGTAAGATGTGAGCTTGGGCCCCAGGAGGACCAGGACTGGACCTGGTCATGGGCTGCAGTGGAGAGCGGTGTGCAGGAAAGCTAGAAGTGAGGAGGCTGCCCAGGAGGGCAGGGCCTTCACTGTGCCTGCAGCATCTCCCTAGCACTAAGGCTTCCCGTGGGAGGCCTGAACCTCTGACCCGGGAGCCCTGACTTCCTCTCTCCCTCTGGGAAGCTGAGCAGTATGCTGGGCTTCTCCATTACCACCTTCCCAGTGTGCTGTGGAGGAACTCGAGACCCTGAGTTGGGCCAGCTCGCTCTCTGCCCCCGCCCTCGGCTTCTGAATCTCAGGTGGGCTGGTGCTTGTAACAGGCAGTCTGGCCTCTGCCCTCCTATGCCACACTGTCTCCTTCCTTGGGTCCTCTTCCTGTCCTGGGCACTGAGGATGGAATATAGCACTCCCCACCCAGGCCTGGATGAACATGGTGGCCTGCCCAGGCCCCCAGAAGCCTGCATGTGGGGAGAGAGGAACCATCCACCTGGCTCACTCACCCATCCTGCACTATGCTAAGGCCTGGAGTGCCAGCTGTGCTACCCAATAGGGCTACCCAGGGCCCTGGCACCTGTCATTGCAGGGCAGTTACTCTATACTATGATCAAACCCCCTGTGGGGCACAATAGTGCCTAAGCCCAGGCAGGCAAGGCATGAAAGGGATGTGTGCCCCTCACTGTCATGGATAGCCCTGTTCTCAGCTGTGGCAGGCCCTTCCCAGGCCAGGGCTGAGGTCTGCAGACCTTGCTGAGGCTGGGGGCCGGCACAGGGCAGCTATGGGCCACTAGTGGAGATGATCCTGCCAGGCTGAACCAGAAAACCTTGCCCCAGGCTCCTGCTGGGCATTTGCTGATGGCAGCTGGGCTGGTGGCTACACCCACTCACATTCCCCACCTCCGGGTACCCCTGGGTCTCCAGGGGAAGCAGCTCAGCTGGCAATGAGGCCGGCACACAGAGGAGCCCACCCGGAAAGGCACTGGCCAGGAACAATGCCTTCGTGTGACCGACTTTCCCTCTGTGGGAGAAAATAGTTAAGCAGAATGGCAGTTTCCTGCATTTGTGCCTGTGTCTGGGGGTGACTCACGCAGACCTCCCACAGAGTTGGCCCTGTGAGCCCCACACCCTTGCAGTCTCACCCAGGGTCTGGGCAGGGCAGAGGTCCAGCCCAGCCTCCCCTGCATCAGTTTCCACCTCTGTCGCAGCACGGGCTTGCCAAGCTAGGGTATGGTGTGGGGCCTTCCTGGAGGAGGCCTGCAGCCAATTGCTGACCCTTGTGTAGAGCAGTGGCCAGAGCTTCTCCAGGAACAAAGTCCCTCTCCCCAGGACAGCACAGTTCCTTGGACAGCCAGGGCCCTGATGAGGGCACCAGAAGGGCCACAGGAAGGGGTCAGGGTGTCTTTGGACATGGGGCTGGGAGGTGACAGCGATGACTGCCATGCAGGACCACAGCTAGCCATATAGGCACCAGCAGGTCTGTGTGGGACGTGGTCCCAGGAACGCCTGAGCTGCACAAGGATGGGGACAGTCCCTCCCAGTTGAGGGCCCTTGACTGAGGGTACCACAGAATCCATAAATGGGAGAGGGGAAGGCAGTGCTTCCAGCTGCCGCCATCCCCACGGGTGGCGGAGACACCCTCACACATACCCCACGTCATCTCACAGTCCTATAGAAAACAGACAAGAGGAACAAGGCAAGTCCAGGCCACAGCGTGGGGGCCCTCAAAAAGGAGACGGGCAGCAGCATTCCCTTGGCTCTGGGGCAGCCCAGGTCTGAGCAGAGCCCCTTCACAGCAGCCACAGGGGGGCCCAACTCCTGGCGATCTTGACCTTTGTGAGCTGAGTGGGGTTTGGGAATTCTCTGGAGGAAGGGCAGGCGATAGGAGATGAGGCCAGAGCTCCGAGGGCAGAGGAGGGTGCCCAGAGCCAGACCAAGGGATAATGGCTGTGGGCTGGGCGAGCACTAGCCTTGGCAGTCTGGCTATACTTCGGGGTTGCCCCGGGCTGTCCTCTGCCAGCTTCACCCACACGTGCAAATCCTTGGTAATCAAATTCTCTACTGGGGTCTTGTGAGGCCCTGTGTCACTCTTGCTGCTCACCAGGGAGGACTCTGCCAGGGAGATGGGATTAAGGAGTTCGAAACAGAAAGGGCACGGCTGTGATAGCTTGCCCTGCCGCCTAGTGGCCGCGGTTGCTTCGCACCATTCTCCCGACCCGGTTCCACAGGCCGCATTCTGCTATTAGCAACCGAGGCCGCCAGAGTGCTGGGCTGGGGTGGCCACAGGCAGGTATGACCTAGGAATTGGCCTGGCCTGCGGGAGCAGCTGGAGCGGGAGTCACCTGGCAAGGTCAGGATGGAGGTAAGGGCCCTGCGGGGACACCCCCGTCCCACCCCAGCTCGCCCGCCTCCGATCTTGCGAGCCCAGTCCTACTGTCGCCTCCCTGAAAGGAGACATGGCGGCCACTCTCCTGCCCGCACCCGAGGCCGAGTGAGCCGGGACAGGACCCAGCCGGGGCGGCCTCCGCGCCGGGGTTTCCGGTGCCCGCCCCCAGCGCAGCCTGCAGGAAGCGGCCGCCCTTGAACAAAGGGGCCGGCGGACAATGGTCATTGAATTGGCCGGGGCTCTCGCGTGGGTACGGCCCCAGCTGCCCGCACTGATAAGACATGCCCGCGAGCTCCTATCTCCGCTCCGGCACGCACGCCGGCCCGAACTGCGGCGCCGAACCGAACCCTCAGCGGCGCCACAACGGGTAGTGACCAATGAGGAGCCGGCGCGGACCGTTGGCCACTCGCCGGCCAATCAGATAGCACAGCAGGAACGGCTCCGCCCCCGGCCCGGAACCCCGCCCTCTCAGAGCCCGCTCAGTCCGGGTACCGGCGGGTCGCTGGGTGCGTCTCCGAGCCTGCGTGAGACGCCGCCCACACAATCCCGGCTACGAGGCGGGCGACCAGAGCTGAAGTCGCGGCTGGAGTCGCTGGCGCTGGCCTCCGAGGCGGACCTACGTCCCACGCGCCCGGAGAATCCGCGCAGTTGCGCGGAGCTGTTACCCACTTGGGGGGCTCCGAGAGGAAGATAGAGCCATAGGGAAGCCGCAAGCTCTAGCGGTGTGGAGAGACTGAGGCAAGAGGTGCTGAGGGCTTGTTCCATGGGGCAGTCTGGGCTGTTAATATCGAGGCCACTACAGCGACTCTGGTGTAGCCAGGGGCCAGGGATATAGCTCAGTGGCACAAGGGCCTGCCTGGCAAGCGTGAGGTTGTGAGTTCGATTTCTGGTACTAGAAAAAAAAAAGGCAGTAGCCAGGGAGATGCAGGCCCTGGCAGGGAGTGAGCCCACCTGACCCCAGGCAGTTTTCTGGGGGCTGGGGTGGCAGGATGACTGGTAAATGGTGTTGGGTGTGGCCATAGTGTTGAGGGCCTTGAGTGGCACATGACCCATTTTGCCCTGCAGGTGGGGGGGGGGTTGTGGCCAGTCGTGGAGGAGTGCTGGGGTGCAGAAGTGCCACAGCACCTAATCCTGGCGTCACTGTCCAGGACTGGCACCCCTTGCCTTGCTGCAAGCACCTGTTCCTGGGAACCGGAGTGCACTGGCCGAGTGGACACAGTATCAGCAGCCTCCTGGCTTCTATGGCTCACTGGGCACCTTCTTCCCCACCTTGCAAGGGCACAGTCACACTGGCCATGGGCACTCAAATGCCCTGAACCAGTAGGCAGTACAGACACCTGGCCCTAGATAAATAGATGCCAAGCTGCAGGAAGTGGGAGGCTTGGCGGCTTCTGACTCCTGCCCTTTGTCACCTCTCACCAGTTCCTTTGGCCAGTGTGGCTGGCCTGGGCCCCTTGGTGATGGGACACTGGATCAGTGGTGGCTCACCAGGCTTGAGCCCCGTCTGCCTGGGCCCCCTGTGCCTCACACATGACTGGCAGCCTGACTCTTGCCCAGTTCCTGCCCCTCTCCTGCCCGCTCCAGCACTCCCCCAACTGAAGGGCTCTGCTCAGTTTCAGCCCCCTTATCCCTGGCCTACAGCACTAAGATACTTCTCTCATCTAGCCAGGGCTTTGAGGCCTTTAGGGTCAGGCATACCTCTGCCTCTGCGGCCACCCACTCCTACACTAGCTGGGCTGTCCCCTACACTGTGACCCAGCGCTCCCACCCCCAGAGGTCCTACCAGCCTTGGCATGCAGCCTTCACTCATCCTGTCATCAGCTGGGGACCAGTCTCTTCTGTATGCCTGTGACTTGGACACCCTGTATTTTGCCTGGTCAGTTCTTCCTCCAGGAATCCTTCCAGGGCTGACTCAGCACAGCTAGGCCTGCTGAGGCTCTGCTGGGCCTTCCCAGTGGATGCCAGTATTGTGTCTCTGAGCTTTACTGTCCACCAGCAGGGTTCACCCTACTCTTATCCCAGTGGAGACACTTCATGTGTTGGAGCTGAAGTTGTGAAAGGGCAGAAAAGGCCCAGAAGACTCTCCTTGGCCTGACCCTTCCCTGGGGGGTGCCTCATCCAGGTGCTGCTCAGGTGGTAGAATGGCTGTCAGGTGGGTTCCTGCCTGAAGGGAATGCCTCCCCTGAGCAAATAATAGCAGGCTCTGGACCCCGCCTCCCATGCCTGCCCTACACCTAGCCCCTCTGGAGAGCAAAATAGGAGTGCAGCACCTACACTCCTGGGGCCTGGCCTCACTCCTGGGGCCTTGCCAGGGTCATCAGCTCTCCAGTGCCCTCTTCTCCCCAGCCACCTGCCAGGGTTTTCGGGAACAGAGGGGACCCAGCACACACCATGCTTCCAAGGTGCCACCCTGCTTGCTGGGATTTTCCACACATGTCCATGGATACCTGTTTCCTCCAGGATGTGTAAGGGAGGGCAAGGCCTGGTTGCATCTCAAAGCTCCTTACTCAGAGAAAGTGCTTTGCTGAGGCTTTGTCCATGCTGTGTACAGAATGAATAACTCATGAATGAATGGAGATACTTGTGGCATCATCTCCATGATCCCCGTGGTCACTGCTGTGGAAGTGCCTGTGTCTTGTTGCAGCTTAGGAAACTTAAATCACCCAACTGAACTTGGCTGTCTCATTGCTTCTAGGGATGGCATAGCTAAGCAACATGCTTCATTAGCTTCAGTGGAGAGAACACCAAGCATGGTCATGATGGCGATGGCCACTACCTTTCTGTTGCTCAGGTATTAAGACACTTCAGCCAACTGAAACCACCAGCCCCTACCCTGCATTGCACAGGTGCACATGTTGACCCTCCACCCTGGAGTACACAAACACCATTCTCTGGGTCTTGCTCCATGAATAGTGCATGCTGCCCTGCCCACCTTCAGACCCACCTCCACTCACCAAGGTCTGACCCATATCCTCTCACACAGGGAGGTCCTTGCAGCAGCCAGCTGGCTCCACCAGCCTGAAGCTGTGGGCAAGAGTCATGATGACCATCACCTTGATGTGGTCCAGAGGGCCATGCCAGTTGGGAATCCAGGCCTCACTAAGCCAGGAGCCTGGCATTGTTACACATTTATCATAAACTTTAAATTGAGAGAAGCAGTGACTGAGCTGGACTGCTGCAAAAGGGACTTCCCACATCACCTAGCTGAGTGGGCACTATCCTCCACCCACCATAAGTGTCCAGGCCTCCTGCCTGAATCTCTGCCCACCTAGGCCCAGCAAGCCTCCATGGGAGCAGTGAGACTGGATGGTTGCAGGCACCCCCTCTACCAAGGCCCTTTGGAGTTGCCCTGAGAGCACCCCTACCCTGTCATGGCTCTTCCCTAGTGGGTAGTAATGGAGGGCTCTGCAGAAAGGATCTCCAAGGGCCAGCGTTGAAAGAGCTGAGGTAGGGTGAAGAATGAGCTGAGATCAGGGTTGGCTCCACAAGTGTGGGGCCTGGCCCTCACCCTGTGAGTCTCAGCCAGGCCCATTGTGTGGAGACAATGGCTTCCTCAGCCAGGTTCCTCTCCCTCAGGAAAACCATAAAGAGCCTGTATTTGCCACCGCCCATAGCCCCTTTGAAGGCCTGGGCAGGCTGCAGGCACCACCACAGCCTTGGAGCCAACCATTAGCCCCACCCTTGCCAGCCTGGCCCAGCCCAGGCCTCCCCTGGGACCAGCAGGAGCTCTAGGCACGTAGCACAGGACAGTGGCTCACAGGACGGGAGCTCAGCAAGCATGCCAAGTTGGGAACCCCTCCTGGCTCACCACAGGTCCCTCTCAGTGTCCCCCAAAGGGCAAGGACATTGCATTGCAACAGCTAAAGGGGTGCAGCAGGCACTGATTATAAGGTAGGTGCCCCTGGTGTTGAGGGGGAGCTGGAAGGGCCGTCTGTCCTCGGGCTGGTTCCAGATGCCATCTGCTGAGCTAAGGCATGTGGGGTACAAGTATTCAGGGGCTCTGAGGTCACAGGCATCTGCTGTCCAGCAGAGGAAGCAGGACCCTGACAAAGCTCTGGTGGGCATACTCAGGTTCTGTCCTCCTGACAGCTGCCAAGGGGTGCCCCATGACTTGAGTGCAGCCAGAAGGGGGCGCATAGCCCAACCACCAGCCGACTGCACCTGCT